>NC_069500.1:737841214-738441214 GCF_027579735.1 Bombina bombina | reverse complement strand
ATTTTTTATTTCACATTTTGTTTCTGAAGTAAACATTACTTGTGCTTTTCTTAGGTGCTGTGGTTGCATCAACCGAAGCTGTGATGGATTCTGTTGGGAGTTGACAAACCTTGATGAGACAATAAAAATATTTTTGTACCTTTAATATTTTGTCTTACTGTTTTTTTGTTTTTTTTGTTTTTTGTGGGTGTTTGATTATACAACAGATCTAGTGGGAGGTAATCCTCAACCTACAAATCTGACCATGACCACTTATTGGTTTGAGGCCAGTTAGAACTTTTATAGGGTGGGGGGGGGGGGTTATGTGAGCTGTCTCTATCTAAAGGGATACTTAATTTCATATTGAAAGACCAGCAGAAAGTGTGTAAATTGTGTATCAAGTTCATTGTCAGTTGAAAACTAGCTGTTGGGGAACAGATTTGCATTTTATTTATTTTTTGTATCAAAATTGACTTAAGTTAAAGGGACAGTCAAGTATAAATTAAACTTTCATTATTCAGATAGGACTTTTAATTGACTTTCCAATTTACTTTTATCATCAAATTTGCTTTTTTCTCTTGGTATTCTTAGTTTAAACTAAACATAGGTAGGCTCATATGTTAATTTCTAAGCCTTTGAGGGCTGCCTCTTATCACAGGCTTTTTAAATCTCTTTTCAACACAAAGACAGAAAGTACACATGGGCCATATAGATAACACTGTTCAGGCACAGGGGGTTATTTAAGATCTAGCATAATACAATGCTAAATTTAAGACAATAGATAATAAACAGTCAGTCATGTGATCAGGGGGCTGGAAGAAGGTTCCTAGATACAAGGTAATCACAAAGGTAAAAAGTACATTAATATAACTTGGTTATGCAAAACTGGGGAATGAGTAATAAAGGGATTATCTATTTTAAAACCATAATTATATGGTTGACTGTCCCTTTAACCAAAAACTACAGGGTAAAATTGTACACAACTTTAATCTCTAACCATAAGATTTTGCAATTCATCAAGTTTAATAGGGATGGTAACAATACAGGGAACACTATCTACAGGCTTTTATAAAGATTTTTTTATTTTATTAATTGGAGGGTTTTGAAATGGTACTTCTTGCAGAGCCAGTTTCCTCTTGGCTGAATTCAAGAGGCTTGCTTCCTTGTTTGGTAGGACTGTTAACCTCAGGGAGCTGGCGTTGCTAGTTCCTGTTCTTGGAGACAGCCCCCTTGATAACTATTCCTTTTGGTTTGTGTAGGCAGAGCTACTGGTGGTGAGCAGTGTGTAGGAGGGGGTCCAAGCAGCAAAACAGTAGGTGTTGCTAAAGTAGGGCAGGGACCTTGCACTAGCAAAATCTTGCACCAGGGCCCATTATTAGGTCCGCCACTGGTTCTGTGTGCATACTCTTTACTTCTATGCAGATTGGGTTTGACTTCAAGGGACACTAAAAGTTAACATGATTTTGATAGAGAATAACTAACATTTTAAACATACCAATTTGCTTCATTCGTTAGATATCCTTTGTTGAAGAAATAGTAATGCACTTGGGTGAGCCAATCACACAAGACATCTATGTGCAGCCACCTATCAACAGCTACTGAACTTATCTAGATCATCTTTCAGCAAAGAATAGCAAGACAATTAAGCAAATTATATAATTTAAAGGGAGACAACCCACATTTTCTTTCATGATTCAGATAGAGCATGCAATTTTAAAGGGACACTGAACACAATTTTCTTTTGTGATTCAGAGCATGAAATTTTAAGAAACTTTCTAATTTACTCCTATTACAAAATTTTCTTCATTCTCTTGGTATCTTTATTTGAAATGCAAGAAAGTAAGTTTAGATGCCGGCCCATTTTTGGTGAACAACCTGGGTTGTCCTTGCTGACTGGTGGATACATTGCATCCACCAATAAATTGCTATCCAGAGTCCTGAACAAAAAAGCTTAGATGCCTTTTGCAAATAAAGATAGCAAGAGAACAAAGAAATATTGAAAATAGGAGTAAATTAGAAAGTTGCTTAAAATTGCATGCTCTGAGTCACAAAAGAAAAAAATTGGGTTCAGTGTTACCTTTAAGCAACTTTCTAATTTACTCATCAATTTCTCTTCATTTTCTTGCTATCTTTATTTGAAAAGTAAGAATGTAAGTTTAGAAGCCAGCCCATTTTTAGTTCACAACCTGGGTTGTCCTTGCTGATTGGACAGCACCAATAAAAAAAGTGCTGTCCATGGTCTGAACCAAAAAATTGGCTGCTTAGACTGCTATCTATTTAAAAAAAAAAAGCCAACAAAAATTATAGGAGTAAATTAGAAAGTTGCTTAAAGGGACACTGAACCCGAAACTTCTTTTGTGATTCAGAGCATGCAACTTTCTAATTTACAACTTTTTCTTCGTGTTCTTGCTAACTTTATATAAAAAAGGCATCTAAGCTTTTTTTTTTTCTTGGTTCAGAACTCTGGACAGCAGTTTTTGATTGGATTTATCCACCAATCAGCTAGGTTGTTCACCAAAATAGGCCGGCATCTATACTTACATTTTTGCATTTTAAATAAAGATACCAAGAGAATAAAGAACATTTGATAATGAGTAAATTAGAAATTTGCTTAAAATTTCATGCTCTCTGAATAACGAAAGCAAAAATTTGGGTTCAGTTTCCCTTTAAAATTGCATGCTATTTCTAAATCATGAATTTCATTAAACTGGGTTTCATGTCCCTTTAACCCCTTGAATTCTAATTATGTCTGTGAGCTGTCGTAAATTTTCCCAGTCAGGAGCTAATGATGGCTCAGCAGTCCCTAGCACCCACCTTGATGGAGATCTTGGGGCTCCCACCCGTGCAATGTGGCCTGTATAGTGACAGGCATCGCCAGGGTTTCACGCAAGGACATCACCGCAACAATATTGTAAACTAAAATTATCAGTTATAGGGAGATAGGGGCATGCTGCTTAGAAACCTGTATCTCCGGCATCTAAGCAGCTACAGACCCCCAAGACACAACGTTGCAAAGGTAATTGCCTAACCTTTCCAATGGTATTGGAATGGAGAGTAAGTTACAAAACAATATTTATTTTTTAAAACGGTCTTTAAAGGCTCATAAAGATCAAAATTGCCTATAAAATATATTTCTAATGACACGAGTCCACGGATCATTTAATTACTATTGGGAATATCTCTCCCGCCCAGCAGAAGGCGGCAAACCGCACCACAGCAAAGCTGTTAAATATTACCGCCCTTCCCTACAACCCCAGTCATTCTCTTTGCCTACGCTAGATTAAGGAAGTGGTAAGGTTAGGTGTCTGGAAAGATTCTTCAAGATTTTTTTTTTTTGCAGTACTAGTATGTGCTGTTTTTTTGTCCCCCCCCTTCTCTCCAGGGTGTAGCTGTAGTCCATTTCAGTCTCTTCAGTAGAGCATTAGTGGCTTTTAAGCAAAGGGAACTTGTGGGACATAATTCTCACTGTCTCCCTCATATTTAAATAAGTTGCTGCCCTTATTTTCCACAGGTCTATGAGGGAAAGGACCTCTCAAACCTAGTGAGTTGCCTTGCTGCCAGGCAGATTTTATTGAGGTAAGTGCTAACTTTATTTTCTTAAGCAGCTTTAAGGAAAAAACATGGCACTTCACACTATTTCCCTGACAGGGATACTTAAAATACATTACTTCTAGTGTTTTAAGGGGGTTATGTATGACGGTTTTGCAGGCACTGGGGACTTGAGTAAATTTGGCTCAGTTTTAATGTTTTCAATTAAAATGTCAACTGAGATGTTAAATTTGACATGCCCACGATGGGCGGGGCTTGTGCAGCGGAAAAAATTATCTGTTGCGCCCTTCTTATTCTCTCACTTCCTGTATATGGAGGAGAGCTGCATCTTGACGTTTTTTTTTTATAGTTAAAACGGATATTTGTTAGCCTGTCATTATTGAACCAGCTCCAATCTGGATTCCGTTTTTTCTTTCACATATACTACGTTATCCTGCATGGGTAGGCAACTCGGCAAAGCTGTTGTTTGACGTGTTATTTAAAGTGAAGGTTAAGTTTCAGTTTTTACTCTTTTCCCCCTGTAAATACTACCAAAATAAATGAGTTTAAGTCATCAAAATTTTCGTATCGCTATATTTGTTTTTATTACCTTTTCTTTATCCGATTGAGCAGACTGTTAAAACAACCCGTTTTTTTAATTTCTTTTTTCTTAGCCCGGTCACGTTTTTTTAATGGCCAATTGAAACCCTGGCCGTTAGGCGGCCGTCAAATTACGTCACCGCCAAACTTTTCTAAATGCGCATGCGTTGGATTCACTTCCTACCTGTTAGTCTCAACGCTCGTTCCAGTTTAGCGCATGCGCTTTATTAGATTCTGCAGTCGTGTTGGATATACATTGTTATCGGCAAGAAATCTATTTCATTTATATTCTAAGTAAGTTTATATTTCGAAAATGTTAAACACATTTTTTTGTTTTTAATTAAATTTAAAGTAATTAAAAAAAGTCCTTGTTAACCCTTCATCATCAGCACCAATGTCCATTAAAATTGTTTTTTTTTCGCTGTGAAATGTCCATTGCTTCCATAGCACAAAGAGTTAAGCTATAATGTATAAGCGAATTCTATAGAGTATATAAAATCACTTAACCCCTTGGGTGCCAGGGAGGGTTGCAACATCCTCTACCACCCAATAACTAGAAACCCGTTATTAACCCTTGCGCTGCTACAGTCCAGGTCTCATTTACCCTTTGGCACCCAACGGGTTGCAATGCTAAAAAGAAGCAGTCATTAACCCCCGCTGCGGCTTTCTGGGGTTTGGCTGCACTCTTGACCTCTTTTTTTCGGGGCAGCTGAAGCCTTTTTAGCGGGTTTAGCCGGTGGGGGGCTCGGAGCCTTCTTCTTGCCCCGAGGGACAAGCGCTCTAGTTTGGAATTGTTGAGGCGGAACGAGCCGTTGGCCCCCACGCTCTTGACCTGCAGGAGGGTGGTGTTCTGCACCAGCGCCTTGATGGAGTACTTGAGGTAAGTGCGGAAGTTCTGCTGGTCGAACCAGGACACCTTCTTGGCTTCGCTGTAGATCTTGGCCAGGGAGGAGCCATTCTTCTTGCCCAGGTTGCGGATGGTGAAATCGGCCCGAGAAGCCGCACACCCCAGCCAGGGAGAGCAAAGAGGAGGTGTGGGGTTTGGGGGGCTATAAACACACTTTATTGGGGTTTTTCGGAGATGTGACTTACCCTCCATAACAGAGGACACCGGGGTGCTCAGTGCTGCGCTGTCCCGGGTGCAGCAAACCCACGGGGGATATGAATAAAGCGGGTTTCATTTGGTGCAAGTAACACAGCTAGCTCCAACGTCATGACGGCGAACTGTGGGACAGTGCGGAATACACACGGGGGGTGCGGCGTGGGGTAACCAGACACAGACTTAACAGAGGGGCAGAAGTTCCCCGAAATGTTGTTGTGTTTCATGTCATAAAAAAATAGAATAAAACATTTACATGAGTGGTTTGTTTATGCAGCTATTCGTGTATTAGTATTTAATAAGTAACGGGTTTGTACGGAATGTAACCAGACTCGGGGCACAGGCGGCATTAATTGTGTTTTATTGCCCGATACTGTAACAAGGGACCGAGCACATTATATGATCCCACAGTGTCACCTCCCACAGGAACCCACACACCAGAGAGACCGTTAGATGAGTCAATTCCTCTCTGTGATGGGGACACTGGGCAGTGGTACCCGGAGTGCCACAACCCACAGGTCCGTGTAATAGAAACATTGTAAGGGGGGGGGGGGGGGGCACGAGTGAAGCGTGTGCTACTTTAGTAAAGGTGACATATATAGGTGATTTGTACACTCTATAGGGTTTGTTTGTATTTTCCATTTCTGTGACTAAAAAAAAAAATCACCTCGTCATACAAATGCAAGAAAGTTTCACACGTGAAGCCGGTTTAGCACACGATGCTCATCTTTGTCATGTCACACTGTCACCCTCATGCACAATGAGCTGTCGCCTATAAGGCCGATTTGTCACTAAACACTTTGGTACTTGGGGTTTCCCCCTATGTGCCCTGCAGTATGCCACCTTATTGAGTCACCATTTTGCCAACGAGTAAGGGGCAATGAGAAGGTGAATTATTATTTTACATATTGATATTACAATAGAATTCACACTTACCAATATTTATTAGTATAGAAGACAATGGCAAATAACGGAGTTTGCTGCTTTCTATAGGATTTAGCAGAGAAAACAGCTTGCAGCCTTCACACTTCGTCTAACAACATAGTAATGAATGAATAGATATTCATTCAATACTATGTTGCAACTATTATTCACGCCTGCGCTTTAGCTCTAACATTTTTAGGCCACGCAGGCGCAAATCCAATTGACGGCGAATTTTCTGCGCATGCGCAATTGCTCAGGCAAACGGGAACGCGCTGTTGAATGACGTACAGAGCGGGTGGGACTGCTCTGTACGTAATCTACTGAATAATCCGGAAAACAATGGAGGGAGGAGCGACGAACGGCCGGGACAGTAAATATAAAATGTTTATAAATCAATAATATATATACAAATCTAAAAAATTAATTTAGCGATCATGGTATTTAGTACATAAGTAATATATTATAGCCAACAAAAACGCAAAACTTTACCTTAACTTTAAGTCTTTTATATTTCATATGTATATCTCTGAAAAATAAAGCAGTAACATTTTTTTGCATTCAAAAAATACAACGGTTTTGTTTTTGTATTGCATTAAAAAAGTAAATTTATGCTTACCTGATAAATTAATTTCTTGTATGATACGAGTCCACGGATTCATCCTTTACTTGTGGGATATTATCCTCCTGCTAACAGGAAGTGACAGAGCACCACAGCAGAGCTGTCTATATAGCTCCTACCTTAACTCCACCCCCCAGTCATTCAACCGAAGGTACAGGAAGAAAAAGGAGAAACTAAAAGGTGCAGAGGTGACTGAAATTTTAAATAAAAAAAATACAATTTATCTTAAATTGACAGGGCGGGCCGTGGATTCGTCGTATCATAGAAGAAATTAATTTATCGGGTAAGCATAAATTTACTTTTCTTCTATAAGATACGAGTCTACGGATTCATCCTTTACTTGTGGGATACAATACCAAAGCTACAGGACACGGATGAACGGGAGGGACAAGACAGATGGTTAAACAGAAGGCACCACTGCTTGAAGAACTTTTCTCCCAAAAATAGCCTCCGAAGAAGCAAAAGTATCAAATTTGTAAAATTTTGAAAAGGTATGAAGCGAAGACCAAGTCGCAGCATTACAAATCTGTTCAACAGAAGCATCTTGTGGAAGCCACCGCTCTAGTAGAGTGAGCTGTAATTCTTTCAGAAGGCTGCTGTCCAGCAGTCTCGTATGCCAAACGGATGATGCATTTCAGCCAAAAAAGAAAGAGAGGTAGCCGTAGCTTTTTGACCTCTACGTTTTCCAGAATAGACAACAAACAGAGAAGATGTTTGACGGAAATCTTTGGTCGCTTGCAAGTAAAACTTCAAAACACGAACCACATCCAAGTTGTGCAACAGACACTCCTTCTTAAAGGAAGGATTAGGACACAGGGAAGGAACAACAATTTCCTGATTAATATTCTTATTAGTAACAACCTTAGGAAGGAATCCAGGTTTGGTATGCAAAACCACCTTATAAGAAAGAAAAACAAGATAAGGCGAGTCGCATTGCAATGCAGATAGTTCAGAAACTCTTCGAGTCGAAGAGATAGCAACTAAAAACAGAACTTTCCAAGATAGAAGCTTAATATCTATGGAAAGCATAGGTTCAAACGGAACCCCTTGAAGAACTTTAAGAACTAAATTCAGACTCCATGGAGGAGCAACAGGTTTAAACACAGGCTTGATTCTAACTAAAGCCTGAAAAAAACGACAACGTTCCACCCTTGGTCTTTGAAGGCTCTCTTACATTGTCCACTAAAAGAACTGCCACGAGAAGTCTCTTTATTACAATCTTTTAAAAACCCGATAAGTGCATGGCAGAAGTTTTGTGCCATTTTGGCACTGAATCCCTTTTTTTCTGAATTCTTACCTATAAGAGCTAACCCGTGCTTTTTGCCAGGAACAGATCAAAAAGTATTTCTGGAATGGCAGGATAGAGGACTGAAGGATATTGTCCAGTTATTGGACGATCAAAGTCAGATTCTCCCATGGGAAACTATCGTTTCAAATTATTCATTAGGTAGAGGGAACCGATTTGCCTATTTTCAGGTCCGCCATTATATCACCTCTCAAAGATGGTATTCTTCAATTAGGGTTGAGTGGTCCGAGGTCAAAATCTTTATTCAAAAATTTATAGCTGGTGATACGTCAATCTCATTAATTTATGACATAATGCTTGCTAGACAGGGCACTTTGCTGAGTGATAAACGGGTTAATTCATGGATTAATTCTATCCCCACAATTGATCAAGAGATGATTACAGGTAGTTGTAAATTGGTAGCTAAGTACCCTATAGCGGTAAACTGGAAAGAATCTCACATCAAATTAATCAATAAATTTTATCTACCCCCAGCCAGGCTAGCGAAATTCTACCCTCTCAAGAAGGCGGATTGCCCGCGATGCTTTTATAGTGTCGCAGATATTGTTCATATGATATGGAGATGCCCTAAAATAAAACAAGTATGGCAGAAAGTCCAGTACTGGTTTAATAGGCTCTATAATGGGGATTATTTGCTATCTCTGCAAGAGGTTATATGTTTGATAAGGGATCCCATAATAGATTCTAAAACTCGGATCTTGAATATTATTATACTAATTGTTAGATATAACATTTTTAAGTCCTGGATTGCTAAGAAGCCCCCTAGTTTAGGGATAATTCTTAAAGGGATCCAATCTCAAATTATATACGAATCTTTTCATCTATCTCAAGCCACAGAGAAAAAAATTAAGATATTCTTGACAGATTGGGCACCAATCATTAAAACTTATTCATTGCAAATCCAACATTTGATCTTGTCTCCATTTGTATCTTCCATTAGTTTCGCTGAGTTAGTTCTGCTTCAAGTATTCCCAGGTTCATGGATGAGGAATTTCAGAGATATACCATAAAGTCATGACCTATCTCCCTTTATGACCTATCTTCCTTTATGACCTATCTTCCCTAAGAGGGAGCCTTGCGGGCCCGGAGGTTGTTGGGGTTTTTTTTTTTTTTTTTTTTTTTTTTTTTTTTCTCTCTCAGTTTTTTGTTCTTGTTTTGTGTTTTTGTTTTTGTTGTTTTCTGTCTTTTGATGTAAGGAAAATAGAAAAAAACCCAGCTCATGTGTACAAATATTGCCCTCATTGATTTGATTAATCAACTATGATAAAGTATACTTATCCTGTATTTTGTTATGTTTTTTTGCTTTACAATGCGCCTTATCTTGCCCTGCGAGGCATAAAAGGTTTGATTTATTTGATTGTACACTGCTCTGGATTCAAAATAAATATATTAAAAAAAATAAAAAAAAAAAAAGAAAAAAACGACAACGTCTGGAACATCTGCCAGACGCTTGTGCAGTAAAATTGATAAAGCAGATATCTGTCCCTTTATGGAACTAGCTGATAACCCCTTCTCCAATCCTTCTTGGAGAAAGGACGGAATCCTGATCTTACTCTGAGTAGCCTTTGGATTCACACCAATAAAGATATTTACGCCGTATCTTACGATACATTTTCCTAGTGACAGGCTTTCGAGCCTGAATCAAGGTATCTATGACCGACTCAGAGAATCCCCGCTTGGATAAAATCAAGCGTTCAATCTCCAGGCAGTCAGCCGCAGAGAAACTAGATTTGGATGCTTGAACGGACCTTGAATGAGAAGGTCCTGTCTGAGCGGCAGCGTCCGTGGTGGAAGAGATGACATGTCCACCAGGTCTGCATACCAAGTCCTGCGTGGCCACGCAGGTGCTATCAAAATCACCAAAGCTCTCTCCTGTGTGATTCTGGCAATCGGACAAGGAAGGAGAGGAAATGGTGGAAACACATAAGCCAGGTTGAACGACCAAGGTACTGCTAGAGCATCTATCAGTACTGCTTGAGGATCCCTTGATCTGGACCCGTAACAAGGGAGTTCGGCATTCTGACGAGATGCCATCAGATCCAATTCTGGTGTGCCCCATTGATGAATCAATTGTGCAAACACCTCCGGATGGAGTTCCCACTCCCCCGGATAAAAAGTCTGACGACTTAGAAAATCCGCTTCCCAGTTCTCCACTCCTGGGATATAGATTGCTGATAAATGGCAAGAGTGAGTCTCTGCTCATCGAATTATTTTGGAAACCTCTATCATCGCTAGAGAACTCTTTGTTCCCCCCCTGATGATTGATATATGCTACAGTTGTGATATTGTCCGACTGGACTCTTATGAATCTGGCTGAAGCGCGTTGAATATCACTCTCAGTTCTAGAATATTTATCTGGAGGAGAGCCTCCTCCTGAGTCCACACACCCTGAGCTTTCAGGAAATTCCAGACTGCACCCCAGCCCAATAGGCTGGTGTCCGTCGTCACTATGACCCATGCTGGCCTGCGGAAACACATTCCCTGGGACAGATGATCCTGTGACAACCACCAAAGAAGAGAGTCTCTGGTCTTGTGATCCAGATTTATCTGAGGAGATAAATTTGCATAATCCCTATTCCACTGTTTGAGCATGTATAGTTGCAGTGGTCTGAGATGCAAGCGAGCAAACGGAACTATGTCCATTGCCACTACCATTAGTCCGATTACTTCCATACACTGAGTCACTGACGGCCGAGGAATGGAATGAAGAGCTCGGCAGGTGGTTAAAATCTTTGATTTCCTGACCTCCGTCAGAAATATTTTCATGACCGAATCTATCAGAGTTCCCAGGAATGGAACTCTTGTGAGGGGGATAAGTGAACTCCTTTTTACGTTCACCTTCCACCCGTGAGATCTTAGAAAAGCCAACACGATGTCCGTGTGAGATTTGGCTAATTGGTAAGTTGACGCCTGAATTAAGATATAGTCCAGATAAGGCACCACTGCTATGCCCCGCGGCCTTAGAACCGCCAGAAGGGACCCTGCACTTTTGTAAAAATTCTGGAAGCAGTGGCCAACCCAAAAGGAAGAGCCACAAACTGGTAATGCTTGTCCAGGACAGCAAACCTGAGGAACTGGTGATGATCTTTGTTGATAGGAATGTGAAGATACGCATCCTTTAAATCCACGGTGGTCATATATTGACCCTCCTGGATCATTGGTAAAATAGTCCGAATGGTCTCCATCTTGAAGGATGGGACTCTGAGGAATTTGTTTACGATTTTGAGATCTAAGATTGGTCTGAAGGTTCCCTCTTTTTTGGGAACCACAAACAGATTGGAGTAAAACCCCTGCCCCTGTTCTGCTTTTGGAACTGGGCAGATTACTCCCATGGTATATAGGTCTACTACACAGCGTAAGAACTCCTCTCTTATTGTCTGGTTTACAGACAATCGAGAAAGATGGAATCTCCCCCTTGGAGGAGAATCTTTGAAGTCTAGAAGATACCCCTGGGTCACGATTTCTAAAGCCCAGGAGTCCTGAACGTCTCTTGCCCAAGCCTGAGCAAAGAGAGAAAGTCTGCCCCCTACTAGATCTGGTCGGGGAACGGGGGCTGCCCCTTCATGCTGTCTTGGTGGCAGCAGCGGGCTTCTTGGCCTGTTTACCTTTGTTCCAAGTCTGGTTAGGTCTCCAGACTGACTTGGATTGAGCAAAATTCCCTTCCTGCTTTGCAGCAGGGTAGGAGGTAGAGGGCCCACCTTTGAAGTTTCGAAAGGAAAAAAATTTTGTTTGGTCCTCATCTTATTTGTCTTATCTTGAGGAAGGGCATGGCCTTTTCCTCCAGTGATGTCTGAAATTATCTCTTTCAGTTCAGGCCCGAATAGGGTCTTACCCTTGAAAGGAATGGCTAAAAGCTTAGATTTTGAGGACACGTCAGCAGACCAGGACTTAAGCCATAATGCTCTACGCGCTAAAATGGCAAAACCTGAATTCTTTGCCGCTAATAGCCAGTTGAAAAGCGGCATCTGTCATGAAAGAATTAGCTAGCTTGAGAGCCAAAACTCTTTACAGAATATCATCTAATGGGGTCTCAACCTTAAGAGCCTCCTCTATAGCCTCGAACCAAACCGCAGCTGCAGTAGTTACAGGAACAATGCACGCTATAGGTTGCAGAAAAACCCCTGATGGATAAATATTTTCTTTAGAAGACCCTCTAATTTTTTATCCATAGGATCTTTGGAAGCACAACTGTCCTCAATAGGTATAGTTGTATGCTTAGCCAGGGTAGAAATAGCTCCCTCCACCTCAGGGACCATCTGACACGAATCCTGAATGGTGTCTGATATGGGAAACATTTTCTTAAAAGTAGGAGGGGGAGAAAACGGAATACCTGGTCTATCCCACTCCTTAGTAATAATGTCCGAAATACTCTTAGGGACCGGAAAAACATTAGTGTAAGCAGGAATCTCTAGATATCTATCCATTTTACACAATTTCTCTGGTGGAATTACAAAAGGGTCACAATCATCCAGAGTCGCTAAAAACCTCCCTGAGCAACAAGCGGAGGTGTTCTAGCTTAAATTTAAAAGCCGTCATATCTGAGTCTGTCTGAGGGAACATCTTTCCTCAAACAGAAAGCTCTCCCTCAGACAACAATTCCCTCACCCCCCAACTCAGAACATTGTGAGGGTACATCGGAGATGGCTAATAAAGCGTCAGAGGGCTCAGCATTTACCCTCACCCTGGACCTACTGCGCTTCCCCTGCAACCCAGGCAGCTTAGATAAAACCTCTGTGAGGGTAGTATTCATAACTGCGGCCATATCTAGCAGGGTGAAAGAATTAGACGCACTAGAAGTACTTGGCGTCGCTTGTGCGGGCGTTAATGGTTGTGACACTTGGGGAGAATTAGATAGCATAACCTGATTCTCTTTTGACTGAGAATAATCCTGCAACATACTTTTATCAGCTAAAATATGTTCTTTGCAATTTATTGCCTTTTCAGTGCATGAGGGACACATTTTAAGTGGGGGTTCCACAATGACTTCCAAACACATTGAACATTGGCTTTCCTCAATGTCAGACATGTTAAACAGGCTAGTAATAACCACAAACAGGCTTGAAAACACTTTATTTAGTGAAAAATAACAATCTTAAACGGTACTGCACCTTTAAGAGAAAAAAAAAAAGCATACACATTTTGCAAAACTGCTTTCAAATAATCCAATTGTTTCAATTTTTTGTATAAGTATTTAAATTATGCAGCTAAGTTTGCCCCACAAGGAAAGGGACACTTAACCCTTACTGTAAAAAACGGATAATTAATCAACGCTTAAATCCAGAAAAAACACCCCCTGCACCTCGCCACAGCCCTGCTGTGGCTCCTACCTGCCCTCAGGGATCTGAAAAACAGGGTTAAAGCTTCGATTTGGCCCAATACTCTCACAAGGGCCCACCGGAGTTGGAGCTTGCTGCTTGCCTGTGAAATACAACTGCGCAACTGAGGCGTGAAAATAGGCCCCACCCATCTCACTCGATGTCTCTTAGCCCTAATGGACCGCACCAGAGCGGTCTCAAACTAGCCATGTGGGTTCTTAAACCCAAAAAGAAGCCAAGTGTACCCTCTCATGAAAGCAACAAAAAACGTTCATGCCAGAAAAAGTTTGCCCACAAACATTCAAACTCAGTGTCAACCATTTTTTCTTAGCCCTTATATGCAAGCTTAGTAATACCCCTCTTCTGTTAGGATTACTGCTTACCCCCATGAGGATACTGTCAGCCAATTCTGAAATACCACAGTCTCTCCAGAAAAAAAATGAATGAACATACCTCACTGCTATATAGCATGAAAAACGTTCATCACACTGAAGTTTCTAAGTACTCCTCAGCCATTCTGTGGGAACTGCTCTGGATCTGGAAGTGAAAAATGCTAAGATCATCAGCCTTCAGGCAGAAGTCTTCATCCATCTGCTGCCTGAGAGGATAGTACACACCGGTACCATTTAAAATAAAAAAACTCTTGCTTGAAGAAAAACAGAATTTATGTTTACCTGATAAATTTCTTTCTCCAACGGTGTGTCCGGTCCACGGCGTCATCCTTACTTGTGGGATATTCTCTTCCCCAACAGGAAATGGCAAAGAGCCCAGCAAAGCTGGTCACATGATCCCTCCTAGGCTCCGCCTACCCCAGTCATTCGACCGACGTTAAGGAGGAATATTTGCATAGGAGAAACCATATGGTACCGTGGTGACTGTAGATAAAGAAAATAAAATATCAGACCTGATTAAAAAAACCAGGGCGGGCCGTGGACCGGACACACCGTTGGAGAAAGAAATTTATCAGGTAAACATAAATTCTGTTTTCTCCAACATAGGTGTGTCCGGTCCACGGCGTCATCCTTACTTGTGGGAACCAATACCAAAGCTTTAGGACACGGATGAAGGGAGGGAGCAAATCAGGTCACCTAAATGGAAGGCACCACGGCTTGCAAAACCTTTCTCCCAAAAATAGCCTCAGAAGAAGCAAAAGTATCAAACTTGTAAAATTTGGTAAAAGTGTGCAGTGAAGACCAAGTCGCTGCCCTACATATCTGATCAACAGAAGCCTCGTTCTTGAAGGCCCATGTGGAAGCCACAGCCCTAGTGGAATGAGCTGTGATTCTTTCGGGAGGCTGCCGTCCGGCAGTCTCGTAAGCCAATCTGATGATGCTTTTAATCCAAAAAGAGAGAGAGGTAGAAGTTGCTTTTTGACCTCTCCTTTTACCTGAATAAACAACAAACAAGGAAGATGTTTGTCTAAAATCCTTTGTAGCATCTAAATAGAATTTTAGAGCGCGAACAACATCCAAATTGTGCAACAAACGTTCCTTCTTAGAAACTGGTTTTGGACACAGAGAAGGTACGATAATCTCCTGGTTAATGTTTTTGTTAGAAACAACTTTTGGAAGAAAACCAGGTTTAGTACGTAAAACCACCTTATCTGCATGGAACACCAGATAAGGAGGAGAACACTGCAGAGCAGATAATTCTGAGACTCTTCTAGCAGAAGAAATCGCAACTAAAAACAAAACTTTCCAAGATAATAACTTAATATCAACGGAATGTAAGGGTTCAAACGGAACCCCCTGAAGGACTGAAAGAACTAAATTGAGACTCCAAGGAGGAGTCAAAGGTTTGTAAACAGGCTTGATTCTAACCAGAGCCTGAACAAAGGCTTGAACATCTGGCACAGCTGCCAGCTTTTTGTGAAGTAATACCGACAAGGCAGAAATCTGTCCCTTCAGGGAACTTGCCGATAATCCTTTTTCCAATCCTTCTTGAAGGAAGGATAGAATCCTAGGAAGCTTAACCTTGTCCCAAGGGAATCCTTTAGATTCACACCAACAGATATATTTTTTCCAAATTTTGTGGTAAATCTTTCTAGTCACAGGCTTTCTGGCCTGAACAAGAGTATCGATCACAGAATCTGAGAATCCTCGCTTCGATAAAATCAAGCGTTCAATCTCCACGCAGTCAGCTGGAGTGAAACCAGATTCGGATGTTCGAACGGACCCTGAACAAGAAGGTCTCGTCTCAAAGGTAGCTTCCAAGGTGGAGCCGATGACATATTCACCAGATCTGCATACCAAGTCCTGCGTGGCCACGCAGGAGCTATCAAGATCACCGACGCCCTCTCCTGCTTGATCCTGGCTATCAGCCTGGGGATGAGAGGAAATGGCGGGAACACATAAGCTAGTTTGAAGGTCCAAGGTGCTACTAGTGCATCCACTAGAGCCGCCTTGGGATCCCTGGATCTGGCCCCGTAGCAAGGAACTTTGAAGTTCTGACGAGAGGCCATCAGATCCATGTCTGGAATGCCCCACAGGTGAGTGACTTGGGCAAAGATTTCCGGATGGAGTTCCCACTCCCCCGGATGCAATGTCTGACGACTCAGAAAATCCGCTTCCCAATTTTCCACTCCTGGGATGTGGATAGCAGACAGGTGGCAGGAGTGAGACTCCGCCCAAAGAATAATTTTGGTTACTTCTTCCATCGCTAGGGAACTCCTTGTTCCCCCCTGATGGTTGATGTACGCAACAGTCGTCATGTTGTCTGATTGAAACCGAATGAACCTGGTCCTCGCAAGCTGGGGCCAGGCCTGGAGCGCATTGAATATCGCTCTCAGTTCCAGAATATTTATCGGTAGAAGAGATTCTTCCCGAGACCAAAGACCCTGAGCTTTCAGGGATCCCCAGACCGCGCCCCAGCCTATCAGACTGGCGTCGGTCGTGACAATGACCCACTCTGGTCTGTGGAACATCATCCCTTGAGACAGATTGTCCAGGGACAGCCACCAACGGAGTGAGTCTCTGGTCCTCTGATTTACTTGTATCTTCGGAGACAAGTCTGTATAGTCCCCATTCCACTGACTGAGCATGCACAGTTGTAATGGTCTTAGATGAATGCGCGCAAAAGGAACTATGTCCATCGCCGCCACCATCAACCCGATCACTTCCATGCACTGAGCTATGGAAGGAAGAGGAACGGAATGAAGTATCCGACAAGAGTCCAGAAGCTTTGTTTTTCTGGCCTCTGTTAGAAAGATCCTCATTTCTAAGGAGTCTATAATTGTTCCCAAGAAGGGAACCCTTGTTGACGGGGATAGAGAACTCTTTTCCACGTTCACTTTCCAGCCGTGAGATCTGAGAAAGGCCAGGACAATGTCCGTGTGAGCCTTTGCTTGAGGAAGGGACGACGCTTGAATCAGAATGTCGTCCAGGTAAGGTACTACTGCAATGCCCCTTGGTCTTAGCACCGCTAGAAGGGACCCTAGTACCTTTGTGAAAATCCTTGGAGCAGTGGCTAATCCGAAAGGAAGCGCCACGAACTGGTAATGTTTGTCCAGGAATGCAAACCTTAGGAACCGATGATGTTCCTTGTGGATAGGAATATGTAGATACGCATCCTTTAAATCCACCGTGGTCATGAATTGACCTTCCTGGATGGAAGGAAGGATAGTTCGAATGGTTTCCATCTTGAACGATGGGACCTTGAGAAATTTGTTTAAGATCTTGAGATCTAGGATTGGTCTGAACGTTCCCTCTTTTTTGGGAACTATGAACAGATTGGAGTAGAACCCCATCCCTTGTTCTCTTAATGGAACAGGATGAATCACTCCCATTTGTAACAGGTCTTCTACACAATGTAAGAACGCCTGTCTTTTTATGTGGTCTGAAGACAACTGCGACCTGTGGAACCTCCCCCTTGGGGGAAGTCCCTTGAATTCCAGAAGATAACCCTGGGAGACTATTTCTAGCGCCCAAGGATCCAGAACATCTCTTGCCCAAGCCTGAGCGAAGAGAGAGAGTCTGCCCCCCACCAGATCCGGTCCCGGATCGGGGGCCAATATTTCATGCTGTCTTGGTAGCAGTGGCAGGTTTCTTGGCCTGCTTTCCCTTGTTCCAGCCTTGCATTGGTCTCCAAGCTGGCTTGGCCTGAGAAGTATTACCCTCTTGCTTAGAGGACGTAGCACCTTGGGCTGGTCCGTTTTTACGAAAGGGACGAAAATTAGGTCTATTTTTTGCCTTGAAAGGCCGATCCTGAGGAAGGGCGTGGCCCTTACCCCCAGTGATATCAGAGATAATCTCTTTCAAGTCAGGACCAAACAACGTTTTCCCCTTGAAAGGAATGTTTAGTAGCTTGTTCTTGGAAGACGCATCAGCCGACCAAGATTTCAACCAAAGCGCTCTGCGCGCCACAATAGCAAACCCAGAGTTCTTAGCCGCTAACTTAGCCAATTGCAAAGAGGCGTCTAGAGTGAAAGAATTAGCCAATTTGAGAGCATTGATTCTGTCCATAATCTCCTCATAAGGAGGAGAGTCACTATCGAGCACCTTAAGCAGTTCATCAAACCAGAAATATGCGGCAGTAGTGACAGGGACAATGCATGAAATGGGTTGTAGAAGGTAACCCTGCTGAACAAACATCTTTTTAAGCAAACCTTCTAATTTTTTATCCATAGGATCTTTGAAAGCACAACTATCCTCTATGGGAATAGTGGTGCGTTTGTTTAAAGTAGAAACCGCTCCCTCGACCTTGGGGACTGACTGCCATAAGTCCTTTCTAGGGTCGACCATAGGAAACAATTTTTTAAATATGGGGGGAGGGACGAAAGGAATACCGGGCCTTTCCCATTCTTTATTAACAATGTCCGCCACCCGCTTGGGTATAGGAAAAGCTTCTGGGAGCCCCGGCACCTCTAAGAACTTGTCCATTTTACATAGTTTCTCTGGGATGACTAAATTTTCACAATCATCCAGAGTGGATAATACCTCCTTAAGCAAAATGCGGAGATGTTCCAATTTAAATTTAAATGTAATCACATCAGATTCAGCCTGCTGAGAAATGTTCCCTAAATCAGTAATTTCTCCCTCAGACAAAACCTCCCTGGCCCCCTCAGATTGGGTTAGGGGCCCTTCAGAGATATTAATATCAGCGTCGTCATGCTCTTCAGTAACTAAAACAGAGCAGCCACGCTTACGCTGACAAGGGTTCATTTTGGCTAAAATGTTTTTGACAGAATTATCCATTACAGCCGTTAATTGTTGCATAGTAAGGAGTATTGGCGCGCTAGATGTACTAGGGGCCTCCTGAGTGGGCAAGACTCGTGTAGACGAAGGAGGGAATGATGCAGTACCATGCTTACTCCCCTCACTTGAGGAATCATCTTGGGCATCATTGTCATTATCACATAAATCACATTTATTTAAATGAATAGGAATTCTGGCTTCCCCACATTCAGAACACAGTCTATCTGGTAGCTCAGACATGTTAAACAGGCATAAACTTGATCAGAAAGTACAAAAAACGTTTTAAAATAAAACCGTTACTGTCACTTTAAATTTTAAACTGAACACACTTTATTACTGCAATTGCGAAAAAACATGAAGGAATTGTTCAAAATTCACCAAATTTTCACCACAGCGTCTTAAAGCTTTGAAAATATTGCACACCAATTTTGGAAGCTTTAACCCTTAAAATAACGGAACCGGAGCCGTTTTAAGCTTTAAACCCCTTTACAGTCCCTGGTATCTGCTTTGCTGAGACCCAACCAAACCCAAAGGGGAATACGATACCAAATGACGCCTTCAGAAGTCTTTTATAAGTATCAGAGCTCCTCTCACATGCGACTGCATGCCATGCCTCTCAAAAACAAGTGCGCAACACCGGCGCGAAAATGAGACTCTGCCTATGCTTTGGGAAAGCCCCTAAAGAATAAGGTGTCTAAAACAGTGCCTGCCGATATTATTATATCAAAATACCCAGATAAAATGATTCCTCAAGGCTAAATATGTGTTAATAATCAATCGATTTAGCCCAGAAAAAGTCTACAGTTTAAATAAGCCCTTGTGAAGCCCTTATTTACAATCGTAATAAACATGGCTTACCGGATCCCATAGGGAAAATGACAGCTTCCAGCATTACATCGTCTTGTTAGAATGTGTCATACCTCAAGCAGTAAGAGACTGCACTCTGTTCCCCCAACTGAAGTTAATTGCTCTCAACAGTCCTGTGTGGAACAGCCATGGATTTTAGTTACGGTTGCTAAAATCATTTTCCTCATACAAACAGAATTCTTCATCTCTTTTCTGTTTCTGAGTAAATAGTACGTACCAGCACTATTTGAAAATAACAAACTCTTGATTGAATAATGAAAAACTACAGTTAAACACTAAAAAACTCTAAGCCATCTCCGTGGAGATGTTGCCTGTACAACGGCAAAGAGAATGACTGGGGTAGGCGGAGCCTAGGAGGGATCATGTGACCAGCTTTGCTGGGCTCTTTGCCATTTCCTGTTGGGGAAGAGAATATCCCACAAGTAAGGATGACGCCGTGGACCGGACACACCTATGTTGGAGAAATAAAAACTAACATTTTATCACCTATTTCACTTTACCCTTCCTAGTACTTAGAGTAGGCAAAGAGACTGACTAGGGGGTGGAGTTAAGGGAGGAGCTATAAAGACAGCTCTGCTGTGGTGCTCTTTGCCACTTCTTGTTAGCTGGAGGATAATATCCCACAAGTAAAGGATGAATCCGTGGACTTGTCGTATCTTATAGAAGAAATAAAGCAGTTTTGTTTTAAAATGTAAAGAAACAGTAACTTTATTTTCTTAATATTGTTTATAATTTATTTACTATTGGGACCAAGACTGTTATAGATTACAGATGTTTGAATGCTAACCACCAATCCCTTTTTGTTCCTCGTGTTTAGAGAACATTAAATTTTAAGGATGGTCTTTTGAGCCTATATTGTCTGGGACAGATGCTCTCCAGGAGTCTTCTGACAATGTTTCTCCTCAGATGCCCCAAATTTTAGTATCCATTAATACAGTGCCCTGCTGCGCTTCCTCTCAAGCTCCGTCTGGGGTCTCTCTGCAAGACATTGCTTCCCTCATGTCTTCTGCAGTTTGTCTGCCTTTCCCATGCTACAGGGATAGCGCAAGAGGAAGTCTAAAGAATCCGTGTGTAAAGTCTATCTCATTTGTGGCTATTCCGAATATTCCCTCTCATAAATTTGATTCTTTTTTGGCATCTGAGGGTGAGATCTCAGATTCTGACAGTGTAATTCCTTCTTCTGATGCTGAAGTTATATCCTTCAGGTTTAAGCTAGAGGGAAAGCAATCCAAGAAGCCAACTAATGATCCAAAGTCATTATAAAGGGTCTGCCCCCAATCCGGGACCAGATCTTGTGGGGGGCAGACTTTTCTTTTTTTGCTCAGGTTTCGGGTTCGGGATGTTCAGGATCCTTGGGCGATAGACATCGTGTCCCAGGGATACAAACTAGAATTCAAGACCTTCCCCCCCCCAGGGGCAGATTTCTTCTCTCAAGATTATCTGTCGACCAGATAGAGAGAGGCGTTCTTTCCTTGTGTTCGGGATCTATCCAAAATGGGGGTGATAGTTCCTGTTCCAGTTCAGGAGCAGGGTCTGGGATTTTACTCAATCTGTTTGCGTTTCCCAAGAAAGAGGGAACCTTCAGACCAATCTTGGATCTCAAGAGTCTAAACAAATTTCTCAGAGTACTGTCTTTCACAATGGAAACTATTTGTTCTATTCTTCGTTTAGTTTAAGAGGGTCATTTTATGACAACAGTAGATTTAAAGGATGCATACCTTCATGTTCCCATCCACAGGGCTCATCACAAGTTTCTGAGTTTTGCTTTTATCCACAAACACTTCCAATTTGTGGCTCTCCTTTCAGTCTTGCTACAGCTCCCAGAATTTTTTAAAAGGTTTTGGGATCTCTGTTGGCAGTGCTCTGGTTTCAGGGTATTGCAGTGGCGCCTTATCTGGACGACATTCTGGTTCAGGCCCAGTCTTTTCATCTAGCAAACTCCCACACGAAGATGCTCTTATCCTTCCTGCGCTCTCATGGTTGGAAGGCAAATCTGTAAAAGAGTTCCTTAATTCCATCTACAAGGGGAACCATAATATATTCTGTTTTGATGAATTTTTTTCTGACAGAAGTCATAAAATCCAAGATTTTCTATTCTTGTCTGTCTCTTCAATTCTCTCCTCAGCCATCAGTTGCTCAATGTATGGAGGTAATCGGTCTGATGGTAGCCACCATGGACACTATTCCTTTTGTTTGTTTCCATCTCAGACCTCTGCAGTTATGCATGCTCAGACAGTGGAACAGGGATTATGCGGTTATGTCTTCCGCGAATTCATCTGGATCAGATGACAAGAGATTCTATTCCTTGGTGGTTTTCTTAGGATCATCTTTCACAGGGAACCTCGCAGTCCTACCTGGGTGATAGTGGCAACGGACACCAGCCTGATAGGTTGGGGAGCAGTCAGGGGCCTTCTAAGGGCTCAGGGGACATGGACTCGGGAAGAGTCTGTTCTCCCCATAAACATTCTAAAGCTAAGAGCAATCTTAAAAAATAAAATTAAAAAAAAAAAGATTGATTTATGTATTTTAGCTAAATTATCACTGTAGTAATCAATGTAAATGCAGTGATCACTTGGCTATGAAATGTCACATTCCCTTTTCCAATATGGCGCCTGATATATTTGTAATCCTATGATCACCTAGATCATGTGGTTACAAATTACCAATGGTAGAGGAATGCTTTTTACGAAAAACGAATTAGCATGCTGTGGGAGTCATGGGCATGAGATGTTGCATTCCCAGATGCAAGCAGGCTTGTTCCAAGCTACAACTGGACTTCCCCTACTATGTTTCAGCCAGTGTTGCCTCCATTTACTGGCAATTCTGGCCTCTTGGTGGGCACTGAACATTTTTAACCCATCAACTACTTTCAGTTTGTGGATGATAAGTTCTTAGAATTTATTGTTCAGCACACATCTGTATGCTGAGCAAATTTTTCAAAATACTGGTGCAGAATTGAGCCACCATGCCAGATCACATTTGTGGACTGCTACCAATTTGCAAGAGATGAGGAAATTCTGGGGCCTCACTCTGCTAATGGGGATTGTGCGAAAGCCAAGCATAGCCTCATATTGGTCAAAGCAGTCTACTCAGATAACCCCTATCTTCCCTGCTACAATGAACAGGGACAGATATGTTACTATTCAAATTATGCTCTGCCACGGGACAATATCGGTCGATGAATCCTTGATCTTATATAAGTGATGTATTGTTTTTAAACAATACATTCCTTCTAAGAGAGCTTGCTATGGGATCAAGCTGTATAAGCTGTGCGAGAGCTCTAGTGGATACACTTATCGTTTTAGGGTATACACTGGCAAGGATTCTGTTCTAGCACTGTAAAAAACAAAGTGGGAGCACTACGTTTGTCAAAGGTAAAATGAATGTGCCCAAATACAAAAAATAAAATAAAAAACAATTTATTTGTAGATAATCTTATCATAACATATAGAGTAGCTAAAATGAAATCGGACGTCTCCGATATAACAACAATATAAAAGAATACAAAACAGGGCTTGCAGTCTGCAGCAGTTTATGCGTGCATAAATGTACTTTCAGTTTGAATAACCCCAGTGTCAAGTTCCGTCTCAAACGGCACCAGAGAGGTGCTGGTATAGAGTCAGGTTATGTATGGGAATAGACCAGTCTAATCACACTTTGGTAGATAACTTAGTGACCACGTAGACTGCAACAAAGTGAGCAATTAATTAATTAATTAATTATTATCTTTGAGGTAGTGTAAGTAGCGAAAATTGTTTTACAGCATCGAAGTATGTAACAGTACCTTATTATTGTTTGACAGTTGATCCGGGAGCTTACCCGCCTCTCTCAGCATTTGAGTCTCCTCTGTATGTAACAGGATCACGTGTCTTCTACACCTGTCATAGATCTCTGGGGTCAGAGGTTGAACTTGTTAGCCCAGGTAGAGACGTTCTCAAGGGTAATAGAATTTAGGATAATGGGACCATCCGTTCTTAATGCAAACAGCATGCAAGATGGCAAATGTAAAGATGTCTTTTCTTTATTTTTGGACTGTGTCTCACAGGTAATAGAGAACTCCAGTTCTCTAATCAGTACAGAAGTTAGTTCCAAAGTAGGATATTAGCAGGAAATTCACATCTTAATGCTTCATGGAAGTCTAAAAGAGACTGCTTCAACGTCGTGTTTCTCTCTCCATGAGGGCTTTTTCAAGATCCAGCCCATTTTAGGTTCAGCACCCTGGATAGAGCTTGCTTATTGGCAGCTACATTTAGCAAACATAACCCAGGTTCTCAACCAAAAATGGGCTGGCTCTTAAGCTTACATTCCTGCTTTTTAAATAAAGATAGCAAGTGAACAAAGAAAAATTGATAGTAGGAATAAATTAGAAACTTGTTTAAAATTGCATGCTCTATCTGAATCATTAAAGAAAAAAATTGGGTTTAGTATCCCTTAAATGCATTTGTCCTGTATTAGGCTACCCAACGAAGAGGGCTACGTTTCCTGAAATTTCAGGAATCTGTTATTAAAAGCATTTTCGTCAGGGGATATTCCAGTAACTGGGCCAAGTGAGGATAATGCCAGGTTGCATGGCCGTCACTCTGCTGAGTATATACCAGCTACTGAGAAAAAAACTTTCTCTAGTAGAAGGTGTAGAGTGTGCAGTCAGCATGGATGTGG
This sequence comes from Bombina bombina, assembly GCF_027579735.1. Classification (NCBI taxonomy): domain Eukaryota; kingdom Metazoa; phylum Chordata; class Amphibia; order Anura; family Bombinatoridae; genus Bombina; species Bombina bombina. The sequence goes on along the minus strand of NC_069500.1, from coordinate 738,417,126 downwards.
TGAAGACACCTGTTACTACTATCCAGACTGCCCCTCTAAACCAGGGCTATTATGCATGACTGAATGCTTCCGTATTTATCATACTATGGAAAGATACTAGCTGCATACCCTCACAACCCCAGGAGGCTCAATATTCTGAAATGCAAATACATGGCTCTGGTTGAGGCTTACGCCTGACCAGCCCAATGCCCCGGTTGAGGCTTACGCCTGACCAGCCCAGTTCCCTGGAGGAGGCTTACACCTGACCAGCCTAGTGCCCTAGTTGAGGCTTTCGCCTGACCAGCCCAGTGCCCTGGTTGAGGCTTATGCCTGACCAGCCCAGTGCCCTGGTTGAGGCTTATGCCTGACCAGCCCAGTGCCCTGGTTGAGGCTTACGCCTGACCAGCCCAGTGCCCTGTGATTGAGTTGCCCCTAGCAAAAGGTACGTATGATTGTAGATATGAAAGGTGTGTGACTGGCCTGTGGTAGGGGTTGTGTTTCTGTGAGTGAATGAAGATACGAAAAGTGTGTGTCTGGTCAGTAGTAGGGATGAAAGCCTTGATGTATGGAAAGTATGTTGTGCGCTTCTGTGAATGAATCAGACATAAAAGGTGTGTGAATGGTCAGTAGCAAGGTTTGAAGCCTTGATGTAGCGTTACTGCTCACATGGTATCCATGTGCTAATTAAACCAGTGTGAGTGCCTATAATGCTTGTGTGAGTAATGCAAAAGAGTGTTATATTTTTAAACATAAAATAAAATAATTTAGAATTGGGTTAGTCAATTAATGAGGTAGATAAAACTGTTTAATTGCAGATATAACCCCTATACGTTTAAAGTGTTTCAAGGTAGCCATGTCTGCACTTTAACAGCTGTAGCCACCTGGGGATTAGAGATACAGTATACAAGGTACACAGTTTTGGAAAGTATACCCCTTGACGCATCAAATGACGGTCTGCATGTATTGCTAGCATGCGTAAGACATAAATGAACATGTCACATTGCTTAGAAAAAAATATTTTCTAAGCAAAGCATCATATTCCATGAATATTTGATCACTCCATTTTTGTGTTAGAAGTACATATAGTCCCTCATTTGATGCGTCAGGGGGTGTACTTTCTACAAATGGGTACTTTATGTACCCTAATTTAACTTCCTAGGTGGCTAGAGCTGTTGAACTGCAGATATGGCAACCTTGAAAATCTTATTCAAAAATTGTCTTTAAACATTTAGGGATGATGTCTTCAATTAGACAGCTGTAGCTAGGGCCGTCTTTAATGCAGGGCAAAATGCCCAGTCTTTGTTGTGGGGCCCAAAGCAGCTGCCCTTTAGCCCGGACTGCCTACAAATCATGCTGCTTTCTGAGGAACATGCAGGCTGTGCTCAGCGCTCCCCCCCATGCTCCGTTTGAACCACCACACGTGCCGGCTCTACCACGCAGCACCACCCCATGCTGCTATATGCTCTCTCCAGTTCCAGGCAGTCATGTTTTCCGGCAGCGAGAGGAAGAGGGAGGAGCCAGCCCGGCGCTGCACAGCAGTCAGGACAGAGCTAGAGAGCGTGAAGAAGGAGCAGCACCAGTAGGCAGCATTGCAGCAAAGAATATCTTTAAAATTTAAACTAAGTGACTGAATCGAAGCTCTGGGGTTGGTGAGGTGTTACGTTAAATATATAATATAGTGGTCATGTTCCTTGTGTTCTGGTCTCATATTCTATTACAGTCATGCACTCCCCTCTGTACCCTGGTAATGCCCTGGGCATAAGTGGCACATAGCTCAGTGCTTTATTATAAAATCACACACTTGTGTGCTACTACTCTGCTATAGCTTATGCATGATGTTACATGTTAATAATATATATCACATCATGCATAAGCTATAGCAGAGCAGTAGCACACAAGTGTGTGATATTATAAAGCACTGAGCCATGTGCCACTTACACCTAGGGCACTATTAGGGTATAGAGGGGAGCACTTGAGTTCTGTAGTGTGTACGTAATATATATTATGGGCATAAGTCTGTGATATTATAAAGCACTGAGCTACGTGCCACTTATGCCCCGGGCACTACCAGGGAGGGTATAGAAGGGAGTGCTTGCTGTGTTCTGTAGTCAGTATGGGTCCAATCAATATTAACCCCTTAAGGACAGACCATTTTTCAATCTCTTACCCTTAATGACACACGTCGTACAGGGTATGTCATACAAAAACTGGTCTTTAAACCCTGTACGTCGTCAGGGGTTTCAAGCGGCTGGAAGTGATTCTGATTGCTTCCAGCCGCTTTCAAGGTATTTCCGTGATGCCTTGATATTGAGGCATCACTGCAATACCTTTTTTTGCACACCGATGCAGAGAGAGCCACTCTGTGGCCCTCTCTGCATCGGCCAGCGATGGTGCCGATCGTTGGTGGGTGGGAGCCATTGCAGGGAGGCGGGTGGGCGGCCCATCGCTGGGGAACTTCCGTTCCGGCCAGCAGTTGTGACTGTCGGGTGTGCGCGGGAGGTGAGGGGTGGGTGCGCGCACGCCCACAATATATATAGCCACATTAGAAAATAAGAAGTGGTGGGAGAGGGTGATGGGTGGCAGAGGAGGGGAGAAATACTTTTCAAAAGGGATCTGGGAGGGGGAGGGTATTGAGGGAGCAGCTACACTACAGAAAAAGTAGGTTTTAGATTTAAAAAGCCACATTTGTTTACAAAGTGGGTACTGGCAGACATCTTCCGGTACCCAAAATGGTGGCAAATAGTTAGTGGGGGGGGGAGGGTTAGAGAGCTCTTTGGGAGAGATCCTTCACAGCAGAATATATATATATATATATATATATATTTTTTTTAAATAATAAAAAAATAAGCCTTTAATTTTAGTACTGGCAAGGGACAATTGTGGGGTGGGGGAGGGAAGAGAGCTGTTTGGGAGGGATCAGGAGGTGGGATGTGTCATGTGGGGGAGGCTGATCTGCACACTAAAGCTAAAATTAGCACTACAAGCTACCTAATTAACCCCGTCACTGCTGGGCATAATACAAGTGTGGTGCACAGCAGCATTTAGCGCCCTTCTTATTACCAAAAAGCAATGCCAAAGTCATATATGTCTGCTATTTCTGAACAAAGGGAATCCTAGAGCAGTGTTTTTCAACCAGTGTGCCGTGGCACACTAGTGTGCCGTGAGAGATCCTCAGGTGTGCCACGGCAGACTGACAACAGTGTGACATATTTTTTAAACTTTGCTTGTTTTTTACTCCCAGTGCAGGGGTAGTTTGTAGGAGGCATGGCATAACAGCACAATACATACAGTATGTGTGTGTTTGTGTGTATGTGTATATGTATATGCTGTATTAGGCTACAATGTGTGATTTTTTTAAATTTTTGGTATGGTGGTGTGCCACAGGATTTTTTAATGTAAAAAAGTGTGCCACGGCAAAAAAAAGGTTAAAAATCACTGTCCTAGAGAAGCATTTACAACCATTTGTGCCATGATTGCACAAGCTGTTTGTAAATAATTTCAGTGAGAAACCTAAAGTTTGTGAAAAAGTGAACCTTTTTTTATTTGATCGTATTTGGCAGTGAAATGGTGGCATGAAATATACCAAAATGGTAGTAGATTTTGTAACATTACTCTTCACCCCCCCCCTGAAGGGTAAACCCGAAGCTTACTAGAAGTAAGCAAAAGAACATAGATTCATTCGAAACCACAAATTTCACTGTATACTGTACTATTCCACCCCTCTCTGGCAGAGAGGTGGATAATAAGATTATAACTATCTAGGTGTTGCCTCTCTGGTTATTTGCGCAGGTCCATTAACTCCCTTCCCTTCCTCCACGCCTTCAACCCTTTTCCCCCACGCCTTTTTCCATTCACTTCCCCCCCCCCACCTCCAACTCGTTTTCTACACCTCTCTCAACCTCTACCCTTCCCCCCCTCTCCTCCCTCCCTCCCTCCTTTTTTTTTTTTTTTTTTTTCTCTCTCCCTTCTTATAAACATGGCCTCTGATCTTAAGTTAATTTCCTTAAATGTGAAGGGCCTAAACTCCCCTTCCAAAAGAAGCCTCCTACATTCCTTTCTGACTAAATTTCACTGTGATGTATCTTTTCTTCAGGAGACACATTGGGCATCCAATAAAACCCCGAATTTTAACTTTAGACAATACCCAGTGGTACTTAGCTCGACTTATCAGGACAAAAGTAGGGGAGTCTCGATATGCATCAGCAAATCGGTAGCTTTTCAACAGCTACACCTTGAAACAGACCCTGAGGGAAGATTCTTGGTACTAGTGTGTGAACTGAATTCACACTTATTCACTCTTGTGAATATATATGCCCCCAATCAGGGTCAGATTCAATTTCTGCGTAAAATGCTCTCCTTCATAGAAGGTTTGCGTCAGGGCACGTTAGTGCTAGGAGGAGACTTTAATTTGATCTGGGACCCTGAGCTGGATAAGCGGCTCCCAAGTGGTAAAGTAGTGGATCAGTACTCGCAGTCCATAGCTCCTAAATTCCAAAACCTCATATATCAGTCCTCCCTATACGATGTGTGGAGAGCTTGTCACCCGGACACTAGAGATTACACATACTTCTCGCCCCTGCACCATTCCTACTCGCAACTAGACTTCTTCTTCGTGGACTCCTGGACACTGAATAGAGTCACAGGCTCCACTATATGCAGCTGCCCTTGGTCTGACCATGACACTGTAGCGATGTCAATAAATACAGGCGGATCTCTTTCGAGCAGACCCTCCTGGAGACTTCCCAAGTTCTTATGGGAGGATGCATCTTTTGCCCAAGAGTTACTCGAAAAGATAGAAGAATTCTTGGAGACAAATGACCCACATGACACTTCCCACCAGATCAGATGGGCGGCTCTAAAAGCATTTGTTAGAGGATTCTGCATTGCTAAAGCTGCAAATATCAAAAAACACTGGGGTGCCCCTCTGGGGAAACTCACTTGCGACTTGCGCACTAAGGAAAAACAAAACAAGTTGTCTCCTACTGTCGGTCTGTCCACTGACATTCTTGCTTTGAAAAAGCAAATCAAACACCTGGAACTAGAAAAAACCCAGCGTGCATTAGCCAAGTTTAAGATGGTCATGTACTCGAAGAGTAACAAGGCGGGCACTTTGTTGGCAAACAAACTAAAACAGAGGACAGCTACCTCCAGAATACCCTATATCAATCATAACGGGCGGAAGTTCTATGCTCCGGACGACATAGGAAAGGCTTTTGCAGATTTCTACGAACGACTTTATAACATAGAGGCTTCTGAAGCTCCTACCAAAGCCACACCCTCTGAAATATCCTTATTTCTAGAAAAACTAAATTTGCCCATATTGTCTGATGAGGACAAGGACAAACTCATTGAACCATTTACCGAACTAGAAATAGGTCTGGGGATTAAGCAACTGAAGAATGGAAAAGCACCGGGCCCGGACGGGTTCCCGGGGCAATTCTACAAAAAGACACGAATTTTGCTAGAGCCCATACTATGTCAGATGTACAATGAAATCAGCAAGGGAGAGGAGATGCTTAAAGAGTTCCTTGAAGCGACCATTGTCGCTATCCCCAAGCCAGGTAAAGACCCCTCCTATTGCTGCAACTTCCGCCCTATCTCGTTGATAAACGTAGATATAAAGCTGTACTCCAAACTTATAGCAGACAGATTGGCGTCTTTGCTTCCCTCCCTGGTAGCAACAGACCAGGTGGGTTTTGTCAAGGGACGCCAGGGCCCTGACAATACTAGACGCCTGATCTCGGTTTTTGCAGAGGCGAGGCGTTTGGGAACCCCCCTCCTGGCCCTGTCCCTAGATGCCGAAAAGGCGTTTGACAGGGTCAGGTGGGAATACATGTGGAGAACTCTAGGGGCTTTCGGCTTCCCGCTTCGGGCCATCAACATGATCAGGGCCTTATATTCGAACCCAAGTGCTAGGGTGAGAGGAACGGGCTTCTGTTCCCCGACATTTGCTATCTCTAACGGTACTAGGCAGGGGTGCCCATTGTCGCCCCTGCTCTTTGCCTTGGTTATGGAGCCGTTGGCGGAGCTGGTTCGGTCTACTCCAAACATAGAGGGATTGTCAATGGGCACTACTCCTGAGAAAATCTTGTTGTATGCCGACGATGTGACCCTCCTTCTTACGAACCCCATGTCATCGGTTCCGGAGGTCTTTGCCACTTTAGACAGCTTCAGTGCGCTAAGTTATTACAAAGTGAATAAGACCAAAACTGAAGCTTACGGAATTAACCTCACTGATGCACACCTCTCACAGTTGAGAGACAACCATGACTTTCATTGGTCAGCAGATGCTATTAAACACCTGGGTGTTTATCTGAGTGCGGATACAGATAACATTATATCATTGAACTTTGACGCCTTAATTAAGGAACTAAAGAACCTGGCAAGCAGATGGGACTTTAAAGAAGTCTCCTGGTTGGGACGTGTGGCCACTGTAAAAATGTCCCTACTCCCTAAGGCGTTGTACCTCTTCCGATGCATCCCTCTAAATATTCCTTATAGCATCCTACAACAGATACACCGGATATTTGCCGGGTATGTTTGGGCTCATAGACCTCCGAGGATCAGTCACAAAATCATGCAGAGGGAGTATGCCAGGGGTGGAGTTGCTTTCCCCAGCATATACCTTTATTACGAGGCCACACGACTCTCGCACATCACAGCCTGGGGCCCTACGGCTGAGAGGCCGGGTTGGTTTAGACTGGAGGGACTCCAGCTGCCAGAGGGATTGGACCTTCCCAGCCTTTTGTGGGTTCCGAGCTACAAACAACTGGTGAATATACTCACCAACCCAGTCGTACAACATAATATCAAAATATGGCATACACTCAGACATCATTCGCAGATTGCCCCACACACCTCGCCAATCCATCAATTACGGGGCCTGATGTGGGACCGTCCGGACATCCACGTCAAATATTGGATCCAGCACGATCTTGCCATGGTGGAACAACTATTCTTAAATGGCAGATTACTGACAGTCTCCCAGGTTCTTGAATCTTTGAGAGGACCACCTCTCTGGTTCCATTTTGAATGTTCAAGAATACTTAGTTTCCTACATTCCTGGAAGTTTGGAACTTGTGGACTTAGGGCGCACTCACAATGGGAGGAAAGATGGATGAATGGGTTGGGTACATATAAACCTCTCACGTTTCACTATCGAGCCATTTTGCGAGACCATACGGTTGGTCTTCCCGGTCAAATCAAACGATGGTGTAGTGAACTGCCCTTAAAAATCTCAGACGCAGAACTGAGCATTGCTATTACTTTAACCAAAAAAACAATCCACTGCACAACCATCTTTGAGGGCTATATGAAGCTCATCCTCAGGTGGTACAGAGTGCCCACCAGGCTGTCTAAAATGTTTCCTTCAACCTCATCGAGATGCTGGAGGCTATGTGGAGGTGAGGGGTCAGACTCTCACGTGTGGTGGTCCTGCCCAAAAATCTCTGTTCTATGGAGGGATGTTGAGACCCTCCTGCACTCCATGAATGTGAATGTGCAGCTGACTTCTAGTCAGGCTCTTTTCCACATATTCGATAATCAACTACCCAAATGCGGTAAACAGCTAGTGATTTATATTTTGGCGGCCACAAAACTGTGTATCGCCAGGGCATGGAAACAAATTGACCCGCCCACTATTACCACTGTTTGTGAGGTAGTACAATATCTGGCTAAAATGGAAAAATTCGCATACAATGCTTTAGAGCGGATGGAAGATTATTGGGCGATTTGGGAAGACTGGATTAAAATCCAATAACGTGAATGCTAGATAGTCTGGGCGAAACTTGCCTAAAAACACAATCTGTTGAACACAATTATCCCTCCCCCCTCCTCAAGATTGCACAATTTTTCTTTTTTCTTTTTTTTTTCTTTCTTTCTTCCTCTTCCCCTCTCTCTTCCCTCTCTCCCTTCGTCCCCCTCCTCCCACTAGCTGACTCCCTTTCCCTCTCTCCTTCCCTTCAACCCTACCCTTATCCTTGACCAATAAACAACATGACCAGCTGAGGCAACCTGTTTGACCTATTCTAGTTCAGGATTCATAGTTGATAGTCCAGGTTTTCAGCAGTACATATTAATCATATCTGTTTTGTTTATTGAGATTCCAATTAAACCAAATGTGATGTCATGTACAGAAGTTTATACATATGTCTTGAGATTACTGTACATTTGTGTCCTTCGCATGCAGGTACTGAGCTTTGATGTAAATTGTGAATTATTTGTAATGCTTTTGGGACTTCTTTTGTAACGTCCTTTTACTGTATGTTATTTTGAATCTCAATAAAATCTGTTAAAAAAAAAAAAAAAAAAAAAGAAATATACCAAAATGGGTCTAGATCAATACTCTGAGTTGTCTACTAAAAAAAAAATATATACATGTCAAGGGATATTCAGGGATTCCTGACAGATACCAGTGTTCCAATGTACAAAAAATGGTTTGGAAATAGCAAAGTGCTACTTGTATTTATTGCCCTATAACTTGAAAAAAAAGCAAAGAACATGTAAACATTGGGTATTTCTAAACAAAATTTAGAAACTATTTAGCATGGGTGTTTTTGGTGGTTGTAGATGTGCAACAGATTTTGGGGGACAAAGTTCGAAAAAGTGTGTTTTTTTCCATTTTTTCATCATATTTTATAAAAACAAATTATGGTAAAGTACAGGTGAAACTCGAAAAAATTAGAATATTGTGCAAAAGTTAATTTATTTCACTAATGCAACTTAAAAGGTGAAACTAATATATGAGATAGACTCATTACATGCAAAGCAAGATAGTTCAAGCCGTGATTTGTCATAATTGTGATGATTATAGCTTACAGCTCATGAAAACACCAAATCCACAATCTCAGAAAATTAGAATATTACATGCAATCAATCAAACAAGGATTGTACATAGAACAATATCGGACCTCTGAAAAGTATAAGCATGCATGCTGTATGTACTCAGTACTTGGTTTGGGCCCCTTTTGCAGCAATTACTGCCTCAATGCGGCGTGGCATGGAAGCTATCAGCCTGTGGCACTGCTGAGGTGTTAAGGAAGACCAGGATGCTTCAATAGCGGCCTTCAGCTCTTCTGCATTGTTCGGTCTCATGTCTCTCATCTTTCTCTTGGCAATGCCCCATAGATTCTCTATGCGGCTCAGGTCAGGCGAGTTTGCTGGCCAATAAAGCACAGTAATCCCACGGTCATTGAACCAGGTTTTGGTGCTTTTGGCAGTGTGGGCAGGTGCCACTGCCAAGTCCTGCTGGAAAATGAAGTCAGCATCCCCATAGAGCTTGTCTGCAGGAGGAAGCATGAAGTGCTCCAAATTCTCCTGGTAGACGGCTGCATTGACCCTGGACTTAATGAAGCACAGTGGACCTACACCAGCAGATGACATGACTCCCCAAATCAACACAGACTGTGGAAACTTCACACTGGACTTCAAGCATCTTGCAGTGTGTGCCTCTCCATTCTTCCTCCATACTCTGGGTCCTTGGTTTCCAAATGAGATGCAAAATTTGCTCTCATCAGAAAAGAGGACTTTGGACCACTGAGCAACAGACCAGGTCTATTTTTCTTTAGCCCAGTTAAGATGCTTCTGACGTTGTTTGTTGTTCAGGAGTGTCTTGACAAGAGGAATACGACATTTGAAGCCCATGTCCAGGATCCGTCTGTGTGTGGTGGCTCTTGATGCCCTGACTCCAGCCTCAGTCCACTCATTGTGAAAGTCCCCAACACTTTTGAATGGCCTTTTCCTGACAATCCTCTCCAGGCTGCGGTCATCCCTGCTGCTTGTGCACCTTTTTCTTCCACACGTTTCCCTTCCACATAACTTTCTATTAATGTGCTTTGATACAGCACTTTGGGAACATCCAACTTCTTTTGCAATTACCTTTTGAGGCTTTCCCTCCTTATGGAGGGTGTCAATGATGGTTTACTGCACAACTGTCAGGTCAGCAGTCTTTCCCATGATTGTGATTCCTACTGAACCAGACTGAGAGAACATTTAAGGGCTCAGGAACCCTTTGCAGGTGTTATGGCTTAATTAGCTGATTAGAGTGGGACACTTTGAGCCTAGAATATTGCACCTTTTCACAATATTCTAATTTTCTGAGATTGTGGATTTCGGGTTTTCATGAACTGTAAGCCATAATCATCACAATTATGACAAATCACGGCTTGAACTATCTTGCTTTGCATGTAATGAGTCTATCTCATATATTAGTTTCACCTTTTAAGTTGCATTAGTGAAATAAATGAACTTTTGCACGATATTCTAATTTTTCGAGTTTCACCTGTATAAGATATGATGAAAATAATGGTATCTTTAGAAAGTCCATTTAATGGCGAGAAAAACGGTATATAATTTGTGTGAGTACAGTAAATGAGTAAGCTAAACACAAACACAACAGACATGTAAAAATAGCCCTAGTCCTTAAGGAAAAGAAATTGAAAAATGGCCTTGTCCTTAAAGGGTCATTATGCACTCAAAAAAATATGGGATAATTAAATAAAGCATTAAAAGAAAATAAAGTTTTCAATTAACATATATTATCAATTTTGCTGCTTAAGGTCCTAAAAATGATGTTAAAGTTTAAAGTCCTCTGACTTCATGAGAATACGTTCATAATACCCAGTAGCTACAGAACAAGGCTTTTTTCTATACTCCCTAACTTTTGTTTAGACAGCCCTCCTGCTGGAGCGGTATGTGTAATGTGCTATGTAGTGCAGTAATATGTTCAAAGGCAGAAACGATATAGATATACACAGAAGATGCAGAATTCCACTTCCCTTTCCCCCTCCGGTTACCACCGATCTCCTCCAGTCTCTGCACACCCTAATTAAATGCTGTGGTAACTAGTGATGTCGCAAACTGTTCGCCGGAGAACAGTTCCCGGCGATCTTAGCTTGTTCGCGTTTGCCGCGTCGATCCGCCCCCTATTCGTCATCATTGAGGAAACTTTGACCCTGTATTTCACAGCCTGCAGACACATTTGAGCCAATCAGCAGCAGACACTCCCTGGGCAGCAGCCATTTTAGATTCATTACGATCCTGCTTTCTTAGTGAGAGGAGGGTTAGTGCTGCTGCTCGTGATTTTATAGGGAAATAGATAGCTAGGCAAGTGTATTTAGTGTCCACTACAGTCCTGAAGGACTCATCTAATCTCTGCTGTAAGGATAGCACCCCAAAAAGCCCTTTTTAGGGATAGAACTTCAGCCCCAAAAGCCCTTTTTAGGGCTAGAACTTCAGTCGTTTTTTTTTTTTTATTTGTAATTTTATTTGCATTTTGCCTGGCTTTCAGCCTGTGTGTGAGGCTCACAGCATATACTGTGATTAGTGCCACCACTGATATCTGCTTAACATTAGTGTAAATTTTTTAAAAAAACTTTTACATCATTTTGCTAGTGTAATCTAATTTCGTTTTCTATCAGGCCTGTGTGTCAGGCTCACACAGCATATACTGTGGTTAATTGCTCTGTGCCACCACTGATATCTGCTTAACATTAGTGTAAATTTAAAAAAAACAAAACTTTTAAATCATTTTGCTAGTGTAATCTAATTTCATTTTCTATCAGGCCTGTGTGTCAGGCCCACATCATATACTGTGATTAATTGCTCTGTGCCACCACTGATATCTGGTGTAACATTAGTGTAAAATTAAAAAAAAAAAAAACTTTTACATCATTTTGCTAGTGTAATCTAATTTCATTTTCTATCAGGCCTGTGTGTCAGGCTCACAGCATATACTGTAGTTAATTGCTCTGTGCCACCACTGATATCTGCTTAACAATCATTAGTGTAAATTAAAAAAAAAAAAACTTTACATAATTTTGCTAGTGTAATCTAATTTCATTTTCTATCAGGCCTGTGTGTCAGGCCCACATCATATACTGTGATAAATTGCTCTGTGCCACCAGTACCACTGATATCTGGTGTAACATTAGTGTAAAATAAAAATAAAAACTTTTACATCATTTTGCTAGTGTAATCTAATTTCATTTTCTATCAGGCCTGTGTGTCAGGCTCACAGCATATACTGTGGTTAATTGCTCTGTGCCACCTCTGATATCTGCTTAACATTATTGTAAATTAAAAAAAAAAATTACATCATTTTGCTAGTGTAATCTAATTTCATTTTCTATCAGGCCTGTGTGTCAGGCTCACACAGCATATACTGTGGTTAATTGCTCTGTGCCACCTCTGATATCTGCTTAACATTATTGTAAATTAAAAAAAAAAATTACATCATTTTGCTAGTGTAATCTAATTTCATTTTCTATCAGGCCTGTGTGTCAGGCCCGCAACATATACTGTGATTAATTGCTCTCTGCCACCACTGATATCTGGTGTAACATTAGTGTAAAATAAAAAAATAAAAACTGTTACATAATTTTGCTAGTGTAATCTAATTTCATTTTCTATCAGACCTGTGTGTCAGGCTCACAGCATATACTGTGGTTAATGGCTCTGTTCCACCACTGATATCTGCTTAACATTAGTGTAAATTTTTTAAAAAAACTTTTACATAATTTTGCTAGTGTAATCTAATTTCATTTTCTATCAGGCCTGTGTGTCAGACCCACATCATACACTGTGATTAATTGCTCTGTGCCACCACTGATATCTGGTGTAACATTAGTGTAAAATTAAAAAAAAAAAACGTTTACATAATTTTGCTAGTGTAATCTAATTTCATTTTCTATCAGGCCTGTGTGTCAGGCCCACATCATATACTGTGATTAATTCTTCTGTGCCACCACTGATATCTGGTTAACATTATTTAAATTAAAAAAAAAAAACTTTTACATCATTTTGCTAGTGTAATCTAATTTCATTTTCCATCAGGCCTGTGTGTCAGGCCCACATCATATACTGTGATTAATATCTCTGTTTTCCACCACTTATATCTGGTGTAACATTAGTGTAATTTTTTTGAAAAAAAAACTTTTACATCAGTCCTCTTCTAGTGTTATTTAATTTTAGTTGCCAGGCCAGCCTGGCTGCCATTAGTGCCAGCCTGTGTGTCAGGCTGCCAGCATATACTGTGCCACCACTCCTATCTGGTGTAACATTAGTTTAAATTTTGTAAAAAAAACCTTTTACATCAGTCTTCTAGTGTTATTTAATTTTAGTTGCCAGGCCAGCCTGCCACTAGTGCCAGCCTGTGTGTCAGGCTGCCAGCACATACTGTGCCTACTTCTATCCTCAGTGCCACCACTCCTATCTATTGTAACATTAGTGTAACTTTTTTAAAAAAAACCTTTTACATCAGTCTGCTAGTGTTATTTAATTGCAGTTGCCTGTCTGCCAGCGTGTGTGTCAGCCCCACTTTCCAACTAGTGCCACCAATCATATTTGTTATAACAGTATTGTAAATATTTAAAATAAAAACTTTTTTGACTGTGAATCATCAGTCTGCTAGTGCAATTGAATTGCAGTTGCCTGCCTGCCAGCGTGTGTGCCAGGCCCACTTGCCAACTATTGCCACCAATCATATTTGTTATAACAGTATTGTAAATATTTAAAATAAAAACTTTTTTGACTGTGAAACATCAGTCATCTAGTGTAATCTAATTACAGTTGCCTTCCTCCCAGCGTGTGTGCCAGGCCCACTTGCCAACTAGTGCCACCAATCATATTTGTTATAAAGGTAGTGTAAATATTTTTAAAAAAATATTTTTTGACTGTGAAACATCAGTCTGCTAGTGTAATCTAATTGAAGTTGCCTGCCTGCCAGCGTGTGTGCCAGGCCCACTTGCCAACTATTGCCACCAATCATATTTGTTATAACAGTTTTGAAAATATTTAAAATAAAAACTTTTTTGACTGTGAATCATCAGTCTGCTAGTGCAATTGAATTGCAGTTGCCTGCCAGCGTGTGTGCCAGGCCCACTTGGCAACTAGTGCCACCAATCATATTTGTTATAATAGTAGTGTAAATATTTAAAATAAAAAAACTTTTTTGACTGTGAATCATCAGTCTGCTAGTGCAATTGAATTGCAGTTTCTTGCCTGCCAGCGTGTGTGCCAGGCCCACTAGCCAACTAGTGCCACCAATCATATTTGTTATAACAGTATTGTAAATATTTAAAATAAAAACTTTTTTGACTGTGAATCATCAGTCTGCTAGTGCAATTGAATTGTAGCTGCCTGCCTGCCTGCCAGCGTGTGTGCCAGTCCCACTTGCCAACTAGTGCCACCAATCATATTTGTTATAACAGTAGTGTAGATATTTAAAAAAAAAAAATTTGACTGTGAAACATCAGTCTGCTAGTGTAATCTAATTGAAGTTGCCTGCCTGCCTGCCAGCGTGTGTGCCAGGCCCACTTGCCAACTATTGCCACCAATCATATTTGTTATAACAGTTTTGAAAATATTTAAAATAAAAACTTTTTTGACTGTGAATCATCAGTCTGCTAGTGCAATTGAATTGCAGTTGCCTGCCTGCCAGCGTGTGTGCCAGGCCCACTTGCCAACTAGTGCCACCAATCATATTTGTTATAACAGTAGTGTAAATATTTAAAATAAAAACTTTTGTTGACTGTGAATCATCAGTCTGCTAGTGCCATTGAATTGCAGTTTCCTGCCTGCCAGCGTGTGTGCCAGGCCCACTTGCCAACTAGTTCCACCAATCATATTTGTTATAACAGTAGTGTAAATATTTAAAAAAAAACTTTTTTGACTGTGAAGCATCAGTCAGCTAGTGTAATCTAATTGCAGTTGCCTTCCTCCCAGCGTGTGCGCCAGGCCCACTTGCCAACTAGTACCACCAATCATATTTGTTATAACAGTAGTGTAAATATTTAAAATAAAAACTTTTTTGACTGTGAAACATCAGTCTGCTAGTGTAATCTAATTGAAGTTGCCTGCCTGCCTGCCAGCTTGTGTGCCAGGCCCACTTGCCAACTAGTGCCACCAATCATATTTGTTATAACAGTAGTGTAAATATTTAAAATAAAAACTTTTTTGACTGTGAATCATCAGTCTGCTAGTGCAATTGAATTGCAGTTGCCTGCCTGCCTGCCAGCGTGTGTGCCAGGCCCACTTGACAACTAGTGCCACCACTCATATTTGTTATAACAGTATTTTAAATATTTAATAAAAAACTTTTTTGACTGTGAAACATCAGTCTACTATAGTAATCTAATTGAAGTTGCCTGCCTGCCAGCGTGTGTGCCAGGGCCACTTGCCAAGTTAGTGGCACCACTCATATTTGTTGTCACAGTACTTTTAATATTTAAAAAATAAACATTTTTGACTTTGAAACATCAGTCTGATTTTTTGTGTATACTGTGCCCACTTGCCCAGTGCCACCACTCATAATTTGTTTAATAGTATTGTAAGTGTACATTTTAAAAAAAGATGACAGGCAGAGGCAGGCCACCCCGCAGGTGCTGTTGTGGTCGTGGTGCTGTGATTCCCTTAGACCCTACAACTATGCACAGTGTGAAGAGTCCAGGTGCCAGGGACGCGAAAAGTTCTGAGGAGGACCTAGTTGAATGGCTAACACAGGACACCCAATCTTCTACAGCTTCCGCTCCTAGTCCTAACCTTGATGCACCATCCACCTCCAGCTGTGCTTTGGGCACCTCTCAAGTGACCAGTGCCACCCGCCCGCCTGTCGCCACCACCAACACTAGCACCACAGCCGCTTCACTTGATCTGTAAGAGGAGTTATTGACACATCAGTTGGACAAAATGAGTGATGCGCAACCATCATTGACAGAGGATGTAGATAACAGTGATATGTCTCAGTCAGGCAGCATTACAGACATGGACGTACGGTGTGATGATGATGATGATGATGTTGTACCCGCTGCTGCTTCCTTTGTTGATGTGTCAGATACAAGTGAAGCCGATGATGATGATGTGTCCGTGGATGTCACGTGGGTGCCCGCTAGAAGAGAAGAAGAAGAGGGGGAAAGTTCAGATGGGGAGACAGAGAGGAGGAGGAGACGAGTTGGAAGCAGGGGGAGGTCATCGTAAGGAGCTAGTGGCACAGTCAGACAGCATGCATCGGCACCCGGGGTCAGCCAGACAGCACGCCAATCAACGCATGCTGTTGCCACCACCAGAATGCCGTCATCGCAGAGCTCAGCAGTGTGGCATTTTTTTTGTGTGTCTGCCTCTGACAACAGCAATGCCATTTGCAACCTGTGCCAAAAGAAACTGAGTCGTGGGAAGTCCAACACCCACCTAGGTACAACTGCTTTGCGAAGGCACATGGTCTCACATCACAAACACCGATGGGAAGAACACATGAGTAGAAGCAGCACACAAACTCAAAGCCGCCCTCCTGGTCCAGCATCTTCAGCCACATCAACCACTGCTGTCCTCCTTGCCCCCTCTCAACCATCCTCCACTCAGTCTCTCTTACGTAGCAGTTCCTGGTCATCTGCCCACAGTCAGGTGTCTGTCAAGGACATGTTTGAGCGTAAGAAGCCAATTTCCCAAAGTCACCCCCTTGCCCGGCGTCTGACAGCTGGCTTGTTTGAACTCTTAGCCCACCAGCTTTTACCATACAAGCTGGTGGAGTCTGAGGCTTTCAAAAAAATTGTATCTATTGGGACACCGCAGTGGAAGGTACCTGGCCGAAATTTCTTTTCACAAAAGGAAATCCCAAACCTGTACTCGATTGTGCGAAAGGAAGTAATGGCATGTCTGGCACACAGCGTTGGGGCAAGGGTCCATATGACCACTGATAGCTGGTCTGCAAAGCATGGTCAGGGCAGGTATATCACCTACACTGCGCATTGGGTAAACCTGCTGACGGCTGACAAGCATGGAATGCGTGGCTCTGCAGAGGAGTTGGTGACACTGCCATGACTTGAAGGCAGGCCTGCTGCTACCTCCTCTACTCCTCCTACTCCATCCTCTTCCATAACCTCTTCCTCGGCTGAGTCCTCTTCTGCTGCTGCGTCTTGCTCCACATCAACGGCACCCCCCCAGCTCCCCAGGTACTATTCAACATCCCGGATACGGCAGTGTTATGCCGTCTTGGGGTTGACTCGCCTGAAAGCCGAGAGTCACACCGCACCAGCACTCCTGTCCGCCCTGAACGCACAGGTGGATCAGTGGCTGACTCCGCACCAACTGGAGATTGGCAAGGTTGTTTCTGACAATGGAAGTAATTTGGTGGCGGCATTGAAATTGGGCAAGTTGACACATGTGCCGTGCATGGCACATGTGTGTAATCTGATTGTACAACGCTTTGTGCATAAGTACCCAGGCTTACAGGACGTCCTGAAGCAGGCCAGGAAGGTGTGTGGCCATTTCAGGCATTCCTACACGGCCATGGCGCACTTGTCCGATATCCAGTGTCGAAACAACCTGCCAGTGAGGCGCTTGATTTTTGACAGCCCGACACGTTGGAATTCAACACTCCTAATGTTCGACCGCCTGCTCCAACAAGAAAAAGCTGTTAACGAGTATTTGTATGACTGGGGTGCTAGGACAGCCTCTGGGGAGCTGGTTTTTTTTTTTCCAAATTACTGGACGCTCATGCGCAATGCCTGTAGGCTCATGCGTCCTTTTGAGGAGGTGACAAAGCTTGTCAGTTGCACCGAAGGCACCGAAGGCACCATCAGCGACATCATACCATTTGTTTTCTTCCTGGAGCGTGCCCTGCGAAGAGTGCTGGATCAGGCCATAGATGAGCGTGAAGAGGAAGAGTTGTGGTGTCCATCACCACCAGAAACAGCCTTATCAGCATCGCTTGCTGGACCTGTGGCAATGCAGGAAGAGGATTGTGAGGAAGAGGAGTCAGAGGAGGAATGTGGCTTTGAGGAGGAGGAGGAAGACCAAGCACAACAGGCATCCCAGGGTGCTCGTTGTTGTCACCTATCTGGTACCCGTGATGTTGTATGTGGCTGGGGGGAAGAAGATACCTTCAGTGACATCAGTGAGGACGAGGAACGGGACATGATTAGCTCGGCATCCAACCTTGTGCAAATGGGGTCTTTCATGCTGTCGTGCCTGTTGAGGGACCCTCGTATAAAAAAGCTGAAGGAGAACGACCTGTACTGGGTGTCCACGCTACTAGACCCCCGGTATAAGCATAAAGTGACTGAAATGTTACCAAATTCTTGCAAGTCGGAAAGGATGGAGCAGTTCCAAAATAAATTAAAAACTATGCTTTACACAGCGTATAAGGGTGATGTCACAGCACAACGGGAATCTAACAGGGGAAGAGATGAAAGTAATCCTCCTCCTCCTCCTTCCACGACCACAGCGGCAAGGACAGGACGCTTTCCTGACGTGTTGTTGATGGAGGACATGCAGACCTTTTTAACTCCTATGCATTGCCAGAGCCTTTCGGGATCCAGCCTCAGAGAAAGACTCAACCGACAGGTAGCAGACTACCTAGCATTAACTGCAGATCTCGACACTCTGAGGAGCGATGGACCCCTTGACTACTGGGTGTGCAGGCTTGACCTGTGGCCTGAGCTATCCCAATTTGCAATCGAACTTCTGGCCTGCCCCGCTTCAAGTGTCCTGTCAGAAAGGACCTTCAGTGCAGCAGGAGGTTTTGTCACTGAGAAGAGAAGTCGCCTAGGTCAAAAAAGTCTTGATTATCTCACCTTTATTAAAATGAATGAGGGATGGATCCCGAAGGGATTGACATTGTGCAATACATTTGAGTAAAATAGGCCTGATGATGAGATGAGCTGCCTTGGGCTACAAATGGTACACACGCTGCCGTATTTTTTCTTCGAATGCCGGATGACTTGCGTGACTTATCTGCCAACAACTAGTGTTCAAGCCGCAAGGTTTTAGGGCACTTTCTAACTGTTTTAGAAACATCAATTTTTCTGGCTGCTACTACAGCAGCGGCTGCAACAATACTTCATTTTTCAGGCATTTGGACATGCCTAATTTTTCTGGCCTCTGGTGCTGCACTGTGGCTACAAAACCCATAGCAAAAAAAGGCACATAACAGTGATGAAACTGTTAAGAATAGTACTCATTAACACACCACTCATATCTGGTGGCACAGTAGATTGCACACGCAGTGCCCCAAATTTGAAGTAGAAGGACCAACCAAGCATCTTTTTCCATCTCACGGTTCCGAAAAATTATCTATGGGTTCCTAAAACCGATGCCATACCTGTACTCGATTGTGTAAAAGGATGTCATATGTGGTGTTTCATGCTGTTGTGCCTGTTGAGGGTCGTGGACCATCGTATAAAAAGGCTGAAAGAGAACGACCTGTACTGGGTGTCCAAGCATGTTTTTTGTTCAATTTCCCGGTTCCTAAAAATTATCTCCAGGTTCCTAAAATCAATGCCATATCTGTAATCTATTGTGAAAAAGGATGGCATCTGTGGTGTTTCATGCTGTTGTGCCTGTTGAGGGTCGTGGGCCATCGTATAAAAAGGCTGAAGGAGAACGACCTGTACTGGGTGTCCAAGCATGTTTTTTGTTCAATTTCCCGGTTCCTAAAAATTATCTCCGGGTTCCTAAAATCGATGCCATACATGTACTCTATTGTGCAAAAGGATGGCATATGTGGTGTTTCATGCTGTTGTGCCTGTTGAGGGTCGTGGACCATCGTATAAAAAGGCTGAAGGAGAACGACCTGTACTGGGTGTCCAAGCATGTTTTTTGTTCAATTTCCCGGTTCCTAAAAATGATCTCCGGGTTCCTAAAATCGATGCCATACCTGTACTCTATTGTGCAAAAGGATGGCATATGTGGTGTTTCATGCTGTTGTGCCTGTTGAGGGTCGTGGACCATCGTATAAAAAGGCTGAAGGAGAACGACCTGTACTGGGTGTCCAAGCACGTTTTTTATTCAATTTCCCGGTTCTTAAAAATTGTGGACCATCGTATAAAAAGGCTGAAGGAGAACGACCTGTACTGGGTGTCAAAGCATCTTTTTCATCCTCCCAGTTCCTTCCTAAAAATTGTCTCCGGGTTCCTAAAATCGATGCCATACCTGTACTCTATTGTGCAAAAGGATGGCATATGTGGTGTTTCATGCTGTTGTTTATGTTGAGGGTCCGGGACCCTCGTATAAAAAGGCTGAAGGAGAACGACCTGTACTGGGTGTCCAAGCATCTTTTTCCATCTCCCAGTTCCTAAAAATTATCTCCGGGTTCCAAAAATCGATGCCATACCTGTACTGGATTGTTCAAAAGGATGGCATGTGTGGTGTTTCATGCTGTTGTTTCTGTTGAGGGTCCTGGACCCTCGTATAAAAAGGCTGAAGGAGAACGACCTGTACTGGGTGTCCAAGCATCTTTTTCCATCTCCCGGTTCTTAAAAATTATCTCCGGGTTCCTAAAATGGATGCCATACCTGTACTGGATTGTTCAAAAGGATGGCATATGTGGTGTTTCATGCTGTTGTTTCTGTTGAGGGTCCTGGACCCTCGTATAAAAAGGCTGAAGGAGAACGACCTGTACTGGGTGTCCAAGCATCTTTTTCCATCTCCCGGTTCTTAAAAATCATCTCTGGGTTCCTAAAATGGATGCCATACCTGTACTGGATTGTTCAAAAGGATGGCATATGTGGTGTTTCATGCTGTTGTTTCTGTTGAGGGTCCGGGACCCTCTAAAAAAAAGGCTGAAGGAGAACGACCTGTACTGGGTGTCCAAGCATCTTTTTCCATCTCCCGGTTCCTAAAAATTATCTCCGGGTTCCTAAAATCGATGCCATACCTGTACTGGATTGTTCAAAAGGATGGCATATGTGGTGTTTCATGCTGTTGTTTCTGTTGAGGGTCCTGGACCCTCGTATAAAAAGGCTGAAGGAGAACGACCTGTACTGGGTGTCCAAGCATCTTTTTCCATCTCCCGGTTCCTAAAAATTATCTCCGGGTTCCTAAAATCGATGCCATACCTGTACTGGATTGTTCAAAAGGATGGCATATGTGGTGTTTCATGCTGTTGTTTCTGTTGAGAGTCCGGGACCCTCGTATAAAAAGGCTGAAGGAGAACGACCTGTACTGGGTGTCCAAGCATCTTTTTCCATCTCCCGGTTCCTAAAAATTATCTCCGGGTTCCTAAAATCGATGCCATACCTGTATTGGATTGTTCAAAAGGATGGCATATGTGGTGTTTCATGCTGTTGTTTCTGTTGAGGGTCCTGGACCCTCGTATAAAAAGGCTGAAGGAGAAAATATGTGGTGTTTCATGCTGTTGTTTCTGTTGAGGGTCCTGGACCCTCGTATAAGAAGGCTGAAGGAAAACGACCTGTACTGGGTGTCCAAGCATCTTTTTCCATCTCCCGGTTCCTAAAAATTATCTCTGGGTTCCTAAAATCGATGCCATACCTGTACTGGATTGTTCAAAAGGATGGCATGTGTGGTGTTTCATGCTGTTGTTTCTGTTGAGGGTCCTGGACCCTCGTATAAAAAGGCTGAAGGAGAACGACCTGTACTGGGTGTCCAAGCATCTTTTTCCATCTCCCGGTTCTTAAAAATTATCTCTGGGTTCCTAAAATGGATGCCATATCTGTAATCTATTGTGAAAAAGGATGGCATCTGTGGTGTTTCATGCTGTTGTTTCTGTTGAGGGTCCGGGACCCTCGTATAAAAAGGCTGAAGGAGAACGACCTGTACTGGGTGTCCAAGCATCTTTTTCCATCTCCCGGTTCCTAAAAATTATCTCCGGGTTCCTAAAATCGATGCCATACCTGTACTGGATTGTTCAAAAGGATGGCATATGTGGTATTTCATGCTGTTGTTTCTGTTGAGGGTCCTGGACCCTCGTATAAAAAGGCTGAAGGAGAACGAAGTGTACTGGTTGTCCAAGCATCTTTTTCCATCTCCTGGTTCCTAAAAATTATCTCTGGGTTTCTAAAATCGATGCCATACCTGTACTCTATTGTGAAAAAGGATGGCATACGTGGTGTTTCATGCTGTTGTTTCTGTTGAGGGTCCTGGACCCTCGTATAAAAAGGCTGAAGGAGAACGACCTGTACTGGGTGTCCAAGCATCTTTTTCCATCTCCCGGTTCCTAAAAATTATCTCCGGGTTCCTAAAATCAATGCCATACCTGTACTGGATTGTTCAAAATGATGGCATATGTGGTGTTTCATGCTGTTGTGCCTGTTGAGGGTCCTGGACCCTCGTATAAAAAGGCTGAAGGAGAACGAGCTGTACTGGGTGTCCAAGCATCTTTTTCCATCTCCCGGTTCCTAAAAATTATCTCCGGGTTCCTAAAATCGATGCCATACCTGTACTCTATTGTGCAAAAGGATGGCATATGTGGTGTTTCATGCTGTGGTTTCTGTTGAGGGTCATGGACCCTCTTATAAAAAGGCTGAAGGAGAACGATCTGTACTGGGTGTCCAAGCATTTTTTTCCATCTCCCGGTTCCTAAAAATTATCTCCGGGTTCCTAAAATCGATGCCATACCTGTACTCTATTGTGAAAAAGGATGGCATACGTGGTGTTTCATGCTGTTGTTTCTGTTGAGGGTCCTGGACCCTCGTATAAAAAGGCTGAAGGAGAACGACCTGTACTGGGTGTCCAAGCATCTTTTTCCATCTCCCGGTTCTTAAAAATTATCTCCGGGTTCCTAAAATGGATGCCATACCTGTACTGGATTGTTCAAAAGGATGGCATATGTGGTGTTTCATGCTGTTGTTTCTGTTGAGAGTCCGGGACCCTTGTATAAAAAGGCTGAAGGAGAACGACCTGTACTGGGTGTCCAAGCATCTTTTTCCATCTCCCGGTTCCTAAAAATTATCTCCGGGTTCCTAAAATCGATGCCATACCTGTATTGGATTGTTCAAAAGGATGGCATATGTGGTGTTTCATGCTGTTGTTTCTGTTGAGGGTCCTGGACCCTCGTATAAAAAGGCTGAAGGAGAACATATGTGGTGTTTCATGCTGTTGTTTCTGTTGAGGGTCCTGGACCCTCGTATAAGAAGGCTGAAGGAAAACGACCTGTACTGGGTGTCCAAGCATCTTTTTCCATCTCCCGGTTCCTAAAAATTATCTCCGGGTTCCTAAAATCGATGCCATACCTGTACTGGATTGTTCAAAAGGATGGCATGTGTGGTGTTTCATGCTGTTGTTTCTGTTGAGGGTCCTGGACCCTCGTATAAAAAGGCTGAAGGAGAACGACCTGTACTGGGTGTCCAAGCATCTTTTTCCATCTCCCGGTTCTTAAAAATTATCTCTGGGTTCCTAAAATGGATGCCATACCTGTACTGGATTGTTCAAAAGGATGGCATATGTGGTGTTTCATGCTGTTGTTTCTGTTGAGGGTCCGGGACCCTCGTATAAAAAGGCTGAAGGAGAACGACCTGTACTGGGTGTCCAAGCATCTTTTTCCATCTCCCGGTTCCTAAAAATTATCTCCGGGTTCCTAAAATCGATGCCATACCTGTACTGGATTGTTCAAAAGGATGGCATATGTGGTATTTCATGCTGTTGTTTCTGTTGAGGGTCCTGGACCCTCGTATAAAAAGGCTGAAGGAGAACGAAGTGTACTGGTTGTCCAAGCATCTTTTTCCATCTCCTGGTTCCTAAAAATTATCTCTGGGTTTCTAAAATCGATGCCATACCTGTACTCTATTGTGAAAAAGGATGGCATACGTGGTGTTTCATGCTGTTGTTTCTGTTGAGGGTCCTGGACCCTCGTATAAAAAGGCTGAAGGAGAACGACCTGTACTGGGTGTCCAAGCATCTTTTTCCATCTCCCGGTTCCTAAAAATTATCTCCGGGTTCCTAAAATCAATGCCATACCTGTACTGGATTGTTCAAAATGATGGCATATGTGGTGTTTCATGCTGTTGTGCCTGTTGAGGGTCCTGGACCCTCGTATAAAAAGGCTGAAGGAGAACGAGCTGTACTGGGTGTCCAAGCATCTTTTTCCATCTCCCGGTTCCTAAAAATTATCTCCGGGTTCCTAAAATCGATGCCATACCTGTACTCTATTGTGCAAAAGGATGGCATATGTGGTGTTTCATGCTGTGGTTTCTGTTGAGGGTCATGGACCCTCTTATAAAAAGGCTGAAGGAGAACGATCTGTACTGGGTGTCCAAGCATTTTTTTCCATCTCCCGGTTCCTAAAAATTATCTCCGGGTTCCTAAAATCGATGCCATACCTGTACTCTATTGTGCAAAAGGAAGTAACCTTACCATGGGTCACAGACCGCATGTCTTGTTGTTATATTTTGTCAGGGTAAATGGGCAGGCCATATAGACCTCACCCGATAGGGGGAGTAACATGTATTAAAGTGCTAAGAATAGGAATACTTAACACAACCTAGTTACCATGGCTCCCAGACCGCATGTCTTATTGTTATATTTTGTCAGGGTAATCGGGCAGGCCATATAGACCTCCCCAGATAGGTGGAGTAACAGGTATTAAAGTGCTAAGAATAGTACTACTTAACACAACCTAGTTACCATGGGTACCAGACCGCATGTCTTGTTGTTATATTTTGTCAGGGTAATCATGCAGGCCATATAGACCTCCCCCGATAGGGGGAGTAAAAGGGATTAAAGTGCTAAGAATAGTACTACTAAACACAACCTAATTATGATGGGTCCCAGACCGCATGTTTTATTATTATACTTTGTCAGGGTAATCATGCAGGCTATATAGACCTCCCCCGATATGGGGAGTAACAGGTATTAAACTGCTAAGAACAGTACTACTTAACACAACCTAGTTACCATGGGTCCCAGACCGCATGTCTTGTTGTGATACTTTGTCAGGGTAATCATGCAGGCCATATAGACCTCCCCAGATAGGGGGAGTAACAGGTATTAAAGTGCTAAGAATAGTACTACTTAACACAACCTAGTTACCATGGGTACCAGACCGCATGTCTTGTTGTTATATTTTGTCAGGGTAATCATGCAGGCCATATAGACCTCCCCCAATAGGGGGAGTAAAAGGGATTAAAGTGCTAAGAATAGTACTACTAAACACAACCTAATTATGATGGGTCCCAGACCGCATGTTTTATTATTATACTTTGTCAGATTAATCATGCAGGCCATATAGACCTCCCCCGATATGGGGAGTAACAGGTATTAAACTGCTAAGAACAGTACTACTTAACACAACCTAGTTACCATGGGTCCCAGACCGCATGTCTTGTTGTGATACTTTGTCAGGGTAATCATGCAGGCCATATAGACCTCCCCCGATATGGGGAGTAACAGGTATTAAACTGTTAAGAACAGTACTACTTAACACAACCTAGTTACCATGGGTCCCAGACCGCATGTCTTGTTGTGATACTTTGTCAGGGTAATCATGCAGGCCATAAAGACCTCCCCCGATAGGGGGAGTAACAGGTATTAAACTGCTAAGAACAGTACTACTTAACACAACCTAGTTACCATGGGTCCCAGACCGTATGTCTTGTTGTGATACTTTGTCAGGGTAATCATGCAGGCCATATAGACCTCCCCAGATAGGGGGAGTAACAGGTATTAAAGTGCTAAGAATAGTACTACTTAACACAACCTAGTTACCATGGGTCCCAGACCACATGTTTTGTTGTTATACTTTGTCAGGGTAATCATGCAGGCCATATAGACCTCCCCCCATAGGGGGAGTAAAAGGGATTAAAGTGCTAAGAACAGTACTACTTAACACAACCTAGTTACCATGGGTCCCAGACCGCATGTCTTGTTGTGATACTTTGTCAGGGTAATCATGCAGGCCATAAAGACCTCCCCCGATAGGGGGAGTAACAGGTATTAAACTGCTAAGAACAGTACTACTTAACACAACCTAGTTACCATGGGTCCCAGACTGTATGTCTTGTTGTGATACTTTGTCAGGGTAATCATGCAGGCCATATAGACCTCCCCAGATAGGGGGAGTAACAGGTATTAAAGTGCTAAGAATAGTACTACTTAACACAACCTAGTTACCATGGGTCCCAGACCACATGTTTTGTTGTTATACTTTGTCAGGGTAATCATGCAGGCCATATAGACCTCCCCCCATAGGGGGAGTAAAAGGGATTAAAGTGCTAAGAACAGTACTACTTAACACAACCTAGTTACCATGGGTCCCAGACCACATGTTTTGTTGTTATACTTTGTCAGGGTAATCATGCAGGCCATATAGACCTACACAGATAAGGGGAGTAACATGGATTAAAGTGCTAAGAATAGTACTAATATAAACACAACCTAGTAACCATGGGTCCCAGAACGCATGTTTTATTATTATACTTTGTCAGGGTAATTATATATCTATCAAATCAATCTATTTATCTTCTATCGATTCTATCTAACTATCAATCTATGTATATCTATCTATCAAATCTATCTATCTCGTGGCCGGACTGATTTGAGACAGCCACTTGTGTTTCGGCCAAATTTGAAGTAGGAGGACAGACCAATCATCTTCTTCCATCTCCCTGTTCCAAAAATGCAGGCCATATAGACCTCCCATTTCATCAGGATTTGATAGATTTTGGACTTTTTTATTCATCTGTTTTTTATTATTTATTCTTTTTTTCATTCAATTGTTTACATCGATTACAAAAGTGTTTTAAATTGTCTTATTACTTGATTGTTTTATAAATTGTCACACAATATTATTTTATAACCAGATATATATCTCATATTGGAGTTAATTATTGGAAAGTCCAATTATTAGAACGGACCGTTGTGTCCATAAGTTGATTGAAATACAAAGTTTATGAATTGTAGCTGGTACCAGTTTAGTTGAGTTTTAGGTCTATAAGTGGTAAAACCCACCCATCTTTGATTGTATTGTATTATTGCACATTATGCACAGGAGTATTATATATTATAAGGAATTTGATTTGTTCTCATAAATATATTTTCTATCACAATTTATTTACATTTGATAAGAAAATTATCATTTCAGACTCATAATACGGGTCTTTCACTAAGAAACTAATCCTTTATTGGATTCTTATCTTCACAATTATATGCCATTTTTTCATTTTTTATTTTTAACTTTTATTTTTATTTATATCTATTAGTAATATTACACTTTAGACCCACAACCAGGGGTCTTGCACTAAGGAAATCCTTTATTGATTTTTTTAATTTTTTTCAAAATTTTTTGGTTTGACACATATTGTTCACGATCTTAATTTTTAAACATATGAGCTGTACCAATTCATTATTAGATTATATTCATACATTAGGAATCAAAGGGTTATTACCCCTAGGATTTGTACTCCAGTGAGTTCACCATTTTGGTCTAATAACCTGATCTTACCATTTTTGTTAATTTTTGTTATTTTTATATCTATGTAGATTTTATTAAATATTTGTACAATTATTTGATTTTAAAATTTTGACTCCTGTGGTATATCTTAGCCAGCGGCGCTCCTATATATCCTAATATCTGCTAAGAATAGTACTACTTAACACAACCTAGTTACCATGGGTCCCAGACCGCATGTTTTATTATTATACTTTGTCAGGGTAATTATATATCTATCAAATCGATCTATTTATCTTCTATCGATTCTATCTAACTATCAATCTATGTATATCTATCTATCAAATCTATCTATCTCGTGGCCGGACTGATTTGAGACAGCCACTTGTGTTTCGGCCAAATTTGAAGTAGGAGGACAGACCAATCATCTTCTTCCATCTCCCTGTTCCAAAAATGCAGGCCATATAGACCTCCCCTGATAGGGAGAGTAACAGGTAGTAAACTGCTAAGAATAATACTTCTTAACACACCACGGGTCCCAGACCGCATGTCTTATTGTTATACTCTGTCAGGGAAATCATATATCTATCAAATCTATCTATTTATCTATCAAATCTATTTAACTATCAATCGTATCTATCAAATATAAATTGCATCTATTGATCTATGTAATTCGTATCTATCAAATGTATATTGCATCTTTTGATCTATGTAATTCGTATCTATCAAATGTATATTGCATCGATTGATCGATGTAATTCGTATCTATCATCAAATGTATATTGCATCTATTGATCTATGTAATTTGTATCTATCATATGTATATTGCATCTATTGATCTATGTAATCTATGTATCTATCTATCAAATCTATCTAACTCGTGGTTGTGCAAATGGACTGTTTGCAGTTGTTTGCGGTGCGTTACACGGGGAGTTTGGTCTGTCACTATGAAGCGGGTGTAACCCTTACACTACCTGATCGATACAATATCATACCTGATGTTTTAAAGCACGTTATTCAAAAAAAATTTAGGAATGTTAGGTGATTAAGGTCCTTTATGGCTTAAAACCAGACTCTGCATCAACTATGTAATTTTCCTTGGGAGTTTTGCCATGGATCCCCCTCCGGCATGCCACAGTCCAGGTGTTAGTCCCCTTGAAACAACTTTTCCATCACTATTGTGGCCAGAAAGAGTCCTTGTGGGTTTTAAAGTTCGCCTGCCTATTGAAGTCAATGGCGGTTCGCGACACCGAAATTTTAAGGTTCGCAACATCACTAGTGGTAACCGGAAAGGGGCAGGGAAGTGGAATTCCTGCAGCGTTAGAACGGACAGAAGGGAAAATATGCTGCTGAGTTTAGCAGCTTCTGTCTATATCTGCATCTGCTAATTTCACACAGTCTGTTCTAATGCTGCAGGAATTCCACTTCCCTCCCCCCCTCCCGGTTACCACGGCATTTAATTAGGGTATGCAGAGAGGAGGAGATCGGTGGTAACCGGAGGGGGGAAAGGGAAGTGGAATTCTGCAGCTTCTGTGTATATCTATATCGTTTCTGCCTTTGAACATATTACTGCACTACAAAGAACATTACACAGACCGCTCCAGCAGGAGGACTGTCTAAACACAAGTTAGGGAGTGTGGAAAAAAGCCTGTTTCTGTAGCTACTGGGTATTAGGAACGTATTCTCATGAAGTCAGAGGACTTTAAACTTTAACATCATTTTTAGGACATAAGCAGCAAAATTGATAATATATGTTAATTGAAAACTTTATTTTCTTTTAATGCTTTATTTAATTATCCCATATTTATTTGAGTGCATAATGGCCCTTTAAGCGGACCAGGGCTATTTTTGCATTTCTGCAGTGTTTGTGTTTAGCTGCAATTTTCCTCTTACTCATTTACTGTACCCACACATGTGATATACTGTTTTTCTCGCCATTAAATGGACTTTCTAAAGATTGAATTATCATATCTTATAATTTACTATAAAGTTTTTATAAAATATGATGAAAAAATGGAAAAAAAAACACACTTTTTCTAACTTTGACCCCCAAACATCTACAACCACCAAAAAACACCCATGCTAAATAGTTTCAAAATTTTGTCCTGAGTTTAGAAATACCCAATGTTTACATGTTCTTTGCTTTTTTTGCAAGTTATAGGGCATATGTACAAGTAGCACTTTGCTATTTCCAAACCATTTTTTTTTTCAAAATTAGAGATAGTTACATTGTAACACTGATATCTGTCATGAATCCCTGAATATCCCTTGATATGTATATATATTTTTTTAGTAGACAACCCAAAGTATTAAACTAAGCCCATTTTGGTATATTTCTTGCCACCATTTTACCGCCAAATGCGATCAAATAAAAAAATTGCAAACTTTTTCACAAACTTTAGGTTTCTCACTGAAATTATTTACAAACAGCGTGTGCAATTATGGCACAAATGGTTGTAAATGCTTCTTTGGGATCCCCCTTGTTCAGAAATAGCAGACATACTTGGCTTTGGAGTTGCTTTTTGTCAATTAGAAGGCCGCTAAATGCCGCTGCACACCACACGTGTATTATGCCCAGCAGTGAAGGGGTTAATTAGGTAGCTTGTAGGGAGCTTGTAGGGTTAATTGTAGCTTTAGTGTAGTGTAGTAGACAACCCAAAGTATTAATCTAGGCCCATTTTGGTATATTTCATGTCACCATATTACTGCCAAATGCGATGAAATAACCCCCCCCCCCCCAACAGCTCTCTAACCCTCCCCCTCTACCTATATGCCGTCATCTTGGGTACTGGCAGCTGAAACACCTCATTTTTCTGTAGTGTAGCTGCCCACCCAATGCTGGCCCTCTCTGCATTGGTAACTCTGCAAATCTATTTCTGCAGGACCCCACTCATGGGGCAAGCAGAAATAGTGCGATCTCGCTAAAAATAGCGAGATTGCATCACAGAGAAGCACAGGACTGCAGCGACGTATGTCGTTAAGGGGTTAAAGACGGCCCTGGCTGTAGCCACCTGGGAATTTAAGATACAGTATACAAGGTACACAGTTTTGGAAAGTACAACCCATGGTGCATCAACTGAGGGGCTGCATGTATTGCTAGCACAATTTTGGAGTGAGTAAGATATAAATGAACATGTCGCTTTGTTTCAAGTGTGGTATTTGCTTATTTGTTGCACACTTCAGATTTGTGATACAAATACAAATAAGACCTCATTTGATGCAGCTGGGGGTGTAGTTTCTAAAAATATATAGTTTTGTTGTCATATCTTAACTTCCCAAGCAGCTAAAGCTGTTTAATTGCTGGCAACAATACATTAAATTTAAAGATGCTTTTTGTTAAGGTCTATCAAATTGACATGTCAGCAATAAAACAGTAGAAAAACACTGTGAAATGTTCTCAATTTCTGCTTACTTTAGACAGGTTACCTACTGCAAATATTTAGCAACACAGGTTTTGATGGTGGCGTTTAGAACAAATAAAATTACAAACTAATTTTTATTGAGTGTGGAGTAAAAAAATAAACTTTATTCATATTTTATGCTTTATTTTTAAAACCTGTTGAGACATACACATATAATAATTATATATTTGGAATCTGCTAGGTCTGCTGAAAAAAGAAAATTTATGCTTACCTGATAAATGTATTTCTTTTTTGACATGATGAGTCCACGGATCATCTTAATTACTATTGGGAATACCACTCCTGCCCTGCAGGAGGCGGCAAAGAGCACCACAGCAAAGCTGTTAAATATCACCTCCCTTCCCTCCCAACCCAGTCATTCAACCGAAGTAAAGGAGAGAAAGGAAGTAACAAGATGCAGAGGTGTCTGAAGTTTATAATAACCAACAACCTGTCTTTCAAAAACAGGACGGACCGTGGACTCATTGTGTCAAAAAAGAAATAAATTTATCACGTAAGTGAGTCCACGGATCATCTTAATTACTATTGGGAATCAATACCCAAGCTAGAGTACACAGATGATACGGGAGGGACAAGACAGGGAACCTAAACGGAAGGCATCACTGCTTGAAGAACCTTTCTCCCAAAAGCGGCCTCAGCCAAGGCAAAACTGTCAAACTTGTAGAATTTTGAAAAAGTGTGAAGAGAGGACCAAGTTGCAGCCTTGCAAATCTGTTCCACCGAAGCTTCATTTTTGAATGCCCATGACGAAGCAACAGTCTTCATGGCATGAACCGTAACTCTCTCTGAAGGCTGCTGTCCAGCAGTCTCATATGCAAAACGTATGATACTCTTCAGCCACAAAGAAAGAGAAGTAGCCGTAGCTTTCTGTCTCTTACGTTTTCCTAAGAAAACCACAAACAAAGCAGAAGACTGACGAAAATCCTTAATCGCCTGCAGGTAAAATTTTAAGGAACGAACCACGTCCTAATTGTGCAGAAGCAGATCCTTCTGAGAGGTAGGATTAGGTCACAAGGAAGGAACAACAGTCTCCTGACTAATGTTCTGATCAGAAATAACTTTAGGAAGAATCCTAATTTAGTGCGTAAAACTACCTTATCTGAATGAAAAAATAAGGTAAGGGGACTCATACTGCAATACCGAGAATTCTGACACTCTGCGAGCAGAAGAAATAGCAACAATAAATAAAACTTTCTAAGATAACAACTTAATATCTAAGGAATGCATAGGCTCAAACGGAGCCCCTTGAAGAAGTTTGAGAACCAAATTAAGACTCCATGGAGGAGTAACTGGCTTGAGCACAGGCCTGATCCTGACCAAGGCCTAACAAAAAGATTGCACATCTGGAACGTCTGCCAGACGTTTGTGTAACAAAATAGATAAGCTAGAAATTTGACCCTTTAGGGAACTTGTCGATAATCCTTTCTCCAAACCCTCTTGTATAAAGGACAGCATTCTAGGAATCCCGACTCTACTCTAGGAGTAGCCCTTGTATTCACACCAATAGAGATATTTACGCCATATCATATGATAAATCATTCTAGTTACAGGTTTACGAGCCTGAATCATGGTCTCTATGACCAATTCTGAAAAGCCCCGCTTGGATAAAATTAAGCGTTCAATCTCCAAGCAGTCAGCTTCCGAGAAACTAGACTTGGGTGATAGAAGGGCCCTTGAATTAGAAGGTCCTTCCTCAACGGAAGTCTCCAAGGTGGCAGAGATGACATGTCCACCAGATCTGCATACCAAATCCTGCGAGGCCAAGCCGGTGCAATGAGGATCACTGAGGCCCTCTCCTGCTTGAATCGAGCAATAACCCAAGGAAGAAGAGCAAACGGAGGAAATAGGTATGCTAGACTGAAGGTCCAAGGTACCACCAGGGCATCTATCAATACCGCCTAAGGGTCTCTGTACCTCAGAAGCTTGGCATTCTGCTGAGATGCCATGAGATCCAATTCCGGCTGACCCCATTTGAGAATCAGGCTGGAAAACACTTCCGGATAGAGTTCCCACTCCCCCGGATGAAAGGTCTGCCTGCTCTGGAAGTCCGCCTCCCAGTTGTCCACCCCTGGGATGTGGATCATCGACAGACAGCAAGAGTGGGTTTCCACCAACTAAATTATCTTGGTTACCTCTGTAATTGCTAAGGAACTCCACATTCCTCCCTGATGATTGATGTAAGCCACTGAAGTTATATTGACCGACTGGAACCTGATAAACTAGACCAAGGCTAACTGGGGCCAGGCCAGAAGAGCATTGAAGATCGCTCTCAGCTCCAGAATGTTTATAGGGAGCCCCAGACTTCTCCCCAACCCATAAGGCTGGTTTCTATTGTCACAATCACCCAAGATGGTCTGCGAAAGCAGGTTCACTGGGAGAGATGATCCAGAGACAATCACCATTGAAGAGAATCCCTTGTCTCCTGCTCCAGAAGTATTCGAGGAGACAAGTCCGCATAATCTCTGTTCCATTGCCGGAGCATGTTTAACTGCAGAGGTCTGAGGAACCGAACAAACGGGATGATGTCCATTTCCGCCACCATCAGCCTGACTACCTCCATGCACTGATCCATTGATGGCCGAGGAGTGGACTGAAGAGCTAGACAAGTATTGAAAATCTTTAATTTCCTGACTTCTGTCAGAAAAACCCTCATTGATAGGAAATCTATTAAGGTTCCCAAGAAGTTACCTTTGTCCTTAGAACTAAGGAACTCTTTTCCAAATTTACCATCCATCCATGAAATTGCAGGAAGGATGACAACATATCCGTGTGGGATCTTGCTTGTTGTAAAGATGGCGCCTGGACTAGGATGTCGTCCAGATAGGGTGCCACTGCAATGCCCCGCAACCGAAGCACCGCCAACAGCGAACCCAGAATCTTTGAAGAAATTTTGGAAGCTGCGGCAAGACTGAAGGACAGAGCCATGAATTGAAAGTTTTTGTCTAGAAAGGCAAACCTTAGAAACCTGTGATGATCCCTGTGAATGGGAACATGCAAGGACGCGTCCTTTAAATCCACAGTTGTCATAAATTGACCCTCTTGGACCAAAGGGAGAATGGAACGAATAGTTTCTATCTTCTAGGACGGTACTCTGAGGAATTTGTTTAGACTCTTGAGATCTAAAATAGGTCTGAAGGTTCCCTCTTTTTTGGGAACCACTAACAGATTGGAATAAAATCCCAGACCCCGTTCCTGCATCAGAACAGGAACTATCACTCCCAGGTCGGAGAGGTCTCTTACACAGTGTAAGAACGCCTTTCTTCTTATCTGGCTCTAGATAATCTTGAAAGCCGAAACCTCCCTTCTGCTCGGAGGAAGAAGTAGAAGGATTCCCTTGAAATTTCAAAGGAACGAGAAATTAATCTTAATTTGAAGGAAGAATGACCCTTACCTCCCGTATTATCTCCATCAAATCAGGCTGAAACAAGGAATCACCAAAGGCTAGCCTTAGATGACACATCCGCAGACCAAGCCAATATGGTGAGCCTGAAATCTTAGCTCCCCGCTTAATAGCTGAAGGGAAGCATCTGTAAGAAACGAGTTGACCAACATAAGGGCCTTTATCTTATCCTGGATTTCTTTGAGGGGAGTGTCTGTCCGAATAGATTCAGACAACGCATAAATCAGTATGCCGCCGCATAAGTGACAGTAGCAATACAAACCATAGGTTGCCATCTTGAGCAACCCCTCTAACCTCTTGTAACAACCTTCCTCTCTCTATAGGGTTAATCCTTTTTGCCTCCTTTTCAAATCAATTATCCTTTATAAGGAACGCCCTTTTCTAATACCTTTGCTTGGTAATAAGGATCTCACCTGGTTACTAGCCTTACTGCACCTCTTAGGATCTAAACTCCTACTTAATCAAGTTTACTCCTGAGCAACTCTCTCCAACTTAATCTGGCAGCATTTCCAGCTTAAACATCTTACCTCCGGACTTCGCTCTGGACATCTCTCACTCAGATTCTATATCTGAGCTCCGGAGCAATAACTGACAGGCGGGTGACGTCACCGACGGCCGCTCCGATCACCTCCGCTCACGCCACGCTACAGATCCTGGCTCCGGCTTCCTTCCGCTGCTGTTCAGCTCTGCAAAGCAAACACCTCTCTCACTGGTCTCACTCAAGCCGATCACATATCCTTTGACCACGCTTGGTAAGCGAACCTAACTCCATATTAATTCAGAATTCGAACACATTATTTGATTGCATTTATCTGACATCTATTTGCTAATATTGTGAAAGTTTATTCTACTTGCTCAACTAGTATTATATGAACCGGCTAAACGTTAACTACAGCATATCTGAGTCACATATGCTGTGTTAACTATAAGCTATATAAAACATCCTCAATTATATTCATAATAACAACAGACATTGTTTTTATGAGACATTTGGGATAACACATTTAACCTTGATAGAGATATTTGTCATATTTTAAGAATGAATCTAAGGAAGAATGTTTGAATTGTTACAGAATACCAAGCCCAAATTAAAACAAGATAAAGTGTGATGGATCCTGTGGAACTCTCAAACTATGTGGTTACCTTAGGCCAAAAGGTTGATCAACTAAATCAGGGCCTTAGAGATTTACAGATAGAAAATCAGACTCTAAAAAATATCATCAAAGAAGGCCTAACCCCAGCACACCAACACACTGATTCCCCCCCAGAACCACCTGTAAGTCCACCAGACAAATTTAGTGGAGACAGGAAACAATTCAGACAATTTATCAATGCTTGCACATTATTTTTCACTTTAAAACCTAAAACTTTTATTAATGATAAAATTAAGGTTTTAACAATAATATCTTATCTAAGAGGTGAACCCCGTGTCTGGGCAGATTCACTCTATGAACAAAATAATCCAATAATTAATTCTTTGGATAATTTTCTTAGCTCATTATCCTCCCTTTATGAAGATCCACACAGACAGAGTACTGCTGAACATAAACTCAGAGGTTTAAAACAGAATAAAAGAGCTGTGGAGGATTATATCTCAGAGTTTAAAATCTGGCAAATAGACTCTGGATGGAACCAGGTTTCCTTAAAGAGTCAATTTAGATTGGGTTTATCGGAACCTATTAAAGATGAATTTGCCAGAATAGATTTACCAGATGACTTAGAAGCTTTAATGCAGTTAAGCATAAAGATAGATCACAGACTTAGAGAGAGGAAACAGGAAAAGTTTTCCCATGACACCAATATCAGATATCATGACTCAAGAGCATCACTGCAGAATACAAAGGGTACAGAGGAACCCATGGATATAGGGACCATCAAAGGACCTTTAACTTCAGATGAAAAGATCAGACGTAGACTCAATCATTTATGCCTGTATTGTGCGTCAAAGGATCATGATGTCTCAAATTGCCCAGTACTTAAAAGAGTTAAAAAGGGTAAGAAAACAGACACTGAGTTAACCCTGAAATTAACTAACACTCAGGTAACAAACTGTCTTATTCCCGTCTCTTTACAGTGGGACCACCACCGCCTGTGCTCTGAAGCTGTAATCGATTCTGGGGCATATTCTTGTTATATAGATTCTGCACTTGTATTGTTGAATAAAATTCCACTTGTTAAAAAGCAAAAGCCTGTATTAGTGCGTCTCATTGACGGTAAACAACTAGAATCCGGGCCTATTACACACCAAACAGTACCTATTAAGGTTATATCACAAAACAACCATCATGAATATATTACATTCGATGTGTTGTCATCACCCATATTCTCACTTGTATTGGGGTTACAATGGTTAAAATTACATCAACCAACAATAATTTGGGAATCTAATAACATACAATTTATTTCCAGTTACTGTAAGACCACCTGTTTACCACATATACCCTTACTAACGATCACTGAAACTAAAATTCCGAAAGAGTATACTGATTTCGAATTAGTATTTTGTAAAAAAGAGGCTGAATCACTACCACCCCACCGGCCATATGATTGCCCAATTGATTTAATTCCTGGTTCTGACATACCATATGGGCACATATTCCCATTATCAGAATCCGAATTGTCACATTTAAAAACTTACATCAATGAGAATCTCCGAAAAGGATTCATAAGACCTTCAACCTCTCCGGCAGGAGCAGGTATCTTTTTCGTTAGAAACAAAGATCATTCCCTACGTCCAATTGTGGACTACAGGGAATTAAATAAGAGAACTATAAAAAATCGCTACCCTCTTCCCTTAATTCCCGAATTAATTGAGAGGTTGCGAGGTGCAACTGTATTTACAAAACTTGACCTAAGGGGGGCGTATAACCTCATAAGAATTAGACCAGGTGATGAGTGGCTCACAGCCTTCAGAACCCGATATGGGTTATACGAATACACCGTTATGCCCTTTGGGCTTTGTAATGCCCCTGCCACGTTTCAAAGATACATAAATGACATTTTCAGGGATTTACTTGACACCTCCATGGTCATATATTTGGATGATATCCTGATCTATTCATCCAATATTGAAGAACATGTTAGACAAGTCAGAACTGTACTTTCCAGGTTACAAGCACATCAATTGTATGTGAAATTAGAGAAATGTATTTTTCACTCTCAGGATATCACATTTTTTGGGTTATCATATCACACCACAAGGTATTTCAATGCAAAATGACAAGGTTTCCACCATACAAAATTGGCCAATTCCAAAAAATAAAAAGGACATTCAGAAATTTCTTGGTTTTTCCAATTTTTACCGGAAATTCATAAGAAATTTTGCAGGCATAACAAAACCTTTAACTGATTTAACCAAAAATAATACTCCATTCTTATGGACACAATCAACAAATGAAGTGTTCCAATATCTAAAGACTTGTTTTACAACTGCACCAATACTGTCTTTTCCCAAATCCAATCTTCAGTATATTCTAGAAGTGGATGCATCTCATTATGCCATAGGAGCCATACTCTCTCAGAGACCTTCACCTCAAGAACCCATTCACCCAATTGCGTTTTACTCAAGAGTACTAACATCCTCAGAACTCAACTACCACATAGGGGAGAAGGAACTGCTCGCTATGAAATCAGCTTTAGAACATTGGAGGCACCTCCTAGAGGGTACTGACATTCCTATTCAAATATATACAGACCATAGGAACCTCCAATATCTTAAGACTCACCGAACATTAACATCCAGACAAGTGAGGTGGAGTCTTTTCTTTTCAAGATTTTCATATACCATAACCTATAGACCCGCCTCCAAAACACGAAAGCAGACATCCTTTCGAGACTACCTGAAAAACCTAAACAACAAACTCCCTATGGGACTATATTACCAGAACACTGCTTCCAGGAGACTCTTGGTATAGCTTTCAATGAGGACTCGTTTTTTCTGGATAAACAACAAAAAGATATTACTTTACCCAAACATTTGTTACACAAACATGTTGATGGATTATACTATAAAAATGATAAGCTGTATGTACCTCCTTCATTGAGAATGAATATTCTCAAATCTATGCACGAGTCTTACCTAGCAGGTCACCCAGGTATAAGTAGGACTCTAGAATTAACAAAGAGGTCCTATTGGTGGCCACATATGGGTTCTGACATTCAAAAATATGTACAGTCTTGTGAGATTTGTACTACCTGCAAAATTGAAAAACACAAGCCAGTGGGTTATTTACTTTCGCTACCTATACCTGACAAACCATGGACTCACATAGCTGCAGATTTTATCGTGGAACTACCTAAATCAAGTAACTATAACACAATTCTGGTGGTTGTTGATTTATTCACGAAACTTGCACATTTTATACCCTTTCACAAACTCCCAACATCATTGGAAACTGCAACTTTACTGATAGATCACGTCATCAAATTGCATGGGTTACCGCTATCCATTACTACGGATAGAGGTACTCAGTTTACTTCTCGTATGTGGAAAGAACTCTGTAAAGCATTGAATATCGAACAACGCTTAAGTACTGCCTACCATCCCCAGACGAATGGCCAGACGGAAAGGACAAACCAGTGGTTGGAGGAATATCTCAGGTGTTTTGTGACCCAAAACCAAGAAAATTGGTCATCACTGCTACCGCTGGCGGAATTCGCTCACAACAACGCATATCATACCGCGATCAAGAGTACACCTTTCTTTGCGAATTATGGGTTTCACCCAATCTTTCACGTTAATCCACAACATGACAGTCAATGTCCTGTTGTTAATGACACCACTAACAGCATTTCTGAGACCTTTTCTATTCTTGCTGAAAACATTAAGGTTGCCCAGGACAGACAGAAAGTGTATTACGACCTCAGAAGGGGTCCTTCACCTAAATATATGATCGGAGACCTGGTGTGGTTATCGACTAAAAATCTTCGTCTCAGTACACCAACTAAGAAACTGAATAGGTTCTACATTGGTCCATTTCCAATTAAAAAGATTGTAAATTCTAATGCAGTGACATTGGACCTCCCTGCAAAATACAGGATACATCCCACCTTTCATGTCAACTTACTCAAACCATATAAAGAACTCAGGAACGCATCCTTGAGAACTACTCCACAGGTACCCATTGTCCCAGACTGTGAGTTTGAAGTGGAGAAAGTACTTGACTCTAGGAAAGTTTCTGGTAGGTTACAATACCTCATCCATTGGAAGGGTTACTCATCCGATGAAGACTCTTGGGAGCCGTCAGTTAATCTATCTGCCCCAAGGTTGGTGTCACTATTTCATCGTAGGAATCCGGATCGGCCTCGTCCTTGAACCTCGGAGTGGTTCATTTTTGGGGGGCCCTCTGTAACAACCTTCCTCTCTCTATAGGGTTAATCCTTTTTGCCTCCTTTTCAAATCAATTATCCTTTATAAGGAACGCCCTTTTCTAATACCTTTGCTTGGTAATAAGGATCTCACCTGGTTACTAGCCTTACTGCACCTCTTAGGATCTAAACTCCTACTTAATCAAGTTTACTCCTGAGCAACTCTCTCCAACTTAATCTGGCAGCATTTCCAGCTTAAACATCTTACCTCCGGACTTCGCTCTGGACATCTCTCACTCAGATTCTATATCTGAGCTCCGGAGCAATAACTGACAGGCGGGTGACGTCACCGACGGCCGCTCCGATCACCTCCGCTCACGCCACGCTACAGATCCTGGCTCCGGCTTCCTTCCGCTGCTGTTCAGCTCTGCAAAGCAAACACCTCTCTCACTGGT
The DNA here is from genome assembly GCF_027579735.1 of Bombina bombina. Classification (NCBI taxonomy): domain Eukaryota; kingdom Metazoa; phylum Chordata; class Amphibia; order Anura; family Bombinatoridae; genus Bombina; species Bombina bombina. The sequence continues at coordinate 738,377,451 of NC_069500.1, read as the reverse complement.
CTCACTCAAGCCGATCACATATCCTTTGACCACGCTTGGTAAGCGAACCTAACTCCATATTAATTCAGAATTCGAACACATTATTTGATTGCATTTATCTGACATCTATTTGCTAATATTGTGAAAGTTTATTCTACTTGCTCAACTAGTATTATATGAACCGGCTAAACGTTAACTACAGCATATCTGAGTCACATATGCTGTGTTAACTATAAGCTATATAAAACATCCTCAATTATATTCATAATAACAACAGACATTGTTTTTATGAGACATTTGGGATAACACATTTAACCTTGATAGAGATATTTGTCATATTTTAAGAATGAATCTAAGGAAGAATGTTTGAATTGTTACACCTCTTATCCATAGGATTCTTAATGGAACAACTATTCTCTACGGGAATAGTAGGTCTCCTGACTAGCGTGGAAATTGTCCCTTCCACCTTGGATACCGTCTGCCAAGACTCCTTGAAAGAGTGCACTATCTTTTTTAAATATAGGAGATAGAGAAAAAAAGGGAAACCCGTTCTCTCCCATTCCTTAGCAATGATCTCAGAAACTCGATCTGGTACATCATAAAATTAACAACGACTGTGGTGTCGTTGTCATCCAGAGTAGCTAAAACCTCCTTAAATAACAGATGGAGGAGTTCAAGCTTAAACCTGAAGGATACTACTTCAGTATCAGCAGGAGGAATTATACCATCAGAAACTGAGATTTCACCCTCAGATACTACTGAAGTATCCTCTTCCTCAGGGAGGGGACCTCTGAGATAGCAACAACTGTGACAGAAACCTCGCTCACTGAATGTTTAGTTTTCCTCTTGCTCTTTCCCTGCAGCATGGGAAAAGCCGACAACGCACCCGAGACAGCAGAGTACACGAGGGAAGTGATGTCTTGCAAGATAACTCCAGGGGGGGTCGTGGAGGAAGCGTAGGGCACTGGTTGAATGGACGCTAAGTTTTGGGACTCTTGAGGAGAAAGCTGCGGCATATATTGAGCATTGTCGGAATGCTCCTGAACATCATCCGAGACAATGTTGGCTCTGAAAAAGGTTTATCCCTGAACTGTAAAATCCTCTCAATACATGAGGAACAGAAAGGGATTGGTGGTTCCACATTAGTATCCAAACATAAAGTATATGTAACATCTTTATTCACATTTTGATCACTAGAGTTACCTCACAAAAAAATGTTACTATGTCTTTAAATGTTAAAAGTATCGTCTTAATTTTGCTTTACCAATTATTCCCTTTTTAAAATTGGATATGATAATTAGAATCTCGTAGGGCCTCTTGGACCATCTGTATTCACAATTTGAACAAGTGAAAATTGGATACCTTAACTAGGATTACCTCACAAAAAAAACTGTTACTGTATCTTTAAATGTTAAAAGAAAATGCATTATTTTGCTTTTTGACAACATTTTTTTTCCTTTTAACAATATAAATCAGACAATCTCCACACCTCATCTAAGCCCTGCTGAGGTGCCTGCCTGCCACCGGAGGGAATAACTAACAAGTAATAAGCATCCGGACTCATTTAAGACACTTCTTAGAACAGTATGTTAGGCCTCTCTGCTGTGTGACATAACGCAGCAGAGAATACCCGCCATCGCTCTCTGTACCACCAGAATTGGGGAAATGGATGCTGAAAAGGAGCGCAAACTATGTCGCGAAGATTAGCTCTGCCTATCGTGGGCGTATCTAGATAAACCTCCTGGGCGGCTAAAGTCTTGTAAAAGTAAAGCCGTCGGGAGTTGAGAAATTGCACCCATCATGGCGAATTCAAGTTAAACCTCCCGATCGGCTAGTGTTATAACAATAAAGCCGTTGGGAGTAGAGAAATTGCACCTATCATGGCGTAACAAAGTTAAACCTCCCAGTCAGCTAATGATATAAAAATAAAGCCATTGGGAGTTGCCATCATGGCGTAACCACCTAACATAAACATATGAGCCACTTCTCCACGTCCCCAGTGCCTGCTGGAACTGCACTATAACGTATGCTCACTCTTAGGGATAATGTCATCTTGTGTCCATGTGTATAATAAAGTGCCAATTTTTCTGTGTACATACCCCAGAAAATAAACTTAGCACTTACCTTAGAAATCTGCCGGGCAGTAAGGCAGCTCACCAGGCTTGAGAGGTCCTCTTCCTCACATAGACCTGTGGAACAACATGATAAACTTCTGAGTAATCTTATTCAGCCTTTCAGTATTAGGGCAGCATCAGAATATGGGAGGTGCAGTGAGAATTATGTCCCACAAGTTCCCATTGCTCTAAAGCCACCACTGCTCTACTGAAGAGACTGATATGGACTACGGTTACACCCTAGGACAAAGCAGCACAATCTTGCACTACTTTAAAAACAACAAACTTTTGATTGAAGAATCCTTTTCTAACACCACTTTACCAACACCTTGCACTTAACGTAGGCAAAGAGAATGACTGGGTTGGGAGGGAAGGGAGGTGATATTTGTCACCTCCTGCAGGGCAGGAGTGGTATTCCCAATAGTAATTAAGATGATCCGTGGACTCATTGTGTCATTAAAAAGAAAAACAATATATAGTTTGTATAGTTTATTCACGCAAACTTTACTTCTAAAAGTGTTTAAACGTGAACTGCAACAAAAAGCTCAAAACCAGCTGCACACACAGGTAGGAAATGGTTTAGCAGCCAAAGGGTTAAATCACTAACAGACTCTACTTAAATCATGTTACCTACATAAAGGTTTCATTTTTAGAATCACCTTTTCAGATTATTTTTTAGTTATAACAGTTATATACTATTTAAAAAATGCATTATTCACCTCCCAATAATTTCAATGCTCAAGTTTAATAGTTTCATATTTCATCAACCTTTCAGCTAAACTTTATTGGAGAAAAATGAGTACCTTTTTAATAATAATTATATTTAACTAAAACAATGTTTCATTTTAAGTATATGCTCTATCTGGATCATTAAAGAATAATTTTGTGTTTATGTCCCTTTAAGGTCTACTTCTCAATTTCGTATGATTGTTTATTTTATAAAGTTTTTGCTGTGAAAATACATATTTATGCAAACACAAATTTGTTTTGAATACTACAAAAACATAATTTATGCTTACCTGATAAATTCCTTTCTCCTGTAGTGTGGTCAGTCCACGGGTCATCATTACTTCTGGGATATTAACTCCTCCCCAACAGGAAGTGCAAGAGGATCACCCAAGCAGAGCTGCTATATAGCTCCTCCCCTCTACGTCACACCCAGTCATTCGACCAAGAACCAAACGAGAAAGGAGAAACTATAGGGTGCAGTGGTGACTGGAGTATAATTTAAAAATTTAGACCTGCCATAAAAAACAGGGCGGGCCGTGGACTGACCACACTACAGGAGAAAGGAATTTATCAGGTAAGCATAAATTATGTTTTCTCCTGTTAAGTGTGGTCAGTCCACGGGTCATCATTACTTCTGGGATACCAATACCAAAGCTAAAGTACACGGATGACGGGAGGGACAGGCAGGATCTTTATACGGAAGGAACCACTGCCTGAAGTACCTTTCTCCCAAAAACAGCCTCCGAAGAAGCGAAAGTGTCAAATTTGTAAAATTTGGAAAAAGTATGAAGAGAAGACCAAGTTGCAGCCTTGCAAATCTGTTCAACAGAGGCCTCATTCTTAAAGGCCCAAGTGGAAGCCACAGCTCTAGTGGAATGAGCTGTAATTCTTTCAGGAGGCTGCTGTCCAGCAGTCTCATAGGCTAAACGTATTATGCTACGAAGCCAAAAAGAGAGAGAGGTAGCAGAAGCTTTTTGACCTCTCCTCTGTCCAGAATAAACGACAAACAGGAAAGAAGTTTGGCGAAAATCTTTAGTTGCCTGTAAATAAAATTTCAGGGCATGGACTACATCTAGATTGTGCAGAAGTCGTTCCTTCTTTGAAGAAGGATTCGGACACAATGATGGCACAACAATCTCTTTATTGATATTCTTGTTAGTGACAACCTTAGGTAAGAACCCAGGTTTAGTACGCAGAACAACCTTATCTGAATGAAAAATCAGATACGGAGAATCACAGTGTAAGGCTGATAACTCAGAGACTCTACGAGCCGAGGAAATAGCCATTAAAAACAGAACTTTCCAAGATAACAGCTTGATATCAATGGAATGAAGGGGTTCAAACGGAACACCCTGTAAAACGTTAAGAACAAAATTTAAGCTCCATGGTGGAGCAACAGTTTTAAACACAGGCTTAATCCTGGCCAAAGCCTGGCAAAAAGCCTGAACGTCTGGAACTTCTGACAGACGCTTGTGTAAAAGAATGGACAGAGCTGAGATCTGTCCCTTTAAGGAACTAGCAGATAAACCCTTTTCTAAACCTTCTTGTAGAAAAGACAATATCCTAGGAATCCTAACTTTACTCCATGAGTAACTCTTGGATTCGCACCAATGTAAGTATTTACGCCATATTTTATGGTAAATCTTTCTGGTAACAGGCTTCCTAGCCTGTATTAAGGTATCAATAACTGACTCCGAAAAACCACGCTTTGATAAAATCAAGCGTTCAATTTCCAAGCAGTCAGCTTCAGAGAAATTAGATTTTGATGTTTGAAAGGACCCTGAATTAGAAGGTCCTGTCTCAGAGGCAGAGACCAAGGTGGACAGGATGACATGTCCACTAGATCTGCATACCAGGTCCTGCGTGGCCACGCAGGCGCTATTAGAATCACTGATGCTCTCTCCTGTTTGATCCTGGCAATCAATCGAGGAAGCATCGGGAAGGGTGGAAACACATAGGCCATCCCGAAGGTCCAAGGTGCTGTCAAAGCATCCACCAGGACCGCTCCCGGGTCCCTGGACCTGGACCCGTAACAAGGAAGCTTGGCGTTCTGGCGAGACGCCATGAGATCTATCTCTGGTTTGCCCCAAAGTCGAAGTATTTGGGCAAAGACCTCCGGATGAAGTTCCCACTCCCCCGGATGAAAAGTCTGACGACTTAGGAAATCCGCCTCCCAGTTCTCCACTCCAGGAATGTGGATCGCTGACAGGTGGCAAGAGTGAGACTCTGCCCAGCGAATTATCTTTGATACTTCCATCATCGCTAGGGAGCTTCTTGTCCCTCCTTGATAGTTGATGTAAGCTACAGTCGTGATGTTGTCCGACTGAAATCTGATGAACCCCCGAGTTGTTAACTGAGGCCAAGCCAGAAGGGCATTGAGAACTGCTCTCATTTCCAGAATGTTTATTGGAAGGAGACTCTCCTCCTGAGTCCATGATCCCTGAGCCTTCAGGGAATTCCAGACAGCGCCCCAACCTAGTAGGCTGGCGTCTGTTGTTACAATTGTCCAATCTGGTCTGCTGAATGGCATCCCCCTGGACAGATGTGGCCGAGAAAGCCACCATAGAAGAGAATTTCTGGTCTCTTGATCCAGATTCAGAGTAGGGGACAAATCTGAGTAATCCCCATTCCACTGACTTAGCATGCATAATTGCAGCGGTCTGAGATGTATGCGTGCAAAGGGTACTATGTCCATTGCCGCTACCATTAAGCCGATTACCTCCATGCATTGAGCCACTGACGGGTGTTGAATGGAATGAAGGACACGGCAAGCATTTTGAAGCTTTGTTAACCTGTTTTCTGTCAGGTAAATCTTCATTTCTACAGAGTCTATAAGAGTCCCCAAGAAGGGAACCCTTGTGAGTGGTAAGAGAGAACTCTTCTCTACATTCACCTTCCACCCATGCGACCTTAGAAATGCCAGTACTAACTCTGTATGAGACCTGGCAGTTTGAAAGCTTGACGCTTGTATCAGAATGTCGTCTAGGTACGGAGCCACCGAAATTCCTCGCGGCCTTAGCACCGCCAGAAGAGAGCCCAGAACCTTTGTGAAGATTCTTGGAGCCGTAGCCAACCCGAATGGAAGAGCTACAAACTGGTAATGCCTGTCTAGGAAGGCAAACCTTAGATACCGGTAATGATCTTTGTGAATCGGAATATGAAGGTAGGCATCCTTTAAATCCACTGTGGTCATGTACTGACCCTTTTGGATCATGGGTAAGATTGTCCGAATAGTTTCCATTTTGAACGATGGAACTCTTAGGAATTTGTTTAGGATCTTTAAATCCAAGATTGGTCTGAAGGTTCCTTCTTTCTTGGGAACCACAAACAGATTTGAGTAAAACCCTTGTCCGTGTTCCGACCGCGGAACCGGATGGATCACTCCCATTAGTAAAAGATCTTGTACACAGCGTAGAAACGCCTCTTTCTTTATCTGGTTTGTTGACAACCTTGAAAGATGAAATCTCCCTTTTGGGGGAGAGGCTTTGAAGTCCAGAAGATATCCCTGAGATATGATCTCTAACGCCCAGGGATCCTGGACATCTCTTGCCCAAGCCTGGGCGAAGAGAGAGAGTCTGCCCCCCACTAGATCCGTTCCCGGATCGGGGGCCCTCACTTCATGCTGTCTTAGGGGCAGCAGCAGGTTTTCTGGCCTGCTTGCCCTTGTTCCAGGACTGGTTAGGTTTCCAGCCTTGTCTGTATCGAGCAACAGCTCCTTCCTGTTTTGGTGCAGAGGAAGTTGATGCTGTTCCTGCCTTGAAGTTACGAAAGGCACGAAAATTAGACTGTCTAGCCCTAGGTTTGGCTCTGTCTTGAGGCAGGGCATGGCCTTTACCTCCTGTAATGTCAGCGATAATTTCCTTCAAACCGGGCCCGAATAAGGTCTGCCCTTTGAAAGGTATGTTAAGTAATTTAGATTTAGAAGTAACATCAGCTGACCAGGATTTTAGCCACAGCGCTCTGCGTGCCTGAATGGCGAATCCGGAATTCTTAGCCGTAAGTTTAGTTAAGTGTACTACGGCATCAGAAATAAATGAATTAGCTAGCTTAAGGGTTTTAAGCTTGTGTGTAATCTCATCCAATGGAGCTGATTCAAGGGTCTCTTCCAGAGACTCAAACCAAAATGCTGCTGCAGCCGTGACAGGCGCAATGCATGCAAGGGGTTGCAATATAAAACCTTGTTGAACAAACATTTTCTTAAGGTAACCCTCTAATTTTTTATCCATTGGATCTGAAAAGGCGCAGCTATCCTCCACCGGGATAGTGGTACGCTTAGCTAAAGTAGAAACTGCTCCCTCCACCTTAGGGACCGTTTGCCATAAGTCCCGTGTGGTGGTGTCTATTGGAAACATCTTTCTGAATATAGGAGGGGGTGAGAAAGGCACACCGGGTCTATCCCACTCCTTAGTAACAATTTCAGTAAGTCTCTTAGGTATTGGAAAAACGTCAGTACTCGACGGTACCGCAAAATATTTATCCAACCTACACATTTTCTCTGGTATTGCAACTGTGTTACAATCATTCAGAGCCGCTAAGACCTCCCCTAGTAATACACGGAGGCTTTCCAGCTTAAACTTAAAATTTGAAATGTCTGAATCCAGTTTATTTGGATCAGATCCGTCACCTGCAGAATGAAGCTCTCCGTCCTCATGTTCTGCAAATTGTGACGCAGTATCTGACATGGCCCTAATATTGTCAGCACACTCTGTTCTCACCCCAGAGTGATCTCGCTTACCTCTAAGTTCTGGTAATTTAGACAAAACTTCAGTCATAACATTAGCCATGTCCTGTAGTGTGATTTGTAATGGCCGCCCTGAAGTACTCGGCGTTACAATATCACGCACCTCCCGAGCGGGAGATGCAGGTACTGACACGTGAGGCAAGTTAGTCGGCATAACTTCCCCCTCGTTGTTTGGTGAATGATGTTCAATTTGTACAGAATTACTTTTATTCAAAGTAGCATCAATGCAATTAGTACATAAATTTCTATTGGGCTCCACCTTGGCTTTTGCACATATAGCACAGAGATATTCCTCTGAGTCAGACATGTTTAACAAACTAGCAATTAAACTAGCAAGCTTGGAAATACTTTTCACTCAAATTACAAGTAATATGAAAAACGCACTGTGCCTTTAAGAAGCACAGAAAAAAATTATGACAGTTTAATAATAAGAAACCGGAAAAATTATAACAATCAGATTTTTCCCAGTAAAAGCATAAATTTAGCAAAGGATTGCCCCCATTAGCAATGGATAACTAACCCTTAATAGCAGAGAAACAAATGTACAAAATATAAACGTTTTTTATCACAGTCAAAGCACAATCTCACAGGTCTGCTGTGAGTGATTACCTCCCTCAAAATAATTTTTGAAGACCCTTGAGCTTTGTAGAGACGATCCGGATCATGCAGGAAGAGAAAAAGACTTTTGACTGAATTTCTGATGCGTAGCAAAAGCGCCAAAATAGGCCCCTCCCCCTCACCCACAGCAGTGAGGGAAGCTCAGTAAACTGTCTCAAATTAAAATAAACGACAGCCAAGTGGAAAAACAGTGCCCAAAAACAATTTTTCACCCAGTACCTCAGATATTTAAACAATTTAGCATGCCAGCAAAAACGTTTAAAATTAAATATCATGAAATGTCATTAAACAGCCTGTTGCTAGACGTTCCCACTGCAAGTAAGGCTAAAGATTATATGCATATAGTATTACCCAGAGAAGTGCCATTCCCCAGAATACTGAAATGTACACATATATACATAAACAGCCTGATACCAGTTGCTACTACTGCATTTAAGGCTGAACTTACATTATATTGGTATTGGCAGTATTTTCTTAGTCAATTCCATTCCTCAGAAAATAATATACTGCAACATACCTCTTTGCAGGTGAACCTGCCCGCTGTCCCCTGATCTGAAGTTTACCTCACTCCTCAGAATGGCCGAGAACAGCAAAATGAATTTTAGCTACGCCGGCTAAAATCATCCAAAAACTCAGGTAGATTCTTCTTCAAATTCTACCTGAGAAGGAACAACACACTCCGGTGCTGTTTTAAAATAACAAACTTTTGATTGAAGATATAAAAACTAAGTATAATCACCACAGTCCTCTCACACATCCTATCTATTAGTTGGGTGCAAGAGAATGACTGGGTGTGACGTAGAGGGGAGGAGCTATATAGCAGCTCTGCTTGGGTGATCCTCTTGCACTTCCTGTTGGGGAGGAGTTAATATCCCAGAAGTAATGATGACCCGTGGACTGACCACACTTAACAGGAGAAACCAAGAATATGTGATCATCTTTTCTAGACAGAAAAAAATGACCTAACTCTTACAGAAACCTCAGGGAGATCATAACATTGTGAATGCGTTAATGGAATTATTTTACCAAAAAAATTAAACATTTCAGCCATAACTATACAGCCTTGTGCTACATAATTAAAAACTAATCCTTATTTCAGGATGAATAACCTTTGTATTATAATGTACCTTAAAAAAAAAGGAAAAATAATTGATTTTTATCCACCAACTTTTTAGGAAAAAGGTGAGGGACATATTAGATATATATCTGCTGTATTGAGTGGGTAGCTGCATTGGTGAATTTAAAATGTTTAGATAATAAAACATTTGTTTTTGTTTTTCAGAATCTGGTGTGAAAATGAGGTTTTGAAATAAATACATACTAGATAAATCCTCCTATGACTACTATAATCATAGATATGAGACCATATTCCTGTACCTTATTAAGGAATGACTTCAAATAAAATATATTATATAGTCAATAATAATGAAGTTAAATATATGTATATATCTATGGTGATATTGGTTCCAACAAAATTCTATTGCAGGTATGTATGGAATATAGAGATATGCTCAAAAATGCAATGTAATACCTAGATATGGAATAATATGGCAAAAAATTTCACCTTAAGCGATGAAGTGAATCAGCCGTCCAATGCGCCACAGTATTGGGTATAAAATATAACTTTTATTAAACAAAAGCGGATAAAAGTTCATTTAGCATAGTACACTTGCATATCAAATATCACAGCTAGTGAACCAGTTAGCATGTATTCACCTCTCCAACATGTTTCGTGCCTGAACCGGCACTTTGTCAGGGATAGTGTTAACTCTAATTGGTGCAGTTTAAAAACATGTTGTAGCCTATCATGTGTAGCTAAGATCTCTAAGCCTATCATATCATGTGTTTTACTCGTCATAGGCTTATATTAGCGATATAGATCTGCATTTTCATAAGGCTTCTACCATGTATTAAAATTTCACATTAACATCATACGTTAACTCCTATACAAGTAAGTGAAAATTTAGATGAAAAAGTAAAAATGTGTGACCTTAAGTTAGGCGATTCTTAACTAGGAATATTATGGATAGTACTCGGTTTTGTGGATCACTTTTTTCCATTGCAAGTTTGCAAATGCACCGGCAATTCTGCAGAAACATATAAATGAAATTCACCATCGTATAGATGCATATAGATATCTGTAAAACTCACAGTGCCCATTATCATAAGGAAACCTATATGATAGTATTTACTTTAATTAATGTAAGGTAGTTTAAGCGATAAGGATATTTATTTTAATTTTAGTTTTAATTTGAATATTCATTTTTAAGGAATTGTCATATCCAGGCTTGAGGCTGTATCGGAGAAATTGTTGAGTAGTATTGATGTAGCTCTGTAGATATATAATGTGCTAGCTTGGGTTACTATGAATGCTAGCTGGGCTGACCTATCAGAAGTGACTGTGATGTCTAAGCCTATAAGACCATGTGTTGCTTTACGTGTCATAAGCTTATATAAGCTATGTGAATCTGTCTTCTTATAAAGCTTGTTGCATATATTGAGATTTCCCATTAGCATCGCACATTAGCTCATGTATAAGTACATGGATAGTTCCTATAAAAATAAACTGTGATTAAAAGGGATAAAAATGTGACCTATAGTTAAGCTTGTCCTTAATGGGATCCTTATCAGTAATACCCAGTGCTGTGGATCACATTTAATCATTATGAGTCTACTGCTACACGAACGATTTTGCGGATACACATACATGTACATAAGCTTTACTATGTCTGAAACGACTAAATGGAAAAACATAGTTGTATATATACATATATATCGGCAAATGCGCGGTACGCATTGTAATGTGGAAATCCGTGGGATATTATTTATTTCACTTGTCATAAGATTTTTTAGGCAGTTAGAATAATTACTTAGATTCTGGTTTTAATTGTAACATTCATATCTAAGTAATTATTCACTTCATCGCTTAAGGTGAATTTTTTTGCCATTATTTTCCTGTTTAAATGGACCAGGCTTATCCGTTATAATCACCCGCTATTGTATCCTCACCTGGATTCCCTTATACATCCCAAAATAGGCCACTATCCTTTGTGAAACTGGAATATTGGTTCCCAAGGTGTGTTTTTCAACAAACATTAAGAGCCCAGCAAGGACTAAGCTGTGTGGAACAAGGAGGTAGCAGCTGCACGTCAAATAGAACTGGGTGAGTGCATACTATTAATATTTATTGTACAAATCTGCTGAATATGCTAATGACAAAGTGAACAAGTTCGTTACAACAAGGAAACTGTCATTATGGTATATGAGACATTGTTATAATGCCAAACACATATTATATACGAGGTTATTCAACATACTTAAAGGAATTAGAGGTTATTCAATGCACTTAAAGGAATTGCAACCAACTACTCAGAATTACAACAGCAGTGCACAAACATATTAGCCCTCAGAGCCTTATACATTGTACTGATAAAGGCATTAGTAAGGGCTGAATATACATCAGACATATCTCTAAATCTTTATGGAATAATATGATTCTATCAAAATCAAAACTATAGACTAGATTACGAGTTTTGCGGTATGAGTGAAAAAGCAGCGTTAAGGCTCATAACGCTGCTTTTTCACTACCGCTGCTATTACGAGTCTTGCAGGTTTAGGGGCACCGTACACTTTTTTGGCCTTAACGCAAATTAACTTACGCAATTTGCGTAAAGTATTTTTTCAATGGGTCTTCCATAGCGCCGATATTACAAGCTTTTTCTGGGAGGCCAAAAAGTGAGTGGTCAGTAGTTATGAGTTTTACGCTATAAAGCTGTAGCATAAATCTCATAACTAAAGTGTTAAAAAGTACACTAACACCCATAAACTACCTATTAACCCCTAAACCGAGGCCCTCCCGCATAGCAAACACTAAAATAAAATTATTAACCCCTAATCTGCCACTCCAGACATCGCTGCCACTAGAATAAACATATTAACCCCTAAACCGCCGCACTCCCGCCTCGCAAACACTAGTTAAATATTATTAACCCCTAATCTGCTGCCCCTAACATTGCAGCCAACTACCTACATTTATTAACCCATAATCTGCTGCCCCCAAACGTCGCCGCCACTATACTAAATTTATTAACCCCTAAACCTAAGTCTAATCCTAACACCCCCTAACTTAAATATAATTAAAATAAATATAAATAAAACCTACTATCATTAGCTAAATAATTCCTATTTAAAACTAAATACTTACCTGTAAAATAAACTAATAGTTACATTGTATCTATCTTAGGTTTAATTTTTATTTCACAGCTAAGTTTTTATTTATTTTAACTAGGTAGAATAGTTACTAAATAGTTATTAACTATTTACTAACTACCTAGCTAAAATAAATACAAATTTACCTGTAAAATAAAACCTAACCTGTCTTACACTAACACCTAACCTTACACTATAATTAAATAAATTACCTAAATTAAATACAATTACCTAAATTACAAAAACAAACAAACACTAAATTACACAAAATAAAAAAAAGACATTATCAGATATTTCAACTAATTACACCTAATCTAATAGCCCTATCAAAATAAAAAAGCCCCCCAAAATAAAAAAAACCCTAGCCTAAACTAAACTACCAATAGCCCTTAAAAGTGCCTTTTGCACTTTTAACAACTCCCCAACAGTAAAACCCACCACCCACACAACCAACCCCCCAAATAAAAACCTAACTAAAAAAACCTAAACTCCCCATTGCCCTGAAAAGGGCATTTGTATAGTCATTGCCCTTAAAAGGGCATTTAGCTTTTTTTCAATTGCCCAAACCCTAATCTAAAAATAAAACCCACCCAATAAACCCTTAAAAAAAACCTAACACTAACCCCCGAAGATCCACTTACAGTTTTGAAGACCGGACATCCAGCCTCAATGAAGCCGGGAGAAGTCTTCATCCAAGCGGGCAGAAGTGGTCATCCAGACGGCAGAAGTCTTCATCCAGACAGCATCTACTATCTTCATCCATCTGGCGCGGAGCGGGTCCATCTTCAAGACATCTGGCGTGGAGCATCCTCTTCCATCAAAGTCTTCTTCCAGAATGAAGGTTCCTTTAAGTGATGTCATCCAAGATGGCGTCCCTTGAATTCCGATTGGCTGATTGATGGAACAGCCAATAGAATGCCATTGATGGAACAGCCAATAGAATGCGAGCTCAATTCTATTGGCTGATTGGATCAGCCAATAGGATTGAAGCTCAATCCTTTTGGCTGATTGCATCAGCCAATATGATTTTTTCACCTTTAATTCCGATTGACTGATAGAATTCTATCAGCCAATCGGAATTCAAGGGATGCCATCTTGGATGATGTCACTTAAAGGAACCTTCATTCTGGAAGAAGGCTTCGATGGAAGAGGATGCTCCGCGCCGGATGTCTTGAAGATGGACCCGCTCCGCACCGGATGCCCCGCAAAAGGCCCTTTTAAGGGCTATTGGTAGTTTAGTTAAGGCTAGGGTTTTTTTAATTTTGGGGGGCTTTTTTATTTTGATAGGGCTATTAGATTAGGTGTAATTAGTTTAAATATCTGATAATTTCTTTTTTTTAGTTTGTGTAATTTAGTGGTTTTTTTGTTTGTAATTTAGTTAATTGTATTTAATTTAGGTAATTTATTTAATTGTATTGTAAGGTTAGGTGTTAGTGTAACTCAGGTTAAGTTTTATTTTATAGGTAAATGTGTATTTATTTTAGCTAGGTAGTTAGTAAATAGTTAATAACTATTCAGTAACTATTCTACCTAGTTAAAATAAATACAAACTTGCCTGTAAAATAAAAATAAACCCTAAGCTAGCTACAATGTAACTATTTGTTATATTGTAGCTATCTTAGGGTTTACTTTACAGGTAAGTATTTAGTTTTAAATAGGAATTATTTAGTTAATGATAGTAGGTTTTATTTAGATTTATTTTAATTATATTTAAGTTAGGGGGTGTTAGGTTTAGACTTAGTTTAGGGGCTAATAAATTTAGTATAATGGCGACGATGTTGGGGGCAGCAGATTAGGGGTTAATAAACTTAGTATAGTGGCGGTGACATTGGGGGCGGCAGATTATGGGTTAATAAATGTAGGTAGGTGGCGGCAGATTAGGGGTTAATAATATTTAACTAGTGTTTGTGATGCGGGAGTGCAGCGGTTTAGGGGTTAATATGTTTATTATAGTGGCGGCGATGTCCGGAGCAGCAGATTAGGGGTTAATAAGTGTAAGATTAGGGGTGTTTAGACTCAGGGTTCATGTTATGGTGTTAGGTGTAAACATAACTTTTCTTTCCCCATAGGAATCAATGGTTCTGCGTTAGGAGCGTTGCGAAGCTTTACGATGCTTTATTGCAGGTGTTAGACTTTTTTTCAGCCGGCTCTCCCCATTGATGTCTATGAGGAAATCATGCACGAGCACGTAAAACCAGCTCACCGCAGCTTTCAGCAGCACTGGTATTGGAGTGCGGTATGGAGCTCAATTTTGCTCTACGCTCACTTCTTGCCTGCTAACACCGGGTTTTTGTAAACCTGTAATACCAGCGCTGTAGGTAAGTGAGCGGTGACAATAACGTGCAAGTTAACACTGCCCCCCTCATAACGCAAAACTCGTAATCTAGCCGATAGTATAACTAATTATCAACTGATATACAAATAAAGTCAAATATACATATATCTATATTGAATTATAACTACTAGTCCAGTCATAGAAATATGACTTTTAAATACATCTTTTAAAATATTATAAGTAGAAAATTTATATCATATGTATATAAATATATATATATATATATATATATATATATATATATATATATATATATAGCAAAAATAGTAGACATCACTCACTGGTCTTAAATACAAAGGTTAATTTATTTGCAGTGACGTTTCGGGGAAAGCTTCCCCTGCCTCAGACTGAGGAAGGGGAAGCTTTCCACGAAACGTCACTGCAAATAAATTAACCTTTGTATTTAAGACCAGTGAGTGCTGTCTACTATTTTTTGCTATTATTACCCACATTCAAGCACCCTGGCTAATCGTGTACTGTTCGTGAGAGTGCACTTGTCCTATTAACCTATATATATATATATATATATATATATATATATATATATATATATATATATATATATATATATATATTCTAAGTGTACCCATGTTTAGTCTCAAAAATACGCGCTTAGTTATATTAGATGGGCCATATACTGAACAGATAGTTTATTAATACGGTACTAGGAAATAATAAATATATTGAATATACATTTCCGAAAAAATATTTTTCTGTAGTATTTGCTAATGAAACTACATTCTGTTGCCTATTGTTCACCCGGTGTTCAATATGAGAATTGCAACCAAAGGGTATTTCTTTCCTAAGACATGGAGAGTCCACAACATCATTCCAATTTCTAGTGGGATATTCACTCCTGGCCAGCAGGAGGAGGCAAAGAGCACCCCAGCAGAGCTGTTAAGTGTCACTTCCCTTACCCATAACCTCCAGTCATTCTCTTTGCCTCTGTCAATGGAGGATGTGAAGTTGGTGTCTGAAGATATATATTCCTTTTTTGGGTACTTTTCCCTCCAAGCAAAGATTTGCATGTAGCTGTGTCCACATCAATCTCTTGAGTAAGAGTAGTGGTGGCTTTTAAGCAGTTAGAAAGTGGTGAGGTGGTCCTTGCTTTGTTTTCTAACATATTGCTGCCCTTGGTATAGAAAGCCAGAGTTGGTTACTCTGTTCTTTCTTTTTCTACTGGTCTCTGAGTATGTGTCCTTTCACAACATGTGAGCTGACTTCCTGCCGACCGCTGAATATGCAGGTAAGTACTTTTTGTCTTCTAGCTACTGGAGACTTGCACTTTTCAGGTTTTGTTTTTTAAAAAAAAAAAAACAGAAACAAAAAAAAGAGACTGCATTTTTTTATTGGGACATATTAATGGGCAGAGTGCAGGCACGTTTGTATGTGAGGGGAGACTTTGGTAACTTCCCTTATGTGTGATGGGGCTGTTTCCTTAGGCTGAAGGGTATCTTTTTTTTTTTTTTTTTTTAAATCTTTTATTGATATCCAAAATCGAACAATTTTTGTTTAGAAACAAATGACATTATTGGCATTACAGAAGTATTTCAATAACATTCTTATTTCTTTACTCATATAGTTTAACCCCTTAGTGACCGAGGACGTGCAGGGTACGTCTGAAAAAAAAAGGCAGTTAACGCCTGACGACGTACCCTGCACGTCCTCGGCTAAAGTGAGTGCTGGAAGCGATCAAGATCGCTTGCAGGCACTATTACAGTACTGCAGGGATGCCTCGATGTCTAGGCATCCCTGCAGTGCTGTTACGGAGTGCCGGGACCGGATTGATCACTCCCCCTTGAGTGATCACTTCCGGTTTTGCTCCACGTGGAGCCCGGCAGTGCAGCAGAGCATCGGAAGCGATCGGACACGCTTCCGATGCTCTGCTAGTGTGCTAAGTGCCTCGGTGGGTCGAGGCACTTAGTTAGTGTATAAATAAAATAAAAAATGGGGAAAAATAAAAATAAAATATAAAATAAAAAAGCCCCCACATATAGCCCCCCCTCCCCCATGAGGCTTCCAAAATGGCGATGCCCAGTGCATCATGGGGCCTCTGGGGGTGTCCCTAGCCTGTCTCACCATAGGGGCAAGCTAGGGTCACCCAATCTGAGCCTTCTTACAAAAAAAAAAAAATAATAATAAAATCTCCCATTTGTCTGATCAGGTCAATATTTGTAAATATTGACTCTGATCAGTGTGGATCTCCCTCCCTCTCCTCACTTGCTATTTTGTTGGAGAGAGAGAGAGACCTGTATTTTAGCAGAGAGAGATTTATTTCTTTTATTTGTTAAAAAATTTAAAATCCAAAGGCTCTTTTCAGAGCCATTAACCCCTAGCTTGCCAGTGATCACTATAAATCACTGGCAGTAGCACAGCTGCACTTTTTTTTGCTGTCTGTGTATTTTTTTAGGGGTTAATTTTTGTTGTTGTATTTTTTTTTAAAAACCCAAAGGCTCCTTTCAGAGCCATTTAGCTAATTTAATTTAATTTAAAGACTATTTAACCCCTAGCTTGCCAGTGATCACTATACATCACTGGCATTAGCATAGCTGTACTTTTTTGCTGTCTGTGCATTTTTTAGGGGTTAATTTTTGTTGTTGTAATTTTTTAAAAACCCAAAGGCTCCTTTCAGAGCCATTTAGCTAATTTAATTTAAAGAGTATTTAACCCCTAGCTTGCCAGTGATCGCTATAAATCACTGGCATTAGCATAGCTGTACTTTTTTGCTGTCTGTGCATTTTTTTAGGGGTTAATTTTTGTTGTTGTAATTTTTTAAAAACCCAAAGGCTCCTTTCAGAGCCATTTAGCTAATTTAATTTAATTTAAAGAGTATTTAACCCCTAGCTTGCCAGTGATCGCTATAAATCACTGGCATTAGCATAGCTGTACTTTTTTTTAAAAAAACCCAAAGGCCATTTAGTTAATTTAATTTAAAGAGTATTTAACCCCTAGCTTGCCAGTGATCGCTATAAATCACTGGCATTAGCATAGCTGTACTTTTTTGCTGTCTGTGCATTTTTTTTAGGGGTTAATTTTTGTTGTTGTAATTTTTTAAAAACCCAAAGGCTCCTTTCAGAGCCATTTAGCTAATTTAATTTAAAGAGTATTTAACCCCTAGCTTGCCAGTGATCGCTATAAATCACTGGCATTAGCATAGCTGTACTTTTTTTAAAAAAACCCAAAGGCCATTTAGTTAATTAATTAATTTTGGTTTTCTGTGACAGATACAATAATGTCAAAGAAAACATATAGTGCTGAGGAGGCATATGCCATCCTTGCGTCAGAGTCAGATGCCTCTATGTCTGACTCAGACCCCAATTTTGACCCTGCCATATGCTCAGATACATCATTAGATGCAGTCTCAACTGATAGTGATGTATCTGTGGCTGCTAGCCCCCCTGCCAGCCCCCCTGCTAGCCCCCCTGCCAGCCCCCCTGCTAGAAGGAGGCGTGTTGCTGCCATTGCCGCTGAAGAGTGGGTAACGCCTCATCTCCAGAGGCCAGATATCCCACCCTTCACAGCAAATGCTGGCATAAATATAGATGTGGCAGGTTTTAGCCCCCAACAGTTTCTGGAGGTGTTTCTGGGTGATGATGTATTGGGCAACATTGTCGCCCAAACTAATTTATATGCCCATCAGTACCGTGCTGCAAAGCCTGAAACATATTTGGCAAAGCAGCAATGGGCCCCCATCAATGTGCCAGAATTTAAAAAATTCTGGGCATTGACTATGCTGATGGGCATCATAAAGAAACCCTCCGTTCGCTCCTACTGGAGCAGTAGCCCCATCTGCTCTACCCCCATTTTCTCCCAGAGTATGTCGAGGCAGAGATATGAAATGATTCTTCATTTCATGCACTTCAGCGACAACAGCCTGTGCCCCCCTAGGGAGCATCCCCAATTTGACAGGCTGTATAAAATCCGCCCCCTGATTACCCACTTTTCTGCCAGGTTTGCAGAGGCTTATACACCTGGAAGGAATATATGCGTTGATGAATCCCTGATGAAGTATAAGGGAAGGCTGGGATTCAAGCAGTATATTCCTTCCAAGCGCTCCAGGTATGGGGTAAAGGTGTATAAGCTCTGTGAGAGCGAGACTGGGTATACTCAGGCCTTCCGGGTGTATGAGGGAAAGGATAGCCACCTTGACCCTCCAGGTTGCCCAGAACATATGGGAACCACTGGCAAGATTGTCTGGGACCTGATATTACCCCTAATGAACAAAGGGTATCACTTGTACTTAGACAATTTTTATACAAGTGTCCTTTTGTTCAAACTACTGTATTGCTTTGATACAGTAGCTTGCGGTACTATTAAAAAGAACCGCAAAGGTTTCCCAGGACAACTTGTACGCACCCGGCTACGAAGGGGGGAGACCTCAGCTCTGCGCCAAGAGGAGCTGTTGGCACTTAAGTACAGAGACAAGAAGGATGTATACCTTCTTACCACCATCCACACAGAGAGGACGGTGGCGGTCTCTGTACGTGGCAGAGCTGAGATCATAAGGAAGCCAGTGTGCATCAAGTCTTATAACCGACATATGGGTGGGGTTGATCTGGCAGATCAGCTGCTGCAGCCCTACCTAATTATGCGGAAGACAAGGGCCTGGTACAAAAAGGTTGCAATTTACCTAATGCAGATTGCAACCCACAACGCTTTTTTGTTGTTCAAAAAAGCAAACCCCGGAATGAAACAGACTTTTTTACAATTTCAGCTCCAGATCATTTCGGGGATTTTGTACCATGATGCACCTGCTCCCCGGGCGGTGATGGGAGAGAGCAGAGTTGGGGCTACTCATTTTATTTTTAAAATCCCCCCTACTGCCGCAAAGCAGAGACCACAAAAAAAATGCAGAGTCTGTACCAAGAGGGGGCAGAGAAGGGACACTGTATATCACTGTCCTGATTGCCCTGGACAGCCTGGACTCTGCATTGGGGACTGCTTCAAGCGGTACCATACAATGGTCAATTTTTAAAAAATAAATACATTTGCTGTTATTTTTTTTTGCTATGTTTACTGTTAAATTTTTTGTTGTTATTTTTTTACTTTTAATGTGCCAGATTTTTACATTTCACTAATATATTTTTTTTTCTAAAATGGGGCTGTTCTTTTTTTTTTTTTTACAAAAACCCCTGTCAAACCTATGCATGGGGGACATAGGTGTTCTCAAGGTGCCTTGCAGAAAACAACCTGTAGTATTTTTTTTGCACTAACTTACAACAGTCTCTCCTAAATCATAGTCAAAAAGCAATGTGTGTGTAAAAATGAAAATTGAAAAATTGCCACCATACACTTTCTCCAATTTTTTTGGCTAAAAAGCCATCAAAGCACACCATATACAATACCTTGGGGTGTCAACATTTCAAAAATATGCACATTCATGGCAATAAATAAAAGTGGGGTTTACAATAGGCCCCAAACTAAAGATAGGCCTATCAGAAGAAATACTCTCACTTAATAACTAAAATCACAAGTCATAAAATTGTAACATAACCTTCCCAAAATCCTGGCAAACCTATGCATGGGGGGCATAGGTGTACTCAGGGTGCCTAGCAGAAAACAACCTGAAGTATTTTTTTGCACTAACTTACAACAGTCTCCTAAATCATAGTCAAAAAGCAATGTGTGTGTAAAAAGGAAAATTGAAAAAATGCCACCATACACTTTCTCCAATTTTTTTAGCTAAAACAGTTACTTCAAATGCATCAAAGCACACCATATACAATACCTTGGGGTGTCAACATTTCAAAAATATGCACATTCATGGAAACAAATAAATTGGGGTATGTTAAAATACCCCCAAAAAGACAATAGGCAAAGAAAATATGTTAAATGTGAAAAAAAAAATCACAAACGCATGTTGGACATTTGGCATTACACCCCCCGAACAAGCCAAGAAACTTATGCATAGGTGGTATCACTGTACTCAGGAGATGTTGGTGAACACATATTGGGGTCTTCTTTGGCAGTAACACATAACAGGAGCTGAGAATTCATGTCTAAAGTACAATTTGTGTGAAAAATAACACACAAAAAATGACTGCCTAATAGTTTGACAAAGAATTAGTGCATGGAAAGTGTTAAAATACCAGCATTTGAAATACCCTAGGGTGTCTACTTTTCAAAAATATATGGTTTGATGGGGGTAAATTACATTGGCCGGCTTCAGAAATGTCCTACATAGGACATGGGTGCATGGGATGTGAAAATTCCAAGTTGAAAAACTGGAATGCGCCCCCTAAAAATAAGGCCTTTTAGCCCCCAGAGAACCCAACACACCTATACATGGGTGGTATCACTGTACTCAGGAGATGTTGTTGAATACATATTGAGGTTTTTTTTGGCAGTAACACATAACAGGTACTGAGAATATATGCCTAAAGTACAACGTGTGTGAAAAATAACACAAAAAAAATGACTACCCAAAAGTTTGACAAAGACTAGTGGTTGAAATAGTGCATGGAAAGTGTTAAAATACCAGCATTTGAAATACCCTAGGGTGTCTACTTTTCAAAAATATATGGTTTGATGGGGGTAATTTACATTGCCCGGCTTCAGAAATGTCCCAAATAGGACATGGGTGCATGATGACAGATATGAAAATTCCAAGTTGAAAAACTGGAATGCGCCCCCTAAAAATAAGGCCTTTTAGCCCCCAGAGAACCCAACACACCTATACATGGGTGGTATCACTGTACTCAGGAGATGTTGTTGAATACATATTGAGGTTTTTTTTGGCAGTAACACATAACAGGGACTGAGAATATATGCCTAAAGTACAATGTGTGTGAAAAATAATGCAAAAAAATGACTACCTAAAAGTTTGACAAAGACTAGTGGTTGAATTAGTGCATGGAAAGTGTTAAAATACCAGCATTTGAAATACCCTAGGGTGTCTACTTTTCAAAAATATATGGTTTTATGGGGGTAATTTACATTGGCCGGCTTCAGAAATGTCCCAAATAGGACATGGGTGCATGATGACAGATGTGAAAATTCCAAGTTGAAAAACTGGAATGCGCCCCCTAAAATTAAGGCCTTTTAGCCCCCAGAGAACCCGACACACCTATACATGGGTGGTATCACTGTACTCAGGAGATGTTGTTGAATACATATTGAGTTTTTTTTTGGCAGTAACACATAACAGGGACTGAGAATATATGCCTAAAGTACAATGTGTGTGAAAAATAATGCAAAAAAATGACTACCTAAAAGTTTGACAAAGACTAGTGGTTGAATTAGTGCATGGAAAGTGTTAAAATACCAGCATTTGAAATACCCTAGGGTGTCTACTTTTCAAAAATATATGGTTTGATGGGGGTAATTTACATTGGCCGGCTTCAGAAATGTCCCAAATAGGACAAGGGTGCATGATGACAGATGTGAAAATTCCAAGTTGAAAAACTGGAATGCGCCCCCTAAAATTAAGGCCTTTTAGCCCCCAGAGAACCCGACACACCTATACATGGGGGGTATCACTGTACTCAGGAGATGTTGTTGAATACATATTGAGGTTTTTTTTGGCAGTAACACATAACAGGGACTGAGAATATATGCCTAAAGTACAATGTGTGTGAAAAATAATGCAAAAAAATGACTACCTAAAAGTTTGACAAAGACTAGTGGTTGAATTAGTGCATGGAAAGTGTTAAAATACCAGCATTTGAAATACCCTAGGGTGTCTACTTTTCAAAAATATATGGTTTTATGGGGGTAATTTACATTGGCCGGCTTCAGAAATGTCCCAAATAGGACATGGGTGCATGATGACAGATGTGAAAATTCCAAGTTGAAAAACTGGAATGCGCCCCCTAAAATTAAGGCCTTTTAGCCCCCAGAGAACCCGACACACCTATACATGGGGGGTATCACTGTACTCAGGAGATGTTGTTGAATACATATTGAGGTTTTTTTTGGCAGTAACACATAACAGGGACTGAGAATATATGCCTAAAGTACAATGTGTGTGAAAAATAATGCAAACAAATGACTACCTAAAAGTTTGACAAAGACTAGTGGTTGAATTAGTGCATGGAAAGTGTTAAAATACCAGCATTTGAAATACCCTAGGGTGTCTACTTTTCAAAAATATATAGTTTGATGGGGGTAATTTACATTGGCCGGCTTCAGAAATGTCCCAAATAGGACATGGGTGCATGATGACAGATGTGAAAATTCCAAGTTGAAAAACTGGAATGCGCCCCCTAAAATTAAGGCCTTTTAGCCCCCAGAGAACCCGACACACCTATACATGGGTGGTATCACTGTACTCAGGAGATGTTGTTGAATACATATTGAGGTTTTTTTTGGCAGTAACACATAACAGGGACTGAGAATATATGCCTAAAGTACAATGTGTGTGAAAAATAATGCAAAAAAATGACTACCTAAAAGTTTGACAAAGACTAGTGGTTGAATTAGTGCATGGAAAGTGTTAAAATACCAGCATTTGAAATACCCTAGGGTGTCTACTTTTCAAAAATATATGGTTTGATGGGGGTAATTTACATTGGCCGGCTTCAGAAATGTCCCAAATAGGACAAGGGTGCATGATGACAGATGTGAAAATTCCAAGTTGAAAAACTGGAATGCGCCCCTAAAATTAAGGCCTTTTAGCCCCCAGAGAACCCGACACACCTATACATGGGGGGTATCACTGTACTCAGGAGATGTTGTTGAATACATATTGAGTTTTTTTTTGGCAGTAACACATAACAGGGACTGAGAATATATGCCTAAAGTACAATGTGTGTGAAAAATAATGCAAAAAAATGACTACCTAAAAGTTTGACAAAGACTAGTGGTTGAATTAGTGCATGGAAAGTGTTAAAATACCAGCATTTGAAATACCCTAGGGTGTCTACTTTTCAAAAATATATGGTTTGATGGGGGTAATTTACAGTGGCCGGCTTCAGAAATGTCCCAAATAGGACATGGGTGCATGATGACAGATGTGAAAATTCCAAGTTGAAAAACTGGAATGCGCCCCCTAAAATTAAGGCCTTTTAGCCCCCAGAAAACCCGACACACCTATACATGGGGGGTATCACTGTACTCAGGAGATGTTGTTGAATACATATTGAGTTTTTTTTTGGCAGTAACACATAACAGGGACTGAGAATATATGCCTAAAGTACAATGTGTGTGAAAAATAATGCAAAAAAATGACTACCTAAAAGTTTGACAAAGACTAGTGGTTGAATTAGTGCATGGAAAGTGTTAAAATACCAGCATTTGAAATACCCTAGGGTGTCTACTTTTCAAAAATATATGGTTTTATGGGGGTAATTTACATTGGCCGGCTTCAGAAATGTCCCAAATAGGACATGGGTGCATGATGACAGATGTGAAAATTCCAAGTTGAAAAACTGGAATGCGCCCCCTAAAATTAAGGCCTTTTAGCCCCCAGAGAACCCGACACACCTATACATGGGGGGTATCACTGTACTCAGGAGATGTTGTTGAATACATATTGAGGTTTTTTTTGGCAGTAACACATAACAGGGACTGAGAATATATGCCTAAAGTACAATGTGTGTGAAAAATAATGCAAACAAATGACTACCTAAAAGTTTGACAAAGACTAGTGGTTGAATTAGTGCATGGAAAGTGTTAAAATACCAGCATTTGAAATACCCTAGGGTGTCTACTTTTCAAAAATATATAGTTTGATGGGGGTAATTTACATTGGCCGGCTTCAGAAATGTCCCAAATAGGACAAGGGTGCATGATGACAGATGTGAAAATTCCAAGTTGAAAAACTGGAATGCGCCCCCTAAAATTAAGGCCTTTTAGCCCCCAGAGAACCCGACACACCTATACATGGGGGGTATCACTGTACTCAGGAGATGTTGTTGAATACATATTGAGGTTTTTTTTGGCAGTAACACATAACAGGGACTGAGAATATATGCCTAAAGTACAATGTGTGTGAAAAATAATGCAAAAAAATGACTACCTAAAAGTTTGACAAAGACTAGTGGTTGAATTAGTGCATGGAAAGTGTTAAAATACCAGCATTTGAAATACCCTAGGGTGTCTACTTTTCAAAAATATATGGTTTTATGGGGGTAATTTACATTGGCCGGCTTCAGAAATGTCCCAAATAGGACATGGGTGCATGATGACAGATGTGAAAATTCCAAGTTGAAAAACTGGAATGCGCCCCCTAAAATTAAGGCCTTTTAGCCCCCAGAGAACCCGACACACCTATACATGGGGGGTATCACTGTACTCAGAAGTTGTTGTTGAACACATATTGAGGTGTTTTTGGTCAGTAACATATAACAGGAACTGAGAATCCATGCCTAAAGTACAATGCGTGTGAAAAATAACACACCAAAATGACTACCCAAAAGTTTGACAAAGACTGGTGGTTGAATTAGTGCATGGAAAGTGTTAAAATACCAGCATTTGAAATACCCTAGGGTGTCTACTTTTTAAAAATATATGGTTTGATGGGGGTAATTTGCATTGTCCGGCTTCAGAAATGTCCCAAATAGGACATGGGTGCATGACGACAGATGTGAAAATTCCAAATTAAAAAACTGGAATGCGCCCCCTAAAAATAAGGCCTTTTAGCCCCCAGAGAACCCAACAGACCTATACATGGGTGGTATCACTGTACTCAGGAGATGCTGCTGAAGACATATTGGGGTGTTATTTGGCAGTAACCCTTAACGTTCTCAGTAAATGTATTCTTGAATTGCTATTTTGTCAAAAAAATCACTTTTTTTTTTTTTTTCAAACTTTGGCATAGATTGGTGGTAAAATAGTTGCATGGAAAGAGTCAAAATACCCCATGTTTAATACCTTAGGTTGTGTTCTTTTAAAATATATATATATGTGAAGGGTTAATCAGGGATTCCTGACAGATATCAGTGTTCCAATGTAACTATCGCTAATTTTTTTAAAATTTTTTTGGAAATAGCAAAGTGCTACTTGTACTTATTGCCCTATAACTTGCAAAAAAAGCAAAGAACATGTAAACATTGAGTATTTCTAAACTCAGGACAAAATTTAGAAACTATTTAGCATGGGAGTTTTTTGGTAGTTTTTGAAGTGTAGGAGATTTTGAGGGTCAAAGTTAGAAAAAGTGTGTTTTTTCAATTTTTTCCTCATATTTTATAAAAATTTTTATAGTAAATTATAAGATATGATGAAAATAATGGTATCTTTAGAAAGTCCATTTAATGGCGAGAAAAACGGTATATAATATGTGTGGGTACAGTAAATGAGTAAGAGGAAAATTACAGCTAAACACAAACACCGCAGAAATGTAAAAATAGCCTTGGTCCCAAACGGACAGAAAATGGAAAAGTGCTGCGGTCATTAAGGGGTTAACATAAAATATAAAACAGTTATAAACATAAATAATATTCTGAAGTGATATGTATGGCTACGGGTAGTTAAGGGCATAAGTTTTTATTGTTTTTTGTGGTTTGGGGAATCGTTTAGTATGTATGTGTCCCATAATGACTGTATTTGTGCGTAAAGATCTATATTCTTGGTTTTCAGATAGTGAAATTCCTCTTGGGAAAGTGTGCAGTTACATTCTTGTTGCCATTGTGCTATAGTTGGGATTTTGTCGGACTTCCAGTTTCTGGCTATAAGAATTTTAAGGCAGTTAGTGAGAATATTAAAAAAAAAAATTCTGAGGTGTGGATTTTTTTTTGGAAGTTTTATTAAAGAGCCAAAGACAAGGCTCAAGAGGGACATTACATTCTAGAATTTTGCTCGATTCATGTGAGATGTTGTCCCATATTTCCTGTATTTTGGGGCATTGCCACCAAATGTGGGCCATGTGTCCCTCTGGGGAGCCGCATCTCCAGCAGTTTGCTATTTTAAGTTTATATATTTTTTGGCATCTTGCTGGTTTTAGATACCGTCTGTGTAGAATCTTTTTTTTTTTTTTTTTTTAACTTTTTTTTATAACCAGCAATAGATACAAAAAGAAAACAAACCGCAACTCTTGCGCCACGCAGGGCCAATTATGATCATGATAATTAACATATACATAAAAAAGCAAAAGCAAAAAAAAACCTATAAAAGGTTTTATCCAAAATAATCACAATCCATTTAAGGTATACCTATGCGGAGCATCTAAACTCCAATATCAACCTGCTGGAATTTTTTCGCCCTTTTTTCTATTTTCTTCCCCTTTTCTTTTTCCCTTTTTTTCACAATTACCTTTTCTTTAACAAACAAACTTAAACATGGTCATACCTGGTAATCTACAAAACTTATAACTCATATGTGAAAAAAACAAAAAAACAAAAAAACAAAAAAAAAAAACTTGAGCCAAACACGTAACAACACAAGGCAGCACAAACCAAACAAAACAAACTATACCAAAACAAAACAAGACGGAAAAAAAAAACAAAAAAAAAAACCCTCCCTACCCCTCAACCTCTACCCCAGACTCTCCTCCAGGCCGCTCGATCCAGGTATACGGGAAGACATTTAGTAATGTCAATTCCGCAAAGCTCACTGAAGCTAGGAACGGTGAGAGAATTACCCTCTGGAGCGCAACTGGAAAAGACAAGATAACCGGGGACCATTTCCATAGAAACTTCTTGATTCTATTCTCTGAGACATCATACAGATGATGTGACTCAAAGAGAATTTTAAAAACCATAGAAAGTCCGGGAACATACCTGGCTTTCCAGTTTTTAAGTATACAAAATATTACTGCAAGAATAATTGTGTTAAGGCTATTTATAGTATTACTATTAAAAACATCTTTTAACTGGAATAAAAAAATAATATCCTCTGCAGAAAGGGCAATTGTGACTTTATATAATTTGTTGAACCAATAAATAATTTTCAGCCACAGTTGTCTAACTTTAGGGCATAACCAGAATATATGAAGTATATCTGCTCTAGAGTGTGCACAACGCGGACAAATACTGACCGAAGATGGATAGATCTTCGTTAGTTTCCATGGAGAAAGATAGAACTTATTAATCAGTTTCATATGCGATTCAATCCAGGCCACTGGGACTTTACATTTACGTATTATTTCAAAGCTCTGCTTAACTATTTCAAAATTTACCGAGGGAATTGACGATGCCCAGGATTTACAAATATTATCCTTAACTACCAGACTCTGCTTATTCAGCATGATGTCATACATCAAAGAGATCGAGGAATCACCGTTGGTGAACTTTTGTATGCAAAGCTTAATATCTGACCAGGCCACTAAAGATGGGGCATACCACCTCTGCTCAGAGATGAAATGGCGGATCTGGAAGTAAGCAAATAGATTTGTTCTGGGTAATCCAAATTTGCTAAACACATCCTCTGCGTTTAATATTTGATAGTTATCATCAAGTAATTGTATTACATAACAAAGCCCTTTATCCGACCAAACCTTAAATACTTTTTGATATAGACCCGGAAGAAAGCTTGGATTACTTAAAATAGGTAGAAATTCTGACACAGAGTGATCTACATCTAAGATTCTACAAAATTTCTGCCAGGCCAAGACTATATTCTTAAAGGAGATGAGGTAACTTACATTCTGCGGTAATTTCTGCACTTTTAAATGTAAAATGGCTTTCAAAGAAAACGGTGCAATTAGAAAAGATTCTAGTTCTGCGGATGATACTAGGCTAGATCCCGCAAGCCAATCTATCGCTATTTTGGCCATAGCCGCCAGATTATACAATTTAAGATTAGGAAGAGCAAGACCCGCTACTCCAGTATTTTGCATTAACCTCTTAAGTGCCATTCGTGGCTTTTTATTATTCCAAATAAATTTGGAGAAAAGGGCATTGATTAGTTTCAAATCCTTATATGGTATGAACAGTGGAAGATTCTGCAGCGGGTATAACAGACGCGGGAAAATAATAGACTTAATAAGGTTAACTCTTGCTGTCAGAGGTAGTGGAAAAGCCATCCATAGACGTAAATTTGTGCCAATCTTTTCAAGTAAAGGCTCAAAATTATCTTTATACCAAAAGGATGGATTTTTATGCAGGACTAGCCCGAGATATTTAATGGCCTCAACTCGTTTAAATGGATCCTTACAGGGTATTGTTTTTTGGATTATTGAAACACATCAGTTCACTTTTTTCAAAATTTATCTTATAGCCAGAGAAAGAGCTGAACATTGTCAAGATTTGCAAAACGGCCGGAATAGCTTGTTGCGTATTAACTAGAAATAGTAGCACGTCATCTGCGTATAATAAAGTTTTGAGGTACTGAGTACCGAAAGGGACTCCTACTAAAACCTCTCTAAATCGTATAGCGAGAGGTTCCAGGGCAATATTAAAGAGTACGGGGGACAAGGGACATCCTTGTCTAGTGCCTCTCTGTAATACAATTTTAGACGAGACCGAGCCATTAATAAGTATGTAAGATATTGGATTATAATATAATCTATGAATAAACTGTATACATTCACCATTGAATCCAAACTGCTCTAACGCTTTAAATAGATATTCCCAAACGATAGAATCAAACGCTTTAACAGCGTCCAGGGAGAGAATAGCTACATCTTGCCATAGAGGTTCCCTCTTACCCTTATCAACATTCCAGGCATAATCTAAAAAATTGATTAGCTTGCGAATATTTTTTGTTGGATT
The DNA here is from genome assembly GCF_027579735.1 of Bombina bombina. Classification (NCBI taxonomy): domain Eukaryota; kingdom Metazoa; phylum Chordata; class Amphibia; order Anura; family Bombinatoridae; genus Bombina; species Bombina bombina. The sequence goes on along the minus strand of NC_069500.1, from coordinate 738,348,138 downwards.
TCTTGCCGTCATGAATCCAGTTTGGTCTGGATGTATAATTTTATGCAAATAGGAAGACAGTCTCGACGCTATAATTGTCATTAGTATTTTATAGTCTATATTTAAGACTGAGATTGGTCTATAGGAGGCCGGGTCTTCAGAATTTTTACCTTTCTTTAAGATAAGCGAGATATTTGCGACCGAAAAATAACTTGAAATAGGATTCTTTGTACAATAGTAGAAATTAAATAATTTTTCTAGCATTAAAAGTATATCTTCACCAATACATCTATAATATTCCGCAGGGAAACCATCTGGACCTGCGGCTTTGTTTAACTTTAGATTATCTATAGCGTTTCTTATTTCTTCTATTGAAATCGGTGCATTGATTGCAGTTAAATCCTCAGGAGAAAGTTTAGGTATCATTACCGTATTCCAAAAAATATCTTGGTTTACATTATTAGTTTCTATCGCGGAATAGAGCTGTTGATAATAGTTCGAAAAAATTTCTACAATTTCTTTAGTTTCCGTTGATCTACCTTTATCTGTTGAAATAGCAAGAATGAGATTTTTCTTTTTTCTAGCTTTAGTAAGTCTGGCCAGATATTTCGCAGAGCAACCGTGTATACCTCTAAAGTGAAGATTTATTTTTGATTCTTCCTCTATTGATTTTTGTTTAAGAAAAAGATCTCTTTCTTTTCTGTTAGCTCTATAAGTTCCCCAATTCCCTTCTGTACGATTTAAACAAAATTTCCTATAGGAATTTCTAACTTGATTTGTGATTTGAATTTCTCGAGCTCTCCTCTTCTTCCCAACTATACTGACATATGATTGAATCTCACCCCGCAGTACTGCTTTATAAGCTTCCCAAAAAATTTCCGGTTTATGGAAATAATTTATATTCTCCGTATAAAAACGCAGCCAAGATACTTTTAAATAGCTAGTAAATTTAGAATTGGTATATAGGTAGCGAGGAAAGACAAAACCAGGTATTTTCATCCTTTCCTTATTACCTGTGGGAAAAAATAATGAAATAATCGCATGATCCGAGATTATAATATCTCCTACCTCTACCTCTAATTCGCGTATGGATAGTGTTTCACTAATTAAAAAAAAGTCTATTCTGGAGAAAGTTCCGTGGGCCATAGACTCACATGAAAATAATATTTTATCCGGATTTTTTAGTCGCTAGATATCTATTACTTTTAATTGGGTACAAAGTTGTTTTAAAAATTTAGCATTTCTCTCCTGAGCCGATCTATTCTTATCAGAGAATCTGTCCAGTACAGGGCAGAGAGTTGTGTTAAAATCTCCTCCTAATATCAGATTCTCAGAAATAAAAGGAAATAGTTTCATTTTCCTTTTTTTCCCAAAACTCCCTGGAGAATTTATTCGGGGCGTAGATGTTACATATCACTAGTTTTATATTTTTTAATTGAATTTGCAACAGAATAAATCTGGCATCTAGATCTAATTCTATATCAACTATCTTGTAATCTAAATCTTTATGAAGTAATATCGCTACCCCACATTTTCTGCCGTGCCCTGAGGTAGAAATTACTTTACCCACCCATTTAATCCTCAATTTTGCTGCTTCCTGTTCATTGAGATGAGTCTCCTGCAGGAGGGCTATATCAGGTTTGCGTATCGCTAAAGTTTTAATAATAAGTTTACGCTTGATGGGGGAGGTTATCCCCCCCACATTCCATGATAGCATTTTGATTCCCTCACCCATCCAACCTCAGGAAAAAAGTGGATCAGATAAACGCAGCCTGGGGGAATATATAGTATACCATGCGGAGGAGAGGAAACTCTGCACTTGATACCATCTGTCGGGAAGGGAGGGGAGGAGGGGTTGAAACACAACCAAACACAAAAAAAAAAAACAAAAAAAAAAAAAAAAACATATACAACACACATCCAATCGCACTATATACAGAAAACAATTTCGCTGTACTATCTACTGTGGACATCATATTGTCCTGATGCATAGAAGCTCAGCAAGGGTTCAACCTGCTTCTTATCTTAACCACAGGGATAAACTACCATCAATTCTCCATAGTCTCTATATATTTTTTTACCTCTGAGACATCCCCAAAGGAATGTTTTGCACCTTGATCATCTACTATGATTCGTGCTGGATAGACCATACTCGCTTTTAACCCTTTATTTATTAATTGCGTACAGTATGGGGCCATTGTTCTTCTCCTGGCAGAGGTCTCAGAGGAAAAATCCTGAAATAGTAATACCCTGCTATTTGAAAATAATGGTGGCTCAGATGTTTTGAATAGCCTTAAAATTTCCACTTTATCTTGGTAATTTAAAAGTTTAAACAGACAAACTCTATTCTTCAACACCCCATCCGGCGAGGCTTTTCTTGGACCTAATCTATGTGCCCGCTCTACCATAAGTGGTAGCAAGTTAGAAGACATCCCTAGTGCTAGGGGTAATGTGGTAGAGGTGAATTTTAATAGATCTTCATACTCTGAAAGTTCTGGGAGGCCAACTAATCTGATGTTGTTACGCCTGGAGCAATCTTCGAGATCCTCCAGACGCAACTGCATATTTTTAATTTTGGATTCATGTTTCTGTGTGATCTCAGCGAGTGTGTGGGTCTGGTCTTCTACATCCGAGATTCTTGTCTCTGCTTCTGTTAATCTAGCTGAGCATTGTCTCACTTCAGCTGACAGAGAGCCTATCTCAGAAGAGATAGACCCTAATTCTTTTTTAATGACTTCAAATTGAGGGGAGAAAATATCTGAAATTTTAGATATAAGTTCTTGCAAATCAAGAGAGATTTTATTAGGCTCCATTGAGCTATCAAGACTGATATCGTTTACTTTATTATTTTTTTTTATCTTTCACTTTCGCAGGCATTATGGGTGAACTAGATTTCACCTGCGTGATATATTTTTCCATAAAAATAAGGTGAGAATTTCTAATAAAACTGTGCTGGACAATACAATCCTAGCTAGAAAACATGTGAATATATACAAACTGAATGTGACTGGGTATACCTGTATAAAGCAGGCCCCCCTTTTGTATAAACTTTTTTTTTTCCTTTTTTTTTTTTCTTTTTCTTCCTTTCTTTTCCTTTTCCTTTTATACCCCTTTTTCCTTTTTCTTTCTCTTTCTTTATTCTATCTCTTTCTTCTTACCTAAAAGTGTGTGCAAAAAACCCCCAAAAAAACAAAAAAAACCAAAAACAAAACAATGTGAACACAAAAAACAGTGAGAAAAAAGCCTGCGAAAGACTCCACAGACCTAACCAGTTAGATAGCAATTCGACACCTTTCCCCTTCCTCTTCTCCTCCCTACTCAGACCTTATACCAAAAATAATTATCTGGTTTTTATCTAGGCAATCCCACACACCTATTTTCAAACTGTATGTATCAAAAGAATATTGCCAAACTTATAGCTACATTGAATTATGCATACAGTTATAGTTGTCTTCCTCTGTACAGACACACAGTATATGGGATAGGCCAGACCAGTGATGTGCAGTCACTAGAGGCAGGTGAGGCAGTGCTTCACCTCTCATATGGGCAAAAATATATATTTTTTTATTGGCTTTAAAAAAAAATTGTAATTTTTTTCCCCAGCATTTTTTTTTCTCACAGCTATATATTGTGCAATGAAGAGGCACAAGCAGGTCTGCCCACCATTACACAACATGCTGCGCCATCTACTGGATGAAAGTGTTTAAGATCATTGCATGGCCCATTAACTGCTTATTTGAGGCAGTCCTATTTGGGCTGAACCAATCCAGCGAGAGGCATTAGTAAGTGGAACATAGGGTTGGGGCTGGATGTTAAATCATATAAATCAAAACAAAAACGGAAAAAACAACTTTCATATATTTTGTTGCTGTCCTGTGAACCTGCTAGCTTTGCTAAAATGAAAAAGAGAGTTCTGTTCTTCCCCTCTAAGTGCAGTGGAATGTGCCACTGTCACTTCCTGAATCCTTACAGAGCAGGAAAAGAGGCACAGAGAGCAGTGTTTCACATCTTATTAAAGTAAGATTTTACTGAAAGGGATTCTGTTAGTGAAAATGATAATTTAATGAATGTGGTTTAGTGTTTTTTTACTCTTTTACAGTTTACAGTTTACTCAAACTTTACACCCACTAACTTAGCAGCTTGCCTCTGTACTTCACACTAAATTATAGACTAATTTTCTGAACTCTCTGTAGCTTCTCTATATATCCATCTCTCTCCTTATGTGTTGTTCTCCCCCATGGTCTCTTTCTCTCTCTCTCTGTCTCTCTTCCTCCCCCTCTGACTCTCATCCCTTATGTAATGAAAGAATCTATAAGCATAATTTGCAGCATTAAAGTATGTTTTAAACATATTTTAATGGGCATGGATTTCTAGATCTCATAATCAGAGCAAGCATTGTGTTATCTGGCAAGAGTTTCTGTTACAATCCTTTTAGACTAAAATCAGATGTTTACTAAGTTGACCAGTTTTCCAAGACACCATTTAAAGGGACATGAAACCCATATGAAACCCATATGCAAATTTAAATAACTTTCCAATTTACATCTAATATCTAATTTTCTTCATTCTTTTGATGTCCTTTGTTGAAAATCATATCTAAATATGCTCAGTAGCTGCTGATTGGTGGCTGCACATAGATACCTCATGTGATTGGCTCACCCATGTGCATTGCTATTTCTTCAACAAAGGATATCTAAAGAATGAAGGCGTATCCTGCCACTGCCTCACCAGCCTCTGACGTCACTGCACGTCACTGGGCCAGACTACTTATTGCTTAACCCTAGATATAAAAGGCAAGGTTTCACAGGAAAAACAAAGAATGAAAATAATAGATTTCATTTCTCTTTACCATCTATATATATAAAACGACACAGTGAGAAAAGAGACACAGAATCTTATAGATAGCATAGAAGTTCCTGCACTAAGCTTTGTTGGCACCAAGTTTATCCTGTAGAGAAAACAACCTCATATTATAAAAAAAGGAAAAAAATAGCTGATTCTCACACTAATATTAAATGAAATAAGCTTTAATCCATGTTGATTAAAAATAGGAGACAAAAAGCACAGGACAAACAGAACGCAGCCAAGCAGAAACGTCTGACCGGTTTCGGTCACACAGGACCGTAATCATAGACATAATTGTACACACATGTTGCTACCCTTAATAAGGGTTAAAAACACACTGATTGGTTAATAACAAATGCTGCGTAATAAACACCAACAAAACATATAGATGTAATGCTAGTGATAAGATAAGAACCTATAGACAATATATAAAGACCTGAAATATGTCAAAAAAACACAGATATTAGATAACAAAGATAACATAGAAACAGTTATATAACAGTTGGGTATGTCAAAGAAAGGGAATAGACACAAAGGATTATGCTCACATTGATATCATGGACACAGTCAAATAGCAGCAAAAAATGGAATAGATTTTACATTAAATAGTCAGTATATCCTAAATCAGAAACTACAAAAATAAATCATAAAGTACCTTATTCTATATTGCCTCTAACAGCAATGATGAGTAAAGTCAAAAAATGTGAATAAACTACATATAGTAATAAAAGTTACAAAGTAACCTGCTATTTCTAGAGGTATATAATTAGGTCTAAAAAAACACCAATTCATGGAAAAAATTCCAAATAATACTATTATACACTGTAATATTACACTTCACATCAAATACCATATAACTCATAATGCTGAAAATGGTACAAATATAAAGAACAAGTGTGTAGTCACTAACTTATCTGTGCCTACTGTACACAGTAGTGTGAATATAAAGACTATTGATAATTCAGCTTAAATCTTAAACTCAGATGGTGACTGACTTATCTGTGCCAAAAGTTTAGAATGTCATGTTCAGAATTGAAACCCACTGGCACCAAGCAATTTAACTTAAATATCCAGTAGGTTTCCTGTCTGCACAGAGATGTTAGTCTGTCACCTCCCCTGGGGGATTTAGGAATTTGCTCTATCGCTTGCCACTTGAGAGTTGTCACATCACCATGGTGCATATCCAAAAAATGCCTGGAAAGAGCCGAGCACGGCTTCTCACCAGAGATATAGGATAAATGCTCCCTGATCCTAGTGCCAACATCCCTAGTGGTTCTACCTACATAGGATTTCAAACAGCATGTACACTGTATGAGATAAACTATGTAAGTACTCTTACAATTGATACATCCCTTTGTATTAAATGTCTCACCAGACTGGCTTGATACAAATGATCTGCCCACACTGATGTGATCACAGGAGGTGCAAGTGCGTCTGCCACATCTATACGTACCCTCATGCGTTAACCATGAATTGTTGACAATTGGCTCTTTGAGCAAACTTGGAGACAGTATGTTTCCCAAAGTGGCAGCTCGTCTCGCTACAAACATACAGCCATCTTCAACCTTGCCCCTCAATTTTTTGTCACCCATCAGTATCGGAAGATTTTTTGCAATAATATTACAAACATCTCCGTACTGATTTGAAAACTGTGTGACAAATTTAGGTTTGGTATCAGTAGATAGATGCTTCCTATTTTTTGGAGGACCTCTGAGCAAAGATGCCCTGTCCATTTTGTTTACCTCGGACTGGGCTTTATACACAACCTCTCGCGGATAGCCTCTTTGTCTGAGTCTCTTGCTCAAGTCCTTACTCTCCTTCTGGAAATCACATTGCTGGGTACAGTTGCGTCGCACCCTCATAAATTGGCCCTTGGCTATACCGTCAAAGACATGCTTCGGGTGACTACTTTTAGCGTGTAGCATGGTGTTACCAGCAATGGGTTTCCTATAGAGAGAAGAAACAACCTTATTCGCATCTGGAATACCCTTGAGGGTAATATCCAAAAAGCAGATATCCGTTCTATTCCACTCAAAGGTGAACTGGATACCTACTTCATTGGTATTCAAATATTCCACATATCTCATGGCAGAAACATAGTCACCCGACCAGATCAAAAGCAGGTCGTCAATATAACGTACATACTTAATAACCTGATCAGAGGGATTCATACCACTACCTCCATAGATGTAGGACCTCTCCCACCACCCCATAAAGAGGTTGGCGTAAGAGGGGGCAAATTTAGCCCCCATAGCGGTCCCACACCTCTGGAGGTAGTAACGACCCTGAAACATGAAAAAATTGTGTTCAAGCAAAAATTTGACTGACCCCACAATGAACTCCTTTGTTCTATCAGAAAGATCTGTATATAGATCTAGATAGAATTCAATTGCCTTCAAGCCATATGTATGAGGGATGGATGAGTACAGGGAAACAACGTCAATCGTCAACCAACTATATTCCTTTCTCCAGGCTACATCCTCCATCACACACATGGCCTGAGTGGTATCCCTGATATAGCTTGGCAGCCTTTTCACCATGGGTTGAAGAAAATGATCTACCCACTTAGAAAGTGGCTCAAGTAGGGAGCCAATGCCGGCCACAATTGGCCTACCTTTCACATTTACTATACTCTTATGTACCTTGAGTAAGTGGTGGAAGATGGGAACAACTGGATTAGTAACCATCATAGTGTCTGCAGTTGTATGATCAATAATCCCATCTTCCACCGCTTCATCCACCCAATGTCGTAGTTCATTTGAGTATTTCAAAGTTGGATTACCTGGTAATTCAAAGTATGTGTCACTGTCATTTAGCTGGCGGAGGGCCTCTGTCACATAATAATCTTTGTCCATGACAACCACATTGCCACCCTTGTCAGATTGCTTGATCACAATCTGATCATTGTTTTTTAAATCAGTTAAAGCTGATTTCTCCTTTAAAGAAAGATTGTGGGGTCCCACTGTGGCCGTCATGGACAATTTGGTGAGATCCTCCACTACTCTCTTGTGAAACACCTCAAGTGCTTTGCCCCTCACTTGCATGGGATAGAAGGTAGATGGTGACCTGAATTTGGGAACACTGGTTACAGAACCAATTGCTCCCATATCACCCTCATTGGACAAGCTTTCGAGGGACATGAGTGTACAAGTATCAATAAAGTCCAAATTGCCTGTTTCTTCAGTATCTGGCAAAATAGTTCCCATGTCCAGAGCTTCAACGTTGTGCTCTGAACCTGAAAAATATTTATGAACTGTAAGGTCCCTAATCAATTTGTTAACATCAACAATTGTTTGAAAAAGATCAAACTTCTTGGCTGGCACAAAACCAAGACCATAATTGAGAACCTTACGTTCAAAGCCAGTCAGACAGTATTTGGAGATATTTATAACAGCATCTAAACATACTTGTTTTGTTTCCTGGTTCTGGTGGTTCTCACAGGATATCTCTGTTGATCCTGATCTCGTATTTGGGGGTTTGAGTTTCTCACAATTTGTTTCCCCCTTCCCCCCCCTTCCGGTGGGTCCTGAGCCCCCTGAAAAACCTGTGGTTTAGAGAGCTGTAACTGATTAAGCCCTGATTTCGATTTTGATTTTGCTCCTTGCTGAACAGAACTCTTTAATATACCTTTTGAGGGAACATTAGTGGAAACTGAGGCACATGCTATTTCTATTTGATTTTCAATTTCAGATGTCTGATCCTCACTAGAACCCCCCTCATAGCTTGAGGCAAATCTGTCCTCTTCAGAGGTATCACCCCCTGAATCTAGAAATGACACTCTCTTAGCACCATCCTGTCCTCTTTCCAACTCTGTTGATTTATTCTGTTTATTATACCTCTGACCCTTTCTTTTATTCCTATTCCTATTCCTTTTCTTATAAGGGATGGTATTCTCAGTGGTGCAATCAAGATCTCCCACATTTGACCACTGTCTATTTCTTTGGCGTCGCCGCCAAATGTAGACAGTACCCGATGTATAGTCTTTCTGGTCTCTCAAGAACTTGGTATGTTTAGTTTGAATCACCAATTTCTTGGATTCCTCTAGTGTCTGTTTATAAATGGTTTCAAATCTTAAATAAACCTCATATTCCTTGAATCTTTCCATATCAGAATACACCTTATCTAACTTAGATTTTACCTCTAACAACAACACATCCTTATATTCTATAAGCAGTGAAATCAAAGTTAGAGAACAATTAGTAAGTGCAAGATTCCAACGATCAATAAAATCCTGATCTTTCACATCATAAGTTGGAAACTTGTTGATTCTAAGCCCTCTGGGCACCATTTTCAAATGTAGATATTTATTGAGAATCCATTTGTCCCATTTAAGCTTCTGTTCTTTGAGCTTTAGATATTCATAATCTTGAAAAAGGTCCCCCAATTTGATATTTGGGGAGTCAAATTTAAAAACGTCATCCAGGTCTAAAGAGTCTAAATTGTCCTCATCAATATCAGCAAATAGTGTAATAGCCTGTTCTCCTTGGTCATCCATAGCTACCACCCACAGATTGTAGGGAGCTACTTATTATAATCCGATTATAAGTGAAATTATAAGGAAAGATATATAATGTATACAGATAGCGTCGCTAGTTATTGCACTATACCCTTTTGCAAAAAGCCATAATTGAATATACTGCTGCAATCAGCCAAGACACCTCATTATCAGGGAAATATATTATAAGGTAAGAAGATGAACAAATGGTGTCCATAAATGATATTGCTTTGTAAACTCAACCACTTCTCTGTGCAAAATAGCATAACATGGCCTAGGTAGGTGAGACTTACTCCAATACATGCATACTGCTCCCAGGTAAACCACACTGAGACCTGTTCACCCTCCGTATATATCACAGACCGGGGAACTGGATTGTACTCAGCGGGTCATCCGGTATAAGCCACTTCCAGACCAACCGGGGTAAGGCCACAGTAAAAAGCACACTTCGTTAGTAACTTCACTCACCCCTAGTGCCGTTTCGCTATTTGCGCTGTTCCCAATGATCTCGTGGAGACGTGTTTATTCCAATGCCACTTTCATCCGAAAAACGCTTCCGGCAAAGTTGTGGTCACTCCAAACTCCAAGGCCCCCATGCAAACAAACAGGGACCACGTGGTACAGCTGCTCCAATTAGATTCAGTGGAAGGAGTTGTCAATCACTCGTAGGCAGAAAAAAAAAAACAGCATTCACTTGGGCTATAGTGCAATACTATGTATACAAATGAAAAAAAGGAGTGAAAGAATCAGGAAGCGGGTCCCTGTACCCACTACGAATATAGGCATAAAAAAAAGGAAAAAAATAGCTGATTCTCACACTAATATTAAATGAAATAAGCTTTAATCCATGTTGATTAAAAATAGGAGACAAAAAGCACAGGACAAACAGAACGCAGCCAAGCAGAAACGTCTGACCGGTTTCGGTCACACAGGACCGTAATCATAGACATAATTGTACACACATGTTGCTACCCTTAATAAGGGTTAAAAACACACTGATTGGTTAATAACAAATGCTGCGTAATAAACACCAACAAAACATATAGATGTAATGCTAGTGATAAGATAAGAACCTATAGACAATATATAAAGACCTGAAATATGTCAAAAAAACACAGATATTAGATAACAAAGATAACATAGAAACAGTTATATAACAGTTGGGTATGTCAAAGAAAGGGAATAGACACAAAGGATTATGCTCACATTGATATCATGGACACAGTCAAATAGCAGCAAAAAATGGAATAGATTTTACATTAAATAGTCAGTATATCCTAAATCAGAAACTACAAAAATAAATCATAAAGTACCTTATTCTATATTGCCTCTAACAGCAATGATGAGTAAAGTCAAAAAATGTGAATAAACTACATATAGTAATAAAAGTTACAAAGTAACCTGCTATTTCTAGAGGTATATAATTAGGTCTAAAAAAACACCAATTCATGGAAAAAATTCCAAATAATACTATTATACACTGTAATATTACACTTCACATCAAATACCATATAACTCATAATGCTGAAAATGGTACAAATATAAAGAGCAAGTGTGTAGTCACTAACTTATCTGTGCCTACTGTACACAGTAGTGTGAATATAAAGACTATTGATAATTCAGCTTAAATCTTAAACTCAGATGGTGACTGACTTATCTGTGCCAAAAGTTTAGAATGTCATGTTCAGAATTGAAACCCACTGGCACCAAGCAATTTAACTTAAATATCCAGTAGGTTTCCTGTCTGCACAGAGATGTTAGTCTGTCACCTCCCCTGGGGGATTTAGGAATTTGCTCTATCGCTTGCCACTTGAGAGTTGTCACATCACCATGGTGCATATCCAAAAAATGCCTGGAAAGAGCCGAGCACGGCTTCTCACCAGAGATATAGGATAAATGCTCCCTGATCCTAGTGCCAACATCCCTAGTGGTTCTACCTACATAGGATTTCAAACAGCATGTACACTGTATGAGATAAACTATGTAAGTACTCTTACAATTGATACATCCCTTTGTATTAAATGTCTCACCAGACTGGCTTGATACAAATGATCTGCCCACACTGATGTGATCACAGGAGGTGCAAGTGCGTCTGCCACATCTATACGTACCCTCATGCGTTAACCATGAATTGTTGACAATTGGCTCTTTGAGCAAACTTGGAGACAGTATGTTTCCCAAAGTGGCAGCTCGTCTCGCTACAAACATACAGCCATCTTCAACCTTGCCCCTCAATTTTTTGTCACCCATCAGTATCGGAAGATTTTTTGCAATAATATTACAAACATCTCCGTACTGATTTGAAAACTGTGTGACAAATTTAGGTTTGGTATCAGTAGATAGATGCTTCCTATTTTTTGGAGGACCTCTGAGCAAAGATGCCCTGTCCATTTTGTTTACCTCGGACTGGGCTTTATACACAACCTCTCGCGGATAGCCTCTTTGTCTGAGTCTCTTGCTCAAGTCCTTACTCTCCTTCTGGAAATCGCATTGCTGGGTACAGTTGCGTCGCACCCTCATAAATTGGCCCTTGGCTATACCGTCAAAGACATGCTTCGGGTGACTACTTTTAGCGTGTAGCATGGTGTTACCAGCAATGGGTTTCCTATAGAGAGAAGAAACAACCTTATTCGCATCTGGAATACCCTTGAGGGTAATATCCAAAAAGCAGATATCCGTTCTATTCCACTCAAAGGTGAACTGGATACCTACTTCATTGGTATTCAAATATTCCACATATCTCATGGCAGAAACATAGTCACCCGACCAGATCAAAAGCAGGTCGTCAATATAACGTACATACTTAATAACCTGATCAGAGGGATTCATACCACTACCTCCATAGATGTAGGACCTCTCCCACCACCCCATAAAGAGGTTGGCGTAAGAGGGGGCAAATTTAGCCCCCATAGCGGTCCCACACCTCTGGAGGTAGTAACGACCCTGAAACATGAAAAAATTGTGTTCAAGCAAAAATTTGACTGACCCCACAATGAACTCCTTTGTTCTATCAGAAAGATCTGTATATAGATCTAGATAGAATTCAATTGCACCACTGAGAATACCATCCCTTATAAGAAAAGGAATAGGAATAGGAATAAAAGAAAGGGTCAGAGGTATAATAAACAGAATAAATCAACAGAGTTGGAAAGAGGACAGGATGGTGCTAAGAGAGTGTCATTTCTAGATTCAGGGGGTGATACCTCTGAAGAGGACAGATTTGCCTCAAGCTATGAGGGGGGTTCTAGTGAGGATCAGACATCTGAAATTGAAAATCAAATAGAAATAGCATGTGCCTCAGTTTCCACTAATGTTCCCTCAAAAGGTATATTAAAGAGTTCTGTTCAGCAAGGAGCAAAATCAAAATCGAAATCAGGGCTTAATCAGTTACAGCTCTCTAAACCACAGGTTTTTCAGGGGGCTCAGGACCCACCGGAAGGGGGGGGGAAGGGGGAAACAAATTGTGAGAAACTCAAACCCCCAAATACGAGATCAGGATCAACAGAGATATCCTGTGAGAACCACCAGAACCAGGAAACAAAACAAGTATGTTTAGATGCTGTTATAAATATCTCCAAATACTGTCTGACTGGCTTTGAACGTAAGGTTCTCAATTATGGTCTTGGTTTTGTGCCAGCCAAGAAGTTTGATCTTTTTCAAACAATTGTTGATGTTAACAAATTGATTAGGGACCTTACAGTTCATAAATATTTTTCAGGTTCAGAGCACAACGTTGAAGCTCTGGACATGGGAACTATTTTGCCAGATACTGAAGAAACAGGCAATTTGGACTTTATTGATACTTGTACACTCATGTCCCTCGAAAGCTTGTCCAATGAGGGTGATATGGGAGCAATTGGTTCTGTAACCAGTGTTCCCAAATTCAGGTCACCATCTACCTTCTATCCCATGCAAGTGAGGGGCAAAGCACTTGAGGTGTTTCACAAGAGAGTAGTGGAGGATCTCACCAAATTGTCCATGACGGCCACAGTGGGACCCCACAATCTTTCCTTAAAGGAGAAATCAGCTTTAACTGATTTAAAAAACAATGATCAGATTGTGATCAAGCAATCTGACAAGGGTGGCAATGTGGTTGTCATGGACAAAGATTATTATGTGACAGAGGCCCTCCGCCAGCTAAATGACAGTGACACATACTTTGAATTACCAGGTAATCCAACTTTGAAATACTCAAATGAACTACGACATTGGGTGGATGAAGCGGTGGAAGATGGGATTATTGATCATACAACTGCAGACACTATGATGGTTACTAATCCAGTTGTTCCCATCTTCCACCACTTACCCAAGGTACATAAGAGTATAGTAAATGTGAAAGGTAGGCCAATTGTGGCCGGCATTGGCTCCCTACTTGAGCCACTTTCTAAGTGGGTAGATCATTTTCTTCAACCCATGGTGAAAAGGCTGCCAAGCTATATCAGGGATACCACTCAGGCCATGTGTGTGATGGAGGATGTAGCCTGGAGAAAGGAATATAGTTGGTTGACGATTGACGTTGTTTCCCTGTACTCATCCATCCCTCATACATATGGCTTGAAGGCAATTGAATTCTATCTAGATCTATATACAGATCTTTCTGATAGAACAAAGGAGTTCATTGTGGGGTCAGTCAAATTTTTGCTTGAACACAATTTTTTCATGTTTCAGGGTCGTTACTACCTCCAGAGGTGTGGGACCGCTATGGGGGCTAAATTTGCCCCCTCTTACGCCAACCTCTTTATGGGGTGGTGGGAGAGGTCCTACATCTATGGAGGTAGTGGTATGAATCCCTCTAATCAGGTTATTAAGTATGTACGTTATATTGACGACCTGCTTTTGATCTGGTCGGGTGACTATGTTTCTGCCATGAGATATGTGGAATATTTGAATACCAATGAAGTAGGTATCCAGTTCACCTTTGAGTGGAATAGAACGGATATCTGCTTTTTGGATATTACCCTCAAGGGTATTCCAGATGCGAATAAGGTTGTTTCTTCTCTCTATAGGAAACCCATTGCTGGTAACACCATGCTACACGCTAAAAGTAGTCACCCGAAGCATGTCTTTGACGGTATAGCCAAGGGCCAATTTATGAGGGTGCGACGCAACTGTACCCAGCAATGTGATTTCCAGAAGGAGAGTAAGGACTTGAGCAAGAGACTCAGACAAAGAGGCTATCCGCGAGAGGTTGTGTATAAAGCCCAGTCCGAGGTAAACAAAATGGACAGGGCATCTTTGCTCAGAGGTCCTCCAAAAAATAGGAAGCATCTATCTACTGATACCAAACCTAAATTTGTCACACAGTTTTCAAATCAGTACGGAGATGTTTGTAATATTATTGCAAAAAATCTTCCGATACTGATGGGTGACAAAAAATTGAGGGGCAAGGTTGAAGATGGCTGTATGTTTGTAGCGAGACGAGCTGCCACTTTGGGAAACATACTGTCTCCAAGTTTGCTCAAAGAGCCAATTGTCAACAATTCATGGTTAACGCATGAGGGTACGTATAGATGTGGCAGACGCACTTGCACCTCCTGTGATCACATCAGTGTGGGCAGATCATTTGTATCAAGCCAGTCTGGTGAGACATTTAATACAAAGGGATGTATCAATTGTAAGAGTACTTACATAGTTTATCTCATACAGTGTACATGCTGTTTGAAATCCTATGTAGGTAGAACCACTAGGGATGTTGGCACTAGGATCAGGGAGCATTTATCCTATATCTCTGGTGAGAAGCCGTGCTCGGCTCTTTCCAGGCATTTTTTGGATATGCACCATGGTGATGTGACAACTCTCAAGTGGCAAGCGATAGAGCAAATTCCTAAATCCCCCAGGGGAGGTGACAGACTAACATCTCTGTGCAGACAGGAAACCTACTGGATATTTAAGTTAAATTGCTTGGTGCCAGTGGGTTTCAATTCTGAACATGACATTCTAAACTTTTGGCACAGATAAGTCAGTCACCATCTGAGTTTAAGATTTAAGCTGAATTATCAATAGTCTTTATATTCACACTACTGTGTACAGTAGGCACAGATAAGTTAGTGACTACACACTTGTTCTTTATATTTGTACCATTTTCAGCATTATGAGTTATATGGTATTTGATGTGAAGTGTAATATTACAGTGTATAATAGTATTATTTGGAATTTTTTCCATGAATTGGTGTTTTTTTTAGACCTAATTATATACCTCTAGAAATAGCAGGTTACTTTGTAACTTTTATTACTATATGTAGTTTATTCACATTTTTTGACTTTACTCATCATTGCTGTTAGAGGCAATATAGAATAAGGTACTTTATGATTTATTTTTGTAGTTTCTGATTTAGGATATACTGACTATTTAATGTAAAATCTATTCCATTTTTTGCTGCTATTTGACTGTGTCCATGATATCAATGTGAGCATAATCCTTTGTGTCTATTCCCTTTCTTTGACATACCCAACTGTTATATAACTGTTTCTATGTTATCTTTGTTATCTAATATCTGTGTTTTTTTGACATATTTCAGGTCTTTATATATTGTCTATAGGTTCTTATCTTATCACTAGCATTACATCTATATGTTTTGTTGGTGTTTATTACGCAGCATTTGTTATTAACCAATCAGTGTGTTTTTAACCCTTATTAAGGGTAGCAACATGTGTGTACAATTATGTCTATGATTACGGTCCTGTGTGACCGAAACCGGTCAGACGTTTCTGCTTGGCTGCGTTCTGTTTGTCCTGTGCTTTTTGTCTCCTATTTTTAATCAACATGGATTAAAGCTTATTTCATTTAATATTAGTGTGAGAATCAGCTATTTTTTTTTCCTTTTTTTTATGCCTATATTCGTAGTGGGTACAGGGACCCGCTTCCTGATTCTTTCACTCCTTTTTTTCATTTGTATACATAGTATTGCACTATAGCCCAAGTGAATGCTGTTTTTTTTTTCTGCCTACGAGTGATTGACAACTCCTTCCACTGAATCTAATTGGAGCAGCTGTACCACGTGGTCCCTGTTTGTTTGCATGGGGGCCTTGGAGTTTGGAGTGACCACAACTTTGCCGGAAGCGTTTTTCGGATGAAAGTGGCATTGGAATAAACACGTCTCCACGAGATCATTGGGAACAGCGCAAATAGCGAAACGGCACTAGGGGTGAGTGAAGTTACTAACGAAGTGTGCTTTTTACTGTGGCCTTACCCCGGTTGGTCTGGAAGTGGCTTATACCGGATGACCCGCTGAGTACAATCCAGTTCCCCGGTCTGTGATATATACGGAGGGTGAACAGGTCTCAGTGTGGTTTACCTGGGAGCAGTATGCATGTATTGGAGTAAGTCTCACCTACCTAGGCCATGTTATGCTATTTTGCACAGAGAAGTGGTTGAGTTTACAAAGCAATATCATTTATGGACACCATTTGTTCATCTTCTTACCTCTTAACCTCATATTATATCCTCTACAATGCAGGTTTAATGTCTTTACAGGCTCTTAAACATAATATTTCAGATATACAGGGCAGGCAGAAAGGACCCAAGCAATAGGGTGATTAACAGTACCACACTTGTTTGCCACCCTGTTCTTCAAGAGCTCTAATATACGATGAAGATGGGGTGGCCCCTCTCAAGATATGTTCAATTAGGCCAAGTTCAGGGTCAGACTCCACTGCTGTAACATAAAGCATATACATGTGTTTTCCCTTGACTGTGTAGAGCTTCAAGGAACTTATATCAAACATTACCTTAAGTCGCCAGTTCACACTGAAAGTTAACACAACCTCTTGCTCTATTCGACGGCTTGCGTACAGGATAACCTCTTACATGTCTGCTGTCTCCTGATTAATTGCTACTGCAGAGTGTTAACGCCTTTCCACACACCTCTACTTCCCACTGGCTGGATCCGAAGGCTTGTCTTAACGGAGCTCCCTGATTGGGCAAAAATTTCTGGCTGGATCCGTCAATCGCGGTCACCTCCAAGCGTCTAAGAAACTACCCCAATCAGGATAACGGAACGATACGGTCTGGCAGCCAGGCCCTAGGAGATATAACAACCCCACAGCGGGCCCGGAACACTTTGAAGTCACAAAATACTGGAAGCAGATTTTTATTCTTTTATTTTCAGCCTACCGGCTTGTACAGCAGCGCGCTGTACTCTCCGTCAAACAGCTGTCCCTCCTTTACAGAGCAAATCCGAGCTCGCTTTTTAGCAGGCAGGCAGGGGAATCATCCAGTGTGTTTGGCGTTTACCCTTGCTGGGGCACTGAAGAATCACATTTGAGTACAGCGGAAAAGCGGCTCTGTCCCATGAGCCGGTATTAAAGCACTGGAGGGTGGTTTTGCAAAGAGCCCAGATGACACGGCCCTTCTCCCTAGGGTGAGTCCTCACCAACAACGAGAGAAGACTGCAGGTGGGAATGGCTGAAGCCAGGGGCGTATTTAGGTTTTGTGCTGCCCTAGGCACTCAAAATTCTGTTGCCCCCTACCCCCACCCCACCCCAGGTTTAAGGCCTTTTTTTAGACATAATACTTTTGGGGCAGGGTGTAAAAAATAAAAAATAAAAATGTCTTTTTAAGTAGATGTTGATCAGGGCTTGCATTCACTCTGGTCACACACACACACACACACACACACTATAACTATATTTTTCAAGTCAGATGATTAAAGTGTTTATATCAGAAAAAAATATCCTTCACTGTATGATAGTTTGTCAGTAGGTAGTTGTTTAACCTTAAGCATCTTCTTTGGTGACTGACAGTTATTTAAGCAAAATATCTGCTTGGATAAATATGTAATGAATATACAAACAGGCCTTTAAAAGTACTTAAAGAATACAACAGTAGTTATGATAGGTTTAGGAATTGTATCCTAGGGGATAAAGTCACATAATACAATCATAATAAAGTATATACTTGTATTGTTTCTGAATGTATTAAATGCATACAACAAATTTTTAGTTGTGTTTTAAGTCACATGGTTGTATAGATTCAGCAATAAATACTTATTTTTTGCATGTATGACAGATAGACAAACAGTAAGTACAAGTATTTAGTGACTAATCCGTTTAAGTATTTTAATGCCTAATGAAGATGTATTGAAGGGAGAAAGGCATATGCTATTTCACTGTGGTCACGGTGTAGTGCACACTGCACTGTGTAGTCTGTGTGAGTCTCAATCACGCGGTGGAGCCAGGAAGAATACCGCATTCCCTCTCAGTCCAGGCCAGGCTGCGTAAGTGAGCTCCGACTCCACTGTCACCACATCATGCGCATCCACATACAATCCCATAGGACAGCAATAGCTGGGCCAGCCATTTGTCATTTGTAATTGGTTGATTTAGCCACCCGGCGCTGAGTTCAGTAGAGTGGCCCTAGGGACTCAAAATTCTGCTGCCCCTTAAAAATCTGCCTCCCTAGGCACCGGCCTCGTTGGCCTATGCCTTAATACGCCCCTGGCTGAAGCGGATGTCTGTGCTCCACACTACATGCTGCAAACCGACCTCAGCGTGTGTTCTGCACTAAACAGCTCCTCCCACTTGGAAAACCCTCCTTCGCTGTCTATACTGATAAAAACTGTGTAGAATCTTAAGGTTGAGTTCTATAAATCTACTAGAGACGGAGGATTTCTTAATGCAGGTATATATATGAAGGGAGTCTGTATAGGAGCTGTCTATGTCTTGTTCAGTATTCCATCTGTCTATGTAATATGGTGTATTTCCCAGGGAGTGATTGTTGTAATATGGTGTATGTTACTGAGAGAGTATGCCTTGTTGGGGTGAGTTTTATACAGAGGGATTCAAATGGCATTAAGGATCTAAGCATGTTTCTACTTTGTTGATGAGAAGAGATATACAAGTGGCATTGTCTGTAGAAAAGGCCAGTTTTGGAAGGATAGGTATCCCTGGGAGACTAGTTTGTTTGGGGTGTATGATTGTCAGTCGTTACCTAAGTAATAGATCTGGAGTGATCTATTAGTTGGGTCTATGATCGTTTTTGGGTGAGAAAGACCCGGTGTGAATTCCAGGTTATGGGTCAGGGGTGGGAGTGACGAGATTTTGGAGGAAACGTGTGGGTATCCTACAAGTATCTTGTCTCAAACCAAAAATGTTTCTTCTATAATTTTAGTAGAGTCTCATATATGTTTGTCCCTATCTTTTGGTGTCCAGTATAGTGCGCCTAAGTGTGTGGATTGAGTAAGGTCGTGTTCGAGTTGGACCCATATTTTGTTGGTTATGTTTGAGGACCAGTCTATGATATGTTGAAGGAAGGTTGCTTGGCGATATTTGTGAAAGTCTGGGACGCCCAGGCCTCCCATGTTCATTGGCAGAAGCATGATTTTCTTATTGATCCGGGCTTTTGTGTTTCTTCAAATGAATTCAAATAACTTGTTCTGTAGTGAGGTGATAAATGTGTCTGGCAGTGGGATGGGGAGGGTTTAAAATAAATATAAAAGTCTTGGGAGGATATTCATCTTAATGAGGTTAATTCTACCTAGCCAGGATATCTGTTTCCTCATCCACGAAGAGAGGTCAGAGATTATGGTAGATAGGAGTGGTTTAAAATGAAAGTAAAAAAGGTCTTGTGTTTTGGGAGAACTGAATTTAGATGGTTGGCGAGGAGTTTAGCAAATATTTTTAAATCTGTGTTCAGCAGAGAAATTGGCCTGTAGTTTTCTATGTGGGACGAATATTTACCCGGTTTGGGAATAATAGAAATTTGGGCTTCTAATGTATGTTTAGAGAAAGGGTCAGATTCTGATATTGAATAGAAAAGAGTGAGAAGATGTGAAGCGAGAATATCTATGTAGCGCTTGTAATAGAAATTAGTAAAGCCATCTGGGCCTGGGGCTTTGTCTAACGGGAGCTCTTTTATGACTTTTTGGAGCTCTTTGAACAAGAATGGGTTATCTAATAAATTTCGTTGTTCTGGGGTTATTTCAGGAATATTAATGTCTGACAGATATTGTTCTATGGAGTGAGTTGTATTACCTATGCTGTCCTGGGTTGTGGTGGATGGGGTGCCTGGAAGGTTGTACAAAGTTTGGTAGTATGTTCGGAATGTCTCAGCGATTGTTACTGTGTCGTTATGGGTATTGTTATGGGGGGATTTGATTAAAAGATTATGTAAGGGGGGCGTGTCCATGCAGCGTACTGGATAGGACGCACATTCTGAATGCTCCAGCAAAATCTTTGATAATCCGCCGATTAACTCTCAGCAGCAATATTAAGTATACATCTTACAAAGGTGTCACAGTCCTGCCAACTGTGACCCCATTTTTTACTTTCTTAGCTGTTGTTTACTGGGGCCTCAGATAGGACCATTAAGGCCTAAGGCGGCGGCCTACCACTAGGTATCCATCTCCCTCCCGGGAAGAGCCGGGTCATCAGTGCTGTCAGGAAAACTGACTTACTGAACCTCTTCAACACCTATCACTAAGAAGTCCTTAAAACTAACCTACTGTTCTCTACTACCAAGCAGCATTAAGATTCTTGCAGCGAGGAAAAGAAAACTTTACACAGCGAAACATGACAAAGCATGGCGGAAGAGAGCTGCTTGACGCAACTTGAAGATCTTTTTACAAAATTTGACATCCTCATGCACAGGCTAATTGAGAGAGCTCTGTATGATTACTTGCTGAAGCGCTTTAATTTGGAGAATGACACCGCAGCACACACGATAGACTCACTGGAAGTAAAGCCCTGCAATGAGCATACTGGTACTGACTACAAGCCCATACTAAGGGAGCCGCACGGTTCAATGTGTAATCAACCACCCGCCAATACATACAGAAGCTCCCACAGCACAGAGCCGCAACCGAGGTTTCAAAAGAACTGGCCACAGGTAGTGGGGAAGAATACGGAGCTGTCAGAAATGACTATAATAGCCCAGGGAGCGCAAAACCCAGGAAACGTACACAAGACTATAACCGTGCCAATAAGCAGAAAATACCGGCACAAGCTGTCTTAATGCAAAGGTTTGGGGGGGGGGGCCCACCCGAAAAAGCAACACCACATGCCGGACAAGCCTCTTACCTGCAAATATAACCGGGATGAATCTTGCAGATACGGCGACACACTGACTATAATACCAGTCATCTCACGGCAAGACATCCTACACCTTCATAGTGAGGGACATATCCCGAAGACAGGAGAGGGGTAATATGAAGAAGCCCTTCTCAGACAATATACTGCTGAAGCGCTGACAAACTGGACTCTGATAATACTACTATGTGCTTTGCAGTAGTGTGCAACGATAATGTTGGGACGTTTTTTTTTTGTTTGTTTGTTTTTTCAAAAAACTTTTATTGGAAAATTGGAAGCAGTACAAGGTGGCACTCTGCCCAAAAACAACAGTATACTGTTACCCCTGCCCCCACCGGGTGAGAGTGTCCGTTGAAAAGGTCCATAGTTATAGTCTATCCCAAACAATTTGGAATGAACCAGGCTCGAAATCCATAGCCTCGGGGTCCATGGGTGGAGCTATATATGAGACGTGGCCGAAGGCCCCTGTATCTGCCGGGAAAGGAAGTTCCCACCTGGCAGCGCCACCTGTTCATGTGATAATTACTAAGATTGAACTTTTCCAAAATACATATATAAAACTTTATAACAGTATACAGCAAAATAACATGTCTAACAAATACCTTGTTAATTATTTCAGCCAGTTCAATTTAATACTACAGTGGTAAGAGGAGGGAGGGGAAGGGGGGGGAGGGAGGTCTAGTCGGTCTGTGCGGAGGTGTTATTCGCTATATCCCTAGGTCTGTGGGACAGGGACTCCCAGTAGAACTGGACTTCATGGAAGAAGGCCACATTGCCCTTGCTATAGAAGGAGTATTCCTCTCCTAACATAACTTCAGATGTGTGGAGAAACCACTCCCGTATTGTGGGGATGTTAGCCGTTTTCTATTTTCGGGCAATAAGTGCCTTCGTGATATTTAGGCCAATTTGCAACACTTTCCATCTGAATTTACAAACTTTATCCAGTTTATAATTTAACAGCGCGGTGAGGGGAGATAGTTTAAATGATGTGCCCATGAGATTCGTAAAGGTTGCTTCCACCTCTTTCCAAAAAGGAAGTAGCAAGTGACATTGCCACCAAATGTGTAGCATCGTGCCTGCGGCCCCACAGCCCCTCCAACAGGTGGCTCCCGCTCGCGGGTAAATTTGTTTGATTCTTTCGGGGGTTAGGTACCAACGGAAAAGAACCTTGTGGTTTAATTCTAGGATTCTAGGCAGGGACAAGGATTTGGATGTCTGCAGGAGAATATTCTGCCACCACTCCTCAGAGATTACCATTCCCAGTTCCGCTTGCCAATGCATCTTATGGGACGAAGATGGTGGTATAAGGGCAGTATCTAACATTTTTTTTGTTATTGATAGGGAGCCCTGTGGCAGTGTGCCTGACAGGCACAGCATCTTGAAACATGTTAAGTCCCTAAGTAAGCTATCCTTATGAGGTGAGATTTTTATCAGGTGAGACAGCTGGGCATATTTAAGCCAGGAGGAGAAACTCCCCCCCGCAACCTCAGACATTTGTGAGCGAGACTTTAGCGTGTGGTTTGAGGTCAAGTTAGCGAACAGTGTTGTGTCTGCTATACCCCTAGTGTACGTCCTCTCCGCCAACAGTCCACCTAGAAATTCAGCGTTATATGATATTGGTGACATTGGGGATACCAGGGAAGAGATCCCTTTCACTTTGGCTTGGATTGCGTCCCAGACTTTAAAAAGGTGGGCGTATAACAGCAATGTTTTGGCAAGAGGCGGTCTAGATGGGTGTTTAATCCAGCTAAGGGGACCTACTGTGGGTGAGTTCAGGAGAAAGGAGTCTATGGACGCCCATGCCTTAGTATTAGTTCGATTATGCCACTCGACCACCCTCTGCATTACTACCGCCCTATAGTATTGTGCCACTGAGGGCACCCCCAATCCACCCGCCCCCAGCGGTAGCATCATAACTTTTCTGCTAATGCGCGGCTTAATATGTCCCCAAATAAATGAGTTTATCATCGATTGCACTTGGTGAATATATGTGTTGGGTAGGGAAATCGGGACCATCTGTAATACATAGAGTATCCGCGGGAGGACTGTCATTTTGACCGCTTGAATGCGGCCCCACCAGGAGAGCGGTTTGTCTTGCCAGGTATCAAGCTCCCTTTTGAGCTTGTGCATCATGGGGATATAGTTGTGTTTAAATAGTTTACCGCTGGACGGGGCAAGGTATATTCCCAGGTATTTAAGTTTGTCGTAATTTAGTCTATATTGGCAGCAGTTTCGTAGGGCTTCAAATTGTTGTTTATTCATATTGATGTTTAGTATCTCTGATTTTTGTGCATTGATGAGAAAGTTTGAGTGGGCACTGAATCTATCAAATTCTTCTAGTAAATAGTTAAGAGAGGTGTTTGGGAAGGTTAAAAGGGTTAGAACGTCGTCAGCATAGAGAGTTGTCTTGTATGAATTGGGGCCAAGTTCGAGACCTGTGATTTTGGGGTTGTTTCTGATATGGGAGGCCAATACCACCATTGAGATTGCGAAAAGCAACGGGGACAGGGGGCAACCCTGCCTTGTACCATTGCCTATGTCGAAGCTTTCTGAAAGTATTCCATTAGCCCTAACTCTTGCTGAGGGATGGGTATATAAGCTAAGGATTCTGCGGATTATGGCATCGCCTATGCCAAAGGCGGACATGCAGGAGTGAAGGAATTGCCAGTCCAGCCGGTCGAAAGCTTTTTCAGCATCTGTTGATATTAAAATCGCTGGGGTTTCTGACCGGCTGGCCTGCTCCACCAGCTGGATAACCCTGATGGTATTATCACGTGCTTCCCTTCCGGGGATAAACCCCGTTTGGTCCACGTGGATAATTTGAGGGAGGATAGAATTAAGTTGTGTCGCTAATATTTTAGCATAAATTTTGATATCAGAGTTGAGTAGCGATATGGGTCTGTAATTCTCCACTTTTTTGGGGTCTCTGTCCGCCTTTGGCAACACTATGACATGGGCCTCTAGGGCATTTTTTGACCATGATCCTGAGTTATCAATTGATGTGAACAGTGAGGTTAGGTGTGGGGCTAATAGTTGTCTATATTGTTTGTAATAAATATTAGTGAACCCGTCCGGTCCTGGACTCTTACGTGGGGGGAGCATTTTTATTGCTAACAGTACTTCACTAGTTGTAATCGGGGCTTCTAATTTTTTAGATACATCTGCAGGAAGGGCCGGTAATCCAGCCTCTGCTATATATTGTTCCCGCGTGGAGGATTTGGTAGATTATATAGGTTTTTATAAAAAGTCCGAAATTGGTCTACAATTTGGTGGCTGCTAATAGCCTGCCGTCCGGATGTGTCTATTAAACTGTGTATATATGAATTAAGCTTTTGTTCTTTAAGGGTCCTTGCTAGGGAGGGACCTATTCTATTCGAGTTGTCTAGGAAAGTTTTTCTTAGATAAAGCGCTTTTGTCTGTGCCTCCCTATAGATTAAACAATTTTTTTTTTTTTTTTTTTATAACGATTTTTATTGAGGTCATAAATAAATACAACATATAGGGTATGCCCCAAAACATTTGCAGATAAGTGTATACACAGTTTAATTAGAAGAGTATGACAGATAAAACCATGTAGAGAAAGCATTATGTATCTATATATCTCAAGTGTTATTACAAAATTTGGGCTATCTATAGTGAGACTTCAGTTTTATAATAGAATAACCAATATGTAGCATAAACAAAAATGGTCCTCTCAATGCCATATGAATAAATTAGGATATCTATACAGATAAGATTAGGGCCAGGGAGGAGTAAGTTCTATAGTTTTATGGGGAGGGGGAATGCAGCGGGCGAGAGCCGCTCAAAATAGAGTAGGGGGGAAGTGGAGGGCGGAGTAAGTTAGTAAGTCGAGTTTGTAAATGCAGTTGAATCTCAGGGTTTTCAAGTACACTTTAGTGGAGATATCTACTATGTACCCCATGAGTAATCTTAAGCTAGGGTATGTAAAAGTAAGGGTGGTTTCCTATAACGGATATGAACAGGAGAAGAAATTTGTATATATAGGGAATAGAGGTCTGTTACATGAGCCCCTCTCCTGGGGAGATGCCAGCTATAGGCAACGTGGGTAAAAGGAGTAGGGGTATGACCCGCCAGTAATAGATGCCGGCGGGAAAGGGAGGAGAGGGGTCCGATGTAGATGATAGATAGAAATAACATAACTATCAAGAAGTAATACGGACTGTCTCCAAACGACCATGGAGAAGATGATGTTCATTAACCCATGTAATATACACTACTTATAACCCTGCCCTCACAGGTAATATGGGCACAGTATGGATGGGTGGTAACCAAATTAAGGAAATACCTTGGCTCACCGTATGAAAGTTTTGTGTAAACTTAAGCTCATAGTAATATATGTGTTAAAGTATTGAATTAGGAACCTCCTGTGGAGAATTAAAGTTGTCTCACCTAAATGAGATGAAAATAAAGCACATAATGTAAATACGTTAACAAGGTATACAGAGAATACATATTATAATCATAAGCAATCATATAAATGCAGCTGATCCCTTTTCACAACACACATATATAGCAGGAGCTAGTAATGATATATAAATGGCCTGATTGTGACTATATATGGTGGCAATGTAAAAGTTATATCACTTATTTATTTTTTATTTATTTTTTTTCTCTTCTTTTTCTCTCTTTCCCTCTCTTTCCTCTCCTCTCCCTCCCCTCTCCTATCCTCCTCCCCGATGATTCCCTCATATGAGTTAGATGGTTAAAATACTGACCTGGAACATAGGGGGGATACACTCCCCTATAAAGAGGAAAGCAATTTTGAACTTACTAGGGAAAAAAGACTTTTATATAGTGTGTCTACAGGAAACCCACCTATCAGATAAAGAGCATAGAAAGATCAGAACTCGCTGGCTGGGAGAATCTTTCTTCTCATCATATACAAAAGCGTCTAGAGGAGTGATGGTTCTTTTCCACACAAGGTTGGAATATAAAATTCTGAGTACTTCTAGAGATAGTGAGGGAAGATATTTGATCATTAGGTTTTCTATTGAGGGGGAAGAATACTTGTTGGTTAACATCTATGGTCCTAACGTCTCTAATGAAAAATGTTGGAACTTATTAGTGAAGAAGATGTTTAGATTTCCCAAAGCCAAGATAGTATTGGTAGGGGATTTTAATGTTACACCAAACTCATACTTGGATAGAAGGAAAGTGGGGGTTCGGAGTGGGGAGATCAAATTTAAATCTGCTCAATTGAATTTCGAGAAGAAAATATTTAACCTACTTCATAACTCACTAAAATTAGTTGATATATGGAGATTGTTAAATCCAAATAGTCTTGAATATACGTGTTGTTCTAAAACTCACAATACGTTATCAAGGTTAGATCTTTTTCTGATTTCAGATGTATTAGTTTCTAAAGTTGAGAAATGTAGCATTGGAGATTTTAGTTTATCAGATCACGCTCCGGTTACTCTATCTATCGCAGAAAAAAGGAAGTTCTCATTTAATTCTTTTTTCTTTCCAGTTTACCTGCGAAATTCCACCAGCTTTAAAGATTTTTTAATTAAAGCGTGGGAAGACTATAGCTCGTTTAACAGTCATTGCAGAGGGGATGTCCAGCTCTTTTGGGAAGCTGCTAAAGCCTATCTGAAAGCAGAAATCTCTAACTATGTGGCAAAGTTAAAGAGAACATGAGGAAAGATCTAGAGCTCTCAGATAAAGTAAGGGAGGCATATATTTTGTTTAGGGAAAGACCCTGTAAACTGAATACAGACAATTACTTCCAGGCAAAGAAAGAAAGAGAGACGTTCCTCCTGGGAGAGGCACAGGTACTCTCATATAAGAATAGTGCTAGATTTGCTAAATATGGAAATAAAGTTGGCAAATATATGGCCTCTCTGTTTAAAAGACAGTCTAGGAGGAAATCAATAGCAGCAATAAGAGAGAAGGACCAAGTATACACAGATCAAGGTCAAATATTGCAACTATTTCAGAGGTTTTATACCAACTTATATACATCGCAATGTCCAGACTCAGAGGACATTAAAAGTTTTTTGGAAGAGATTAATTTCCCAAAAATTACAGTAGAGGATAGTGAGGGTCTGAACCAACCAATAACAGAGAGGGAAATACAAAGAACCATTAATTCAATGGCTAGAGGAAAGGCTCCTGGCCCAGACTGCCTACCGGTCAATTCTATCAAATCTTGCGAACAGAGATAGGCCCGGTATTGACCGATCTTTATAATACATACTATGGAACAGATAAACAGATTTCGGAGAATTTTAAGAGGGCTAATATAATCTTAATTCCAAAGATCAATAAAGATCCATCGGATATGACTTCATATAGACCCATTTTGCTTCTCGGCCTCAATTACAAGATACTGATGAAGCTTCTGGCGGAAAGATTGAAACCTTTGTTACCAGCGATTGTGCACCAGGATCAGGCAGGCTTCATTACTGGTAGAGCGTCTGAACTGAATGTAAGGAAAATTCTACAGGTCGTCAAGCGGTATGGGGGAGATTGCACTGCCCTGCCGAAGGCCTTCCTGCTATCCTTGGATGTAGAGAAGGCCTTCGACAGGGTGGAGTGGCCCTTCTTGATCCAGGTACTAGAGATATTTGGATTTAGGGGCCTTTTTAGGGATTTTGTCGTTAAGGTATATTCAGATATTAAGGCCTCTTTGTTGATTAATAACTCCATGTCAGACTCATTTATGCTAACTAGAGGCACCTGTCAGGGATGCCCGATGTCTCCGTTATTGTTTGATCTTATAATAGAACCTTTGGCTATTAGATTAAGAAACATGTTGATCGGAATAAATATAGACCAGGTAAAATTTAAAACTGCTCTATTCGCAGATGACCTTCTGCTATTTGTTGCTGAGCCAAGAAAGAAGATTGGTGCAATTATTAATCTGCTCGAACAATACGGTAGAGCCTCAGGGTACAAAACAAATTTCTTGAAATCTAAAATCTTGTGGTTGAAGCACAATTCAGGGGAAGCACAACCCTTTCAGTTTATAGAAACTAACACGTTGGAATATCTGGGGCTGAAGATCTCCGCTAATACAGCAGATTGGTATAAAGATAACTTTGTATCAGTACTGAAGGATAGCAGAGAAAAATTAAAATCATGGGTCTCACTCCCGGTTTCACTGACAGGCAAGATAGCTCTCTATAAGAGGTTTATTGTCCCTAAGATTCTGTATACTTTGAGGATGTTTCCTCTTTTAATAAACAAGGCTGATCTACATCTTTTTAATCAAGCTCTGAGAGTGTTTCTTTGGAGCGGGAGAAAGCCAAGACTGAAATTAGCCAAGTTATATCAATCTTATTTTAAAGGCGGGCTCACTTTACCCGATCTAGAGAGATATAATCAGGCTGCCATCTTAAGATTCCCTATGGATTGGCTAACAAGATCTTTTGTATACTCGGATGAGACTCTCGAGAACCAAGTCTGTGCCCCGCTCTCCTTAAATTATATTTTGTTTGCTTCAAATAAAGAATTAGGAAAGAGATTACTGGAACATCCTCTGTATAGAGATATAATAATAGTCTGGAGAAGGTTGACTAAATCGGTTGGAATGAGGCAGAATATCTCAAAATGGTTGCCGATAACTGGCAATACACACTTCCCTCTAGGTAATATGGTGGACACTTTTAATAAATGGTCACCAGGAAGACCACTTATAGTGAAGGACTTCTATGACTCTGAGTCAAATAAAGTTTACACATTCGATAGATTTCAAGAGATTTTCCCGGAAGCTCAGAAAAAACATATATTCTATTTTATTCAAGCAAAAAGCTATATTCTTAAACTAGTGAATTTGGATCCCCAGATGTGGGAACAACACCCGTTGGTTGATCTGGTAAAGGTTAGGAGGGGATTATTATCCTTTATTTACAAATTTTTGGTATCTTTGGAAGAAACAACTGTTTTAGCAGATTTGACTTCCCAGTGGTCAACACTGGTTGATTCTCCTGATCTTGAGACAATACTCTTAAAGAGTTTGAAGACTGCACAGAGGTTATTTTCCTCATCTTATTATAGGGAAATTCAATTTAGGGTGATACACAGAGATTATTTAACCCCTCGGAGAGTGGCTAAGTGGAACAAAAATGTGCCTAATATCTGTTCTAAATGCCACTTTCAAGACCCTGACTTGATTCATCTAGTCTGGGGATGCCCCAAGGTAAATCAATTTTGGATGAAGGTAGAATATTTTCTCTCTAATATAGTAAAGAAAAAGATTCAGCGAACACGAGACTCTATTCTTTTTTTAAGATCCCACGTTGTTTGGGATAAGTATGTTGACTTTATACTAGTAGCGTTAATAATTATTAGAACACTTCTCTTTAAATATTGGATTTCTTGTAAGACACCCACTATCTCAGAAGTGAGGAAAGCATTATTAGATTCATCAATTAAGGCAGCGTATGAATCAAAATTGGGGGGGCCCTCAGGAGAAAAATTCTGTAGAAGGTGGAGGGTTTTCGTGGGCCTTCAGGGAAATGACTTCGTACAATATATAGAACAAATCATCAACACTAAACTAGATTAGGGGGGGTTGGGGGATGCGGGGGTGGGGGGGGGGCGAGAGGAGAGAGGGAATATTTTTTTTTTTTTTTGAGTTGTCCGGGAAAGGGTTTTGGCTATTTGGCTTTTGTCCCTTCTTATACATTTCTCTTTTATGTTGTAATCTCCATGTATGGAGAAATGTGTGTTATGTGTGTGTTGCTTGTGTTTTTCTCTTTTTTTTTTTGTACAATAAAAATTTAAATAAAAAAAAAAAAAAAGTTATATCACTGTGGGTATTAGTATTATAGCGTGCAGAAGCTTAACGGCGTGAGTAATAATGAAACTTAGCTAAATAAATGAATTCTGAGTGATGAGGAAAGATGGGTTCTGAGTCGACGAAACAGATGTGTACTAGTACAGGCATGTAAACCAAGTACAGGTTATCTAGCATTATGCACTTTGTGTCAGATGAATATCTATATAAATAAGTTACACCTGACATACTAGCATAGTAAGAAGAAAAAATGGGGTTTATTTAGCAGCGATAAATTGTTGAACTTACAAATGTATAAATTGTTGAACTTACTATCCTTTGTTGAAAAGGAATATGTATATATCGTTAACATTTACCCACTAACAATAATTCTAGATATGGGAATGATGATTCTGATTCTTATATTTTCGTTTCGTCCATTTTTAAATTGTTACAAATTTATAAATTGTTGAACTTACTATCCTTTGTTGAAAAGGAATATATATATATATCATTAATTTTTACCCACTTACAATAATTCTAGATATGGGAATGGTAATTCTGATTCTTATATTTTCGTTTCAGTTTAGGTAATTTTAAGTTTGCACGATCTAAATGTATATTATCTAATAAAGGCACTTTAGAATTGAAATATATAAGTTGAATTGTGTGAATGCTAATAAAACAGAAATGATAAGTTCTCTTCCTTGTGTATCATGTAACTAAATAACAACACAGAAACAATCATTACCAACTTAAATAAAGTCCACCTTTACATTGGAAGCCACACAGGTGTTGATAGAAATCAAAAGGAAATGAAGGAACCAATCAAAACACATTCATACCTTTAAAAAGCCAGAAGCTAGCAGGATAAGCATTCTTGATAAAGCCCAGAAGGGTGAAACGCGTTGAATGGGACCTGCTACACTCTACTAAACTTCATTTACTACTGTCACAAAGCTGTGTGACCCTGCAACTTTAAACTTTTCTCCTGACCCTGCAAGTTAAAATCTACCTTTGGTAACTTCAGGGAATACGGTGTTACTGCTAAACACTGACCAAAGATTTCTTCAAACCTTAAGAAGTCTGAGGGAACCCAGATGAAAACAATATTTGGGCTATAAGAAGAAAGGAAAACAAAAAAAAGGATAACTACATCACCAGAACGGATCATCACCCCTGACCTCTGAATCAAAGAGAAGGTCAGGTGACTTATCAGAAGCACCAGGAACAAACAGTCTGTGAATCCCTCACAGTGAAGATAATCAGCGGTTGCAACCAGGACAGATTAAGGTACCTCTACACTAATTTGCACTACGTTTTTTAAAACACGCAAACTGAACTTTAAAGACATCAAGGTATTCATCTGTTAAATTAACCATTTCCATTAACCACGATTGCTTTGGCACCTAAATCAGAATATTGGCTGTTTTTTGCCTTTTTAACTATCCAGCACACCTGAGCCAATTATATGTCCAAGGAAAGTAACTGTGTAACTTTATAACTGAATTTGTTACTGAAGAACTGTAAAGCTATTAGGATTGATACATTTGTGCCTTTTAAATATTTAATTCACCATTTATCTTAGAAATTTGTTGCTTGCCATATGTTATCTATAGAATTAATTCCTTTATACCTGAAATTCTAGGATTATATGGTTCTAGTCTGTTTTTATAAGTGTTGTATAAGGGAGACGTCCCTTTATTAATTAGGAAAAGCATTTGCTGTTGTTTTTATGTGTTATAAGAATTTTTAAATAAAATAGATTGTATAAAACATAAATTAGATTGGTATCATCATTTCCTAGCTTTTTTTAGCGCTGCTAAATAAACCCCATTTTTTCTTCTTATCCACCATTTAGTTCTCTTTGAGGGAAGAACTTTTTTAGCAGCAGGAATCCACCTTTAGGCGCTCCTATCACACTACACATAAATACTAGCATAGTAGACATGGGATATCATGAATGCATAATTTCACAGGTATCTTTTAGAAATAAAATAATCCACTACAGGGACACTACAGTATGCCGCTCCGGCCGCAAGCAACACACCCCAGCGTTTAATATGGTAGATCAAATCCTGTCTAGCTTAGATACCCTAGTCCCTAGGGTATGAGTGTTAAGACCATACCTCACATGTTTCCCTTAGTAACCTCTATAAAGTGCAAAAGATAATGCCTTCATGCTTTGGAAATGTTAACATATAATACTGCACCTCAAAACAACATGCCAGAAGTGAGCAGACTTTGAATTAGTATAACATAATAAGTGTATACATAGCAATAATATTATTTATAAGGAACGTAGATGCAATGTCAATTTTGAGTGGAAACAGAATGATTAAGGAACTCAGTCAGAAATTGAATAGTATAAGTCCACATATCAGGAAAAATATTAGCCGTTTCATTAATCTAAAAATTAGAGAAACTTCCGCAGTCAGGCAGCATGAACAGGAAGTAGTAAACATCATGTCTCATGAGCTGTAAGTACGTTTTGTATAAGGACCCCCTACAATATAACTCAGCTAAAGTAAAATGACACAAGTTCCAAACCAGTTTAAACATATCCACCGTCTTATGCAAAATACCTCTGCCACGTGGACACAAGCCCCATGTCCCACAGCAAGGGAAATTATAACACTAGACATATATACATACATAATAATTAACTAAACTTTCATTTTGATGTGCCGTTAATCTAACCAGAATAAGCAGGTGATATATACAGATTAGGTGAACATGCAGCAGGTTAATGATCAACATGGAAGCTTGCGTATATATGATAACATAAAAGAACTCGACTTTGTCCCACAGAAAGTCCACTATAAACATACAGGACATATTTGAAAAGATAACTTCAGAGATGGGTTCAGGGCATAAGTTATTTGTCTTAAACTCCGACTCTGTCTTTTGTCTCTAAGAGATCTTTGTCCCATGCCAGACCGCAAGAACACAGTTCCGTTGAAAGGATTGATAGGCCAGCCAATGCCTTCTCTCAACCAGAGGCTCAAATCCCCCAGGAACAGCCTAAACACTCCAGCAGGCAACAAAATGTTCATGGCCAGGTCAGATGTGTAATCGGGAGATCTTTGGTAAGTAGGGCTGCGATGATGGCCAAGAGCGCAGGGAAAGATGTGAGACTGCAGACCTCTAATTATACCTTGAGGCGATAGTAGGTAAGAGCCGGTGTCCTTGGCGTCAGGGCAAGTATCAGTCGGTACCTCCATTATGAATAGTCCATGCAGATCCTGAAAAAACAGAGTCCCTTCAGCTAGTGAGCGTTTCAGTGCTAGTACTCCGCCCTGCAACAGAGTCATATGCCGGTCCGGATCCAATGCATCAGCACTCTCTGATGAGCAGATTCTGATTCCTGGGGCGACAGTTGGATGTTGAGCTGTGCAACCCTGGTGACTAGGTAAGGCCGTGGAAGGCATGTCATCATGTGTGCGCACCCCAGGAAAAGATAGTGACTCCTCCGGTTCTGACTCTGCTTGATCGGTTAGAGGGAGGTATAGGTCCGGCGTGCGTCCCTGCTTTCCTATCGCAGTATGCAGCAAAGACCTGTCAGGGAGGATCTCTGAGTGTTCCGGGATCTGTCCTGCAAATGTAGCGCAACTCTCGCCCCACAATACACGATCTGTGTTCTCAGTCTCATGTCCGAGTTGCGGAGCAAGAGTTAATAGGAGCAACATTAAATCTTCTTTTAAGCTTTTAAAGTGTTGCTCTAATAGGTGTTGAGAGCGTTGTTCCCATATTTCTAGGGCTTCCATATCTGCAGATTCTCCTCGTGGTCTGGCTTGAAGCTTAGTATCGGCCACGAGTTCACAAGATGGTGTATCTTCGGTTTTTTAGATAAAAGATAGGCAAAGTTAAGTGTCTAGCATGTAGTGAGGTAGGTTTGGGCACTTAGTATGTAATTTAAATATAGTAATATATCTGATGGCCCAGAGCTTCACAGACACACGTCCAGTTGCCTCGGCAGTCGGCTCCGCCCTCCCATAGATTAAACTATTTAATTCATTTCTCGCCTGTCGTAGTTTATCCGTCAGGGCTTTATCTTGTGGGGCCGCCTTGTGTTGCATTTCTGTGTGGCGAATAGTTTGTAGCAATGTATTGTAGGCTTCCCGATACTGTTTAGTTAACCGTGCTTTGTATTTAATCATCTCGCCCCTGATTACACACTTATGGGCCTCCCACACTATGTGTGGTGAGACATCAGGCTTATTGTTAAAATCAAAGTACTCTTTCAGTATTTTCTAAACTTGCTCAGAAAACACAGGTTTTTTTAGTAGGGATTCATCTAACCTCCATACAAAGGGGGATAAGGGTTTGTCTGGCCAGTTCAGGGTGAGCGACACCATGCTGTGGTCCGACCAGCTAGTAGGCTCTATATCAGCGTCCCCTACTAGACTGTATGTGGTTTGGTCCACGAAAATGTAGTCAATGCACGAGTAGCATTTATGTGGGTTGGAAAAAAAAGTGTAATCTCGCTGACCTGGGTGTTTAGCTCACCATACATCTAGCAAAGTAAGCCTACGCGTGGACATGCTGATGTCTTGCAGGGTTTTGATGGGCACACTACCCGACCCAGGGAACAATCTAAGTTTGGTTCAAGCGCTATATTCAGATCCCCTGCCAGCACTAGGGAGCCTTTTTGTGCTGGGAGGATTTTGTTTGTGACCCTCTTAAAAAATTGAGCTTGTTTGGAGTTTGGGGCATAGAAGTTAACTAATGTTATAGGTCTATTGTACAGGAGACCCATAACAATGATCCATCTACCCCCCACATCTGATTCTGTGCTAGTTAACTGGAACGGTAGTGACCTGTGAAACATGATTCCCACCCCTCTGGTCTTATTAGTATGTGAGGCAAAATACGCGGTGGGGTAGTCTCTATTGGAGAATTTGGGTGAGTTATCTCTCGGAAAGTGAGTCTCTTGAACTAAGACCACGTCCACCTTAGCTTTCTTAAAACAGGTAAGGACAACTGATCTTTTTGTGGGCGAATTCAGGCCCCTTACATTCTGGGAAATAATTTTTATGGTGCGTTTCCCTACCCATGGGGGACTCTGCGTCTCTAGGGGGGCCATTTTACTGTATTAGTAGTAGGAGGAAAGCACTCAGTGTGTGAGTTGTGCAGGCTCCCTGGAGTGTGGGAGCAATAGGGGCTGTATCTAGCCACTAGTGTGGCTGTTACCTGAGACTGGGGCAACATGTGATACTGGCAGATCCGACTAGACCAAGGATGGAGAGGAGGGAAGGTGGGTTTTGACATAGGCTGTTTACTTACAGTATATCTGAAAAAAGAAAAAGCAGGTATTAACATGAAAACGTACAAAAAACATAACCTAAAAACTGAAACAAGAAACATATTATGTTTCTGAGGATGACTTTGGGGGGTAAAAGTAGTTGCTACAACTCATGGTAGCAGGTCGGCAATTAAGCTAGTAACTATATTATGTGCAGTCCTAGGACTGCAGCAAAGAGCAAAATAAACATACAAGTATTTAAACAACATACCTATAACTATATGGCAGCTCCCAACCGCTTGGTATATAGAATAAATTGGACATTCAACTTTAAACATTACACGTTAAATCATGCTAAGACTGTCCCTCTTGAAAGCACAGTGCGAGAGGCGATAAATGTAGATTACTTATCATTGCATAGTCCTTAGGTTCAGGTGGTTGCTCCCTGACTCTCCAGGGTCTTCGTAGCGGGCCTATTCTTCTTTCCATGGTGAACTGGTCTTTAGGCGCTTCCTTCAGGGAAGGAAGGCTAGGTTGCGGTATCTTTAGCAATTTACAAAAATCCTCCAGATCCTCCATTGCTCTATATGTTGCCATCGTGTTTTCCTTGATCACCTTTAAGCAAAAGGGGAAACCCCATCTATATGGGATTCCGAGTTCTCTAAGGTGCAACGTGAGGAATCTGGTTTCCCGTCTTTTAGATAGTGTTAGTTGGCTGAAATCAGCATACACTTGAATGGCGTTACCGTTGTGTGTTATGGGCGACTTCTTCCGTGCCGCCGTCAAAATATTTTCTTTGTCTCTGAAGCTGGTAAATTTTATAATTATATCTCTCGGGGGAGCCGAGTCTTTTGGAGGTGGTCTCAGTGCCCTATGATAGCGGTCCAGTGGGTATTCCACTATCTCTGTGTTATCCAAAAGATCATTGAATAGGGACTGTAGGTAACGGAGTAGCTCTGGTTGTTTGATATTCTCGTTAATCCCCCGGATTCGGATATTCTAACCTCTCCCTCTATTGTCCAGGTCCTCCACCTGGTCTTGTAATTGGGAAATTAAAGTGGAGTGCTGTGAGGATTGCTGAGTTTGAATATCTAGTAATTTATCTGTTTGTTCCACATCTTCCTCTAGCTGTGCAATTCTATTACCTTTTTCACTTATCTCTTTTCTCACTTCAGATAGACTAGATTTAATCATAGTGCTGACTTGAGCGATAAAGTTATTAAAGTCTGCTTTGGACGGCAAGGCTTGCAGGTCTGCTTTTGTAAGCATAGTTTCCATTATGCCCTCAGTGTCTGACTCTGAAGTTAAAGGAGGTGCTTTAGCTGTGTTGTCAGGTTGCTCTGGTAATGCAGATTCAACTGTTTTGAAGAAGTTATGAACTGTGGGAGCAGACAAGTTGCTATTTCTAGTTTTATCAGCTCTGGGTACTCTCCTTGCTGACATATTGAAATAATCTATTTGTTGTGAGCTATGGCACATAAAGTGGAATGGAAAGGTGTATAGATAGTGTAGAGGGACCCTGCTCTGAGGTAACAAATAAGGCCCACACAGCTAGGTAATGAATGTTCTAAGCATTTGATGGTTTACATGTATAGGTCTGGTAACAATATACAGGCAGCGGCAACTTTATATACACACGTGGTTAAGCACAGCTGAATATCCCCATATAATTTAAAATGGTTATGAGGCGATTTGCATGGCTGAATCAGCCACTCCACCTATGCTGGGTACTCTTATGTAACAGCCGCAATGGCCGGGCAGCAAATAATTGATAGGCTGGGGGCGCAGCTCCGCTGCGCTCTGCTTTATGAGTACTGCTTACCCGCAATGCGGCAACCAGGTGACAACCACTCGAGATGCTGGCAACCTCCCGACTCAGCCCATCTGCTCTCCTAGATCGGACTGGAGGTTAAAATATACAGCCCCAGCCGTCACCGTGTAAGTACTGCTCGTGTTAGGCCTCAGGGAAGCCGCGGGGTTCTGCTGTGTGTGAAGGCTGACCTATCACGGCACCAGAGCTCATTGATTGTTTTTATATTTGTTTTG
This sequence comes from Bombina bombina, assembly GCF_027579735.1. Classification (NCBI taxonomy): domain Eukaryota; kingdom Metazoa; phylum Chordata; class Amphibia; order Anura; family Bombinatoridae; genus Bombina; species Bombina bombina. Next base: position 738,310,761 of record NC_069500.1, on the reverse strand, counting down.
TTTTTTTTATTTTCACTGCCGGTCCTTCCTCTGGTCTCTAAGAAGTGGGTATTGCCTGCTGCAGCTACCGGCTGACATCTCCATTGGCCAGATACTGTAAATTACCCGACCACACTTCGGAGCTCTAAATACGGACGTCCATCTTGGGCGCCTGTTAGCTCCGCCCCCCATGTTGGGACATGTTTTAATGAGACGTTAGTTCTATATTTTATAGTTTAAATAGTGATTACTCTTGCTCAAACCATTTTCATCAGACTTTGCATACAGGGAAAAAACCCGGGGACTGAGTATGGTTCAATTCTCAGCTAAAGTTATATATGGTAAATTTCAGTAATCTGAGGCTATTAAGGTTTAACCGTGTTTTGTGATGTTTTCAGTTTCTTATCATTCATATGCTCAGCAAGTTACTATTAATGAGGGTTTATGCTACACAGGGCGTACGTAACATTGCTGAAAGAGGTAACTGCAATAATCCAAAATAAAGGCAAATTGTATGCAGAGTTCTTCGTTAATAATAAAAACAAATGTCTCCAGTGTCTCATTCACAATAAGCATAATGTAGTTTAAACCCATTTTACTATACAGAGAATGCTCCCAGGTACATCTTTTCCCTCACACACCTGCCATGTGCTATAATATACCAGACGCTTGAACGTTTCCTATTTAATCACAGTGTGGTTGCTCAGAAAATGAACCATTGACAGATAGCATAAGCTCACCTCAAATAAAGGTCCAATCTTGTTTTTTTCCAAATAGACCTAAATCCTGTTCTGTTGATGAGACGCCATCAGGAAGACCAGTGTAAACCCAATCTACAGTTGTTTGCCACTTCCCCCGATCCCTTTACACATCCACTGCAAATAACACTGCAGATAAGTGACTTCTAAACTTCCCAGCCCAGATCAGCAATAAAATTGTGTATTTGTTACAGGAAAAACAGATTCTGGCTTGCCTTGCTGGCTGTGAGCAGGAGAGCCCCAGCATTACAACTTGTGCTGACTGTACTGACTGCACATTTGAGCGCTCCGTGCACAAGCCCCACCCCCAGAAAAGTTGCGGGGCAAAAAATAAATAAAGTTTAATGTACAAAAAAAAAGAAAACTTAAAAAAAAGTGCTCCCCCTGCTGGCCGCCCATACAAATAGCCCAACCCGCACACTTAAAATTGTGCGATTAAGAAAGGTATAGGCTCAGTTATGGGCGGCGCTGCAGGCACATAGGAAAAATATGTAAATGAATATGGCAGGCTATACTTCTCTACCGCACGTGCGGTAGAGAAGTATAGATGTATATAAAGGTTTTTTTTTTAATAAAACTTGACAGTCTAGACTAAAAAATTGTTGGCTGAATAAATATAATTTTTCTAATAGGAGAAATGATATTTATTCAGCCCAAAAAAATATTTTCTTTCTTTTTTTCCCTTTTTCTTTGGGTGTTCACTTGCGGGAGTGCTCAAATGGAGGAGCCTCCACTGTATGCAGCAGGTCATAGCTTAAATGTGCAGATATAGGATGCGCTTTCACCACTTTTTGTCTCTTTTAGAAACAAACAGATATGTAGCAGGTCATAGCTTAAATGTGCAGATTTAGGGGCCTATTTATCAAATGTCTTGCGGAACTTGATCCGACAGTGAGGATCAGGTCCGCAAGACATCGCTGAATGCGGAGAGCAATACGCTCTCCGTATTCAGCATTGCACCAGCACCTCACAAGAGCTGCTGGTGCAACGCCGCCCCCTGCAGACTCGCGATCAATGGGCCGCCAGCAGGGGGTGTCAATCAACCCGATCGTACTCGATCGGGTTGAATTCCAGCAATTCCCGTCCGCCTGCTCAGAGCAGGCGGACAGGGTTATGGAGCAACGGTCTTTGTGACCACTGCTCCATAACTTGTGTTTCTGGCGAGTCTGAAGACCCGCCAGAAACACGGGCCGTCAAGCTCCATTTGGAGCTTGATAGATAAGCCCCATAGGATGCGCTTTAACCATTTTTTGTCTCTTTCAGCAAATGTCTAGTTTTAGAATCAAACAGATATGTAGCAGGTCATAGCTTAAATGTGCAGATATAGGATGCGCTTTAACAATTTTTTGTCTCTTTCTGCAAATGTCTAGTTTTAGCTCCAAACAGATATGTAGCAGGTCATAGCTTAAATGTGCAGATATAGGATGCGCTTTAACCATTTTTTGTCTCTTTCAGCAAATGTCTAGTTTTAGCTCCAAACAGATATGTAGCAGGTCATAGATTAAATGTGTAGATATAGGATGCGCTTTAACCATTTTTTGTCTCTTTCTGCAAATACTGTATCTAGTTTTAGCTCCAAACAGATAAGTAGCAGGTCATAGCTTAAATGTGCATATAGGATGCGTTTTAACCATTTTTGTCTCTTTCAGCAAATGCCTAGTTTTAGCTCCAAACAGATAAGTAGCAGGTCATAGCTTAAATGTGCATATAGGATGCGTTTTAACCATTTTTTGTCTCTTTCAGCAAATATCTAGTTTTAGCTCCAAACCAGTGACGTGTGGTGAGGTCAGAGGTTGGTGAGGCACTGGCAATGATACGCCCGAGAAGCACATATATAAATCCAATAGAGGTAGCTTAAAGGGACAGTCTAGCTCTTCTACATTTTTCTGAGAAGTAAATAATAAAACACTACAAAATTTTCTAAACGTTTGATTATTTTTCTTCACTCTTCAATCAAGGTACTTCTGATACATTATTTCATTGTGTAAGTTATCTTGTCCATATAGAAACAGCTATCATGGACTTCAAGGCTATGCTCCCTTTCTTATTATCCCACTCCTACAATGAATAAAACATTCCATTAAACATCCCTCCATATAAAAGCTTAAACCAATCTTGATGTTCCTACTATTAAACGGCCATTATATTAATGGTGGATGGTGGAGTAAAGGGTTGTTAAAGATGACAACATAGTTAATTTAAAGGACCATTATAGTGGAAAAACTACAAGATCTAATTTGTTAGAACAAGTATTATTAGTACTAGTGATACCTGCAACTCAACATGTATAACCCTCTGCAAATAATTTAAATGCATAGTTAAAGCTCGTTTCTGGAGATTGAGGCAGGGAACTGCTTGCTCCCACGTGGAAAATGTCTGTGAGCCAATGAGCAGTAGCTTTTTTTACTGGCAATTTACTTTTCAGGAGTTAAACACAGAGTTGCAGGGTGCTAAAATTACATGCTCTAACAAATTTCCAGTATAATGGTTCTTTTAATCCACTGTTATTTTAATCCACTGTTTTGTGATCTTTGACATCCTTCCACCCACTGACACTATAAACTGCAATGAGTCATACACTAGAGTGTGTCTTTTTCATTGTGTGTTTCAGCCATTTGCCTTTTCATTAGATTTCATGTGCCAAATAGTTTTTTTTAGCTTGTAATTGTAAATTATCTCTGGTTGTTACATTCATACCATCTCTTCTATCATCTCACCCCAAAATTAACTCCACAACTTTAATTCCTCTTTTTTGTTTTGCTAAAACCAACTTTAATTATTACCAATGTTGGCATTAAAAGCAAATTTCATTTACTTTACATCAACCCTTAAAAACAAATGCTTGAATTTGTAATACTTAGAACATGTTTTCGATATCATGCATATTCCTATTTATAAGTTAACATATTTTTATTGGTAGTACATTTCTTATATCACTACTAATTTTGTGAATGTACAGATTATGTGGTTGAGTGAAGGTATTCATATACAAATTCCTGTTTATTTCACTATATTTCAATAGAATGTGAGACACTAAACCTGTGCACCATACCCTAGCATGAGACTTTCAAGGCAGAGTCCTGGTCTTGTATACAATCATGTTAAAACAAATTGAGTGTAATATAAGTTACACTAAATATACAGCTGCAGCGCTATTCAAAGAGCTTAAAAATGAGCAGTATCTAGCTGATGTGTAAAAGATATATTTAATGAATATTTATAAACATATATTTAATGAATAGTTTAAAACATCATATTGTGCACATATATGAAATACCAATATAATTTCCTAAAAACAGACAATAGATAATCGTGTACAATAGAACCAATGAAAAACAGATATCAACAGAGTAAAAGCATCAATAAAAACATTAATAAACCAAAGTGCTTGATGTAACGTTGATAGATATGGGCCAGAAGAATGGTATAAAGCAGCTGTTGTCAAAAAGAGTTGCACAGGGATTATCAGGGTGCTTACACCGGAGTGGTGTTTCTGTGCCCTTGAGCCGGTCGCTCAGATTGAAGTCGATCTCCTTCGTATGTGGCGTTACTATGTAATGTATTGACCTTTGAAGCAATTGGTCACGATCTTTCTGTGGACTCTGTGCGCTAAAGGCTATATCCAGGCAGGGAACTCTGTGCGCCCAAAAAAACTGTATCCGGGCAAGGGATGCCAAGGTCCGTTTATCGAGCAAACAGTCTTTCAACCGCTGATCTCGCTACTGTGTAAGCCGCTACACAGTAGCAAGATGGGTGGCAGTCTCTAGCGGCCCATACGAATAAATACATCATATTGTGCAACGGAAAGGCTCACAGCCTCTACTGTTTTTTTTTGTTTTTTTATTATGTAATTTTTATTAGTTTTTTTTTAAATAAAAGAGTGATAGATACAACAACTGTATGAGACAATCGTACATCAAATGCAAGTACATCAGGACATAAACGTTAGCATTACAGACATAACGTAAATATCTATGAAAAAGGTGTCAGTGTTCTGACAGGACATAGAGTAGCATCGAGGAGGGGGGGGGGAAGGGGGAGAGGAGGTAGGGGAAAAGGGAAGGGGCCAATTCAGGCATATAAGGGTGAGGCCGGGTCGTCTGCCTATGTGGTTAGGGGTGTACTGCCATCTAGGTGTCGAAGGTGGGGAGCCAGAGAGTATCAAACCTGTTTTTCCAATCGGACGATAACAGTTCGAAGAAATCAGTCCTACCCGAGGCATAATAGATACTCTTCTCCATAGAGTACATGTATGCCATAGTGGATATAATATCCGACCAGGCTGGGGGAAGGGATCTTTTCCAAGATCTCGCTATATTAAGTTTAACAGCTGACAGGAGGTAAATACAAAGTGAACCATAATGTTTGGATAATTTGCATATGTCTAAGTGGAACAGAGCCGTCTCGGGAGTTCTGGGTAGGTTGATACCTAAACTGGTTAATGTAGAGAAACATTTGTTCCAGATAGGTTTGAGTCTGGGGCAGCTCCACCAAATGTGGATCATATCCCCTATGTGTGAGCAGTCTCTCCAACAGGTGGGGGAGGCCCCCGGGAAGATTTTCGCGAGTCTAGCTGGGACGTAGTACCAGTGCGTGAGCACCTTAATGTAGGTTTCAAGGACGGTAATGCAATGGAGGGTTTTCTTTGTAAATAGGAGCATGCGTTGCCACTCTAGGGGGGGTTTCGTGAAGTCTAACTTCCGTTCCCACTTCAGGATATGTTGGGCTTTGTCAGCTGGGATAGCACCTTCCATAAGGGAATAGTGTAAGGACAGTGGTTTGCCCAGTCTGAGCCCCTGTTGCCATCTAGTTTCCCATATGGTAAGCTGACGAGGCAGAGAGGGTTTGAATCCCCACCGAGATAAGAAGCCAGTAACTCTGGAGTATTCAAATTTCATATACAAGGGTGTGGATGGAGTAATATTGAGTTGGGTATAGGGGGAGAAAGTTGTATGTGGCGAGGTAGACCATAGGTCTCCCACCTTCATGATACCCAGCCGAGCCCAGGCGTTCGGATGGGAGTCCGGTAAACCGGACTGAAGACCGGTTACAGAGGTAATTGGGGAAGGATGAGGGGCTACCTTGGGATTATGCCTCAGGCGGTCCCAGGCGGACAGGCATTCCTTAATAATCGGGTTAGAGGCGTCTAGATTCCTTCTGCAATGGGGTGGCATCCATATTAGGTCCCTTAAAGTAAGGTTATGTGGTAGGGAGGCTTGTTCAATAGACCTCCATTTACTATCTGAATCTTTGACACCCCATTGAGAGATATGGGTGAGCATAGCAGCATCCGCATACCTAAAAATAGAGGGAGAAGCAACCCCGCCGTGCATTCTAGGGTATTGCAGAACATTATGGGCAACTCTAGGGGGTTTACCCTGCCATATGTATTTAGTACATGCGCTCTGGAACTGTACGAGAAGAGTTCTGGGTACTCTTTTTGGTAGACAACGGAGGGCGTACGTGAGTTTAGGAAGATAACTCATCTTTAGGGCCGCTATGCGTCCTAACCAGGATACACATTTGAAGTTCCATCGTATGGGCAGAGACCTAAGCTCGGTCAAGAGGGGTTTGAAGTTATCTTCAATAATTTGGGGGAGAGAATTAGATAATTTAACACTGAGATGGGAGACATACTTATGGCTAGGGATAAACTTATATGTTCTACATAAGCTTTTGGAGACATCCTCGGGGAACCCAGAGGTGAATAATTCAGATTTCGAGTGATTTAATTTATGGTACGACAAGGCACTAAATGTCTCTAGAAGGGACAGGAGTCTCGGAATCTCTCGTGAGGGTCTGGAAAAAAACAGGGTGGTATCACCTGCGAATAGGGCTACTTTGTGAACCGTACCGTGTAGGGTGATTCCCGAAATCTCTTTATCTGTCCGAATAGCCGCAGCCAGAGGCTCCATGGCCAGTGCGAACAAAATCAGGGAGAGGGGGCAACCCTGTCGGGTGCCATTGGAGATAGGGAAGGGAGTGGGGTTAAACCCCAGACCTCTCACTGAGGCCACTGGAGAGGAATATAGGGCCTTAATTGCCAAGATAATTCGCGCAGGGAACTGGAAGTTCTCTAAGACCCGCCAAAGGTACTCCCATCTGACGCGGTCAAAGGCCTTCTCGGCATCAAGAGAAAGCACCGCAAGTGGTCTATTCAGTCTCTCGGCTTCTAGAAGTATGTCAAGGAGCCTCCTGGTGTTATCTGGGCCCTCTCTCCCTGGTATGAACCCGACTTGGTCTGGGTCGATAAGTGTTGGGAGCAACTTTGCTAGCCGGTTAGCCAAGATTTTGGCGTAGATCTTAACGTCGGTATTGATGAGTGAAATGGGTCGGTAATTAGCGCAGAGGGTAGGGTCTTTATTGGGTTTGGGAATGGTGATGATGGAGGCCTCAAGGAATTCCTTATCGAATTTCCCTGTGGACAAAGCCCTATTGAAAAATCTGGTAAGTATAGGGGCTAGTTCTGCTAGGTATGTCTTGTAGAAAATGGCCCTGAAGCCATCCGGCCCGGGGGCTTTGAGATTTTAGTGTTTTAATAACCGATTTAACCTCCTGGCTAGTAATCGGGGTGTCAATGCACTCTTTATGAGATTCGTCAAGGGTGGGGAGCTCGAGGGAGTGAAGGAAGGAATCTATGTTTTCCGAGGGGGCTTTCCCGATCGTCGTGGCATCGCCTATATTATAGAGTTCAGAGTAGAACTTATGGAACTGTTGGCCTATCTGGGAAGGGAGTCGGACAGATCGCACACCCTGTTTGATTTCGTGAATACGAGTGGCACCTGCACGCTGCCTGATTTTATTGGCTAGTAAAGAATCTGCTTTATTGCCTTTGGAGTACAGGAGGTGTTTCAAACGGAGGAGATTGGATTGTGTCTTACGGAATTCTAACTGGCAAATATGCCGCCTAAGGTCTTCCACCTCAGATTTGCAGGCTACCGGGCTCGAGGACCGCTGTTGGGTTTCAAGAACCCGCAGTCTGCAGTGTGCTTGGGAGAGGGAGAGGCCCGCTTGTCTCCTGAGGTGAGCCTGCTTGCGGATGAAAAGGCCTCGCAGAGTAGCCTTAAACGCACCCCATATCGTGTTCTCGCTAACTTCTGGGGTATCATTGGTCTGGAGGGTGAAGCAAATCTCCTTCCTGATCTCTTCCCTAAATGGGACATCCAAGAGGAGATGGTGTGGCAGTCTCCATGGGGCTCTGGCCTTGGTAGTGTGACTAGAGTCAATGTCTAAGGTGATAAGGTCATGATCTGACCACGGGCAGAGATGAATGTTCACGGAGCGGACCAGATCTAGGTCTGTGGGGTGGCAAAAAAAGTAATCTAGCCTAGAGTATGTAGCGTGTGGGTGGGAGAAGTGGGTAAAATTTTTGTCTATAGATTGAAGGGACCTCCAAATATCAAAATAAGTGAACTGGCATATAAGTTCCCGGAATCTACGACTGGTAGGGTCGTGGCTAGAGGGGAGTCTCTTAGAGGGGCCTGTTTTCCTATCTATCTATCTTCCCATCCCATACCATGTTCAGGTCACTGGCGAGGATAACTCTGCCTTGTTTGACCTTCTCCACATGCAGAAGGACCTTCCTGAGGTACCTAGGTTGAAGTGAGTTTGGGAGATAGACCGATACAAGAGTATATGTGACATGGTCTAGATTACATATAAGAATGAGATATCTGGCCTGAGGGTCTCTGAATATTAATAAGGGCTCGTAAGCCACTCTTTTGTGTATTAGGATGGCTACCCCTCTGGCTTTCTTTGTGAAGGAAGCCGCCTCAAATACTGGGTAGTCCTTGGAAGTGTGGAGGGGGGGGGGAGTCCGCTAGTAGTTGCGTCTCCTGGAGGAAGGCTACATCCGCTCCATGGTGGAAGGATCGGGATAAAAGGCATCTCTTGCCGACAGTTTTAAGGCCTCTGACATTATGGGTGAGGAATCTAAGAGAGGCCATTTAGAAATCTTGGGAGGGGGTGAAGTGAGGGGTAGGGGTCGAAGATTGGTTGGGGGAGGGGGATGATGGGTAGGGGATAGCAAGTGGAAGTAGTCCACCTATGTGGGGCCCTAGAATGGGCACCAGAAATTGGGGGGGAGTTAACCTTGCCTGAAAGGCAGAGGGACTAGTGCAAGTAGCCCCGCTCAACTATAAAAAAAGGCACAAAGTAACTAATTAACCATATATATCTGCTCAAACTCTAACCTGAGTTAGTTACAATAATATTGAACATGTAAACAAATCACAGTATATGAACCTGACATTGGTATTGAAATGCAACTCAACGACCTCAAGTGGGTGAGGCCTGAGGCCTCAGAGTGTGGTCAGGGGGGTTTGGTTTTGAACACTTTGGTCTCTGTTCTTTGACAGACCATTCAGGTGCTGTGACCCTCAATCTGGAGCGAGACTCCTGCTGGTTGCTGGGGGCGGCCTGGAGGCCCCAGTTAGCTAATAAAGTGCCTCCCATAGAGGGTGAGGAGACTGTGTGGGTTTGATTATCCTTGGTCACGATCAGTTTAGTGGGGAATCCCCACCTATATTTGATCCCTGCTTTCCTCAGCTGAGTAGTAATTGGGGCATAAAGCTTAGCTGTTGCAAAGTATGTGAGGAGAGGTCAGGTAGGAGTTGGATGTCCTTGAGATTATCGGGTAAAGTAGGTTTGTTGTATGCTGCCTGCATCAACCGATCTTTGAAGGTAAAGTGGTGGAAGCAGATGACCACATCTCTCGGCCTATCTGATGATACTGAACGTGGCCGCAGAGCCCTGTGGGCCCTTCCCATAGCATGCATGTTGCCCTCCAGGGGGCCTAAGTATGCGGTGAACAAAGATATGAGATACTCCTGCAAGCCACCTGTGTTTACCGTCTCAGGAATGCCTCTAAACCTGATATTGTTCCTCCTAGCTCTGTCCCCCACATCTGCCAGTTTCAGCTCAAGTTGGGAGATTTGTTCGGCCAGATTTTCTGCGTAGGCTAGGAGGTTCGAGTTGTCGGTAGCCAGATTGTCTTGTTGCCGTTCGAGGGAATCAACCCTATCTCCTATTTCTTGGATTTCCTTTTTAAGTTCAGCCGAACTTCTCTGGATCTCAGCAGTGATAGATTTGGTCTGAGCTGCGAGGAGTTTCTGAAGAGTGCTTTCGGTAATGTAGTGATTGAGATGAGCAACAGACTGAGAACTTGACTGCGAGCCCTCATCTTGAGATTCTGGATCGCTAATGTCCTTGCTCACTGAGGAAGTTTGCTTGCGTGGTTGAGAAAAGTGGTCAAGGACAGTCTGCTTTGAGGCCGCTTGGGACTTGGTGTTTTTTCTAGCTGAGTGTGACATATTTGGTGATGAAAGGAGACCAAGGAGTATGTCGGTATGGTGGAGAGGAGGCCCACCCTGACCACGTACCCACAGAGGAGTCGTTAAACCCCTGGGCTAAACACAAAGATAAAGAAGGGTTAAGCTTCAACACCTGATTAATACATTAGCGATAAATGGTACACTGTAAGAGCGGGGCTAGCACTGCCCTCGTAATGAATTACACCTAGTACATAGTATTACACCTTTACTTTAGTGATAGAGGAGGCCCAACAAGTGGACCGTGTGTCAGTAATTGTGGCGGTTCCCAAGAGCCCCCACGCGCCTCGGGAAGGGGGATACGACCATAAGGGAGGGGAAAGGGTAGTGGAAGTGACCAGCCCAGACAAGCTGGGTCGGATAGGGAGAAGCGCGGGGGGGACCAAGGCAGCCAATCTCGTGCAGCGAGACCAGAGATTATACCTCAACAAATATAATACAGGATAAATGGTAATTAGCAAACACCACCTAGGATATGTATATTGGGCCATGTGGGCCCAAAGACACAAATGCTGACGCAGCAGCTAATAATTGCAAACTAAATGGTCATATTATTGCAGAAGAAAGAAAAACAAAAAAATAAAGTCCACAAAAGAAAGTAACAGTGGTGGTTTATGCAGCCTTAGTGCTCCTGAGGTAGAGGGATGAAACTCACTAAAGGCTATCAGGTCGTGGTATATGAGGTAATTTTTATGGGTCTGAGGAGGGCGAGTTAGGTAGTGGTAATTCTGCCTGTTAAATGTAGAGGGGGCAAGGTCCACAGTTAGTGAGGGTCCAGCTGGGACTTATGGCAGGATTCACTTGCTTAATTCCGGCTTTTCCCCTTATGTTCACCCTCTCTAGTTTGCAGAAATTAGTAGAGAAAAGTGAGCCAATATTCCCCTTTAAACTGTGGGATACCCAAAATGTATGAAGGGTGCTTTGTATGGAGGTACTTTTCAGCTCAAGATGGCTTGTTAGGGCTTGCAATTCACACTCAATTACTATCCATATCAATGTGAGAATGTCTATATCCAATGCAAGTTCCACGTGGCCAGCTAAGCAGCAGTAACACACAGTCCGTTGTTACAGAAATATGAACCGTGATAAATGAATATCCCACATGAAATTCCCTATCCCCACTGAGGGGAGCAAATTACTTTCTCTTTCACTCAGGTTGTTTTATCGTTAGGGCAGAGGGCCTATGATGTTTTTATTTGCCATATAGAGATGCAATAGACAGCGTCACTTGTATGCAGGGAGACTAAAAATTGTGTTTTCGCGCCACAGCTCAGAGGGTATTTGGCATTAGCCCAGTCAATCAACCTAAGTCACAGTGTCTTTTACTGCAGTATAAGAAAGCAGCTATGCTGAAACTATAAAGGTGCTGTCCGGTGCCTAAGCAGCTGCTACTTACAGTTAAGAGTTCGGCAGCGTGGATCAGGAAAGGCCGTCTCTGTTATGCTCCGTGCGATGTACTGGCCGCTGATGCGCTAAGTCCAGCTGAGCTCCGGAGCGGATCCCCGACCCTCCGGAGCTGAATTAGCAGTTTAGCCCAGTCTTTGATGTTTGGAGCGCAGTGTGTATGGCCGCGGCCACAGATCAGCCTCCAGTCCTTTACCGTAGTTCTCCTGTGTCTGAGCTGACACGATGATGTTCCTCAAACAGCCTCTATTAAAGCAGGGAACACGTACCCAGAGATCCGGACACCAGCAATGGTCCACTTATAGGGAAAGGTAGCTTTTTAGAAGGAGTTTGTAACTTTTTATGCAGGAGCTCAGTTAAGTGGCGACTGCTCTGTGTGACGGTTAACTCCGCCCCCCGGCTCTACTGTTTTATGCAATATGTGTATGTACTATTTGAGAAATAATTTTGGGCATGAATAATTATTCTAATTTATAACTGAGTCGGCGGCGAGTGGCGGGGGGGTGAGGGGGAAGGGGGGTCACCAATGACTACAAAAAAATATAAATTAAAATTTTTTAATTTTTTATTTTTTTTATTTTAATGAACAGTATTAAAGGTATAATTACAAACATAGGACAGGGGAGGCGCTGCCTCAACTGCCTCCTATGACAGCATGTCACTGCTCCAAACAGATATGTAGCAGGTCATAACTTAAATGTGCAAATATAGGATGCGCTTTAACCATTTTTTGTCTCTTTCAGCAAATGTCTAGTTTTAGCTCCAAACAGATATGTAGCAGGTCATAGCCTATATGTGCAGATATAGGATTCGCTTTAACCATTTTTTGTCTCTTTCAGCAAATGTCTAGTTTTAGAAACAAACAGATATGTAGCAGGTCATAGCTTTAATGTGCAGATATAGGATTCGCTTTAACCATTTTTTGTCTCTCTTTGTCACCCAAACACCATGGCCAAAGCGTCCCTTGTGATCGACATTGTATTAAATTAAAGCTTTTGTGTGTTTGCATACCTTGTTACTCCTTCTGTGTTTGCTCTGCTGTTTGGCTTTGTGCTGCTTGGCTTTGCAAATATGGATAACCCTCAGTTAGATTGTGTAGGTGCTGTTGGACACGTTTTGTACAACAGAATCATGTGCGCTCTGCGTCTCCAAGAGAGGCGTGGGGAATGTCTGATTGGGGTCATCGTGTTCACAGGGTTAGGCTCACCTTGTATAACATGAGCGACTTCGAGGTTTTTGACAAGTATAGGCTCAATAGACAGCAGCTCTTGAGCCTGTATGATGTACTGAAGCCTCATCTGGTACACGCAGACGTATGCACACTGCAATCCCTGGCATGTCCAAGATGCTATGCTGCATACATGTCTTGGCATCTGGAAGCTTTCAATCATCAGAGGGGTACATATCTGGGTTGTCTCAGGGTACCTTCTCTGTGGTTTTTGAAAGGTTTCTGAACGCCATGATAAGAATTAGTAGGCTTTACGTAGAATTCCCTCAAAATGAGGACGATTGGAGGCTAGTCAAGAGGGAATTCTATGCAATAGCTGAAATGCCCATTGTTTTGGGAGCAATAGATTGCACCCATATTGCTCTGCGCGCTCCAGCAGAAGAGCGCCCCTTCTGAAAATCACAAACACTTTCAGAGTTTGAACGTGCAGTTTGTGTGCGAAGCAAGTATGAGAATTATGAATGTGTTTGCAAATTTTTTTTTGGGGGGGGCAGTCATAACGCCGTATCCTCAGGCAGTCCTCACTCTGGCAGCAGTTTGAGGACAGACAGTTTCTCCATGGGTGGCTAGTTGGTGAGTACTTGCACACAACTTGGTTAAAAAGTTAGACAATTGTCACTGTAATGTTTGCTAATAGTTGTGTTTGTGTAATGTGCAAAATGTGCAGATATAGAATGTTTTACCATTTAATATATAGGATGCGCTTTAACCATTTTTTGTTGCTTTCAGCAAATGCCTAGTTTTAGCTCCAAAAAGATATGTAGTAGGTCATAGCTTAAATGTGCAGATATAGGATGAGCTTTAACAATTTTTGTCTCTTTCTGCAAATGTCTAGTTTTAGCTCCAAACAGATATGTAGCAGGTCATAGCTTAAATGTGCAGATATAGGGGCCTATCAATCGAGCTTGATGGCCCGTGTTTCTGGCGAGTCTTCAGACTCACCAGAAACAGTAGTTATGAAGCAGCTCCATAACCCTATCCGCCTGCTCTGAGCAGGCGGACAGATATCGCCGCAATTTAACCTGATCGAGTACGATTGGGTTGATTGACACCTCCCTGTTGGTGGCCGATTGGCCGCGAGTCAGCAGGGGGCGGCGTTGCACCAGCAGCTCTTGTAAGCTGCTGGTGCAATGCTGAATACGAAGAGCGTATTGCTCTCCGCATTCAGCGAGGTCTGGCGGACCTGATCAGGTCCGCCAGACTTTAGTATATAGAGGCCATAGGATTCGCTTTAACCATTTTTTGTCTCTTTCAGCAAATGCCTAGTTTTAGAAACAAACAGATATGTAGCAGGTCATAGCTTAAATGTGCAGATATAGGATGCGCTTTAACCATTTTTTGTCTCTTTCTGCAAATGTCTAGTTTTAGCTCCAAACAGATATGTAGCAAGTCATAGCTTAAATGTGCAGATATAGGATTCGCTTTAACCATTTTTTGTCTTTAAGCAAATGTCTAGTTTTAGCTCCAAACAGATATGTAGCAGGTCATAGCTTAAATGTGCAGCTATAGGATGTGCTTTAACCATTTTTTGTCTCTTTCAGCAAATGTCTAGTTTTAGCTCTAAACAGATATGTAGCAGCTCATAGCTTAAATGTGCAGATATAGGATGCGCTTTCACCATTTTTTGTCTCTTTCTGCAAATGTCTAGTTTTAGAAACAAACAGATATGTAGCAGGTCATAGCTTAAATTAATTCTCAGAAATAGAACAAAACTCTGCAACAATGGTGTAAAGGAGGACCGGGAGAGATAAGCAGGTAAAAATGTATTTTATTCCATATCAAAATGTACAAGTCATTACAGGCACAGCAAACAGTCCCCGCTGACGCGTTTCCCGCCTCACAGGCAGTTCATCAGAGCTGGGAGAAAAAGTGTTACAGACAGCTGTTAAATCTCAGGTAACAAGAGTATCTAGCCTATTAGCATTCAAAGATCACACCATCGATTTAACCTTTTAAGCTCCATAATCACACAAGTTTTAACTAAATCACAAAAATAACAAAAATCTTTCTAAACACCACATTTTAGCAAAACTTGTTAAAACTAAACAAAACACTTTTTCTAAAAATGAGTAAATTTGTCAAAGATTAGAATAACGGAACCCTAATGCCAAATTACTAAGTACCTATTGTTACACTAAAACAACAGAACCCTGCATCAAAGTGTCCAAATAAATATAAAAGTCAAATGCAAACAATATTCAATTGCGGCAAGTGCAGGGAAATGTTACAATGTAACGATTTTACAAAAATAGGTACAAAGCTATCGGCTACCGAATTGAGTTACATACTAGGGAACAGAAAATCATATAGAATAAAATAAGGAGACATCAAAAAATATTTCAGAACATGTACCCACATTATCACACTGCACATATTCATATATCGAAATCTTAATAATGTAACTTTACTTTTGATGTGAAATTAATTTTATTTTTACAACCGATCATTCACTAAAAATAACTGTATATGTTGTTTAAGTCTAGTACTTAGAACACACAGTAAGGGATTAAGAGTTAATGAACAGTTTAATATCACTTATTTTATTCATCCCTAAAGGGGAACCGGTTTTAAGAGTATAAATCCAGTAAATTTCTCTCTTACTGAGAGCCTTATACCTGTCCCCACCTCTAGTGTTCATTTTAACCTGTTCAATACCTTGAAACCGGAAATACCCGAATTTATCAATATGTTCAAAAAAGTGCTTAGCCACTGGAGTTTTTGGTATATCCGCCTCTAGGGACAAAAGGTGTTCTCTAATCCTATCTTTTAAGCCCCTAGAGGTCAGACCCACATATTGAAAATTACAGTGTAAACAGGTAATAAGGTAAACAATGTACGTGGAATTGCAGTTGATATGCTCCCTAATATTATAAGTTTTATTAGTATTAGTTGAATGGAAAGTATCTCCAACTAAAGCAAAGTCACAACTCTTACATGGCCTCCCTCCACACTTGTAAAAACCAAATTTCTTTGAGAGCCAATTGCCAGTTCTACCTACCATTACTGAAGTGTTGGCATTAGATTTGGGATTAGCATTCTTATTAATCTTATCCCCTATTGTATCTGATCTATAAGAGATAAATTTACAGATCTTAAGATATTATCAAGATATATATTTTTTGATGTCTCCTTATTTTATTCTATATGATTTTCTGTTCCCTAGTATGCAACTAAATTCGGTAGCCGATAGCTTTGTACCTATTTTTGTAAAATCGTTACATTGTAACATTTCCCTGCACTTGCCGCAATTGAATATTGTTTGCATTTGACTTTTATATTTATTTGGACACTTTGATGCAGGGTTCTGTTGTTTTAGTGTAACAATAGGTACTTAGTAATTTGGCATTAGGGTTCCGTTATTCTAATCTTTGACAAATTTACTCATTTTTAGAAAAAGTGTTTTGTTTAGTTTTAACAAGTTTTGCTAAAATTTGGTGTTTAGAAAGATTTTTGTTATTTTTGTGATTTAGTTAAAACTTGTGTGATTATGGAGTTTAAAAGGTTAAATCGATGGTGTGATCTTTGAATGCTAATAGGCTAGATACTCTTGTTACCTGAGATTTAACAGCTGTCTATAACACTTTTTCTCCCAGCTCTGATGAACCGCCTGTGAGGTGGGAAACGCGTCAGCGGGGACTGTTTGCTGTGCCTGTAATGACTTGTACATTTTGATATGGAATAAAATACATTTTTACCTGCTTATCTCTCCCGGTCCTCCTTTACACCATTGTTGCGGAGTTTTGTTCTATTTCTGAGAATTTGTTAGTAGGGGTCTGGAGAGCCCCAGCAACAGTGGGAGTAAATGCTGATATACTGGTAAAGTACTGGTATTGTGGAAGGCTCTGGACTGTAGCTTTCTATGCAAACTGTTGCTCGGTGACAGAGGGTGGACACAGGACTGCTTTACCATTTGCAACTGGAGACAAAGAGATTATTCTGTACTGAGAGGGCATTGTCTGGGTGAGTCCTTACCTTCTTTTATTTGCACTTGGAAATTTCATTGCATCAAATAGTTGACATCCGCTTAAGTGGGACTCTGTGATAGAGTCGGTTTCACCCAATGAACTATCATATATTATGTAAAATTATTTATACTGCATAATCGATGAGAAGTCTTTTTTTTTAAAATCATAGCTTAAATGTGCAGATAGTGAGGCCCATTTATCAAGCTCCGTATGGAGCTTGTGGGCCCGTGTTTCTGGCGAGTCTTCAGACCGCTGCTCCATAACCATGTCCGCCAGCTCTGAGCAGGCAGACAGGAATCGCCACAATTCAACACGATAGAGTACGATCGGGTTGATTGACACCTCCCTGCTGATGACCCATTGGCTGCGAGTCTGCAGGGGGCGGCGTTGCGCAAGAAGCTCTTGTGAGCTGCTGGTGCAATGCTGAATACGGAGAGCGTATTGCTCTCCGCATTCAGCGAGGTCTTGTGGACCTGATCCACACTGTCAGATCAGGTCCGCAAGACCTTTCATAAATAGGCCTCATAGGATTGGCTTTAACCATTTTTTTTCTCTTTCAACAAATGTCTAGTTTTAGAAACAAACAGATATGTAGCAGGTCATAGCTTAAATGTGCAGATATAGGATGCACTTTAACAATGTTTTGTCTCTTTCAGAAAATGTCTAGTATTAGCTCCAGATATGTAGCAGGTCATAGCTTAAATGTGCAGATATAGGATGCACTTTAACCATTTTTTGTCTCTTTCTGCAAATGTCTAGTTTTAGAAACAAACAGATATGTAGCAGGTCATAGCTTAACTGTGCAGATATAGGATGCGCTTTAACAATGTTTTGTCTCTTTCAGCAAATGTCTAGTATTAGCTCCAGATATGTAGCAGGTCATAGCTTAAATGTGCAGATATAGGATGCACTTTAACCATTTTTTGTCTCTTTCTGCAAATGGCTAGTTTTAGAAACAAACAGATTTGTAGCAGGTCATAGCCTTGACAATACTTTTAAAGGGACGGTGTAGCTCTTTAAACATAATTGACGTAGACGACTGTTTAGCAGTTAGCTGATTTTAGAGTCTTTCACAGTCACTAGCAGAGCAATTAAAGTTTATTACATAGACATTTTAGCTAGGTTATATAAACGTTTAACCCTTATTTTAATTGCATGGAGTTTATGCGATTTTCGTATTCACAAATGCATTGTATTATTTTATTATTATTATCAGGTATTTGTAGAGCGCCAACAGATTCAGCAGCACTGTAAACATAGTCAATATACAGGATATCTTTTGCAGGGATCAAGTGGGTAGAGGGCCCTGCAAAGAGTTGCACTGTTGTAGTCGCCTCTTATGAAGGCGATCTGCAAACAGCTGGGCTCATAGGCTTACATTCTAAGGGGTTCAAGGGGAAAGCAATGGAGTTAGGAAAGGTTAGTGTTGGTTGTAAGCATCCCTGAATAGTAGAGTTTTTAGGGAGCGCTTGAAGCTGTTAAAACTAGGGTAGAGTCTTGTGGAGCGAGGCAGGGAGTTCCACAAGATGGGGGCCAGTCTGGAGAAGTCCTGTAAACAGGAATGTGAGGAAGTAACAAGAGAGGAGGAGATCCTGAGCTGATCGAAGTGGACGGGAGGGAGAGTATCTGGAGACAAGTTCTGAAATGTAGGGGGGAGCAGTGCAGTTTAGAGCTTTGTATGTCAGAGTGAGGATTTTGTGTTTAATCCTAGAGGCAAGAGGAAGCCAGTGAAGGTATTGGCAGAGAGGCGCAGCAGATGAAGATCGACAAGTAAGGAAGATGAGCCTGGCAGAGGCATTCATAATGGATTGTAAAGGAGCTAGGCGGCAGCTAGGTAGACCAGAGAGGACGGAGTTGCAGTAGTCGAGGCGGGAAAGGATGAGAGAGTGGATTAAAATCTTAGTTGTATCTTGTGCAAGGAAATGTCTAATTTTAGCAATGTTTTTAAGGTGGAAGCGGTAGGCTTTAGCCAAGGACTGAATGTGAGGAGTGAAGGAAAGATCTGAGTCAAGTGTGACCCCAAGGAGTAATGTTGGAATTATCAACAGTTATAAAAATTTTGGGGGTGGAGACATTGGAGAGATTTACCTTAAGGTAGTGAGAGAACATCCAAGATGAGATATGAGAAAGACAGTTAGTGACATGGGTAAATGACATGGGTAAGTAAGGAAGGAGGTAGGTCTGGTGCAGAGAGGTAGATTTGGGTGTCATCGGCATACAAATGATATTGAAACCCATGGGACTTTATTAAGGAACCTAATGATGACGTGTAGATTGAAAAGAGAAGGGGACCGAGGACAGAGCCTTGAGGTACCCCAACAGAAAGTGGTAACGGGGCAGAGGATGCTCTGGAGAAGGCTACACTAAATGTACGGTTAGTTAGCTTTTCTAGCTTTGAGGCAAGAGGGAGTAGGGAAATAGGGCGGTAGTTGGATGGGGAGGTTGGATTGAGGGAAGGTTTTTTGAGGATAGGTGTGACCAGTGCATGTTTTAGAGATGAGGGAAATATACCAGTGCTGAGGGAGAGGTTGAAAATGTGTGTGAGTATGGGGATGAGGGTAGAAGAGAGGGAGGGGAGTAGCTGTGAGGGGATGGGGTCAAGGGGACAGGTAGTGAGGTGGAAGGACAGTATAAGGGCAGAAACTTCATCCTTGTTAACAGGGACAAAAGAGCTGCATTTTTTGATATTTGGGTTTTGGATGATTGCTTTTGAGGGGGTGGGAGATTGGTAGTATGTTGAGAGCTGATTTCACTTCTGATGGAGTCAATTTTGTTTTTGAAGTGGCTGGCAAAATCTTGAGCTGAGAGAGAGGTTGTATTAGGAGGTGGGGGTGGGCGGAGAAGAGTATTGAACGTGGAGAACAGACGTTTTGGGTTAGAGGAAGAGTAGAGTTGAGATTAGAGAAGTATTTTTGCTTATAGAGATTAAAGGGACATTAAACCCAATTTTTTTCTTTCATGATTCAGATAGAGAATACCATTTTAAACAACTTTCTAATTTACTTCTATTATCTAACTTGCTTAATTCTCTTGATATTCTTTCCTAAAAAGCATATCTAGATATGCTCAGTAGCTTCTGATTGGTGGCTGCACATAGATGCCTTATGTGATTGGCTCACCTGTGTGCATTGCTATTTCTTTAACTAAGGATATCTAAAGAATGAAGCAAATTAGATAATAGAAGTAAATTGGAATGTTGTTTAAAATCGTATTCTCTGACTGAATTATGAAAGAAAAATTTTGGGTTTAATATCCCTTTAAGGGCAGAGTAATAGGAGTTCAGGATGAATTTGTATTGAAGAAAGTCAGCTGAACTCTGAGATTTCCTCCAGTGTCGCTCAGCAGTATGAGAACATCTGCGTAGGTACCGTGTCAGAGGAGTATGCCAAGGCTGAGGATGAGAGTGTGGTTTCAGAGCTATGGTAGGAGGGCCAGATTGTCAATGACCGATGTAAGGGTGGAGTTATAGTGGCAGATAGATTGGTCAGGGCAGGAAGAGGAGGTGATGGATGAGAGGAGATGTTTGAGAGAGCTAGCGAGCTGTTGCAGATCTATTGACTTAGTGCTTCTGTGAAGTTTGGTGTGAGGGGTAGAGGGAGGGGGAGTTGTAGGTAGGGAAGTGATGTTGCAAGTTAGGAGATGGTGGTCAGAGAGAGGAAAAGGGGAGTTTGTTAAATTTGAGATAGTGCATCGATAGGTGAAAATCAGGTCAAGGGAATGACCATCTTTATGAGTGGGAAAGTCAGTCCATTGTGACAGGCCGGAAGAGGAAGTGAGTTGAAGAAGTTGTTTTGCAGAGGGGCAGTGGGATTGTCAAGAGGGATGTTGAAGTCGCCAAGAATGAGGGCAGGGGTGTCTAAGGAAAGGAAATAAGGAAGCCAGGCAGCAAAGTGATCTAAAAATTGAGTTGGGGAGCCAGGGGGGCGGTATATGACTGCAACACGTGAAACGTCAAATGAAGAAAATGTGAGTGAAGAGAAGGGCATTGTATCATTTTCTTCTTTTTTTAAAATGTTTTTCATTTATCAGATATTTGTAATATTGACATTTTGTAATGTTCAATATCTATAGGTGATTAGGGTTACCTGAGCCGTAATTGGCTCATTACGCCATTGCGTAATCCGGGTGACGAGGCACAGGTGCGCTACAAGCGGCGTAGGGCTGTAGTGGAACGCATGTTTAGGCTCCTCAAAATGCGCTTAAGATGCCTGGACAGGTCTGGAGGAGCCCTCCAATACAGCCCTAGTAAGGTGGCGAAAATCATTATAGCCTTCAGCGTCCTTCATAACCTGGCTCAGCAGGGTGGGATGCTGCAGGACGTCCAGGTGCCCCGGGACCTCCAACAAGATTAGGAGGACGATGAAGTGTTCGAGGGGCTATTTTGGGACGAGGGGGTTAATGTCAGAGCCAACATCATCAACCGCCACTTTAGACAGTAAATACTATAAGTTATATAGGATCATTGCGAAAATGTGAAACTTTTATTGAAATGAAAGTAGAATCATGCGAACATGTTAGGATTGTTCAATAAATGACTATATCAAAATCTAAAATATATTTTATTATCATAGGCAGGGTCACCTCAACCATGGGACCAAGTGGGTCCAATGGCCCAGCCGGCACTCGACAGAGGGCGGCACTACTGTGAGAACCAGACGGACCACTCCTATACTCTGTATCCTCTTGAGGAGGAAGCACTCGCAACTTGACACAGCAGGCGGCAGCAGCATGACAGCGACTCCAGATTGGTGACTGACGGCATCATCACGCTATACCATTCCTCCAACCATCCTAATTCAATTGCCAGCCCATTTTGCAGTCACTGTCTGTCTATAACATCTACACTCGCACTCCTACAGCATTGTGAAGTTAAGAAACAGCGGTTCTGGCAGGGATTATTAGGATAACTGTATCATTGTAAATCACCCCGATATTATAGGGGTTAAAATAGAGCCGGTGGTGTTTGACCCCCACCCTCCATTGTCAGAAGCATTACTTGTCTGCAATGCAGAAATAGCGAAGTGAAACAAAAACAGATTATTTCCTTGTCTGGGGAGCCTGATAGCTTTGTGCACGTAGAACTCTGACTGAGGGGGTAAGGTGTCCCTGAGAGGCTGCTGCAGTGCACTACACTTGGTCTGAAGCATTTCACTAATTAGTTAAAACAGTGTAGCTGAGATTCTTCTCTCACTGCTAGGCTGCACAACTTGATTTATTTGCGATTATGTGACATCTGTTGCAGAGGGAAGAGTACCAGTGTTTGTGGGAGAGAAGGGTAAGCCTGCTTCTGTGTATGTTTTCATAGCCTGTTAGAAAGTAAAATATGCTCTTTCTAGCGACTCTGGACCTTGCACTGACTGTGTCAGGAGGTCAGATTTACACAGGTTGGGCTGTATATGACACTTTACTAGAGAGGGGGCACATTAAGTTCCAGAGGTCAAACAGTCCATCTGCTTTAGCTTCTATTATAACTCTCTTGCCCTGTCACAGATGTGGATCTAACACTCTGCGGTAATGATTGTGCCATAAACTGCATAGCAGTCAAATCAAGGCTCTGCAGTTGTTTTTTTATTTTTGCTTTTAGTAACATAATTTACTATGTATATATATTTTATTTGAACTGCTATCTGTTTTTTGTAATTCTGTATGTGTGAAAATGTGTTTCTTAAATGTGTACAGGTAGCCCTCAGTTTACGCCGGGGTTAGGTTCCAGGAGGAATGGTTGTAAATTGAAACCGTTGTAAATTGAAACCCAGTTTATAATGTAAGTCAATGGGAAGTGAGGGAATTAGGTTCCAGACCCCTCTCAAAATTGTCATAAGTAACACCTAATACATTATTTTTAAAGCTTTGAAATGAAGACTTTAAATCCTAAACAGCATTATAAACCTAATAATATAGATTGTTTCATCATCAAACTAAGTTTAATGAACAAAAACATTTTCTAAACATCACCTAATAAAATAATCACACAACAGACTGCATCATCATAAAACTAAGTTTTATGAACAAAAACGTTTTTTTACTTGCATTTTTCTGCAATCAGTTCTCTGCATTGTTAGCATGTTAGATAATATTGGGTCTGCACATATTCTATGCATTTCAATCTGCAGTGAGTAAGCAGTTAACCTCACCTGAAGCTGCTGGACAGGAAGATATTAGGGAAGTGCCTGCTAAATTTTGCTCGATAGATCTTGTCTGATCTGTGTACACAAATCCATTTAAGGCTGTTCAGTTGCATAACTTTGCTGCAAAACAAGCGGACAGCTCCACCCACTGGCTATTTTAATTAGTGCATTGCTTACCAAAAGCTTTTCAATAGCAGTCACATGATTGAAAAAAAAGGTTGCTATTCTGAAACGGCGCAAATTGAACCGGCGTAAACCGAGGGCCACCTGTATATGTAACTGTGTGTTTCTTAAAGTGTGTGTATGTGACTGTGTGTTTCTTAAAGTGTGTAGGTAACAGTGTGTGTTTCTTAAGTGTGTGTATGTGGCTGTGTGTTCTTTTCTTTCTTTCTCTCTCTGTCCCTTTCATTCTCCCTCTGACCCTTTCTTTCTCCCTCTGTCCCTTTCTTTCTCCCTCTCTTCTTCTTATGAGCGTGTGTGCATGTATGGTGTGCATGCATATGAGTGTATGTATATGAGTGTGTGTATGTGTGGTGTCGGTGCATATGAGTGTGTGTATGTGTGGTGTACATGCTTATGAGTGTATGTATGTGTGGTGTGCATGGATATGCGTGTTTATATGTGTGGTGTCACAGGGGTCGTGGTCGCGGCGGGAGGACGTCATTTTGATCTCGGACCCAGGCAGCACAATGTCTTGAGCCAGCCCTGATCATAGGTAATTTATACATCATATGACTCTAGCATTGGCTCCTGTGATGACTTCTCCATCTGATTTTTAAAGACAACATCAGACGGTAAGTATACACAATGGCCTCTATTTATCAAGCTGTTTACTTACCTGCATTCAACGGCACCAATACGTTCGCCTAAGATCGCCTAACATTGCCGCCGCGGACCTGAATACGTTTGCCAAATTTATCAAGAAAGCTGTCAAAAAGCCGCGCACCAAGTATGGTGCAATGAGCAGTGGACTGTTGTTAACTAACAGTCATCGATCTCGCTGCTCTTCGGCTTATTTGAAGCTTTCTTGCTATACTGTCACCAAGCACCCACACTATACTATACTGTTAACCCCCTAAACCGCTGCTCCTGGAGCCCCCCGCAACTAAATAAAGTTATTAACCCCTAAACCGCCGCTCCCAGACCCCGCCACCACCTACATTATACCTATTAACCCCTAATCTGCCGCCCCTATACCGCTGCTTCCTACATAAAGTTATTAACCCCTATCCTGCCGATCCCGGACCCCGCCGCAACTAAATAACATAATTTATGGTTACCTGATAAATGTATTTCTCTTGTAGTGTATCCAGTCCACGGATCATCCATTACTTGTTGGATATTCTCCTTCCCAACAGGAAGTTACAAGAGGATCACCCACAGCAGAGCTGCTATATAGCTCCTCCCCTCACTGCCATATCCAGTCATTCGACCCGAAACAAGATGAGAAAGGAGAAACCATAGGGTGCAGTGGTGACTGTATTTTAATTAAAATTTAGACCTGCCTTAAAAGGACAGGGCGGGCCGTGGACTGGATACACTGCAAGAGAAATAAATTTATCAGGTAAGCATAAATTATGTTTTCTCTTGTTAAGTGTATCCAGTCCACGGATCATCCATTACTTGTGGGATACCAATACCAAAGCTAAAGTACACGGATGATGGGAGGGACAAGGCAGGAACTTAAACGGAAGGAACCACTGCCTGTAGAACCTTTCTCCCAAAAACAGCCTCCGAAGAAGAAAAAGTGTCAAATTTGTAAAATTTTGAAAAGGTGTGAAGCGAAGACCAAGTCGCAGCCTTGCAAATCTGTTCAACAGAGGCCTCATTTTTAAAGGCCCAGGTGGAAGCCACAGCTCTAGTAGAATGAGATGTAATCCTTTCTGGGGGCTGCTGTCCAGCAGTCTCATAGGCTAAGCATATTATGCTCCGAAGCCAAAAGGAGAGAGAGGTTGCCGAAGCTTTTTGACCTCTCCTCTGTCCAGAGTAAACGACAAACAGGGCAGATGTTTGACGAAAATCTTTAGTAGCCTGTAAGTAAAACTTCAAGGCACGGACTACGTCCAGATTATGCAAAAAATGTTCCTTCTTTGAAGAAGGATTAGGACACAATGATGGAACAACAATCTCTTGATTGATATTCCTGTTAGAAACCACCTTAGGTAAAAACCCAGGTTTGGTACGCAGAACTACCTTGTCTGAATGAAAAATCAGATACGGAGAATCACAATGTAAGGCAGATAACTCAGAGACTCTTCGAGCCGAGGAAATAGCCATCAAAAACAGAACTTTCCAAGATAAAAGTTTAATATCAATGGAATGAAGGGGTTCAAACGGAACTCCCTGAAGAATTTTAAGAACCAAGTTTAAGCTCCACGGGGGAGCAACAGTTTTAAACACAGGCTTAATCCTAACCAAAGCCTGACAAAATGCCTGGACGTCTGGAACTTCTGCCAGACGCTTGTGCAAAAGAATAGACAGAGCAGAGATCTGCCCTTTTAAAGAACTAGCTGATAAGCCTTTGTCCAAATCCTCTTGGAGAAAGGACAATATCCTAGGAATCCTAACCTTACTCCATGAGTAACTCTTGGATTCACACCAATAAAGATATTTACGCCATATCTTATGGTAGATTTTCCTGGTGACAGGCTTCCGAGCCTGTATTAAGGTATCAATGACTGACTCGGAGAAGCCACGCCTTGATAGAATCAAGCGTTCAATCTCCATGCAGTCAGTCTCAGAGAAAGTAGATTTGGATGATTGAAAGGACCTTGTATTAGAAGGTCCTGCCTCAGAGGCAGAGTCCATGGTGGAAGAGATGATATGTCCACTAGGTCTGCATACCAGGTCCTGCGTGGCCACGCAGGCGCTATCAGAATCACCGATGCTCTCTCTTGTTTGATTTTGGCAATCAGTCGAGGGAGCAGAGGAAACGGTGGAAACACATAGGCCAGGTTGAAGAACCAAGGAGCTGGATCCGTAACAAGGAAGCTTGGCGTTCTGGCGAGACGCTATGAGATCCAGTTCTGGTTTGCCCCAACGATGGACCAGTTGAGCAAACACCTCCGGATGGAGTTCCCACTCCCCCGGATGAAAAGTCTGACGACTTAGAAAATCCGCCTCCCAGTTCTCTACGCCTGGGATGTGGATCGCTGACAGGTGGCAAGAGTGAGACTCTGCCCAGCGAATTATCTTTGAGACTTCTAACATCGCTAGGGAACTCCTGGTTCCCCCTTGATGGTTGATGTAAGCCACAGTCGTGATGTTGTTCGACTGAAATCTGATGAACCTCAGTGTTGCTAACTGAGGCCAAGCTAGAAGAGCATTGAATATTGCTCTTAACTCCAGAATATTTATTGGGAGGAGTTTCTCCTCCTTAGTCCACGATCCCTGAGCCTTCAGGGAGTTCCAGACTGCGCCCCAACCTAGAAGGCTGGCATCTGTTGTTACAATCGTCCAATCTGGCCTGCGAAAGGTCATACCCTTGGACAGATAGACCCGAGAAAGCCACCAGAGAAGAGAATCTCTGGTCTCTTGATCCAGATTTAGTAGAGGGGACAAATCTGAGTAATCCCCATTCCACTGACTTAGCATGCATAATTGCAGCGGTCTGAGATGCAGGCGCGCAAATGGCACTATGTCCATTGTCGCTACCATTAAGCCGATTACTTTCATGCACTGAGCCACTGACGGGCGTGGAATGGAATGAAGGACACGGCAAGCATTTAGAAGTTTTGATAACCTGGACTCCGTCAGGTAAATTTTCATCTCTACAGAATCTATAAGAGTCCCTAGGAAGGAGACTCTTGTGAGTGGTGATAGAGAACTCTTTTCCACATTCACTTTCCACCCATGCGACCTCAGAAATGCCAGAACTATCTCTGTATGAGACTTGGCAATTTGAAAGCTTGACGCCTGTATCAGGATGTCGTCTAGATACGGAGCCACCGCTATGCCTCGCGGTCTTAGAACCGCCAGAAGTGAGCCCAGAACCTTTGTAAAAATTCTCGGGGCAGTGGCCAACCCGAAGGGAAGAGCTACAAATTGGTAATGCCTGTCTAGAAAGGCAAACCTTAGGAACCGATGATGATCTTTGTGAATCGGTATGTGAAGGTAGGCATCCTTTAAGTCCACTGTGGTCATGTACTGACCCTCTTGGATCATGGGTAGGATGGTCCGAATAGTTTCCATTTTGAATGATGGAACTCTGAGGAATTTGTTTAAGATCTTTAGATCCAAGATTGGTCTGAAGGTTCCCTCTTTCTTGGGAACCACAAACAGATTTGAATAAAATCCCTGTCCTTGTTCCGTCCGCGGAACTGGATGGATCACTCCCATTACTAGGAGGTCTTGCACACAGCTTAGGAATGCCTCTTTCTTTATCTGGTTTGATGATAATCTTGAAAGATGAAATCTCCCTTGTGGAGGAGAAGCTTTGAAGTCCAGAAGATATCCCTGAGATATGATCTCCAACGCCCAGGGATCCTGAACATCTCTTGCCCACGCCTGGGCGAAGAGAGAAAGTCTGCCCCCCACTAGATCCGTTTCCGGATAGGGGGCCGTTGCTTCATGCTGTCTTGGGGGCAGCAGCAGGCTTCCTGGCCTGCTTGCCCTTGTTCCAGGACTGGTTAGGTTTCAAGGAATGTCTGGAATGAGCAATAGTTCCCTCTTGTTTTGAAGCGGAGGAAGTTGATGCTGCTCCTGCCTTGAAATTTCGAAAGGCACGAAAATTAGACTGTTTGGCCTTTGATTTGGCCCTGTCCTGAGGAAGGGTATGACCCTTGCCTCCAGTAATGTCAGCAATAATTTCCTTCAAGCCAGGCCCGAATAAGGTCTGTCCCTTGAAAGGAATGTTGAGTAATTTAGACTTTGAAGTTACGTCAGCTGACCAGGATTTAAGCCATAGCGCCCTACGCGCCTGGATGGCGAATCCGGAATTCTTAGCCGTTAGTTTAGTCAAATGAACAATGGCATCAGAAACAAATGAGTTAACTAGCTTAAGCGTTCTAAGCTTGTCAATAATTTCATTCAATGGAGCTGTCTGGATGGCCTCTTCCAGGGCCTCAAACCAGAATGCCGCCGCAGCAGTGACAAGCGCAATGCATGCAAGGGGCTGTAAAATAAAACCTTGTTGAACAAACATTTTCTTAAGGTAACCCTCCAATTTTTTATCCATTGGATCTGAAAAAGCACAACTGTCCTCAACCGGGATAGTGGTACGCTTTGCTAAAGTAGAAACTGCTCCCTCCACCTTAGGGACCGTCTGCCATAAGTCCAGTGTAGTGGCGTCTATTGGAAACATTTTTCTAAATATAGGAGGTGGGGAAAAGGGCACACCGGGTCTATCCCACTCCTTGCTAATAATTTCTGTAAGCCTTTTAGGTATAGGAAAAACGTCAGTACACACCGGCACCGCATAGTATCTATCCAGCCTACACAATTTCTCTGGAATTGCAACTGTGTTACAGTCATTCAGAGCAGCTAATACCTCCCCAAGCAATACACGGAGGTTCTCAAGCTTAAATTTAAAATTAGAAATCTCTGAATCAGGTTTCCCCGAGTCAGAGATGTCACTCACAGACTGAAGCTCTCCGTCCTCATGTTCTGCATACTGTGACGCAGTATCAGACATGGCTCTAACAGCATTTGCGCACTCTGTATCTCTCCTAACCCCAGAGCTATCGCGCTTGCCTCTTAATTCAGGCAATCTAGATAATACCTCTGACAGGGTATTATTCATGATTGCAGCCATGTCCTGCAAGGTAATCGCTATGGGAGCCCCTGATGTAATTGGTGCCATATTAGCGTGCGTCCCCTGAGCGGGAGACGAAGGGTCTGACACGTGGGGAGAGTTAGTCGGCATAACTTCCCCCTCGACAGAACCCTCTGGTGATAATTCTTTTATAGATAAAGACTGATCTTTACTGTTTAAGGTGAAATCAATACATTTAGTACACATTCTCCTATGGGGCTCCACCATGGCTTTCAAACATAATGAACAAGTAGGTTCCTCTGTGTCAGACATGTTTAAACAGACTAGCAATGAGACTAGCAAGCTTGGAAAACACTTTAAAACAAGTTTACAAGCAATATAAAAAAACGTTACTGCGCCTTTAAAAAACACAAATTTTCCCAAATTTTGAAATAACAGTGAAAAAATGCAGTTACACTAACTAAATTTTTACAGTGTATGTAATAAGTTAGCAGAGCATTGCACCCACTTGCAAATGGATGATTAACCCCTTAATACCAAAAACGGCATAACAAATGACAAAAACGTTTTTTAAACAGTCACAACAACTGCCACAGCTCTACTGTGGCTTTTTACCTCCCTCAATATGACTTTTGAAGCCTTTTGAGCCCTTCAGAGAAGTCCTGGATCATGCAGGAAGAAGCTGGATGTCTGTGTCTGTAATTTTTGCTGTGCAAAAAAACGCCAAAATAGGCCCCTCCCACTCATATTACAACAGTGGGAAGCCTCAGGGAACTGTTTCTAGGCAAAATTCAAGCCAGCCATGTGGAAAAAACTAGGCCCCAATAAGTTTTATCACCAAACATATGTAAAAAACGATTAAACATGCCAGCAAACGTTTTAAAATACACTTTTATAAGAGTATGTATCTCTATTAATAAGCCTGATACCAGTCGCTATCACTGCATTTAAGGCTTTACTTACATTACTTCGGTATCAGCAGCATTTTCTAGCAAATTCCATCCCTAGAAAAATATTTTAACTGCACACACCTTATTGCAGGAAAACCTGCACGCTATTCCCCCTCTGAAGTTACCTCACTCCTCAGAATATGTGAGAACAGCAAAGGATCTTAGTTACTTCTGCTAAGATCATAGAAAACGCAGGCAGATTCTTCTTCTAAATACTGCCTGAGATAAACAGTACACTCCGGTACCATTTAAAAATAACAAACTTTTGATTGAAGAAATAAACTAAGTATAAAACACCACAGTACTCTTACGACCTCCATCTTAGTTGAGAGTTGCAAGAGAATGACTAGATATGGCAGTGAGGGGAGGAGCTATATAGCAGCTCTGCTGTGGGTGATCCTCTTGCAACTTCCTGTTGGGAAGGAGAATATCCCACAAGTAATGGATGATCCGTGGACTGGATACACTTAACAAGAGAAAAATTGTTTAACCCCTAAACCGCCACTCTCGGAGCCCACCGCCATTTAATTATAACTATAATTAAATAAATAATTCCTATTTAAAACTAAATACTTACCTATAAAATAAAGCCTAAGATAGCTACAATATAACTAATAGTTACATTGTAGCTATTTTAGGATTTATTTTTATTTTACAGGCAACTTTGTATTTATTTTAACTAGGTAGAATAGTTATTAAATAGTACAACAAAAAACATCAGCCAATAGGATTTTTCCTACCTTAATTCCGATTGGCTGATAGAATCCTATCAGCCAATCGGAATTCATGGGACACCATCTTGGATGACGTCATTTAAAGGAACCTTCATTCTTCGTTAGGATGTCGATGGAAGAGGATGCTCTGCGTCGGATGGATTGAAGATGGATCCGCTCCGCTCCGGATGGATGAAGATAGAAGATGCCGCCTGGATGAAGTCTTCTGCCCGTCTGGAGGTCCTCTTCTGCCCGGATCGGATGAAGTCTTCTGCCCCTCTGGAGGTCCACTTGTTCCCAGCTGGGTGAAGACGGCTCAAGGTAGGGTGATCTTCAGGGGGTTAGTGTTAGGTTTTTTTAAGGGGGGGTTGGGTGGGTTTTAGAGTAGGGTTGGGTGTGTGGGGGCTTAGATTAGGTGTAATTAGTTTAAAATTCTTGTAATTTTTTTATTTTCTGTAATTTAGTGTTTGTTTTTTTGTACTTTAGTTTATTTTATTTTATTGTATTTAATTGCAGGTAATTGTAGTTAATTAATTTAATTTATTTAATTGTAGTGTTAGGTGTAATTGTAACTTAGGTTAGGATTTAATTTACAGGTACTTTTGTATTTATTTTAGCTAGGTAGTTATTAAATAGTGAATAACTATTTAATAACTATTGTACCTAGTTAAAATAAATACAAAGTTGCCTGTAAAATAAAAATAAATCCTAAAATAGCTACAATGTAATTATTAATTATATTGTATCTATCTTAGGGTTTATTTTATAAGTAAGTATTTAGTTTTAAATAGGAATAATTTAGTTAATAATAGTAAATTTATTTATATTAATTTAAATAATATTTAAGTTAGGGGGGTGTTATGGTTAGACTTAGGTTTAGGGGTTAATAAAAACATAATTTATGCTTACCTGATAAATTCCTTTCTTCTGTAGTGTGATCAGTCCACGGGTCATCATTACTTCTGGGATATTACTCCTCCCCAACAGGAAGTGCAAGAGGATTCACCCAGCAGAGCTGCATATAGCTCCTCCCCTCTACGTCACTCCCAGTCATTCGACCAAGGACCAACGAGAAAGGAAAAGCCAAGGGTGAAGTGGTGACTGGAGTATAAATTAAAAAATATTTACCTGCCTTAAAAACAGGGCGGGCCGTGGACTGATCACACTACAGAAGAAAGGAATTTATCAGGTAAGCATAAATTATGTTTTCTTCTGTTAAGTGTGATCAGTCCACGGGTCATCATTACTTCTGGGATACCAATACCAAAGCAAAAGTACACGGATGACGGGAGGGATAGGCAGGCTCTTTATACAGAAGGAACCACTGCCTGAAGAACCTTTCTCCCAAAAATAGCCTCCGAAGAAGCAAAAGTGTCAAATTTGTAAAATTTGGAAAAAGTATGAAGCGAAGACCAAGTTGCAGCCTTGCAAATCTGTTCAACAGAGGCCTCATTCTTGAAGGCCCAAGTGGAAGCCACAGCTCTAGTAGAATGAGCTGTAATTCTTTCAGGAGGCTGCTGTCCAGCAGTCTCATAAGCTAAACGAATTATGCTACGAAGCCAAAAAGAAAGAGAGGTAGCGGAAGCTTTTTGACCTCTCCTCTGCCCAGAGTAAATGACAAACAGAGAAGACGTTTGTCGAAATTCCTTAGTTGCCTGTAAGTAAAATTTTAGAGCACGGACTACATCCAGGTTGTGCAGCAGACGTTCCTTCTTTGAAGAAGGATTTGGGCATAAAGAAGGAACAACAATCTCTTGATTGATATTCCTGTTAGTAACTACCTTAGGTAAGAACCCAGGTTTAGTACGCAGGACTACCTTATCCGAATGAAAAATCAAATAAGGAGAATCACAATGTAAGGCTGATAATTCAGAGACTCTTCGAGCCGAGGAAATAGCCATTAAAAATAGAACTTTCCAAGATAAGAACTTTATATCAATGGAATGAAGGGGCTCAAACGGAACGCCCTGTAAAACATTAAGAACAAGGTTTAAACTCCATGGTGGAGCAACAGTTTTAAACACAGGCTTAATCCTGGCCAAAGCCTGACAAAAAGCCTGGACGTCAGGAACTTCTGACAGACGTTTGTGTAACAGAATGGACAGAGCTGAGATCTGTCCCTTTAATGAACTAGCAGATAAACCCTTTTCTAAACCTTCTTGTAGAAAAGACAATATCCTAGGAATCCTAACCTTACTCCAAGAGTAACCTTTGGATTCACACCAATATAGGTATTTACGCCATATCTTATGGTAAATCTTTCTGGTAACAGGTTTCCTAGCCTGTATTAAGGTATCAATAACTGACTCAGAAAACCCACGTCTTGATAAAATCAAGCGTTCAATTTCCAAGCAGTCAGCTTCAGAGAAGTTAGATTTTGATGTTTGAAGGGACCCTGTATCAGAAGGTCCTGTTTCAGAGGTAGAGACCAAGGTGGACAGGATGACATGTCCACCAGGTCTGCATACCAAGTCCTGCGTGGCCACGCAGGTGCTATTAGAATCACTGATGCTCTCTCTTGTTTGATTCTGGCAATCAATCGAGGAAGCAACGGGAAGGGTGGAAACACGTAAGCCATCCTGAAGTCCCAAGGTGCTGTCAGAGCATCTATCAGGACTGCTCCTGGATCCCTGGATCTGGACCCGTAACGAGGAAGCTTGGCGTTCTGTCGAGACGCCATGAGATCTATCTCTGGTTTGCCCCAACGTCGAAGTATTTGGGCAAAGACCTCCGGATGAAGTTCCCACTCCCCCGGATGAAAAGTTTGACGACTTAAGAAATCCGCCTCCCAGTTCTCCACTCCCGGGATGTGGATTGCTGACAGGTGGCAAGAGTGAGACTCTGCCCAGCGAATTATCTTTGATACTTCCATCATAGCTAGGGAGCTTCTTGTCCCTCCCTGATGGTTGATGTAAGCTACAGTCGTGATGTTGTCCGACTGAAACCTGATGAACCCCCGAGTTGTTAACTGGGGCCAAGCCAGGAGGGCATTGAGAACTGCTCTCAATTCCAGAATGTTTATTGGCAGGAGACTCTCCTCCTGACTCCATTGTCCCTGAGCCTTCAGAGAATTCCAGACGGCACCCCAACCTAGAAGGCTGGCGTCTGTTGTTACAATTGTCCAGTCTGGTCTGCTGAATGGCATCCCCCTGGACAGATGTAGCCGAGAAAGCCACCATAGAAGAGAATTTCTGGTCTCTTGATCCAGATTCAGAGAAGGGGATAAGTCTGAGTAATCCCCATTCCACTGACTTAGCATGCACAGTTGCAGTGGTCTGAGGTGTAAGCGTGCAAAGGGTACTATGTCCATTGCCGCTACCATTAAGCCGATTACCTCCATGCATTGAGCCACTGACGGGTGTTGAATGGAATGAAGGGTGCGGCAAGCACTTTGAAGTCTTGTTAGCCTGTCCTCTGTCAGGTAAATCTTCATTTCTACAGAATCTATAAGAGTCCCCAGGAAGGGAACTCTTGTGAGTGGAACGAGTGAACTTTTCTTTTCGTTCACCTTCCATCCATGTGACCTTAGAAATGCCAGCACTAACTCTGTATGAGACTTGGCAGTTTGAAAGCTTGAAGCTTGTATCAGAATGTCGTCTAGGTATGGAGCTACCGAGATTCCCCGCGGTCTTAGTACCGCCAGAAGAGCACCCAGAACCTTTGTGAAGATTCTTGGAGCTGTAGCCAATCCGAATGGAAGAGCCACAAACTGGTAATGCCTGTCTAGGAAGGCAAACCTTAGGTACCGATAATGATCTTTGTGAATCGGTATGTGAAGGTAAGCATCTTTTAAATCTACAGTGGTCATGTACTGACCCTCTTGGATCATAGGTAAAATTGTCCGAATAGTCTCCATCTTGAACGATGGAACTCTTAGGAATTTGTTTAGGATCTTTAAGTCCAGGATTGGTCTGAAAGTTCCCTCTTTTTTGGGAACCACAAACAGATTTGAGTAAAACCCCTGTCCCTGTTCCGATCGTGGAACTGGATGGATTACTCCCATTAACAAGAGCTCTTGTACGCAGCGTAGAAACGCCTCTTTCTTTGTCTGGATTGTTGACAATCTTGACAGATGAAATCTCTCTCTTGGAGGAGAGTATTTGAAGTCCAGAAGGTATCCCTGAGATATTATCTCTAGCACCCAGGGATCCTGAACATCTCTTGCCCAAGCCTGGGCGAAGAGAGAAAGTCTGCCCCCCACTAGATCCGATCCCGGATCGGGGGCCCTCAATTCATGCTGTTTTAGGGGCAGCAGCAGGTTTCCTAGTCTGCTTGCCCTTGTTCCAGGACTGGTTAGGTTTCCAGCCTTGTCTGTAGCGAGCAACAGCTCCTTCCTGTTTTGGTGCAGAGGAAGTTGATGCTGCTCCTGCTTTGAAATTACGAAAGGAACGAAAATTAGACTGTCTAGTCTTGGCTTTGGCTTTGTCCTGAGGCAGGGCATGGCCTTTACCTCCTGTAATGTCAGCGATAATCTCTTTCAACCCGGGCCCGAATAAGGTCTGCCCTTTGAAAGGTATATTAAGCAATTTAGACTTAGAAGTAACATCAGCTGACCAGGATTTTAGCCACAGCGCCCTGCGTGCCTGAATGGCGAATCCTGAATTCTTCGCCGTAAGTTTAGTAAGATGTACTACGGCCTCCGAAATGAATGAATTAGCTAGTTTAAGGACTCTAAGCCTGTCCGTAATGTCGTCCAGAGTAGCTGAACCAATGTTCTCTTCCAGAGACTCAATCCAGAATGCCGCTGCAGCCGTGATCGGCGCAATGCATGCAAGGGGTTGCAATATAAAACCTTGTTGAACAAACATTTTCTTAAGGTAACCCTCTAACTTTTTATCCATTGGATCTGAAAAAGCACAGCTATCCTCCACCGGGATAGTGGTACGCTTGGCTAAGGTAGAAACTGCTCCCTCCACCTTAGGGACCGTTTGCCATAAGTCCCTTGTGGTGGCGTCTATTGGAAACATTTTTCTAAATATCGGAGGGGGTGAGAACGGCACACCGGGTCTATCCCACTCCTTAGTAACAATTTCAGTAAGTCTCTTAGGTATAGGAAAAACCTCAGTACTCGTCGGTACCGCAAAATATTTATCCAACCTACACATTTTCTCTGGTATTGCAACTGTGTTACAATCATTCAGAGCCGTTAACACCTCCCCTAGTAATGCACGGAGGTTTTCCAGTTTAAATTTAAAATTTGAAATATCTGAATCCAGTCTGTTTGGATCAGAACCGTCACCCACAGAATGAAGTTCTCCGTCCTCATGTTCTGCCACCTGTGACGCAGTGTCTGACATGGCCCTAATATTATCAGCGCACTCTGTTCTCACCCCAGAGTGATCACGCTTACCTCTTAGTTCTGGTAATTTAGCCAAAACCTCAGTCATAACAGTAGCCATATCCTGTAATGTGATTTGTAATGGCCGCCCAGATGTACTCGGCGCTACAATATCACGCACCTCCCTCTGAGCGGGAGATGTAGGTACTGACACGTGAGGCGAGTTAGTCGGCATAACTCTCCCCTCGTTGTTTGGTGAAATTTGTTCAATTTGTACAGATTGACTTTTATTTAAAGTAGCATCAATACAGTTAGTACATAAATTTCTATTGGGCTCCACTTTGGCATTGCAACAAATGACACAGGTATCATCCTCTGAATCAGACATGTTTAACACACTAGCAAATAAACTTGCAACTTGGAAATACAATTCAATTAGAATAATATTAAAACGTACTGTGCCTTTAAGAAGCACAGAAGATCTATGACAGTTGAAAATTAATAAATTGAAACAGTTATAGCCTCAATCCTTGTAAACAACACAACTTTAGCAAAGGTTTAATCCCATTAGCAAAGATAACAAATTCTGAAAGCAGGAAACAAATTACAGAATAAACGTTTTTTATCTCAGTCAAACTATAATTCTCACAGCTCTGCTGAGAGAAATTACCTCCCTCAAAATAAGTTTTGAAGACCCCTGAGCTCTGTAGAGATGAACCGGATCATGCAGGGAGTACAATGAGTTGCTGACTGAAATATTTGATGCGTAGTAAAAGCGCCAAAAAACGGCCCCTCCCCCTCACACACAGCAGTGAGGGAGAACAGAAACTGTCAGAAAACAGATTAAGCAACTGCCAAGTGGAAAAATAGTGCCCAAACATTTATTCACTCAGTACCTCAGCAAATGAAAATGATTTTACATTCCAGCAAAAACGTTAAACATAATCTCTAGTTATTAAACAGCTTTATGTATTTGTTACAGTGTAATTCTAGTGAAGTACCATTCCCCAGAATACTGAAGTGTAAAGTATACATACATGATATTATATCGGTATGGCAGGATTTTCTCATCAATTCCATTGTCAGAAAATAAAAACTGCTACATACCTCTATGCAGATTCATCTGCCCGCTGTCCCCTGATCTGAAGTTTACCTCTCCTCAGATGGCCGAGAAACAGCAATATGATCTTAACTACTCCGGCTAAAATCATAACAAAAACTCTGGTAGATTCTTCTTCAAACTCTGCCAGAGAGATAATAACACACTCCGGTGCTATTTTAAAATAACAAACTTTTGATTGAAGATATAAAACTAAGTATAATCACCATAGTCCTCTCACACATCCTATCTAGTCGTTGGGTGCAAGAGAATGACTGGGAGTGACGTAGAGGGGAGGAGCTATATGCAGCTCTGCTGGGTGAATCCTCTTGCACTTCCTGTTGGGGAGGAGTAATATCCCAGAAGTAATGATGACCCGTGGACTGATCACACTTAACAGAAGAAATTAATATAGTGGCGGCGGTGAAGGGGGGCAGATTAGGGGTTAATAAATATAATGTAGGTGGCGGCGGGTCCGGGAGCTGCGGTTTAGGGGTTAATAACTTTATTTAGTTGCGGCGGGGTCCGGGAGTGGCGGTTTAGGGGTTAATACGTTTATTAGAGTGGTGGTGGGCTCCGGGAGCGACGGTTTAGGGGTTAATAAGTATAAAGTAGGTGGCAGCAGTGTAGGGGGGCAGATTAGGGGTGTTTAGACTCGGGGTACATGTTAGAGTGTTAGGTGTAGACATTTCCCATAGGAATCAATGGGATATCGGGCAGCAGCGAACATAAGCTTTCGCTGCTGTCAGACTCCCATTGATTCCTATGGCATCCGCCGCCTCCAGGGCGGCGGATTGAAAACCAGGTACGCTGGGCCGGAAAAGTGGTGAGCATACCTGGTAGGATCTTGATAACTTCCAAAAGTAGTCATATAGTGCCGAACTTGCATTCGAAACATCTGGAGTGATGTAACCATCAATCTGTGTCGGACTGAGTCCGGCGGATCATATGTTACGTCACAAAATTCAACTTTTGCCGGTCTCTAGCCTTTGATAACTAAAGCGAATCAGGCTCGCCGCAAATACGCTGCGGAATTCCAGCGTGTTTGCGGTTGACAGCTTGATAAATAAGGGCCAATGTATGGACCAAGAATGGGGGGGGGGGGGTTAAAAATTATTTTACATGTAGTATTTAATTTAGACAATAGATTTTAGATATTCTGAAAGGGATGAATGCCACAGATAGCAGATAAAGGGATACGATAAAGGGATACTCTGAAGCACATCGTATTGCCAAAGTCATACATCAGAGGTTAAGAATGCACAATGTATGTGAGGGGGTGGTCCCTGATCCATCATATGGCACACAATTAGATTACACGTCTTACTCACTTTCGACATTATTAGATTTGAGATATTCTGAAATGCATTAATGTGACAGATAGCAGATAAAGGGTTACTCTGAAGCACATTGAATTGACAGCCATACATCAGAGGTTAAGTATGCACAATGTATGTGACTCAGCTTCACACTTGATTGTTAGAACATAACACAGAGGCTACATATGCTTAGTAAGCTATTGCTATAAACATTTTAGAAAATAGTTAGTGTTAGGGGGATGGATGCAGACCTATGTACCATTTTATTAGATATTTGATTTATACTTTATTTTCGATTAGGGAGACTGACTTTATCTACAGACTGAAAGTGAAGAATACCAGACTGAAAGTGAAGAATACCAATGTGATCATATCTGTGGCATTGTCTTTCAACTGTGCTGACTTCTGCAACATATAAAGACACCTTCACATTGTAAGTGTACCCAATGTTGGGAACAAGACTGGGGGGATGCAGGATACATCCTATGGGAAACACTTATGTTTCATCTAATTTCTCTTAGATGGTATTTCACAATCCTCTATTTTGAAAGTGATGAATGTGACACATAATGCAGATAAAATGATATTTGGAATAGACTCGACTTTTAAAGATCATACATTAGGTTAGTTTGCACAATGCATGCTATTAAGAATCATAGGAGGAATACTGGTGCTATTGATTAATATATAGAATGGCCTATATTTAACAAAGGCTGGCGGAACTGATCCGACAGTGCGGATCAGGTCCGCCAGACCTCGCTGAATACGGAGAGCAATACGCTCTACGTATTCAGCATTGCACCTGCAGGCTCGCCAGAAACACGGGGCATCAAGCTCCATTCGGAGCTTGATAGATAGGCCCCAATGTGTCTAACAATTAGTCTGCCTAATATACTTTTTTTATAAAATTTATTTTATATACATTCCCACTACTTTGTGCTAGAGAGGACTCCGATTGTGACCGATCACACGGATAAAGGGTTACATTTCATATGAAATAATTTCATAGGATACATTTAGGTTTTTTAACTTTTTGCATGGACATGACATATTACATTCAATTATGTCCCTCATACAATTGAATATTTAGTAATATATTTTAAAAAATAGGATATTAGGTATTTGTCTAATTTTAAATCACCTAGATTACAAGTTGTGCGTTCGTGTTTTAACGCTAAAATGGTAATTTCAGCATTAAAACAGCACCGCAGCCATTATGAGTCTTGTTGGTATAGCTATACCGCAAGCCTTTTAGCCTGTAACGCAACGTCAGTCCCGCAAACGTAAAAATTAAGTTTTTTTCATGGGACTTCCATAACGCAGCCATTACGAGTTTTGCAGTGAGGCTAAAAATCTTGTGTTGCAGCCTATACCGACAAGATCTGTTTTGTCATCTGAAAGCAGTAGTTATGAGTTTTATGCAACAAAACTGTACACTAAACACCCATAAACAACATATTAACCCCTAAACCGAGGCTTTCCCGCATCACAAATACTTTATTAAATTTATTAACCCCTAATCTGCTGCTCCCGACATCGCCGCCACTAATACAATTTATTAACCCCTATTCCGCTGCTCCCCGACATCGTCGCCACTATACTAAAGTTATTAACCCCTAAACCACCGCCCTCCCACATCCCAAACACTTTTTAACTATTATTAACTCCTAATCTGCTGTCCGCCCACATCGCCCCCACTATACTAAAGTTATTAAACTGCAAGCCCCCACAACAAAATATACTATATTAAACTATTAACCCCTAAACCGAAAGCCCCCACATCGCAATAAACTAATTTAATTTAGTAACCCCTAAACCTAACTGATTTGAACTGCCATAGAATTTCAGAAGCTCTCATCCTATTGGCTGTTTTGAACAGCCAATAGGATTTCAGTAGCTCTCATCCGATTGGCTGATTTGAATTTGCAAAATCAAATCAGCCAATAGGAATGCAAGGGACGCCATTTTGAATTGCATACCTTTCATTGAACATTCAGTATACAGCGGCGACCGTATGAAGAGGATGCTCCTCGCCGGATGTCTTTAGGATGGACCCGCTCCGCACCACCAGGATGAAGATAGAAGACGCCGCATGGATGAAGATGGAGCCGCCTGCCCTCTAGATGAAGATGGAGACACAAGGATGAAGATCCTTCAACCAGGACTTCAGCAACTGTGAGTGGATCTTCGGGGGTTAGTGTTAGGATTGTTTAAACTTTTTTGGGTGTTTGTTTTTTTTTTAGTTTAGGGTTTGGGCTTTTTGTAAAGAGCTAAATGCCGTTTTAAGGGCAATGCAAAAGAGCTAAATGCCCTTTTAAGGGCAATGCCCATACAAATGCCCTTTTCAGGGCAATGGCTAGCTTAGTTTTTTTTATTTTGTGGGTTTGGGTGGGTGGGGGTTTGTAATGTTAGTGGGTCTTTGTATTATTTTTTCAGGTAAAAAAGCTGTTTAACTTAGGGCAATGCCCTACAAAAACCCCTTTTAAGGGCCCACAAAAGGCCCTTTTAAGGGCCCTTGGTAGTTTATTCTAGATTAGGTTTTTTTATTTTGGGGTGTTTTTTTTTTAAATGGGTATTAGAATAGAAATACATACACAAAGAAAGCAAAAGAAGGCTGCGCTACTTTACCAAACAGCGTGAATCAAGGAATATGGTAGAATATTCAAGATGTCCCCACAACGATGTTCTGCAAACAGGAGGAAACCAAGTTGGAGCCGATAGGAGTGCTGCTGTACACGAATCCGAAGGTTTTTCATCCACAGACGTACACAAACAATACTGAAATAGAGGAGGAGACAGCGCCTTGAGGCTTTTTGGTCGTACTGAGTATCCGTAGAATAAGGTGTGAGGACGCTTGATGACGTATCCAGACGGCTACGCTACTGTTTCTACAGCCGGGAACTTTTGAATTGGTTCTACACGGATGGCTCCCCTCGCCTCTTCTGACGCTATTCCATTGTTGTGGTGAAGTCACCTATTATATCGCTGATTGTGCTGTTTTTTATTCACTTTCTAGTAAGTTCATTACTAGTGTGTGCCATTTGTAATAATAAACCTCTACCTTGAATCGGATGTGTCTCCTTCTGCTCTCAGTAATAGAATAGAAATATTTTTTTATTATTTTTGATAATTTATTATTTTGTGTGATGTATTAATTTCGTTTTGGGGTGGGTTTTTATTTTTAGATTAGGGCTTGGGCAGTTCATAAAAGACCTGAATGCCCTTTAAGGGCAGGAAAAATATCTAAATGCCCTTTTAAGGGGAATGTCCATACAAATGCCCTTTTCAGGGAAATGGGTAGATTAGGTTTTACTTTATTTTTATTTTGTAGGTTTGGGGGTGGGGGTTGTATACTGTTTGGGGGTGCCCTACAAAAGGCCCTTTTAATGGCCCTTGGTAGTTTATTCTAGATTAGGCTTTTTATTTTGGAGTGTGGTTTTTTTTTTGTTTTTTTTTAAATCTTTTATTTAAATACAACAGCGAAAAAAGAAATTTAAGTGACAGAAACCCATCAGGTAATAGATATAATGAACAAAACAAGAAAAACACAAACATTTTCCCAAGCCCTCAGGTAAATCAAAATTCATAATGTATAGAATTATGGTTCAAACCACAATCTGTCATCACAGGCCTATACAGAGCAATATTGATTGATTATCATTAACAAATTAAGCAACATGAATATGCCAGTTCCTACAATACTAAAAGAGCTGTTGTATTTTTTTCAAACTTATGTGTTCCATAAAACAAAAAAAACAAACACAAAAAAAATAAAACAAAAACTAAGCAAAACAGAACAAAGTATAACTTAGCAAAATAAAAAAACACAAAACAAAACAACAGGAAACAGAGAAAAGAAAAAAAAATTGCATGGAGACGGCAGGTTACCACAGGCCCAACAAAACCAAATCTGAGTTTCTAAATGGGTAAATTAGATAGTCTATTTCATTAGGAGGAAGGACTTTAATAAAGACAGACCATTTCATAAAAAACTCCCTTATGTCCTGATCATCATTTAAGTTAGTATCGAACTGTTCTGAGATACATTCACCTAGATTACGAGTTTTAAAAAGCAGTGTTGGCCGGTCCCAACGATGCTTTTTAACGCCCGCTGGTATTATGACCAGACTTGGAAATACTGCAAATCCACTTACGTAAATTGGGTATCCTGTTTTTTCAATGGGACTTGCATAGCGCCGGTATTATGAGTCTGCCAAAAAGTGAGCGGTACACCCTCTCCTGTCAACACTGGTACCTATTTTAAAGTCAGTAGTTAAGAGTTTTACACTACAACGCCGTAGCATAAAACTCTTAACTAAAGTGCTAAAAAGTACACTAACACCCATAAACTACCTATTAACCCCTAAACCGAGGCCCTCCCACATCGCAAACACTAAAATAAATTTTTTAACCCCTAATCTGCCGAACCGGACATCGCCGCCACTATAATAAATATATTAACCCCTAAACCGCCGCACTCCCGCCTCGCAAACATTAGTTAAATATTATTAACCCCTAATCTGCCATCCCTAACATCGCCGACGCCTACCTACATTTATTAACCCCTAATCTGCCGCCCCCAATGTCGCCGTCACTATACTAAAGTTATTAACCCCTAAATCTAAGTCTAACCCTAACCCCCCGAACTTAAATATAATTTAAATAAATCTAAATAAAATAACTATCATTAACTAAATTATTCCTATTTAAAACTAAATATTTACCTGTAAAATAAACCTTAAGCAAGCTACAATATAACTAATAGTTACATTGTAGCTAGTTTAGGGTTTATTTTTATTTTACAGGCAAGTTTGTATTTATTTTAACTAGGTAGAATAGTTATTAAATAGTTATTAACTATTTAATAAACTACCTAGCTAAAATAAAGACAAATTTACCTGTAAAATAAAACCTAACCTAAGTTACACTAACACCTAACACTACACTATAATTAAATTAATTCCCTAAATTATATACAAATAAATACAATTAAATCAAATTAGCTTAAGTACAAAACCCCCCCACTAAATTACAGAAAATAATAAACAAATTGCAAGATTTTTAAACTAATTACACCTAATCTAATCCCCCTAACAAAATAAAAAAGCCCCCCCCAAATAAAAAAAAGCCCTATCTTACACTAATTACAAATAGCCCTTAAAAGGGCCTTTTGTGGGGTATTGCCCCAAAGTAATCAGCTCTTTTGCTTGTAAAAAAAATTATAAAGCCCCCCCAACATTAAAACCCACCACCCACACAACCAACCCTACTCTAAAACCCACCCAATACCCCCTTAAAAAAACCTAACACTAACACCTTGAAGATCACCTTACCGGAAGAAGTCTTCATCCAACCGGGCCGAAGTCCTCAACGAAGCCGGGAGAAGTCTTCATCCAAGCCGGGCGAAGTGGTCCTCCAGACGGGCAGAAGTCTTCATCCAGACGACATCTTCTATCTTCATCCATCTGGCACGGAGCGGGTCCATCTTCAAGACATCCGACGTGGAGCATCCTTTTCTTTCCACGGCGACTGAAGATTGAAGGTACCTTTAAGTGACGTCATCCAAGATGGCGTCCCTTCAATTCCGATTGGCTGATAGAATTCTATCAGCCAATCGGAATTAAGGTAGAAAAAATCCTATTGGCTGATGCAATCAGCCAATAGGATTGAGCTGGCATTCTATTGGCTGATTGGAACAGGATGCTCTGTGTCGGATGTCTTGAAGATGGACCCGCTCCGCGCTGGATGGATGAAGATGCCGTCTGGATGAAGACTTCTGCCCGTCTGGAGGACCACTTCTGCCCGTCTGGAGGACCACTTCTGCCCGTCTGGAGGACCATTTTTGCCGGATTCATTGAGGACTTCGGCCCGGTTGGATGAAGACTTCTCCCGGTAAGGTGATCTTCAAGGGGTTAGTGTTAGGTTTTTTTAAGGGGGTATTGGGTGGGTTTTAGAGTAGGGTTGCTTGTGTGGGTGGTGGGTTTTAATGTTGGGGGCGATTTGTAAAAAATGTTTACAGGTAAAAGAGCTGATTACTTTGGGGCAATGCCCCGCAAAAGGCCCTTGTATTTTTTTTATTATTTTCTATAATTTAGTG
Organism: Bombina bombina; assembly: GCF_027579735.1. NCBI lineage: Eukaryota > Metazoa > Chordata > Amphibia > Anura > Bombinatoridae > Bombina > Bombina bombina. Next base: position 738,266,801 of record NC_069500.1, on the reverse strand, counting down.
TTTGTTTTTGTACTTTAGCTAATTTTGTTTAATTGTATTTAATTTAGGGAATTAATTTAATTATAGTGTAGTGTTAGGTGTTAGTGTAACTTAGGTTAAGTTTTATTTTACAGGTAAATTTGTCTTTATTTTAGCTAGGTAGTTTATTAAATAGTTAATAACTATTTAGTAACTATTTTACCTAGTTAAAATAAATAGAAACTTGCCTGTAAAATAAAAATAAACCCTAAGCTAGCTACAATGTAATTATTAGTTATATTGTAGCTAGCTTAGGGTTTATTTTACAGGTAAGTATTTAGTTTTAAATAGGAATAATTGAGTTAATTATAGTAATTTTATTTAGATTTATTTAAATCATATTTAAGTTAGGGGGGTTAGGGTTAGACTTAGGTTTAGGGGTTAATATGTTTATTATAGTGGCGGCAACGTTGGGGGCGGCAGATTAGGGGTTAATAAGTGTAGGTAGGTTGCGTTGACATTTGGGGCGGCAGATTAGGGGTTAATAAATATAATGTAGGTGTCAGCGATGTTGGGGGCAGCAGATTAGGGGTTCATATGTATAATGTAGGTGTCGGCGGTGTCTGGAGCGGCAGATTAGGGGTTAAAAATATAATGTAGGTATCGGCGATGTCGGGGGCGGCAGATTAGGGGTTAATAAGTGTTACACCAGCTCACCGCTGACTTAAGCAGCGCTGGTATTGGAGTGCGGTAATGAGCAAACTTTTGTTTAACGCTCACTTCTTGTCTTTTAACGCCGGGTTTGTAAAAACCCGTAATATCAGAGCTGCATGTAAGTGAGCGGTGAGCATAAACTGCTCATTAGCACCGCATAGCCTCTAACGCAAAACTCGTAATCTAGCTAATTGTTTCATCAGACAGTTCTTAATTTCTGGTATACTGGGGGTCGCTCTCCCTTTCCATTTTAAAAAAACTTAAATATCTAGCAGCTAATATAATCAAATTAACAATTATGTTGTTAACCTGCTGATTCCCTGCCTCAGTCCAGAGAAACACTATATTTATCAATGTCAGAGTCAGAGTGGAGATTCCCAGTGTCTTATTAAGCCAGTACTATTATTTAAGACAGAAGTTTCTGATTTTTGGACAGTCCCATAGCATATGCACAATGTTCGCTGATACAAGCGAACATTTAGGACAAGTGTTAAAATTGGCATTCCCACATTTAAAGCCTTTATCCGGCGTAAAATAAGTCATAAGAAGTAATTTGATGTGTGATTCTCTCCAAGTAGAAGAGAGAGTAACTTGCATAATTTCTTGAATTGATGATTGGGGAAGCCTGGAATCTAGGGAGCTTTGTAGTGTTGCTGCAGCCCATTTGGATGAAATCTTTTCCAAATTAAGAGCACCCTTGGAAGAGCTCAGAGATTGGTAGCAAAAGGAGATAGACAAATGCCCGTTCTTAACTAGGACAAGCCAGTTCTCAATACTCCCCAGAGACCAATTCCAGACAAAATATTAATTTTGCGCATAGTGTCTTGCTTGTAAGTAAGCAAAAAAATCCCTTTGAGGGAGATTTAACTCCCCCCTAAGGAAGTCAAACGTTTTAATACATCTGAGAGACATTGCCAAGACCTAGGTTATTCCACTTTTGAAAAACTGTCGAATGTAGCCCTGCTGGAAATTGGGGGTTACCCATCAGCGGAATGTATTTAGAAACCCTATGCTCTACAGCTACAGAGTTACTAATCCTCCACCATGCCTGTATTGGGTTGTAAATAGTTCTCAATTTTTTCACTTCACAGGGAATTGAGCTAGAGTTACAGTGGATAAACGCCAGAGGAGAAAAAGGATAAATTATACTTTTTTTCCAGCTTGTTATCTGTGACATAATCTCTGGAAAAAATCCAATCTGTTACTGTACGAGCAAGAAAAACCTGGTAATAGAGCCGAAGATCTGGGAGGGCAAGCCCACCATATTTCCTAGGGAGAAAAAGGTTTGGTAGTGAGATTCTAGGTTTTCTGTTTTGCCATATAAAACATCTCAATGCCATATTGAACAGCATATCTTTTCCCTTCAAAATCAATGGAGTATTCTGGAGGATATAAAGAAGTTTAGGGAGAAGAAACATCTTTTATAGGGCTACACACCCTGAGAGAGAAAGTGGGAGGTTTTGCCAATTTTTCAGACTTTCTTTCATTTTGTTTAGCACCGGGAGAATGTTTAGCCTGTACCAGCTGTCAGGATTAGAGGATATTGTAATGCCAAGATACCTGAATGAATCCATAACTAGGTTAAAGGGTAAATTTAACAATGATTCTTTAGTTTGTTTAATCCACGGGAGTTAGGATTTTGCGGTATTAACCCTGTACCCAGAAAAAGATCCAAACTGCTCTATGATTGAAAGGAGCTTCGGAAAGTTAAAACGCGTATTTGTGATGTAGATAAGAATATCATCAGCATAGAGTGCTATTTTAAGCTCCTTTTTCCTATCTTAATGCCTTTGAGTTGCTGTCTAATTAAGATAGCAAGAGGTTCAATGGAGATATCGAAGAGAAGGGGAGAGAGAGGGCATCCCTGCCTTGTCCCTCTTCCTAGCACTATATTATGAGACATAAAACCGTTTACCAACATCTTTGTAGAGGCCTTCCTATAAAGATTATCAACAAAACGATGTAGAGAGAATAATAAGTGATCATAGTGCACTGAATCGAAAGCTTTTTCAGCGTCAATATAAATCATTGCTAGATCCGGGGTGTCCTCCCCCCAGGGCCCAATATCTCCATGGTTTTAAAATAATCTATGGTGAGCAAAACTTCCCTTATTTTAGCTGACGAGTTCTGTTTAGACAAGAATCCGGCTTGGTCATTGTGAATAAGATTAGGAAGAAGAGATTGGAGCCGTTGAGCTAAAATAAAGGTGAGTAGTTTATAATCCGTATTCAACAGGGCTATAGGTCTATAGGATTCTTTCTTACCCGGGTCCTTCCCTTGCTTTAATATGAGAGTGGTATAGGAAGCCGCAAAGTTAGACGATGCTGCATTTTCCTGATTGTATATCATTAAAGAGCGTAGTTAAGTAAGGTACAATTAAAGGATATAGTATTTTATAAAATTCATTGGGGAGAGCATCCGGGGCTGGGGCTTTGTTTAAAGAAAGAGCCTGAATTGCGCTAGACACTTCAAATTCGGAAATGGGAGAGTTGAGAGTTTTGGCTTAGTTGGGTGATAAGGTCGGATGGAAGATTTTACTCCAGAACTCCGCACACTCGAGGTTATTTGAGGTCCCGAGAGAGTATAGGTCCTAGTAATAATCTGAGAAGGCTTTCAGAAGCTCTTCTGCTGTCTTTAGAGTTTTACCTTCACTTTGAAGGGAGTCAATCAGAGGTGAACCTTTATCTCTATTAACTAAGTTTGCAAGGAGTTTCTCTGTTCTGTTTCCATACCTATATAACTTAGCCTGAAATCTTAGATCTTTCTGGGTAGTCCTGTAAAGAAGAAACAAACCTCTTTCTCCTAATGCACGAGTATATCTTGTCAAATTCTCTGGTATTTTCTCCAATAAATAACGGTTATACAAATTAGATACTGATCTCAGGACTTCTCTTTCCCTTAATTTAAGTTTCTTTGTTCTATTAATGCTGTAGGCTAATATCTCCCCTCTGAGAACTGCTTTTGCAGTTTCCCAGAAAATAGCAACTCCTCCTTTCTCCCTCACACTAGGGGAGAAAATTACTTCCTTAACCCAGGAGCATTTGAGCTTAAGGACTTCATCAGACTTTAGATGGGTTTCCTGTAAAAAAGCAATGTCAGTGTTAATTTTCCTCAGATAGGATATTATTGTTTTACGTTTAACGCCCTATGTGATGCCTCCAATATTCCAGGAGGTCAGTTTAAATCTACCTGCTGTGTCCATCATCTACCAGGAATGAAGGGAAGAGGAAAGAAAAGAAAAAAAAAAACACAACAGACATCCCAAACTAGCTAACCCCCCTATTTCCCTCTGCCAAAGGGACCCGGCCAACATTAGTCTAAAGCTTGGAAGATACCAAAGTTTACTATCTAGCTCCATTATCAGGCCGAAGGATATGTCTCAACATAGAATTTTTCTGCATCTTTAGCAGAATCAAAAAAATTTGTGTGGTTGTCTACCGTTAGCTTCAGCCTAGCTGGATAGAGTAGGGTAGCTCGGACACCCTGGTTTATTAATTCTGTGCAAACTGGAGCTAATTCTCTCCTCTTTGTGGCAGTCTCTGCAGAGAAATCCTGAAAAAGCATAATTTTTGTGTCTCCAAGAAATACGGGCTGATTCTTGCGAAAAAAATGCAATAACATAACTTTATCTTGAAAATGTAACACCTTGGCTATGATTGGCCTAGATCAACAACAGTGAAGAACCCCAACCAGATCAGAGGAGACAAAATAAGCTGTGGAGTACCATAATTCGCTTCCAATATTTATATTAAAAACCTCAGTATGCATACAGCGGTATGGGATAGGGGAAAAAGAAAGGACTTCTCATTTTCTCTCTCTTCCCCCCCTATGTAGATGTAGAGGAAATAACACTTTCCTTTAAGGGATCCTTATACCAATGAGCCCACCAAAAAAAAAAAAAAAGGTAGAATAATATGTCTAGGGTAAGCTTGTTAGTTTTAAGGGTGACAATTCTGGGAGGCCCTTACCTTTAAAAAATAAAATAAACTGAGAAATACATTGTTCTTAGGTAACCTTAGGACCCCCAGATACATTTACAGAAATAAAGTCAAATAGCTTGTACTATAATCAACGTGAAGGAATTATAATTTTCTCATATCCCACAGCATGATTTTTTATGTACCAAATAGTTATTAACAAATCTTAGTTATATGAAAAACAAATAGTATAGTATGGGGATATTAAAAAAAAAAAAAAAAAAATGCTATTTTTTTATTTTTTTTTACAAAACCATGGCTATGGTACATGTTTGTGTAAAAAATAAAGACATAAAAAAGAAAGTTGCTGTTCTAAGCAATATAGGAGTATTTTTAGACTTCAGTTCTTAGGCCAGTTTAATGTAAAGATCCTGCACTTCAATCCCACACAGAAGACACAACTGCTTCAGGAGCCATGTGAAAAACCTGAAACTCATGAATATGGGATTAGTTCAGGGAGTTAAGTCAAGAAGGCAAAGGATTCACTAGATAGTGTATAACCAAGGAGTGTAAATCTCTCACTGCTCAGGATGGATCCTAGGAAAAACTCCTCAATAACCAGGGCCAAACTGATGAACCAGCCCCAGGGCACGTAAACAGCAAGCCAAGAACCCAGGGTCTGTTTTAAAAAAAAAAAAAACTCTGCTGTGAGAGCGTCAGTGGTAACGGACCAAGAGCCCCCTCACGCAGGACCGGTGGGAGGGGGAAAATAGCCAGATCCGGACAGCGATGTCGTCCCGATGCAGACACCTTTCAGTACTCACAGAAATCAGTAGTGAAGCATCAAGTACCGACAGGATCCAAGCAGCAAAGGAGCCCTCTAACCTCAAATCAGTATTGAGTGAAGAACATCAGGGCAACAGACAGCGCCAACACACCCCTCTCTCAGCACCGGTGGGAAGGGTGATAGAACAGAAAGGCAGCAGCTTGGTCCAAGGCAGAAGCCCAGCAGAATGAAAAAGTAAGGTAAACCACCCTTCACGCAACAGCAGTGAGGGGGACGAAGTAGAGAGCTGGGTAGCAGCTGTAGAATTAGCTTAAGTAAGCCTATAGAATTGGCCCGAAAATGGTTAATAATCACTCGCAGGTCACTTCTAGAGCAGGCAGTTAGTAGCCTCTATCATACAATACCCCTAGATAGGAGGAGGCAGGTCGTCAAGGCAGCAGCCCGGTCCGTGGGAACACTTCGGCTATTAAAGCACACTGCAAGGCAGCCGGGAGGACAGGGATTTGCCCCCCCTCACGCAGGACCCGTGGGAGGGGGGGGGGAAACGCCAGCTGGAGTCATTAAACAATGTGGTTATATAAATAAGTACCAAACTTAGTGGCCGATAATGGAGAAAAGCAAAGTGGAAGCCAGTACCTTTAGCTGCTACAGCATGTAGCTCAGTGCGATGTAGTAGCACTGCAGGAGCACCGGTAGCTGTGTGAAGTATGCTAAGCAAGCCTCCCAAGGTCTAGGGATTTTCGGCGCAAGGGTTCTCCGCCAGCAGCTCGCAGGGAACTACAGAGCAAGTGTTTTGTGTGACCTTGCGCACACGGTCCTCCCCTGGACATTTTTTTTTCTTCCAATCAGCCAATAGAATGCAAGCTCAATCCTATTGGCTGATTGGATCAGCCAATAGGATTGAAGCTCAATCCTATTGGCTGATTGGATCAGCCAATAGCATTTTTTACCCTTTAATTCTGATTGGCTGATAGAATTCTATCAGCCAATCGGAATTCAAGGGACGCCATCTTGGATGATGTCCCTTAAAGGGAACCTTCAGTGTACAACTGGGACCGTATGAAGGGGATGCTCCGCGCCGGATGTCTTGAAGATGGAGCCGCTCCGCGTCGGAAGGATGAAGATAGAAGATGCCGTCTGGATGAAGACTTCTGCCTGCCTGGAGAATGACTTCTTGCCGCTTGGATGAAGACTTCTCCCGGCTTCGTTGAGGACTTCTTGCCGCTTGCATGAAGACTTCTCTCGGCTGGATGAGGATGGATGTCCGGTCTTCCAAAACTGTAAGTGGATCTTCGGGGGTTAGTGTTAGGTTTTATTAAGGGTTTATTGGGTGGGTTTTATTTTTAGCTTAGGGTTTGGGCTATGTAAAAGAGCTAAATGCCCTTTTAAGGGCAATGCCCATCCCAATGCCCTTTTCAAGGCAACAGGGAGCTTAGGTTTATTTAGATAGGATTTTAATTGGGGTGTTAGTTGTGTGGGTGGTGGGTTTTACTGTTGGGGGGTTGTTTGTATTTTTATTTGCCAGGTAAAAGATCTGATTTCTTTGGGGCAATGCCCCGCAAAAAGGCCCTTTTAAGGGCTATTGGCAGTTTAGTTTAGTCTAGGGGTTTTATTATTTTGGGGGGCTTTTTATTTTGATAGGGCTATTAGATTAGGTGTAATTAGTTTAAATATTTGATCATTTCTTTTTTATTTTGTGTAACTTAGTGTTTTTTTTGTAATTTATTTAATTGTATTTCATTAATGTAATTTATTTCATTTTAGTGTAATGTTAGGTTTAACTGTAAGACAGGTTAGGTTTTATTTCACAGGTACATTTGTATTTATTTTTACTAGGTAGTTAGTAAATAGTTAATAACTATTTACTAACTAATCAACCTAGTTAAAATAAATACAAACTTACCTGTGAAATAAAAATAAAACATAAGCTAGATACAATATAACTATTAGTTATATTGTAGCTAGCTTAGGTTTTATTTTACAGGTAAGTATGCATTTAGTTTTAAATAGGAATTATTTAGGTATTAATTGTCATTTTTATTTGGAATTATTTAAATTATGTAAAAGTTAGTGGGTGTTAGGGTTAGGGTTACTTTAGGGTTAGGGTAAGATTTAGGGGTTAATAACTTTAGTATAGTGGCGGCAACATTGGGGGCAGCAGATTAGGGGTTAATAACAGTAATGTAGGTTGCGGTGATGTTAGGGATAGCAGATTAGGGGTTAATAAGTACACCTAAAAGATATATCTCCGCGCTAAAAACAGCCCACAATTTCCTATTTAAATATATTAATAATAATAATAAATAAGTATATTGAGGATATTGAACAAATTCTAATAAAAAATATATATATATACACACACAATCTATATGATAGAATAACAATGTTAGTACATATAATGAAATAAACCAGTTACCAAAATGTCCATAAAAAGGCACAGGAAAAAACGTTTTTCAAGTCCTTAGCGATGATATAGCACAATTACCCAGGTTGATGCAGCTTCTCTTTGGATGATCTTTCTTCTAATCACCCGGATAATGGAACAGCTATAGCAAGGGAGTAGAAAGAAGCGCAAAAAAAACCAAGCTTGAGTAATTTATTAAAGTAAATAAAACAAATAAACATAAAAACTTACACTCAGGTAAGTAGAAATGATCGTCTGGATTACAAAAACATCCGGTGTACAGCGGCACAGGTCAGAGTCCTGCTCAACAAACAAACTGATCCGTCTACGATGGAATAAACAAGCCGGCAAAACCTGACTCGGCGTCTGACGTCAGTGTGGAGCTGGATTGGAGCGTCCCCCTCTGATGGATCCTTTCTCTGGCCTTACAGTCATACAGCAGGTAAAAGCAAAATAGTCCCAAAGAGCAATATCCCTACGCGTTTCGGTCGGATCTCGGCCAAACTTTTTCAAGAGTGATACAAATGTTCAGTTCAAACAGACTCTGTTCTCTTTGAACTGAACATTTGTATCACCCTTGAAAAAGTTCGGCCAAGATCCGAACGAAACACGTAGGGATATTGCTCTTTGGGACTATTTTGCTATCACCTGCTGTATGACTGTAAGGCCAGAGAAAGGATCCATCAGAGGGGGACGCTCCAATCCAGCTCCACTCTGACGTCAGACGCCGAGTCAGGTTTTGCCGGCTTGTTTATTCCATCGTAGACGGATCAGTTTGTTTGTTGAGCAGGACTCTGACCTGTGCCGCTGTACACCGGATGTTTTTGTAATCCAGACGATCATTTCTACTTACCTGAGTGTAAGTTTTTATGTTTATTTGTTTTATTTACTTTAATAAATTACTCAAGCTTGGTTCTTTTTGCGCTTCTTTCTACTCCCTTGCTATAGGGGTTAATAAGTGTATGTAGGTGGTGACGACATTGGGGCAGCAGATTAGGGGTTAAAAAATATTTAACTAGCGTTTGCGATGCAGGAGTACAGCGGTTTAGGGGTTAATATGTTTATTATAGTGGCGGCTATGTCCGTAACGGCAGATTAGGGGTTAATAATTTTATTTTAGTGTTTACGATGCGGGAGGGCCTCGGTTTTGTGGTTAATAGGTAGTTTATGTGTGTTAGTGTTCTTTGTAACACTTAAGTTATGAGTTTTATGGTACAGCTTTGTTGCATATAACTCATAACTACTGACTTTCAGGTGGCGGTACAGATCTTGTAGTAACTTATAGGCTGTTTTGCTCACTTTTTGGCCAGACAGGCAAACTCTTAATGCCGGCGCTATGGAAGTCCCTTTGAAAAAGAAGTTTTTGAAAGGTGCGGTAGTTACGTTGCGTTTCGGCCAAAAAGGTGTGCGGTACACCTATACCTACAAGACTCTTAATAGCTGCGGTAGTGAAAAAGCAGCAGTGTGAAGCTTTTTCACTCATAACGCACAACTCGTAATCTAGCTGATGGTGTGTTCCCAAACAGAAGGCAGGCAAGCATACAAGGCCAGTCTATGCATTTCATGCCCCCTAGTGGCACTTATTCATAGACTAGTCATGTGTAGCAGAGTACGGTAATTTATATCAAAGGTACAAACCAGTTAACTCTTGCCACACCAGGTAAAATTAAAACACAAACTAAGTGAGAATTAAAAACAATCTTAAAGCATTATAATGACAGTGCTGAGGTGACATAATGCATTCTCTATATAAATATCCATATATGGATAATTTTGTCATATAAATTCAAATTGTAAATATTTAGACTATTTTTATATATTGGACTACTTGTTATATTCATTAGACCACATCATGGAAAATTATACAAGATACAAGTGACATATATTAAGTTAAGGAACAAGTACATTGGGCCGTATTAGTGGATAAAAAGACGATTGTTCAAACCAGCTAGAAATGTATAATATTTTATCATATTTTGTTACTACTAATTAAATGTTGGAATGTTTGAACATAAACTTACATAGGCATAGTACATAAGCAGAGTACAACATATTTAGGAAACAATGGTATCAGATACAATTCCTGACAGATTAATTCCCAGTGGAATTCTGGTTTTTAGTTTTAAAATCCAAAATAATTCTTTTTTATCAAGGATTTTGTTCTTATTACCCCCTCTCAAGGGTACTCTAGCTAAGTCTATAATTTGTACAGATATATCAGCCTTATTCGTAAAATGTATTCCATTGAAATGGCTTGCTACGGCTGATTCTTTTACGTAATTTTTCACATCTCTAATGTGTTCACCTACTCTTTTTCTCAGCTCTCTAGAAGTTGGACCTATGTATTGACTATGGCAAAGATTACAGGTCAACATATAGACCACCCATTGGGTACCACAATTTGCGTAAAACTGGATCTCAAACTTTTGATTCGTGATACTGGATCTAAAAGAATCACCCTTTAAGATGGTAATGCAAGTATTGCAGTTTTTACTGCCACATCTAAAATTGCCTTTGTGTTTAAGCCATGTAGATTCTGAGGAAAAAGTATTGTTTTTAACCATACTGGGAGATAAGGACTGAGCTACGGTTCTTGGTTTTTGTAGAGACAAATTTGCAATCTTTGACAATTGGTTTTAAGATCTCATCGCCTAACAGTAGATGCATGTGCTTTTTGAGTATTTTAACAACCATGTTTTTAGGTGTCTCAATAAACGGATGTTTTATTTTTCTACACTAACTGAGTAGTGCCTGCATTTCCTTGCTTCTCTGTACTACATACGGCCTGATCTGCCGTTTTGCTAAGGCACCTTGATAGCAGAGTCTTTTTTCAATGAGGAGTTAATTTTCCTCGGTTGCACAGACCAGTGGTTGGACCGTGTTCCGGATACCCCTCTTACGCGTTAATAACATAATGTAGGTGTCGGCGATGTCGGGGACAGCAGATTAGGGGTGTTTAGACTTGGGGTTTATATTAGGGTGTTAGGTTTAAACGTTATTTCTTTCCCCTATAGAAATCAATGGGGCTGCGTTACAGAGCTTTTCTTTCCGCGACCACAGGTGCTTTTTTCTGACCCACTCTCCCCATTGATGTCTATGGGGAAGCGTGCACAAGCATGTCAAAACAGCCCTTGGATTGTGTGCGGTATGGAGCTCAACGCAACCATATCGCACGCACAAGCCGGCTGTTTGAAAACTTGTAATGGCTGCACTATAGAGGGTTAAATAACGCAACTTTGGTTGGGTTCGTTAATTTCCCTATAGCACGCATAACTCGTAATCTAGGTGAATGTTAATATGTAAGTTAACTTTTGATTACACAATTTAATGTGATTAGTTTCAAACTATGTATTTATAGATTTCTTTCATGTAATTGGCAAGAGTCCATGAGCTAGTGACATATGGGATATAAAATCCTACCAGGAGGGGCAAAGTTTCCCAAACCTCAAAATGCCTATAAATACACCCCTCACCACACCCACAATTCAGTTTTACAAACGTTGCCTCCTATGGAGGTGGTGAAGTAAGTTTGTGCTAAGATTTCTACGTTGATAGCGCTTCTCAGCATTGTTGAAGCCTGATTCCTCTCAGAGTACAGCGAATGTCAGAGGGACGTGAAGGGAGTATCACTTATTTGAATACGATGATTTCCCTAACGGGGGTCTATTTCATAGGTTCTCTGTTATCGGTCGTAGAGATTCATCTAATACCTCCCTTTTCAGATCGACGATGTACTCTCAATTTACCATTACCTCTACTAATAACTGTTTTAGTACTGGTTTGGCTATCTGCTATATGTGGATGGGTGTCTTTTGGTAAGTATGTTTTCATTACTTAAGACACTCTCAGCTATGGTTTGGCACTTTATGCATTTATATAAAGTTCTAAATATATGTATTGTACTTATATTTGCCATGAGTCATATTTGGGAATGTAAACATTTTTAAGAAATTTATTGGGGTTTAGTCTTTTTTTCAATTGACTACTTCTTGTAATTGCGGGTATTAGGCCTGTGGGTGCGTCAAATGCTAAACTTTATTGCATCATTCTTGGTGCGAATTTTTTTTTTGGCACGAACAAGTACGTTTATGACTCAACTTCGTCATTTCCGGCGTCATACGTGACGCCGAGACCTTTCACACGGCGGCGTCATTAGTGACGGAAGTGTGTCATTTCTGGTTATTTTTGGCGCCAAAAAAGACTTTACGTTACGTTGTGCGTCATACTTAGCGCCAAATTTTTTTCATTATTTCAATACCCCTTGTTTGTTTGCCTCTTGCTTTTTGCTTTCAGAGGCCTACGCTATTGCATTTTTTCCCATTCCTGAAACTGTCATATAAGGAAATAGATAATTTTGCTTTATATGTTGTTTTTTCTCTTACATTGTGCAAGATGTCCCAATCTGATCCTGCCTCAGAAGTTTCTGCTGGAACATTGCTGCCTGACATCGTTTCTACCAAAGCTAAGTGCATTTGTTGTAAAGTTGTAGAAATTATTCCACCGTATGTTATTTGTAATAGTTGTCATGATAAACTTTTACATGCAGATAGTGTTTCCATCAGTAATAGTACATTGCCAGTTGCAGTTCCTTCAACTTCTAATGTGCATGATATACCTGTAAATTTTAAAGAATTTGTTTCTGATTCTATTATGAAGGCTTTGTCTGCATTTCCACCTTCTAATAAACGTAAAAGGTCTTTTAAAACTTCTCATATAGCTGATGAAATTTCAAATGACCAACAACATAATAATTCATCCTCTTCTGATGAGGATCTATCTGAAACAGAAGATCCTTCCTCAGACATTGACACTGACAAATCTACTTATTTATTTAAAATAGAGTATATGCGTTCTTTATTAAAAGAAGTGTTAATTACTTTGGATATTGAGGTAACCAGTCCTATTCACGTTCAGTCTAATAAACGTTTAAATGCTGTTTTTAAACCTCCTTTGGTTTCCCCAGGGATTTTTCCCATTCCTGAGGCTATTTCTGATATCATTTCTAGGGAATGGAATAATCCAGGTACTTCTTTTATTTCTTCTTCAAGATTTAATTTTTTTATCCTTTACCAGCAAAATCTATAGAGTTTTGGGAAAAAATCCCCAAAGTTATACTCTTGCTAATTGTACCACTATTCCTATGGAAGATAGCACTTCCTTTAAGGATCCTTTAGATAGGAAGCTTGAATCTTATCTAAGGAAGGCCTATTTATATTCAGGTCATCTTCTCCTACCTGCTATTTCTTTGGCTGATGTTGCGGCTGCATCAACTTTCTAGTTGGAAAATTTAGCGCAACACGAATTGGATTCTGACATATCTAGCGTTGTTCGCTTACTGCAACATGCTAATCATTTTATTTTTGATGCCATTTTTGATATTATCAAAATTGATGTTAGATCCATGTCTTTAGCTGTTTTAGCTAGAAGAGTTTTGTGGCTTAAATCTTGGAATGCTGATATGACATCTAAATCTAGATTACTATCTCTTTCTTTCCAAGGTAATAATTTATTTGGTTCTCAGTTGGATTTTATTGTTTCAACTATCACTGGGGAAAAGGAGTTTTTTTGCCTCAGGATAAAAAACCTAAGGGTAAATCTAAGGCTTCTAACCGTTTTCGTTCCTTTCGTCAGAATAAAGAACAAAAACTCAATCCTTCCCCCAAGGAATCTGCTTCCAATTGGAAGCCTTCCTCAAATTGGAATAAATCCAAGCCATTTAGGAAACCAAAGTCAGCCCCTAAATCCGCATGAAGGTGCGGCCCTCATGCCAGCTCAGCTGGTAGGGGGCAGATTAAGGTTTTTCAAGGATTTTTGGATAAAATCTGTCCAAAATCATTGGATTCAGAGCATTGTCTCTCAAGGGTATCGAATAGGATTCAAAGTAAAACCTCCTGTGAGAAGATTTTTTTCTCTCACGCATCCCTGTAAATCCAGTAAAAGCTTAGGCTTTTCTGAAGTGTGTTTCAGATCTGGAGTCTTCGGGGGTAATCATGCCAGTTCCTCCTCAGGAACAAGGTTTGGGGTTTTATTCAAACCTATTCATTGTACCAAAGAAAGAAAATTTATTCAGACCAGTTCTGGATCTAAAAATTTTGAATCGTTATGTAAGAGTACCAACTTTCAAGATGGTAACTATAAGGACTATTCTGCCTTTTGTTCAGCGAGGACATTATATGTCCACAATAGACTTGCAGGATGCATACCTTCATATTCCGATTCATCCAGAACACTTTCAGTTTCTGAGATTCTCTTTTCTTTCATGTAATTAGCAAGAGTCCATGAGCTAGTGACGTATGGGATATACATTCCTACCAGGAGGGGCAAAGTTTCCCAAACCTCAAAAATGCCTACAAATACACCCCTCACCACACCCACCAATCAGTTTTACAAACTTTGCCTCCCATGGAGGTGGTGAAGTAAGTTTGTGCTAGATTCTACGTTGATATGCGCTTCGCAGCAGGCTGGAGCCCGGTTTTCCTCTCAGTGTGCAGTGAATGTCAGAGGGATGTGAAGAGAGTATTGCCTATTTGAATTCAATGATCTCCTTCTACGGGGTCTATTTCATAGGTTCTCTGTTATCGGTCGTAGAGATTCATCTCTTACCTTCCTTTTCAGATCGACGATATACTCTTATATATACCATTACCTCTACTGATTCTCGTTTCAGTACTGTTTTGGCTTTCTACTACATGTAGATGAGTGTCCTGGGGTAAGTAAGTCTTATTTTGTGACACTCTAAGCTATGGTTGGGCACTTTTTTATAAAGTTCTAAATATATGTGTTTAAACATTTATTTGCCTTGATTGAGGATGTTCAACGTTCCTTATTTCAGACAGTCAGTTTCATATTTGGGATAATGCATATGAATAAACCAATTTTTTCTTACCTTAAAATTTGACTTTTTTCCTGTGGGCTGTTAGGCTCGCGGGGGCTGAAAATGCTTCATTTTATTGCGTCATTCTTGGCGCGGACTTTTTTGGCGCAAAAATTTTCTGTGTCATTTCCGGCGTCATACTTGTCGCCGGAAGTTGCGTCATTTTTTTGACGTTTTTGCGCCAAAAGTGTCAGCATTACCGGATGTGGCGTCATTTTTGGCGCCGAAAGCATTTAGGCGCCAATTAATGTGGGCGTCTTTTTTGGCGCTAAATAATAGGGGTGTCATTTTTGTCTCCAGAATATATTAAATTCTCATTGTTTATTTGCTTCTGGTTGCTAGAAGCTGGTTCATTGGCATTTTTTCCCATTCCTGAAACTGTCATTTAAGGAATTTGATCAATTTTGCTTTATATGTTGTTTTTTCTATTACATATTGCAAGATGTCTCAGATTGACCCTGAATCAGAAGCTACTTCTGGAAAATCGCTGCCTGATGCTGGATCTACCAAAGTTAAGTGTATTTGTTGTAAACTTGTGGTAACTGTTTCTCCGGCTGTTGTTTGTGATGAATGTCATGACAAACTTTCTAATGCAGATAATATTTCCTTTAGTAATGTTCCATTACCTGTTGCTGTTCCATCAACATCTAATATTCAGGGTGTTCCTGTTAACATAAGAGATTTTGTTTCTAAATCTATTAAGGCTATGTCTGTTATTCCTCCTTCCAGTAAACGTAAAAGGTCTTTTAAAACTTCTCATGTTTCAGATGACTTTTTAAACGAACATCATCATTCTGATTCTGTTTCTGATACTGATTTTTCTGGTTCAGAAGGTTCTGTTTCAGAGATTGATACTGATAAATCTTCTTATTTATTTAAAATGGAATTTATTCGTTCGTTACTTAAAGAAGTCTTAATTGCATTAGAAATAGAGGAGTCTGGTCCTCTTGATACTAAATCTAAACGTTTGAATACGGTTTTTAAACCCCCTGTAGTTATTCCGGAAGTTTTTCCCGTCCCTGATGCTATTTCTGAAGTAATTTCCAGGGAATGGAATAATCTGGGTAATTCATTTACTCCTAAACGGTTTAAGCAATTATATCCTGTGCCAACTGACAGATTAGAGTTTTGGGACAAAATCCCTAAGGTTGATGGGGCTATCTCTACTCTTGCTAAACGTACTACTATTCCTACGGCAGATAGTACTTCCTTTAAGGATCCTTTAGATAGGAAAATTGAATCCTTTCTAAGAAAAGCTTACTTATGTTCAGGTAATCTTCTTAGACCTGCTATATCTTTGGCGGATGTTGCTGCAGCTTCAACTTTCTGGTTAGAAGCTTTAGCCCAACAAGTAACAGATCATAATACTCATAGCATTGTTAATCTTCTTCAACATGCTAATAACTTTATTTGTGATGCCATCTTTGATATCATTAGGGTTGATGTCAGGTATATGTCTTTAGCTATTTTAGCAAGAAGAGCTTTATGGCTTAAAACTTGGAATGCTGATATGTCTTCTAAGTCAACTTTGCTTTCCCTTTCTTTCCAGGGTAATAAATTGTTTGGTTCACAGTTGGATTCTATTATTTCAACTGTTACTGGGGGGAAAGGAACTTTTTTACCACAGGATAAAAAATCTAAAGGTAAATTTAGGTCCGCTAATCGTTTTCGTTCCTTTAGTCATAATAAGGAACGAAAGCCTGATCCTTCCCCTACAGGAACAGTATCAGTTTGGAAACCATCTCCAGTCTGGAATAAATCCAAGCCCTTTAGAAAGCCAAAGTCAGCTCCCAAGTCCACATGAAGGTGCGGCCCTCATTCCAGCCCAGCTGGTAGGGGGCAGATTACGTTTTTTCAAAGAAATTTGGATCAATTCGATTCACAATCTTTGGATTCAGAAAATTGTTTCACAAGGGTACAGAATAGGCTTCAAGATAATGCCTCCTGCAAGAAGATTTTTTCTTTCCCGTGTCCCAATAAATCCAGTGAAGGCTCAAGCATTTCTGAAATGTGTTTCAGATCTAGAGTTGGCTGGAGTAATTGTGCCAGTTCCAGTTCTGGAACAGGGGCTGGGGTTTTACTCAAATCTCTTCATTGTACCAAAGAAAGAGAATTCCTTCAGACCAGTTCTGGATTTAAAAATATTGAATCGTTATGTAAGGATACCAACATTCAAAATGGTAACTATAAGGACTATTCTGCCTTTTGTTCAGCAAGGGCATTATATGTCCACAATAGATTTACAAGATGCATATCTGCATATTCCGATTCATCCAGATCACTATCAGTTTCTGAGATTCTCTTTCCTAGACAAGCATTACCAGTTTGTGGCTCTGCCGTTTGGCCTAGCAACAGCTCCAAGGATTTTTACAAAGGTTCTCGGTGCCCTTCTATCTGTAATCAGAGAACAGGGTATTGTGGTATTTCCTTATTTGGACGATATCTTGGTACTTGCTCAGTCTTCACTTTTAGCAGAATCTCATACGAATCGACTTGTATCGTTTCTTTGAGAACATGGTTGGAGGATCAATTTACCAAAGAGTTCGTTGATTCCTCAGACAAGGGTAACCTTTTTAGGTTTCCAGATAGATTCAGTGTCCATGACTCTGTCGCTGACGGACAAAAGACGTCTGAAATTGTTTTCAGCTTGTCGAAACCTTCAGTCTCAATCATTCCCTTCGGTAGCCTTATGCATGGAAATTCTAGGTCTTATGACTGCTTGTAATGCTGAACAGCACTTCTAAGTCCAGTTCCTATGTACACAATAATATGTGTATGTTACACCTTGATAATATTAACACTATGGGGAAGTGTTAACTATAGAAACAAGGTGTTTTTATATAAGGACTCCCGGGAAGGGAGAAAATAACATGAACTCTTATAGAGAGTAACGTATATATAAGGTAGGAGATTAGGAATCAAATAAACCAACAGTTCCAATTATCAGAGCTCAGAGTGGTAAAGTCATATGAGAGAATAGCTTTGACCGATTTAAATATCGGAGTTCAGATGAATGTAAATACAGCCCACAAGATTCGCATAAAGCAGAAGAGGTGCGATTCACAAAGTTAAAGATCACAGTGGCAGAACATCTTCAGATAATAATCGGTACCTTGAGTCCAGTAAGCAATTCTACCTCCTAGTGCAGAGCGTGGTGGAGTTGTTGATCCGCTCTGTCTTCGGTAAGCTGAGCTTCCGTTGGCGTGTGACGTCAGAGGTGTAGCAGCGGCGGAATACTGCGGAGTCACAGATCTTGCTGGAGGAGAATCAAATAATAAGTAAGCGTTAAACAGTTCACAGAAAGTGTACAAGTTGGAGACTGAGGTTTATATAATAGGGTCTTGAAAAATATCACAATGGTGCAGACAGACTGAAAACAGGTATTTGAGGCTGTGAGGAGGTTTGGTTAACGATCACTGAAAATGTCCCAATAAGCAGTCAGTCAGAAAAAATGAGCAAACAAAGATTTAGTTGATCCGTAATTTTCAAAGTATGAAGCAAGGTACTAGCTTCAGGAGCTTAAGTATAGGTATCCAACTTAGAGCAGTTAAACAAAATACTAAGCACAGAATGATAGGTGTGCAGGTGATTTGTAAGGGGCGTATTCAGATGATTGGTGCAAGAATCCTTAAAGCTGTATGCACAAGGAACATAACCTGACAGGACCCCCTCCTCAGGCAAGCTGTCCCACAGCTTGTGGTCGAGGACGATCTGGAAACCTGCGATGGTACTGAGCGACCAAACGAGGAGCGTTAATGTTGGAGGAAGGTTCCCAACTGTCTTCCTCAGTAGAACAGTTCTTCCAACGAATTAGGTATTGCAAGGTACCTCTACAATACCTGGAGTCAAGGAGTGAATGAACCTCATAAACATCTGGATCCTGCGAGTCCATGGCTGATGGCAGTACTGGTACTGTATTTCTAGTCGGATTGTATGGTTTGACTAAGGAAACATGGAACGTAGGATGGATTTTTAGGCTAGACGGTAAGTCGAGTGTCACAGCATTTTTATTGACTATTCTTTGAATTCGAAAGGGCCCACAGAATTTTTGTGTTAGTTTCCTGGAAGGAACTTGTATCCTTAAGTTTTTAGTGGATAACCACACTCTGTCTCCTACTTTATAAGATGGAGCTTCCCTTCTTCGTAGATCGTAGTAATACTTTTGTGTTGATTGTGCCTTTTCTATGTTCTCCTTAATGAATCTGAAATTGTCCAATATATTGTTACATAATTCATCTACTATTGGTGAACTGGATGCGATTGAAGAAACAGAATCAAAACTAGGATGTAATCCATAATTAGCATAAAATGGTGAGAGCTTGGTGGATGAGTTGGTTAAATTATTGCATGCAAATTCAGCTAATGGCAGGAAGTCAGACCAATTGTTTTGTTGGTATGAGCAAAAACATCGTAAATATTCGTCCAGCCACTGATTAAGTCTCTCAGCCTGACCATTAGCCTGTGGGTGGTAAGATGTTGTGAAATGATGGTCTATTTTAAGAGAAGAACAAAGACTTTTCCAGAAATGTGAAGTGAATTGTGATCCCCTGTCCGATATGATTATTTTAGGAAGACCATGTAATTTGACGATATTATCCAGGAATAAAGTGGCTGTCTCTGAGGAGGTAGGCAATTTGTGGAATGGTAGGAAGTGCGCCATTTTTGTAAAGGTATCAATAACTACCAAAATAGTAGTATAAGCCTTAGATGTTGGTAATTCAACAATAAAATCCAAAGCTACTTGTTGCCAAGGTATAGTTGCAGTGGGTAGAGGCATAAGTAAACCATAGGGAGATTTCTTTTCTGTTTTAGAAACTTGACAGGTAACACAGGTCTTAACATATTCAAGTACTGTGTTAAACATGTTTGGCCACCAATATTTCCTTGAGAGTAAATCTACAGTTCGTTTAACTCCTGGATGTCCAGCAAGAGGAGAATCATGGTATTGTTCCAATAGCTGAATCCTGAAATCTTCTGGAATATAAATTTGGTCTTTATGGTAATATAACCCATCTTTATATATCATATCCTTGTAGTTAGTTGGTGGTGACTGGTCAGTGTGCTTTTGTACCTCTTTCAGAAGCTTGGAAGTATACCCTAAAAATCGTTCTGTAGGTATAATGCAAGTAGGATTCTTGAGATCGCTGGGAGATGTTTCTTGGCGAGAGAGCGCGTCTGCTTTACCATTCTTGTATGCTGGGCGGTAAACTATTTGAAAATCAAACCTAGAAAAATATAAACTCCAGCGCACCTGTCTGCTAGATAAAGTTTTGTTGTTTTGTAGATATTGTAAGTTCTTGTGATCAGTTAAAATGATTATTGGGTGTAGAGCACCTTCTAAGAGATGTCTCCAAAATTCAAGCGACTTACGGATGGCAAGGAGCTCCTTATCCCCAATGGCATAGTTCCGTTCTGCTGAAGTCATTGCTTTGGAGAAGAATGATATGGGATGTAAAGGATCTGTAGCTGAGACTTGTTGAGACAGAACTGCTCCTATTGAGTGATCAGAGGAGTCAACCTCAAGGATGTATTGTAGGTTAACATTTGGGAATTTTAGTATTGGAGCAGTAGTGAATAGTGTCTTTAATGACTGGAAAACCTCAGAGTGGGTAGAAGTCCATTTGAAAGGTACAGTAGATCCTGTAAGTTGTGTGAGAGGTCGAACAATTTTTGAAAAGTCTTTTATAAATTTTCGGTAATAATTTGAAAATCCGAGGAATCTTTGTAATTCCTTTCTATTCGTGGGAATAGGCCAATCTCTAACTGCTTCAACCTTTTCAGTTTGCATTTCTATACCAGATGGTGAAATGGTATATCCTAGAAATGATATTGTAGTATTATGAAATGAACATTTTTCCGGTTTGGCATATAATTTGTGGACCCTTAAGCGTGCTAAGACCCATCTGACATGTTTAATATGATCTTCTAGAGTGGTTGAATAAATGAGTATATCATCTAGATATACCACCATACACACGTCCAGCAAATCACGAAAGATGTCATTAATGAAGTGCTGGAACGTGGCAGGGGCATTGCACAGGCCGAATGGCATCACTAAATACTCGAAGAGACCATATCTGGTCCTGAATGCAGTGAGCCATTCGTCACCTTCACGTATACGTATGAGGTTGTAAGCCCCGCGAAGGTCAAGTTTTGAGAAAATGGTAGCATTTGTTAGCCTTTCAATTAGTTCTGGTATGAGAGGTAATGGGTAACGGTTTTTTACTGTACATTTATTTAGTTCTCTGTAGTCTATTATGGGTCTTAGTGTTTTGTCCTTGTTTGTAACAAAAAACATTCCAGCGGCCGTTGGTGAAGTGGAAGGTCTTATGAACCCTTTACGTATGTTTTCCTGTAAGTATTCTTTCAAATGTAAAAGTTCTGGCTGGCTTAAAGGGTATAAGTGCCCAACAGGAAGCACAGATCCTGGTATCAATTCAATGGGACAGTCGTAAATACGGTGTGGTGGCAATATCTCGGCTTCAACCTTACTAAAAACATCTGTGAAATCATTGTAACAAGGTGGTAATTTTAATGTATCGGAAGATGTGAGTAGTAACTCTTGTTTAGGGAAACAGGTATTTGTACAATATGATGAAGTGAATGAAACTTCCAAAGTATTCCAATTGATTAAAGGATTGTGTAACTGCAACCATTGAAGACCTAAAACAACCGGAAAATGGGGTGAAGGAATTATATCAAAAGTAACAAGTTCTGTATGACCTGATGCAGTAGTAGTAAAAAGAGGAATGGTGTGATGAGTAATGGGTCCAGTATGAAGTGTGGAGCCATCAATTACTCTGAGAGAAACAGGCACAGACTTTTTCACAATAGGAATTTTATTGAGTCTAACATATGTAGCATCTATAAAGTTTCCGAAGGCTCCAGAGTCAATTATGGCATTGGTCTTCAGTCTCTTAAGGTCCCACTGTATTGAAAGAAACAGATTGCAGTAAGTTTGGGTTACTTCAGAATTGTGTGACTTATACAGATAAGTAGACTTACTCTTTTTATTCTTGCGGAGAATTGGACATTCTGTGACAGTATGATTAGGGTTGGCACAGTACATACATAGTCTCTGCAATCTGCGACGCAATCTTTCTTCTGCTGAGAGGGGACCTCTCAACATGCCAATCTCCATGGGAGTATTTCGGTCAGTAGATGTGCTAGGTTCTGTGGAACGGAGATAGGGTTGTACTTTCTGCTGTACCTCGGAGTGTTGTCGTTCAGCCTTCCTTTCACGTATCCTGCGATCAATTTGAGTGGCTAATTTCATCAGACCCTCTAAGGTGTCTGGCATTTCAGTGCGTGCAAGCTCATCTTTCAGAGTCTCGGAAAGTCCCAGTCTAAACTGATTCCTGAGAGACACTAAACTCCAAGATGAATCCGTTGCGTATAATTTAAACTCACTGATATAATCTTCAACCGGTTTTTTACCCTGTTTCAATTGCCTCATTTTGGTCTCAGCTGAGAGCTGAATATCAGTGTCAGAATATAGTTCATCCATAGCATGAAAAAAATCAGTTAGAGAATTTAACACAGGTGAGTTAGATTCACAAAGCTGGTCTGCCCAAATTCTAGGTTCTGCCTTCAAATATGAAATCGTGGTTAACACTTTTACACGTTCTGTAGGATATGTTCTAGGCTTTAAATTATATAATAAACCACAAGCATTTTTAAATTGTCTATACAGTTTCCTGTCACCAGAAAAAGGTTCTGGTAGACAAACTTGTGGTTCTGCTGTACTAGTGTGTTGTTCTTTTGTATCTTTGATTAATTCTCTTAGTACCTGATTTTCTATTTGTAAATCTAAGATGGCTTGTCCCATTTGGTCCACTTTTTGGGACAAATTGTATACAACCTGAGGAAGATCAGGTTGTTCCATCTTGAAATAATTCTTTTTATAGGGCTTAGTATTATGTAATGCTGAACAGCACTTCTAAGTCCAGTTCCTATGTACACAATAATATGTGTATGTTACACCTTGATAATATTAACACTATGGGGAAGTGTTAACTATAGAAACAAGGTGTTTTTATATAAGGACTCCCGGGAAGGGAGAAAATAACATGAACTCTTATAGAGAGTAACGTATATATAAGGTAGGAGATTAGGAATCAAATAAACCAACAGTTCCAATTATCAGAGCTCAGAGTGGTAAAGTCATATGAGAGAATAGCTTTGACCGATTTAAATATCGGAGTTCAGATGAATGTAAATACAGCCCACAAGATTCGCATAAAGCAGAAGAGGTGCGATTCACAAAGTTAAAGATCACAGTGGCAGAACATCTTCAGATAATAATCGGTACCTTGAGTCCGGTAAGTAATTCTACCTCCTAGTGCAGAGCGTGGTGGAGTTGTTGATCCGCTCTGTCTTCGGTAAGCTGAGCTTCCGTTGGCGTGTGACGTCAGAGGTGTAGCAGCGGCGGAATACCGCGGAGTCACAGATCTTGCTGGAGGAGAATCAAATAATAAGTAAGCGTTAAACAGTTCACAGAAAGTGTACAAGTTGGAGACTGAGGTTTATATAATAGGGTCTTGAAAAATATCACAATGGTGCAGACAGACTGAAAACAGGTATTTGAGGCTGTGAGGAGGTTTGGTTAACGATCACTGAAAATGTCCCAATAAGCAGTCAGTCAGAAAAAATGAGCAAACAAAGATTTAGTTGATCCATAATTTTCAAAGTATGAAGCAAGGTACTAGCTTCAGGAGCTTAAGTATAGGTATCCAACTTAGAGCAGTTAAACAAAATACTAAGCACAGAATGATAGGTGTGCAGGTGATTTGTAAGGGGCGTATTCAGATGATTGGTGCAAGAATCCTTAAAGCTGTATGCACAAGGAACATAACCTGACACTGCTGCATCGGACGCGATCCCCTTTGCTCGTTTTCACATGCGACCTCTTCAGCTCTGTATGCTGAACCAGTGGTGCAGGGATTATACAAAGATATCGCAATTAATATCTTTAAAACCGATTGTACGACACTCTCTGACGTGGTGGACAGACCACCATCGTTTAGTTCAGGGGGCTTCTTTTGTTCTTCCGACCTGGACTGTGATCTCAACAGATGCAAGTCTGACAGGTTGGGGAGCTGTATGGGGGTCTTTGACAGCACAAGGGGTTTGGGAATCTCAGGAGGCGAGATTACCAATCAACATTTTGGAACTCCGTGCGATTTTCAGAGCTCTTCAGTCGTGGCCTCTTCTGAAGAGAGAGTCATTCATTTGTTTTCAGACGGACAATGTCACAACCGTGGCATATGTCAATCATCAAGGAGGGACTCACAGTCCTCTGGCTATGAAAGAAGTATCTCGAATACTTGTTTGGGCGGAATCCAGCTCCTGTCTAATTTCTGCGGTTCATATCCCAGGTATAGACAATTGGGAAGCGGATTATCTCAGTCGCCAGACATTACATCCGGGCGAGTGGTTTCTTCACCCAGAGGTATTTCTTCAGATTGTTCAAATGTGGGGACTTCCAGAAATAGATCTGATGGCTTCTCATATAAACAAGAAGCTTCCCAGGTATCTGTCCAGATCCAGGGATCCTCAGGCGGAAGCAGTGGATGCATTGTCACTTCCTTGGAAGTATCATCCTGCCTATATCTTTCCGCCTCTAGTTCTTCTTCCAAGAGTGATTTCCAAGATTCTAAAGGAGCGTTCGTCTGTTCTGCTGGTGGCTCCAGCATGGCCTCACAGGTTTTGGTACGCGGATCTTGTCTGGATGGCTACTTGCCAACCGTGGACTCTTCCGTTAAGACCAGACCTTCTATCGCAAGGTCCTTTTTTCCATCAGGATCTCAAATCCTTAAATTTGAAGGTATGAAGATTGAACGCTTGATTCTCAGTCATAGAGGTTTCTCTGACTCCGTCATTAATACTATGTTACAGGCTCGTAAATCTGTATCTAGGAAGATATATTATCGAGTCTGGAAGACTTACATTTCTTGGTGTTCTTCTCATCATTTTTCCTGGCATTCTTTTAGAATTCCTAGAATTTTACAGTTTCTTCAGGATGGTTTGGATAAAGGTTTGTCTGCAAGTTCCTTGAAAGGACAAATCTCTGCTCTTTCTGTTCTTTTTCACAGAAAGATTGCTAATCTTCCTGATATTCATTGTTTTGTACAGGCTTTGGTTCGTATAAAACCTGTCATTAAGTCAATCTCTCCTCCTTGGAGTTTGAATTTGGTTCTGGGGGCTCTTCAAGCTCCTCCGTTTGAACCTATGCATTCGCTGGATATTAAATTACTTTCTTGGAAAGTTTTGTTTCTTTTGGCCATCTCTTCTGCTAGAAGAGTTTCTGAATTATCTGCTCTTTCTTGTGAGTCTCCTTTTCTGATTTTTCATCAGGATAAGGCGGTTTTGCGAACTTCATTTAAATTTTTACCTAAGGTTGTGAATTCTAACAACATTAGTAGAGAAATTGTAGTTCCTTCATTGTGTCCTAATCCTAAGAACTCTAAGGAAAGATCGTTGCATTCTTTGGATGTAGTTAGAGCTTTGAAATATTATGTTGAAGCTACTAAAGATTTCCGAAAGAATTCTAGTCTATTTGTTATCTTTTCTGGTTCTAGGAAAGGTCAGAAGGCTTCTGCCATTTCTTTGGCATCGTGGTTAAAGTCTTTGATTCATCATGCTTATGTTGAGTCGGGTAGAACTCCGCCTCAAAGGATTACAGCTCATTCGACTAGGTCAGTCTCTACTTCCTGGGCATTTAGGAATGAAGCTTTGGTTGATCAGATTTGCAAAGCAGCAACTTGGTCTTCTTTGCATACTTTTACTAAATTCTACCATTTTGATGTGTTTTCTTCTTCAGAAGCAGTCTTTGGTAGAAAAGTACTTCAGGTAGCTGTTTCAGTTTGATTCTTTTGCTTATAATTTCAGTTTTTTTCATTATAAGATTTAAACTTTGTTTTGGGTGTGGATTATTTTTCAGCGGAATTGGCTGTCTTTATTTTATCCCTCCCTCTCTAGTGACTCTTGAGTGGAAGATCCACATCTTGGGTATTCATTATCCCATACGTCACTAGCTCATGGACTCTTGCTAAGACATGAAAGAAAACATAATTTATGTAAAAACTTACCTGATAAATTCATTTCTTTCATATTAGCAAGAGTCCATGAGGCCCACCCTTTTTTGTGGTGGTTATGATTTTTTTTGTATAAAGCACAATTATTCCAATTCCTTATTTTTTATGCTTTCGCACTTTTTTCTTATCACCCCACTTCTTGGCTATTCGTTAAACTGATTTGTGGGTGTGGTGAGGGGTGTATTTGTAGGCATTTTTGAGGTTTGGGAAACTTTGCCCCTCCTGGTAGGAATGTATATCCCATACGTCACTAGCTCATGGACTCTTGCTAATATGAAAGAAATGAATTTATCAGTTAAGTTCTTACATAAATTATGGTTTTCTAGACAAGCATTACCAAATTGTTGCTCTTCCATTTGGCCTAGCAACAGCTCCAAGAATCTTCTCAAAGGTTTTGAGTGCCCTACTATCTGTAATCAGAGAACAGGGTATTGCGGTGTTTCCTTATTTGGACGATATCTTGGTACTAGCTCAGTCTTTACATACTGCAGAATCTCACACGAATCAACTAGTGTTGTTTCTTCGGGAAACATGGTTGGAGGATCAATTTACCAAAAAGTTTCTTGATTCCTCAGACAAGGGTAACCTTTTTAGGCTTCCAGATAGATTCAGTGTCCATGACTCTGTCTCTAACAGACAAGAGACGTTTAAAATTGGTCGCAGCATGCCGGCTCCTTCAGTCTCAGTCATTCCCTTCAGTGGCTATGTGCATGGAAGTTTTAGGTCTCATGACTGCAGCATCGGACGCGATCCCCTTTGCTCGTTTTCACATGAGACCTCTACAGCTTTGTATGCTGAATCAATGGTGCAGGGATTATACAAAGATATCACAATTAATATCCTTGAATCCCAATGTACGACACTCTCTGACATGGTGGATAGATCACCATCGTTTGGTTCAAGGGGCTTCTTTTGTTCGCCCAACCAGGACTGTGATCACAACAGATGCAAGTCTTTCAGGTTGGGGAGCTGTTTGGGGATCTCTGGCAGCACAAGGGGTTTGGAAATCTCAAGAGGCGAGATTACCAATAAATATTTTAGAACTTCGTGCAATTCTCAGGGCTCTTCAGTTCTGCTAAAGAGAGAACCGTTCATTTGTTTTCAGACAGACAATATCACAACTGTGGCTTATGTCAATCATCAGGGTGGGACTCACAGTCCCCAAGCTATGAAAGAAGTATCTCGGATACTTGCCTGGGCGGAATCCAGCTCCTGTCTAATCTCTGCGGTGCATATCCCAGGCGTAGACAATTGGGAGGCGGATTATCTCAGCCACCAGACTTTACATCCAGGGGAGTGGTCTCTCCATCCAGATGTGTTTTCTCAGATTGTTCAGATGTGGGGGCTTCCAGAGATAGATCTCATGGCCTCTCATCTAAACAAGAAACTTCCCAGATACCTGTCCAGGTCCAGGGATGTTCAGGCGGAAGCAGTGGATGCGCTGACACTTCCTTGGTGTTATCAACCTGCTTACATCTTCCCGACTCTACTTCTCCTTCCAAGAGTGATCTCCAAAATCATCATGGAACAGTCTTTTGTGTTGCTGGTGGCTCCAGCATGGCCACACAGGTTTTGGTATGCGGATCTGGTTCGGATGTCCAGTTGCCCGCCTTGGCCACTTCCGTTATGGCCGGACCTACTATCTCATGGTCCGTTTTTCCATCAGAATCTCAAATCATTAAATTTGAAGGTATGGAAATTGAACGCTTAGTTCTAAGTCATAGAGGTTTCTCTGACTCAGTGATTAATACTATGTTACAAGCTCGTAAATCTGTCTCTAGGAAGATTTATTATAGAGTTTGGAAGACTTACATTTCATGGTGTTCTTCTCATAAATTCTCCTGGCATTCTTTTAGAATTCCTAGAATTTTACAGTTCCTTCAGGATGGTTTGGATAAGGGTTTGTCTGCAAGTTCCTTGAAAGGACAAATCTCTGCTCTTTCTGTTTTATTTCACAGAAGGATTGCTATACTTCCTGATATTCACTGTTTTGTACAGGCTTTAGTTCGTATTAAGCCTGTCATTAAATCAATTTCTCCTCCTTGGAGTCTTAATTTGGTTCTGAAGGCTTTACAGGCTCCTCCATTTGAGCCTATGCATTCTTTGGACATTAAACTACTTTCTTGGAAAGTGTTGTTCCTTTTGGCTATCTCTTCTGCTAGAAGAGTTTCTGAGCTATCTGCTCTTTCTTGTGAGTCTCCTTTTCTGATTTTTCATCAGGATAAGGCAGTTTTGTGGACTTCTTTTCAATTTTTACCTAAGGTTGTGAATTCTAACAACATTAGTAGAGAAATTGTTGTCCCTTCCTTGTGTCCTAATCCTAAGAATTCTTTGGAGAGATCCTTACATTCTTTAGATGTGGTAAGAGCTTTGAAATATTATGTGGAAGCTACTAAAGATTTCAGGAAGACTTGCAGTCTATTTGTTTTATTTTCTGGTCCTAGGAAAGGTCAGAAGGCTTCTGCTATTTCCTTGGCTTCTTGGTTGAAACTTTTGATTCATCAAGCTTATTTGGAGTCGGGTCAGGCCCCGCCTCAGAGAATTACAGCTCATTCTACTAGATCAGTCTCCACTTCGTGGGCTTTTAAGAATGAAGCTTCAGTTGATCAGATTTGCAAAGCGGCGACTTGGTCCTCTTTGCATACATTTACTAAATTCTACCGTTTTGATGTATTTGCTTCTTCGGAAGCAGTTTTTGGTAGAAAAGTTCTTCAGGCAGCTGTTTCAGTTTGATTCTTCTGCTTTTTGATTTAATTTTTTTTCTTTCAAAAATGAAAATAAACTTATTTTTTTGGGTTGTGGATTAATTTTTTCAGCGAAATATGGCTGTTTTTATTTTTATTCCCTCCCTCTCTAGTGACTCTTGAGTGGAAGACTCCACATCTTGGGTATTGATATCTCATATGTCACTTGCTCATGGACTCTTGCCAATTACATGAAAGAAAACATAATTTATGTAAGAACTTATCTGATAAATTAATTTCTTTCATATTGGCAAGAGTCCATGAGGCCCACCTTTTTTATGGTGGTTATGATTTTTTGTATAAAGCACAATTATTTCAAAATTTCCTTTGCTGATGCTTTCTACTCCTTTATCACCCCCACTGCTTGACTATTCGTTAAACTGAATTGTGGGTGTGGTGAGGGGTGTATTTATAGGCATTTTGAGGTTTGGCAAACTTTGCCCCTCCTGGTAGGATTGTATATCCCATATGTCACTAGCTCATGGACTCTTGCCAATATGAAAGAAATTAATTTATCAGGTAAGTTCTCCATAAATTATGTTATCCAGTCTGAACCTGCCTTTAATATCAGAACAACCCCTAAAGTTTAGAGCATAGACAGAAGTTGACTTTATAATTGTTATACTTACAGATTTTGTAATGTGTTATGAAATAACATAATTGCTTCCATGTTATAATTATTTTTATTTTTGTTTTTCTTTCAGATTTTCAAGTTTGCTGAATTCACATATATATATATATATATATATATATATATATATATATATATAAATATATATATGTATGTATTTAAAAGGTAATGCAAACTTCACAGCGCTAAACCTAGTAAAAATACAGTGTATATGTGTAAATAATTTCACAAGAGGTAGATGAATCTATCTTTCATTCACACAAATTTTCTATCTGTAGAATCTTCAGTTAATCTACACAGAGCGAAATTCTAATAGCAAAAAATAATAATTGTGTTTAACAGGGGTTAACCACAATACAATATCTATATATATATATATATATATATATATATATATATATATATCAAATTTAGTAACGGAGGGGAAGCAATCGCTATGAGCTTTTACTAAGACAAAAGGTGACCAACCGGTTGGCTTCTAGGCTAGTACTGGTATGGTCTTTGAATATATCAAATATATGGTGCAGACCCTTATATAGAATAAATGAGTTTACATAGAAAGAATAAATCCTGGAAAGAAAATACAAAAGACCAGGATGAAAGACAGGGAATTCAGCACTCTTTTTCAAAATTAAACTAAAGCTCAAAACCTTATTCAAAATGTGTCAACCTCCAAGGCTTGTGTAGCTGTAAAGGAGAGAACTCTCTGGCACTTACTGTAAATTACATACATATATACAAAGATAGAAAAACGCAAAAAGACCCAATTGGTAGATATGATCTCTTTATATGAATATCAAAATAGCATAAAAAATACACATATTATGTTACAAACCTGACCGGTCAGGGGATAGTGTCTATACCAAAACAGAAATTATAAACATGATATGTGGTTATTTTCACAGGCCTGTGAAGCCATGTGTATAAACTGCAGGATAAGAATGGGGGACAATAAATTGACTACTACACCCTACTGCTTGCGGCACCTTAGTATGTAAGGCTATATGCCGGGCAGATTACTATATGGGATCTAAGTAGTTACAGTTAGTGTGCCCCAACACCTATGCAGAAATATTGATGTTCTTAAAGACTGATAGCACATATACATGTAACTATAAGATATATTTGTGGGGGACTGAAATACAAGCTACTACACCCAGCTGCTTACGGCACCTTATAGGGTTAAGGCAAAATGCCGGGCAGGTATATGAATGGGATCTAAGTAGGTTGTGGTGCCGTGCCCCAAAATATGTACAAATATCTTATTGTCATGCAAACAAACAATTTAGCACAGTAGTATACAGCCAGCCTCGCTGAGTAATTATTTTGAGATAGCTACTCTTGCTATCGAGTGATAATGTCCCTTTGGAGAAAGGTTATGCAAGCTGAGAAGTTAGCCATGAAGCAAATATAAATAAATGCAGAAAGCACAAGGTTTAGCCTCCGTGTTGTGTGGTATTAGTAAGCTTCAAGCGCATATTAGTAGCATTCCTTCAGGGAGTGTTTAGAGTATACTCTCTCAACAGGGTATCATCATCCAAGACAGTCAGTAGGCAGCCTATTAATCAGGCAGTGACAAGGTAATATACGACCTGTTTCCTTTAAAGTTGTTTCTGTGACTGACTCTTAGGAGATGAGCCTCATTGGGTGTTCAGGAACTCCATTCTGGAAATCCGACAGGTATGTTTGTTTGCAGCGTGTCTGTTCCGTGTATTCGACACCTATCACATGCTCCGGTCAGCTTGTCCAATGCCGACGCGCGTTTCACCCGCTAGGTGTGTCGGGCTTCGTCAGGGCGTGATGACGTTGGGAGTGCTTCGTCTCCCTTTAAGGTTTACTTAATGACACGCCCCTATTGAGGAAATCTCACAGTGCTTCATCAGCAATGCTAATTCATAAGGGAACCAACCCTTAAGAGTATGCGTTGATTCATGCAAGTATAATAATTATACAAAAAAATTAAAGTATGTTCATTTAAGACTGGTTACATACTAGGATAAAGAGATCATATATACCTGAAAGAAACAACAATTGGGTGTTTTGTATGTGGAATACTTAAAAAATATATACATATATATATCAAAAACATGTAATTTACCTATTTAGCCTTTATGTCCCTAGAGGAGTGATATCAAAAGTTATTCTAATACACCCAAATGGGTGATGTAATATACAAAATGTACGGGCATATCTGTACCGGGATAGACAATGGACTAGATAAAGACTACTGTCATATTTTATAGAAAGCATGCCATGTCTATTCTATCATTTAACCCTTTAGGTATCTGTGTTTGAAGGATCGTAATCCACCTGCATTCCTTTTGGAGGAGGACTTTATCGTTGTCCCCTCCTCTGTTATTAGTAATGCCTCTGTCAATGCCTATGAATGTAAGGGAGTCAGGAATACAAGCATGAGCATCCTCAAAATGCTTAGCCACATTGCTTTTGGGATTCTTGTTTTTTATGTCATCCCTGTGCTCAGTGATCCGGTCTTTAATGGCTCTCCGAGTTTTGCCCACATAGAACTGTGGGCAACTACAGGAGAGAAGGTAGATGACACCTTCTGTATTGCATGTGACGTGATGCTTAAGTTTGTATACCTTGCCAGTATGTGTGGAAAAAACTTTAGTTTTTACCATGTATTTACACGCTACACATCTTCCACATGGATGACTTCCCGTGGATCTATGTGTAGTGAGCCAATCAGTTTGTTTTTTTGGTGACATAAATTGGCTTCTCACCAACTTGTCCCTAAGGTTAGGTGCTCTTCTGGCAGTGATATTGGGGTGGTCTCCCACCTCCTTTAATACCCCTTCATCACTTGTTAAAACATGCCAGTTTTTGTCAAGTATGGTTCGCAGAGCTGGCCAATGGCAGTTATAATCTGCGATCAGTCTGATTGGACCTTGCACAGGTTTCTCTTTTGGTATCAAGAGTTGCTCCCGATTTCGGTGGGCTGCCTCATTCAGAGCCCTCTTAATGACTCTCTTCGAGTACCCCCTGTCTTCAAAACGTTTTTTCATTTCTTGTGCGTGCTCAAAGTATTTTGTTTTTGATGAGCAATTGCGGCGTAATCTGAGAAACTGTCCTTTGGGTATTCCCTTTTTGAGATGGTCAGGATGGTGGCTAGTTGCAAGAAGCAAACTATTAGTTGCCGTCTCCTTGCGGAAGTTCTCAGTTTCAATTAGACCCTGATTCAAATTTATTTTAATGTCCAAAAAGGAAATTTCCTTTCTACTGGACTGCAATGTAAGAAGGATATTTTTATCGTTCCTGTTCAGAGTATCAACAAAGTCCAGGAGACCCTGTTCTGAGCCCTCCCATATGAGAAAAATGTCATCCACATATCTAAGCCATATGTGGATGTTTTCCTCAAAGAGAGGGCTCTGATACACATCCTCCATTTCCCATGCTCCCAAATGGAGGCATGCATAGGTGGGGGCACAAGTCGCCCCCATGGCTGTTCCTTGCTGCTGTACATATATCTTATTATCAAAGAGAAACACATTGTTAGTCAGAATAAATTCTAACAATTCCATGACAAAATCTGTGTGTTTTTGTGTCTGCGTTCCTCTCATCGTAAGGAAGTGTCTGCATGCTTTCATACCTACATCATGTGGAATTGATGAGTACAAACCTTCCACATCCAAACAAGCCATGATAGCACCTTGAGGGACCGAAAGCTTATCAATTTTCCTAAGAAAATCTGCTGTGTCCAGGATGTATGATGGTAATGTGTTTAGAAAGGGTCTGAGGAAGTAGTCTACATAATTGCCTAAATTTTCAGTTAAACTGCCAATTCCTGCAATTATGGGACGACCTGGCGGGTGACTGGCGTTTTTATGTATCTTCGGGATACAATAGAAGACAGGTGTTATAGGGTGCTCCGGATAGAGATATTTGTGTTCCGAATTTGTGATGAGCCCATTGCTTTTTGCCTTTTTTAGAATGTTAAACAGGGTATATTGTAGGGAAGATGTGGGGTTGTATGTCATGGGTTTGTAATGCTTTATATTCAAAAGCTGACGTTTCGCCTCCAAGACATACAAATTCTCATCCCAGAGGACAAGGTTACCACCCTTGTCCGCTGGCTTAATTAGGAAGCCTTTTGCATTCATGAGTTCACCTAGAGCTTTCCGTTCAGGTTTTGATAGGTTGTCATCCACTATTCCTGTAAGGGATAGTTGGTTGACTTCCTTCTCAACCTGTCTCACGAATATGTTGACTGCCGGTACCATTGAAAGTTGTGGCATATATTTTGATTTAGCCTTGAAATCTGAGGTAGTTTTGTTATAACTAGGAGTATACTTTGGTTGCGAGGGGATGTATTGACTCCCCTCATTTTCTTCGAGAAGGCTTTGGAGAGTCTCTACTGTGGGCATGTCATCTTTAGTGATGTTAACATCCTCCACTAGGTATCTGCTTTTGCCCTTCATTATCTGAGATAATACAATCTTTCGGGCAAACAGATGGAGATCTTTTATAAAGTTGAATTTGTCAAGGTAGTTGGTTGGACAGAACGAAAGACCTTTCTTAAGGACCTTGATATGTTCAAGGTTTAATTTAAATGAAGATAGATTTATTATCTGAAGGCCTTCTTCTGCTGTTTTTAATATCCCCTGCGTCCCCGGTATCGCCGGGGTCTGCCCCTGACAAAATTCCCCTGATTCTGGTTTTGTCTCCGTTGCCTGGAGGGGTATCTCCTCTCTCTTGAGTCTGAATTTATCCCTCCTCCGCCTTCTCTTCCTACCTCCTCTCCTCCTTCCCCTAAAAAATTATGTGATTTATCTGTGTTTGATCTATGATGTTCAGATTCTACATCAGAGACATCAGTGCCAGAATCATAGGTACCCCTTATTGGTAAATAGTTATATACTTTGTTGTTCTTATAATCATCGTTGTCTCTGGAGAGTTTTCTACCTTTTCTTAATTTTATATCATTTTGCAATCTAGCAATCTGCTCTTTTATTTCATCATTTAGTTTAGCAAAATTAGTATTATTGGAAAAGGTGTTAACCACCTTTTGGCATTCTTCTGCCTGTGTGATTGTTTTGTCCAATCTTTCTTTATTACGCTTTACCATTTTGCCCATTAAAATG
Organism: Bombina bombina; assembly: GCF_027579735.1. Classification (NCBI taxonomy): domain Eukaryota; kingdom Metazoa; phylum Chordata; class Amphibia; order Anura; family Bombinatoridae; genus Bombina; species Bombina bombina. The sequence continues at coordinate 738,232,577 of NC_069500.1, read as the reverse complement.
ATGGAACAATCAGTGAGACTGGAATTCCAGTCCTCCATGAATGCATCTCCTCCTTCATCCTCCCTTAGGTTAGTCCCCGGGTCTAGTCTTAGACGTAGACCCCTAGGTATAATGTTATTTTTTATGTAATTCTCTAGGCTGGATGTCTCAGCCCTCAATTTAACCTGTTTAACCAAAAGTTTTTTATAATTTTTAAAAGCACCATATATATTAATCGGTGCGCTATTTTCAATCTGACTCTCTTCCAGACCAGACATGGACAGAGACGCTGTGAGTTCTGCTTCCCAGTTCTCATCAGACAGTGTAAATGCCATTGTAATATCGTGTGTCAGGATAAGGCACAAGTGTCAAAAATATTTCTATCCCCTGCAGCCACCAAGCTTATGACACATTCAAGAGTTGTACACTCTTATTGGGTTTAGTAGTTAGCACAAGGGGATCACCTCTCCGGAAACCTCTGTAGTGGTCCTTGGACCTAGTTGCTAAGGTATGGTGATTGAAAAATCAAATTTAATAACGGAGGGGAAGCAATCGCTATGAGCTTTTACTAAGACAAAAGGTGACCAACCGGTTGGCTTCTAGGCTAGTACTGGTATGGTCTTTGAATATATCAAATATATGGTGCAGACCCTTATATAGAATAAATGAGTTTACATAGAAAGAATAAATCCTGGAAAGAAAATACAAAAGACCAGGATGAAAGACAGGGAATTCAGCACTCTTTTTCAAAATTAAACTAAAGCTCAAAACCTTATTCAAAATGTGTCAACCTCCAAGGCTTGTGTAGCTGTAAAGGAGAGAACTCTCTGGCACTTACTGTAAATTACATACATATATACAAAGATAGAAAAACGCAAAAAGACCCAATTGGTAGATATGATCTCTTTATATGAATATCAAAATAGCATAAAAAATACACATATTATGTTACAAACCTGACCGGTCAGGGGTTGGTTCCCTTATGAATTAGCATTGCTGATGAAGCACTGTGAGATTTCCTCAATAGGGGCGTGTCATTAAGTAAACCTTAAAGGGAGACGAAGCACTCCCAACGTCATCACGCCCTGACGAAGCCCGACACACCTAGCGGTTGAAACGCGCGTCGGCATTGGACAAGCTGACCGGAGCATGTGATAGGTGTCGAATACACGGAACAGACACGCTGCAAACAAACATACCTGTCGGATTTCCAGAATGGAGTTCCTGAACACCCAATGAGGCTCATCTCCTAAGAGTCAGTCACAGAAACAACTTTAAAGGAAACAGGTCGTATATTACCTTGTCACTGCCTGATTAATAGGCTGCCTACTGACTGTCTTGGATGATGATACCCTGTTGAGAGAGTATACTCTAAACACTCCCTGAAGGAATGCTACTAATATGCGCTTGAAGCTTACTAATACCACACAACACGGAGGCTAAACCTTGTGCTTTCTGCATTTATTTATATTTGCTTCATGGCTAACTTCTCAGCTTGCATAACCTTTCTCCAAAGGGACATTATCACTCGATAGCAAGAGTAGCTATCTCAAAATAATTACTCAGCGAGGCTGGCTGTATACTACTGTGCTAAATTGTTTGTTTGCATGACAATAAGATATTTGTACATATTTTGGGGCACGGCACCACAACCTACTTAGATCCCATTCATATACCTGCCCGGCATTTTGCCTTAACCCTATAAGGTGCCGTAAGCAGCTGGGTGTAGTAGCTTGTATTTCAGTCCCCCACAAATATATCTTATAGTTACATGTATATGTGCTATCAGTCTTTAAGAACATCAATATTTCTGCATAGGTGTTGGGGCACACTAACTGTAACTACTTAGATCCCATATAGTAATCTGCCCGGCATATAGCCTTACATACTAAGGTGCCGCAAGCAGTAGGGTGTAGTAGTCAATTTATTGTCCCCCATTCTTATCCTGCAGTTTATACACATGGCTTCACAGGCCTGTGAAAATAACCACATATCATGTTTATAATTTCTGTTTTGGTATAGACACTATCCCCTGACCGGTCAGGTTTGTAACATAATATGTGTATTTTTTATGCTATTTTGATATTCATATAAAGAGATCATATCTACCAATTGGGTCTTTTTGCGTTTTTCTATCTTTGTATATATGTATGTAATTTACAGTAAGTGCCAGAGAGTTCTCTCCTTTACAGCTACACAAGCCTTGGAGGTTGACACATTTTGAATAAGGTTTTGAGCTTTAGTTTAATTTTGAAAAAGAGTGCTGAATTCCCTGTCTTTCATCCTGGTCTTTTGTATTTTCTTTCCAGGATTTATTCTTTCTATGTAAACTCATTTATATATATATATATATATATATATATATATATAAAGTTTAAGTTCAAAAAGTTCAAATTCCAAAAGTGGTATATCAAGCATAGATCTTGTTACTTAATCCAGTGTCAGGAACAGTTTGAGGTGGTTTGTAGCTTAAAATATCCTAAAATAGGCTTTTTGATCTACTTACATCCGGGTCCCTCAATCGTATGAGGTAAGTGAGAAGCACGTCATCCGACTTAACTTATGCTCTCCATCTGGTCGAGGACCTTAGATTATCCTTGGATAGTATGTATGTCGGGATCTCTTTGACTCATCCGTTTGTAACACAGCATAGAGGCAAATAAAAAGATGATATAGCGTAACTCCGTAAAAAATTTAACACTTTTTATTTAAGTACAGAGTGCTACTTACAAATTGATACCTCAATCACTATGAGGTATCACACAAGCATATGATAAGTAAAGATGTTCACAATGTGTAGTAAGCACTTCAATCCGTAAAAGCATAAAGTCCTCAATAGGAGGTATAGTATAAAACAAACTATCAGTTTAAAAATAATGTTATAAACTTAAAATATTGAAATATCAAAGTATCAAGAGAGTGTGAGCAGTCAGCACAACACCCATTCAAGCCTGATGCGTTTCAAAGCTATAGAAAGCTTTTTCATCAGAGGCGAGTGTTGTGTAAGGTGTCCGGCTCCTTTTTAAAGCTCCCTCTGATTGCGTGGAGGGGGTGTGTGCCTGTAAGCTGCTCACTGATAGGTCGAGTGTCGTAATGACAATACATGCAATTTCTTAGTCAATGAAGTTCATTATCTAAACCAAGCTAGTAATCCTACAGCTCAACTCCAAATAGCGGTCAGAACTTCCTGCAGAGCCGTTTTTAGCAATGGAGAACAAGAAAACATTTTAGTATGTATTCGCCATCCAGAATAATATCTTATAAGATTAGCTTGTAGAACACTTTTCCTGAATACTATTATACTTGTTTATCCGCTTTTTTGTTATAAAGTCTAGAAAGTAAATCTGAGTTAGATATTTCTATTTAATTTATTCTTAAGAAATCCTGCTTAGATACTTTCTTTACTGTTATTAATATATTACTGCTGAATAAAACATTATGGAAAACCTACAGCTGTTTCGGTGTTGATAGGTTTTTTATGTGATAAGACACATTTTACTTGTAGTGAATTAAAAAATCGCTAAAACCCTGTATTACTTTATAAAAAAACGCCACTATGTTGATGTCTTTATTTAAACCCCAAGGCGACAAAGTAGTGAGATAGTGTATCCAGAAGGTCTCCCTTTGTCTTAAATTTTTGACATGGTCTCCCCCATTTTTATCTGGGGGAATATATTCTTTGACTGTGCCTTTTAGACATTTGGGGTTTTTATTATGGTATTTACAGTAATGATCAGATAAATTATGCCCTTTGAAGCCATTTTCAATATTTGTAATATGTTCAAGTAGCCTGGTTTTGTAGACTCTTTTGGATCTACCAATGTATTGGAGGCCACAGCTACATTCTAATAAGTATACAATGAATTTGCTTTTGTAGTTAGTTAGAAAATTAATTTTGCATTCTTTATTGTTGGATTTGGACTTAATAATTGTATGTGTGGGCTTGTTACAATTATAGGCATGAATGCAACCTTCACAATTTTTCCTATTGCAATTGTAAAACCCCTGGCTTTGATTTTCTAGCCAACTTTGTTGATTTGTTTTTTTCTTTATTTTATTGGGAGCTAGCAGATTTTTAAGAGATTTATTTTTTTCTGAAGGTCACTACAGGGCCATCTCCTATTTTATTTTTGAGGAATTTATTCAGTTTTAGAATTGGCCAGTATTTTCGGAGTATATGTTTAATTTCAGGTGCTGCTTCATTATATGTAGTAATGAAGCCTACCTCTCTTTTTATATTATTGGTATGTTTCTTAATGATTTGATTCTTCAGTTTTTCTTGTTCAATTTTGCCTAACAGTACATCTCTATCTGCATTTCTTGCTTTGATGTAGGCAGACTCCACTACTTTTTTATTATATTTTTTACTTAAAATTTGTTTTTTAAGGAAATTTTCCTCTTTATTAAAGTCCTCCAATTTCGAGCAGTTCCTTCTTAATCTTTGGAACTGTCCAAAGGGGATGATGTTTACCCATGATTTGTGGTGTCCGCTATCAGCCGGAAGGTACCCATTACTATCTGTATCTTTTCTATACAGTTTAGTACAAATTTGATCATTTTTCATGCTACAATATAAGGTCCAAGACTTCTATTTCTTTATCGTTACATTTGTGTGTGAAGGAGAGATTCATTTAGTTGGAGTTGACGTACTGCAAAAAATCATTAAGAGAGTTATCATCACCTCTCCAGATTAGTACGATGTTGTCAATGAATCTCTCCCACCACACAATATTGTTTGTGAATGTATTATTATTATAAATATATAATTCTTCCCAGAAGCCCAAGTAGATGTTAGTGTAGCTAGGGGTCATAATGGTCCCCATGGCTGTGCCACTAGTTTGTAGATAAAAATCTCCTTCGAATTGGAAGCAGTTTCTTTCGAGTACGAACTTGGCACTTTCTACTATGAAGCTCCTCTGATCTTCTGATAGAGTAGTATTGTTTTTTAGGACCGTTTTTAATACTTCTATACCTTTTTATGGGGGATATTCATATAGAGGGCTGCCCGTCCATGGTCACCTACTTGAATTCTGTTTTACATTTAACTTTTTCAATTTTTTGACTGTGTCTAGGGTATCTTTGAGGTATGATTTTAATTGTGATACTAAAGGTTTAATGTAATAATCCACTAATTCCGACAGTCGGGCTGTTAGTGAGTCAATACCCAAAATGATAGGTCTGCCTGGCGGATTTTGTACTGTTTTTGTGTATTTTGGGAAGGTGATAAAATATTGCGGTTTTTGGATATAGATTATTTAGACATTTAAATTCTGAGTTATTTAGGATACCTTTCTGTTTGGCTTTGCCAATCAGATTTGTATATTGTATGGTTCCCTTTTAATTTTACATAGGTATTGCTATCGCCTAAGAGGTTGTATGCCTCCCTAATTCTATTTTGTAAAACCAAGCCTCCGCCCTTATCTGCTTCACGTATAATGAGATCATCATTATTTTTTATTGAAGTTAGAAATTCTTTCTCCTTTTTACTCAATTTGTCTCTCTTTATTTTATAGTTGTTGCATAGCTCTGTCAAATCATTTGATACTAGATCATAAAACGTGGGGATACAGTTTTCTTTGGATTGCACTGGAAAGAATTGTGAAGGTAGTTTCAAATCTGTATGAACGTTTTCTGAATCACCCTTAATCTGGGTCTCTCCATATGATTCAGTTTCTAATTCTTGTAGTGTGATAAGGGCTTCAAGATCTGTATCAGTTAAAGTTGATGGGTCTACTACTTGGTTAGTAGCCAAATCTTTTTTACTTTTTTCAAAATGTCTTTGAAGTGTAAGCTTTTGTCATGTTCTGTCTCAGGATATCTTGTGAGAGCCTCATTGTCTGGAACAGTTGCTTTAAAGGAAGATTAGTAGAAGCCATATAGATTGAAAATTTATCAGATTTATTAATATAACAAAATACTTTGATTAAGCAAATACTTGCAGGGTATATTTAAATGTGCTACTCAGGTATGTTAAGTCCACATACGGCAGGAGTGGAAATAAACAAACAAAGTATGCAGAGATGCAGATTCAAAAAGGAAAGTCTTTCTCCTGGTAATAACTGAAATGCAGGATTTGCACAAGGCAGGAAACAACTTGTAAACAGGTAGTAGGTTTAAAGATAAAGTCTTCCTGTTGGTAATAGCTGAAGTGCAGGATTTGCACAAGGCATGGAACAAACTTGTAAACAGGTTTAAAGGTAAAGTGTTTCTCCTGGTAATAACTGAAGTGCAGGAATTCCACAAGGCAGGAAACAAACTTGTAAACAGGTAACAGGTTTAAAGGTAAAGTCTTTCTCCTGGTAATAGCTGAAGTGCAGGATTTGCACAAGGCGGGGAACAAACTTGTAAACAGGTAGCAGGTTTAAAGGTAAAGTCTTCCTGCTGGTAATAACTGAAGTGCAGGATTTGCACAAGGCAGGGAACAAACTTGTAAACAGGTAACAGGTTTAAAGGTAAAGTCTTTCTCCTGGTAATAGCTGAAGTGCAGGAATTGCACAAGGCAGGAAACAAACTTGTAAACAGGTAACAGGTTTAAAGGTAAAGTCTTTCTCCTGGTAATAGCTGAAGTGCAGGATTTGCACAAGGCAGGGAACAAACTTGTAAACAGGTAACAGGTTTAAAGGTAAAGTCTTTCTCCTGTTAATACCTTGTAAACAGGTGCAAAGGTGAAGTCTTTCTCCAAATAAGTACAGAAGTACAGGAAACAATAATAAAAAGTCCAGAAGTCAAATAACAAGCAAGGAATCAAAACCAGAGCTGGTAGTCAGACGAGCCGAGTCAGGTGCCAAAGCAAATAATCAGACAAGCCGGAATCAGGAACAAGGAAAACAGCAGAGTCAGGAACAAGCCAGGGATCAGGAACCAGGAAGGACGTCAGGCAGCCAGGTAATACACAGGAACTCTCACAAACAGGTCTGAGACAACGCAAACGCAAAGCATACTGAACAAAGGCCCTTTAAATAATAAGTGATGACATCACAATTCTGATACTGCATCCTGTCTCACATGGATGATGCACACCAGTCTGGCCATAAAAGGAAGTGCAGGAATTGAGCAGCATCCCCCACAATGCACCATAGTCAGAAGAGAGGTGAGTAAAATGGCTGCCAGCAGCACATGGCAAACACAACAGGGAAAAAATCCTGACAGTACCCTCCCCTCAACGACCCCTCCCCCGCGGGAGGACAAAAGGCTTATTGGGGAAACGGGCATGGAGGAGGGCGGGAGCATGAACATCAGAGAAGGGAACCTAAGAACGCTCCTCCGGACCGTAGCCTCTCCAGTGAACCAAATACTGTACACGGCCCCTGGACATACGAGAGTCAATAATGCTGCTGACCTCATACTCCTCATGGTTGTCAACAAAGATAGGACGGGGACGAGGCAACACAGTGGTAAACTGATTACAAACCAATGGTTTCAAGAGGGAGACATGAAAAACATTGGAGATGCGCATAGCAGGAGGAAGGTCAAGAGCGTAGGCCACAGGATTAACACGTCGGAGTATTCGAAAAGGACCAACATAACGTGGAGCCAATTTATTGGAAGGCACATGAAGGTTCAAGTTGCGGGAGGACAGCCAAACTCTCTCACCAACCTGGTAGGAAGGTGCGGGCAGACGCCTACGATCAGCCTGGAACTTTTGGAGCTGCATAGAACGATGAAGGCAATCCTGAATCTGCAACCACGTGGAACGGAGTTGCCAGAGATGCTCCTCCAAAGCCGGAATACCCTGAGACATGAATGAATCGGGCAACAAGGATGGTTGAAACCAATAATTTGCCATGAACGGGGATATCTTGGAGGAAGCATTAATAGCACTATTATGAGCAAACTCTGCCCAAGGTAACAGTTCAGACCAATTATTGTGGTGATCTGAGACATAGCAATGGAGGAACTGTTCCAGAGCTTGATTAGACCGTTCCGCAGCCCCATTGGATTGAGGGTGATATGCCGAGGAGAAGGAAAGCTGGATCCCCATTTGAGCACAAAAGGAACGCCAAAATCTGGAGACAAACTGGCTACCCTGGTCCGACACTATCTCCTTGGGTAACCCATGTAAATGGAAGACCTCCCGGGCAAAAATTGAAGCAAGCTCCTGAACGGTAGGCAGCTTCATCAAGGGAATGCAATGTGACATTTTAGAAAAATGGTCAACAGTATTGCAATTGGAAACAGGGAGCTCGACAATGAAGTCCATGTAAAGATGTGTCCAAGGACGCTTTTGAATGTATAGCTGCTCCATTTATACCACTTTGCCTATGTGTTTAACAGAGGTTTAACAGAGGTATTACTTTTAAGAGGTTATTTGCTAAATTTCTCTAGCTATAATTCATGTAATTTGTGATGTACCATATAATATTTGGAATTATACATTAACCAATTACAAACCTATACCTGGTTTTATGAAAACCTGATAATAGTGAGTGAAATCTGTTATTTTAGAGATAGTTTATTATTACATCTCTGAAATTTTTGACCACAATTTATATTATCTAGTGATCTACAACTCCAGCCAGTGACTCACTAATCTGCCATTTGACAGCATATTTCACAATAAGTTCTAGTCTATGATATCCAGTTTTTTAACTGGGAATTTTGTGCCAGCATTTTAGTTTTAACATACCCAGATTTTAACAGTTCTAATAAAGATTTATGTTTTAACTTGTGTGATTCTTTTTCTAACTCCATGATTTAGGGGTCTTTTGAGTGCTTATACAGTATCGTTTTGCAGTTAGTTTCTTCAGCTAACCAACGTGTAATGTAACTTTTATGATACATAGCACCTGACCACATATAATTGTGCAATTCCAGGGCCATTGACCTTATTTGGAACGGTAACAGACCCGACGTTACATTTAGCGAGTGTTGCCATCAGTCCAATCTGAATCCAAGGACGCTCACCATTAGTAATAGGTTGAAGAAGACCCACAGGAAGATGTTGAGGAGTCTTATTCTGTGCACAAACTGAGCAGGAGGCAACATACACAGCAACATCAGAACGAAGACCTGGCCACCAGAATTGTCAAGTGACAGACCAAATAATTTGATTCTTGCCTGGGTGACCTGCGGCTTTAGGATAGTGGTAAGTGTGCAAAAGTTTAGTTTGAAGATTCTCAGGAACAAAACACTTACCACTAGGTTTCTCAGGTGGTGCATTGGTTTTTTGCAGCCAGGATCTCCTCCCCCAAGGGAGAAGTCAAATTAGTACGTATGGTAGCCAAAATATAGTCAGGAGGTATAACAGGAGTAGGTACAGACTCCTCCTTGGACAGAGGCGAAAATTGTCGAGAGAGGGCATCAGCCCTAACATTCTTACTACCAGGCAGGTAGGAGACCACATAATTAAACCGAGACAAAAATAGCGCCCATCTGGCCTGTCGGCGCGACAAATGTTTTGCTTCAGATAGATAAGTTAAATTCTTGTGGTGAGTAAGAATGAGCACTGGCATGCTAGTACCCTTGAGAAGATGCCTCCATTCCTTAAGTGCCAAAATTATAGCCAGTAATTCCCTGTCACCAATTTCATAATTGCACTTCGCTGGAGACAATTTCTTAGAGAAGCAACCACACGGATGCAATACAAGGAACCGTCAGGCGTAGGACGTTGAGACAAGAGGGCACCTACTCCAGTCTCAGACGCATCGACCTCAAGAACGAAAGGCAGGACAGGGTTAGGATGAGCCAGAACTGGAGCAGCAGCAAAGGCAGTCTTAAGACTATCAAAGGCCTTAATGGCAGTAGGTGACCAATGGAGTGGATCATTCTCTTTACGGGTCATGTCTGTGATAGGTTTGACCAAGGAAGAAAAGTTTTTAATAAACTTTCTATAGTAATTGGCGAACCCCAAAAAACGTTGAATAGACCAAAGACCAACTGGGCGACGCCACTGCAGAACTGCAGATAACTTGTCAGGATCCATGGAGAACCCTGCAACCGAGATAACATAACCTAGGAAGGTTACTTGAGTATGATGGAACTCACCTTTCTCGAGTTTACAAAACAGGCTGTTCTCACATAGTCTCTGAAGAACCTGTGTAACATCAGAACGATGAGCCTCAAGTGTGGGTGAGTGTATGAGGATGTCGTCTAAGTACACCACAACACACTGTTACAACATATCTCGTAGGACATCATTAATAAATTCCTGAAAAACAGTAGGAGCATTACATAGGCCAAAGGGCATTACAAGATACTCATAATGCCCGCTCCTTGTGTTAAATGCTGTTTTCCATTCGTGGCCCTCCTTAATCCTAACAAGATTGTACGCTCCTCTCAAATCTAGTTTAGTAAAGACAGTAGCTCCCTTGAGGCAGTCAAAGAGTTCCGTAATAAGCAGAATAGGGTAAGCATTCTTAATGGTAAGACGATTAAGAACCCTATAATACATGGTCTTAACTCGCCACCCTTTTTCTTCACAAAGAAGAAGCCAGCCCCTGCAGGAGAGCAGGATTTGTGGATGATCCCCCGCGACAGAGCATTGGCAACATACTCCTCCATAGCACAATTCTCTGCAACAGACAAAGGGTACACCCGGCCCCGAGGAGGAATGGCTCCGGGTTGCAGGTCTATGGCACAATCGTAAGACCGGTGAGGAGGCAACGTACCGGCACGCACCTTGTCAAACACGTCTAGGAACTCTCGGTAATCCTCTGGCAATTGAGAAACCGAAGAAGTGCACAAGACTTGACTGGTTTCCGAAGACAAGTGGAAATACATTGCGGGGACCACGACAAAAATTCGGACCTGCGCCAGTCGAGACTGGGATTATGCTTTTGGAGCCAGGGATAACCCAGAACAACCGGAAAATGCGGAGAGTTTATCACCTGGAACTGGAGGGTTTCAAAATGGAGAGCCCCAACAGCCATGGACAACGGAGCAGTTTCGTGAGTAACGAGTGCGGGCTGAAGGGGCCTGGCATCAATGGTCTCAATAGCAAGTGGAACGGACTGAGGCAAAACAGGAATGGAGTGCTTTGATACAAAAGCACTGTCAATGAAATAGCCCGCAGCACCAGAGTCAACAAGAGCCTGGGTGACTATGGAGGAGTCCACCCAGGAAAGGACAACCGTGACCAAAAGGTTTCTCCTTAAGTGTTTTCGGGGACGCGGATAAACCACCCAAGGTCTGCCCCCGACAGGACCTTAGGTGTGAGCGTTTCCCGGCCGTGTAGGACAAGACTTCAAAAGGTGGCCCTGTAACCCACAATAGAGGCAGAGCCCCTCCCTCTTCCTAAAGGCCCTCTCTGCCACGGAGTCGCGTGAATCCCAGCTGCATCGGCTCAGCAGTACCTGGTGACTCAGGACCAGGAGGCATGGGAGGAGAGGGAGGCATGGGTGGGAACGAACACGTAGGAGACAACGGAACAGGAGGCTTCCGCAAGCGCTCCTTGAAAGAGGGCCTCTCTCTGAGTCTGATGTCAATTAGGATAAAAAAAGACACCAATGCCTCGAGAACCTCTGGTAAATCTCTGGCAGCAACTTCGTCTTTAATCGCATCAGAGAGCCCATGAAAGAAGGTGGCAACAAGGGCTTCATTGTTCCAACCTACCTCTGCGGCAAGCGTATGGAACTCAATAGCATACTGAGCAACAGATCTTGTACCTTGCTGAATGGACATGAGTCGTTTAGCAGCAGAGGAGGAGCGAGCCGGAACATCAAATACCCTTCGAAAGGAGGCCACAAATTTAGGGTAATTTGAAATCCCAGGTTTATTAGTCTCCCACAAGGGATTAGCCCAGGCAAGAGCTGTGTCATAGAGTAACGAGATGAGAAATCACACCTTAGCTCTGTCAGAGGGAAACACCTGAGGTAACATCTCAAAGTAAATGCCCACCTGGTTCAAAAACCCTCTGCACTGAATAGGATCGCCTCCATATCGCTGAGGTAGAGGTGCAGAACCGGACATGCTCCTGGTAGGCATAGGTGCAGCAGCGGAAACAGGAGCAGCCATAACTTGTGGGACACTTGGTCCAAATGTGCAGTGCGAGTTTGCAGGGCTAGTGCAAATTGATCCAAGCGCTGATCCTGTACATCCATCCTGGAAATGATGGCAGGTAAAGGTGGATTATTAGCACCATCAGGATTCATGGCCTTTGCTTAATGTCAGGGTGCCAGGAATCAGACTGAGACAAGAAGTGCAAAAATAATAACACCTTTATTAATAGCAAAAAATAATAAAAAGTCCAGAAGTCAAATAACAAGCCAGGAATCAAAACCAGAGCTGGTAGTCAGACGAGCCGAGTCAGGAGCCAAAGCGAATAATCAGACGAGCCGGAATCAGGAACAAGGAAAACAGCAGAGTCAGGAACAAGCCAGGGATCAGGAACCAGGAAGGACCTCAGGCAGCCAGGTAATACACAGGAACTCTCACAAACAGGTCTGAGACAACGCAAAGGCAAAGCATACTGAACAGAGGCCCTTTAAATAATAAGTGATGACATCACAATTCTGAGACTGCATCCTGTCTCACATGGATGATGCACACCAGTATGGCCATAAAAGGAAGTGCAGGAATTGAGCAGCATCCCCCACAATGCACCATAGTCATGAAGAGAGGTAAGTAAAATGGCTGCCAGCAGCACATAGAAAACACAACAGGGAAAAACCCTGACAATTGTACCTTGTTTTTGATTTTTTTCTTTTGCTTTCTAATTCTATCCAGTTTTCCTCCTCTAGTTCCTCGTTTTGTTCTTTTCTTTTTCTTAGGTTTTGAGATGTCCAATATGGCTTGGGTCTTATGTCTGAACTTGAGTCTTGCTGTGGAGTCTTTATAAAATTTTGTGTATTGCTTAGTGTAAACGGTTTTCTTTTTTGAGGTGGAAAATAGGGAGTTTTTTGTCTGATATTGCTGATGTGTATATCTATAATCATGATCATAGTGGTCATTTTTATATTCCTCTCTATATCTATCCTGTTCGTATGATCTCCAATTCTCTCTAGGTTCCTCATCTGGAAAATATCTAAGTTGATGCCTACCATTTATCCTATTGTAATTATTAGTTTTTTTTATTATTATACCACTGTTGATTGTAGGTTTTAGTTTGTCTATTGGGTCTTTCTGTTCCGTAGTAATGTACACTGTTTTTTCTCCATGTTGTTTTTTTCTATTATTATTAGTTTTATGAAAGCCACTATTGTCTTTTTTTTTTAATAAAAATAGAATCTAAAGGGGTGCAGGGGGTGGTTACTGGTATGTCTTCCCACACCTCTTTTTCTCCCTCATTTTCTGAAAGTGCAATATTTGTTTCTGTTTTAGAATCTTGTAGGTCTCTAAGGAATTTATTATTTTTCTTAATTTTAATGTTTATCTAATCTTTCTAATCTCTTTTTATTGTTCTTATCTAACTCCTTGTAAAGTACATCTTCCTTATGTATCTCTAGGGATTTTGTTTTTAAATTAACCAACTCTTTATTCAGTTGGTTGATCTTGAATTGTCTATATCTAATGGCTATATTGACCAGTTTAAATGAACTTTCTTCTAGAGCAATTTCCCACTCAGAGAAGAATTCCACGTCCTCCTGGTCAAAAATAGTGGGTTTGGAAAGGCGAAGGCCTTTCGGTTGTCAGTATATGGTCGGGTTATAATACAATATATTTAATAATTATTCTTTAATATAAACCCCAATAAAAAACAGAATTTATGCTTACCTGATAAATGTATTTCTCTTGTGGTGTATCCAGTCCACGGATTCATCCTTTACTTGTGGGATATTCTCCTTCCCAACAGAAAGCGGCAAAGAGAGCACACAGCAGAGCTGTCCATATAGCTCCCCCTCTAGCACCACCCCCCAGTCATTCGACCGAAGGTTAGGAAGATAAAGGAGAAACCATAGGGTGCAGTGGTGACTGTAGTTTAAAAATAAAAACCACCTGTCTTAAAATGACAGGGCGGGCTGTGGACTGGATACACCACAAGAGAAATAAATTTATCAGGTAAGCATAAATTCTGTTTTCTCTTGTAAGGTGTATCCAGTCCACGGATTCATCCTTACTTGTGGGATACGAATACCAAAGCTTTAGGACACGGATGAAGGGAGGGAACAAGACAGGTACCTTAAACGGAAGGCACCCAAAAATAGCCTCCGAAGAAGCAAAAGTATCGAATTTGTAAAATTTGGAAAAAGTATGCAGCGAAGACCAAGTCGCTGCCTTACAAAGCTGTTCAACAGAAGCCTCATTTTTAAAAGCCCATGTGGAAGCCACTGCTCTGGTAGAATGAGCAGTAATTGTTTCAGGAGGCTGCTGGCCAGCAGTCTCATAGGCCAAACGGATGATGCTTTTCAGCCAAAAGGAAAGAGAGGTAGCGGTCGCCTTCTGACCTCTCCTCTTACCAGAATAGATAACAAACAAAGAAGTTGTTTGTTTGAAATCCTTAGTTGCTTGTAAATAGAACTTTAAAGCATGAACCACATCAAGATTGTGTAACAGACGTTCCTTCTTCGACTAAGGATTAGGACACAGAGAAGGAACAACAATTTCCTGATTAATATTCTTATTAGACACAACCTTAGGAAGAAAACCGGGTTTGGTACGCAAAACTACCTTAGCTGCATGGAACACCAGGTAAGGTGAATCACACTGTAAAGCAGATAGCTCTGAAACTCTTCGAGCAGAAGAGATAGCTACCAAAAACAAAACTTTCCAAGATAAAAGCTTAATATCTATCGAATGTAAAGGTTCAAACGGAACCCCTTGCAGAACTGAAAGAACTAAATTCAGACTCCATGGCGGAGCCACAGATCTATAAACAGGCTTGATTCTGACTAAAGCCTGACTAAACGTTTGAACATCTGGTACCTCTGCCAGACGTTTGTGAAAAAGAATAGACAAAGCAGATATCTGTCCCTTTAAGGAACTAGCTGATAATCCTTTCTCCAATCCGTCTTGGAGAAAGGACAAAATTCTGGGAATCCTAACCTTACTCCATGAGTAACCCTTGGATTCGCACCAAAAAATATAATTTCGCCAAATCTTATGGTATATTTTCCTGGTGACAGGCTTTCTAGCCTGAATCAAGGTATCAATAACCGACTCAGAGAAACCACGCTTTGATAGAATTAGGCGTTCAATCTCCAAGCAGTCAGACGCAGAGAAATTAGATTTGGATGTTTGAAAGGACCTTGTATTAGAAGGTCCTGCCTCATTGGTAGTGTCCATGGTGGCACAGATGACATGTCCACTAGGTCTGCATACCAGGTCCTGCGTGGCCACGCAGGCGCTATTAGAATCACTGAAGCCCTCTCCTGCTTGATTCTGGCAACCAGACAAGGGAGGAGAGGAAACGGTGGAAAAACATAGGCCAGATTGAAGGACCAAGGCGCTGCTAGAGCATCTATCAGCACCGCCTGGGGATCCCGGGACCTGGACCCGTAAAGAGGAAGTTTGGTGTTCTGACGGGACGCCATCAGATCCAATTCTGGAGTGCCCCATAGCTGAGTAAGCTGGGCAAATACTCCCCTGGGTGAAAAGTCTGATGACTTAGAAAATCCGCCTCCCGCCTCCCTACTCCTGGGATGTGAATTGCTGAGAGATGGCAAGAGTGATCCTCTGCCCATCTGATTATTTTGGTTACTTCCATCATTGCTAGGGAACTCCTTGTTCCGCCTTGATGATTGACGTAAGCTACAGTCGTGATGTTGTCCGACTGAAATCGGATTAATTTGGCCGCAGCTAGCTGAGGCCATGCCTGAAGCGCGTTGAATATCGCCCTCAGTTCTAGAATGTTTATCGGGAGAAGAGCTTCTTCCCAAGACCATAAGCCCTGAGCTTTCAGGGAGTCCCAGACTGCACCCCAGCCCAACAGACACGTGTCGGTCGTTAGGATGATCCACTCTGGTCTGAGGAAACACATTCCCTGAGACAGGTGATCCTGAGACAACTACCAGAGAAGAGAATCTCTGGTCCCCTGGTCCAACTGTATTTGAGGAGACAAATCTGCATAATCCCCATTCCACTGTTTGAGCATGCATAGTTGCAGTGGTCTGAGGTGTATCCATGCAAAAGAGACTATGTCCATTGCCGCTACCATTAGTCCGATTGTCTCCATGCACTGAGCTACAGATGGCCGAGGAATGGAATGAAGAGCTCGGCAAGTAGTTAAGAGTTTTAACTTTCTGACCTCCGTCATAAATATTTTCATTTCTACCGAGTCTATTAGGGTTCCTAGGAAGGGAACTCTTGTGAGGGGGGAGAGAGAACTCTTTTTGATGTTCACCTTCCACCCGTGAGACCTCAGAAAGGCCACTACAATTTCCGTGTGAGACTTGGCTCTTTGGAAAGTCGACGCCTGAATTAAGATGTCGTCTAGATAAGGCGCCACTGCTATGCCCCACGGTCTTAGTACCGCCAGGAGGGACCCTAGCACCTTTGTGAAAATTCTGGGAGCAGTGGCCAACCCGAAAGGAAGAGCCACAAACTGATAATGCTTGTCCAGAAAGGCGAACTTGAGAAACTGGTGATGATCTTTGTGGATAGGAATGTGCAGATACGCATCCTTTAGATCCACGGTAGTCATATATTGACCCTCCTGGATCATTGGTAAGATTGTCCGAATGGTCTCAATCTTGAATGATGGGACTCTGAGGAATTTGTTTAGAATTTTGAGATCCAGGATTGGTCTGAATGTTCCTTCTTTCTTGGGAACCACAAACAGGTTTGAGTAAAAACCCAGCCCTGTTCCGCAATTGGAACTGGGTAGATCACTCCCATTGTATGTAGGTCTTCTACACAGCGTAAGAACGCCTCTTTCTTTGTCTGGTCTGTAGACAAATGAGAAATGTGGAACCTTCCCCTTGGAGGGGAGTCCTTGAATTCTAGAAGATATCCCTGGGATACAATCTCTAAGGCCCAGGGATCGTGTACGTCTCTTGCCCAGGCCTGAGCGAAGAGAGAGAGTCTGCCCCATACTAGATCTGGTCCCTACTAGATGTCTTGGAAGCAGCTGCAGGCTTCTTGACCTGTTTACCCTTGTTCCAGCCCTGGTAAGGTTTCCAGGCTGACCTGGGTTGTGAAGCTTTACCCTCTTGCTTTGTAGTAGGGGAGGATGAAGCGAGGCCGCTCCTGAAATTCCGAAAGGAACGAAAATTATTTTGTTTGTTCTTTGTCTTAAAGGACTTGTCCTGAGGGAGAGCATGGCCTTTTCCCCCAGTGATTTCTGAAAAAATCTCTTTCAATTCAGGCCCGAAGAGGGTCTTTCCTTTGAAAGGGATGTTCAAGAGTTTGGATTTTGATGGCACATCGGCCGACCAGGACTTTAGCCATAGCGCCCTGCGCGCTAAAATGGCGAAACCTGAATTCTTTGCCGCTAACTTAGCTAGTTGGAAAGCGGCATCTGTGATAAAAGAATTAGCCAGCTTAAGAGCCTTAATTCTGTCCATAATGTCCTCATATGAGGTCTCCGTCTGGAGCGCATCTTTCAGCGCCTCGAACCAGAAAGCAGCTGCAGTAGTTACAGGAACAATGCATGCAATAGGTTGGAGAAGAAAACCTTGTTGAACAAAAATTTTCTTAAGTAAACCCTCTAATTTTTTATCCATAGGGTCTTTAAAAGCACAACTGTCTTCAATTGGTATGGTTGTGCGTTTAGCAAGTGAAGAAAAAGCCCCCTCCACCTTAGGGACCGTCTGCCACAAGTCCCGCATGGGGTCAGATATGGGGAATATTTTCTTAAAAACAAGAGGGGGAACAAACGGAATACCTGGTCTATCCCACTCCCTAGTAACGATATCCGCAATCCTCTTAGGGACCGGGAACAAATCAGTGTAAACGGGAACTTCTAGGTACTTGTCCATTTTACACAATTTCTCTGGAACCACCAAAGGGTCGCAGTCATCCAGAGTAACTAATACCTCCCTGAGCAATAAGCGGAGGTGTTCTAGTTTAAATTTAAAAGCCAACGTATCTGAGTCTGTCTGAGGAGCAACCTTTCCCGAATCGGAAATTTCTCCCTCAGACAGCACATCCCTCGCCCCAATTTCAGAGCGTTGTGAGTGTATATCGGATACGGCTACTAAAGCGTCAGAATGCTCAGAATCTGTTCTCAAAACAGAGCTATCATGCTTTGCAGGTAACATGGGCAGTTTAGATAAAAAACTGAGAGGGTATTATTCATAACTGCCGCCAAGTCTTGCAAGGTAAAAGAGTTAGATGCACTAGAGGTGCTAGGCGTCACTTGAGCGGGCGTAACTGGTTGTGACACTTGAGGAGAGGTTAACGGGCTAACCTCATTACCTTCTGTCTGAGAATCATCTTGGGCCACATTTTTAAGTGCAAGAATATGTTCTTTAAAATGTATAGACATATCAGTACAAGTGGGACACATTCTGAGAGGGGGTTCCACCATGGATTCTAAACACATTGAACAAGGATTTTCCTTGGTGTCAGACATGTTTAACAGACTAGTAGTAAGACAAACAGGCTTAGAAATCACTTTAATCAAGTAAAAACACACTTTGAAAAAAACGTTACTGTGCCTTTAAGAGATAAAAAAGGCACACAATTTTGCAAAACAGTGAAAAATGCAGCAATCTTTTCAAAATTTTTACAGTATGTACCTGAAGCATTAGTAAGATTGCACGACTAGCAATAAAAACGATTAACCCCTTAATGCCCAAACCGGATCGACAGTAAGCCAACAAACCGGTTAAAACAACATCAGCACCTTGCCACAGCTCTGCTGTGGCCCTACCTGCCCTTAGGAACCAGATTTGTGGGGAAAAAGCTTCTTATAGGCCCTCAAACTGCAGCAGGACCCTCCATGTGAAACAGCCTGAACTTCTAGTCAAATATAACTGTGCATCTGAGGAGCGAAATTAGGCCCCTCCCACCTTACTCCGGTGCTGTGAGGCCTAAAGAAACACTCCTAAGTGTTTTAATAATAGCCATGTGGGTAACAACCCCTGAAAGAAACCCAAAGGAACTTTCAAAGTGTCTCAAAAAACGAAATTTTCCAATAAAAACCTTTTGCCATTAAGTAGTGTCAACCAGCATAAACTAGCCCTGTTATGTAATCTTGCAATTCCATACTTAGTCTCTGAATACAGCTTACCCTTCCCTCATGGGGATATTATCAGTCTTTTCTAGCATTATCACAGTCTTGTCTAGAAATAAATGACTGAACATACCTTTTTTGGAGCCTAACCTGCAAACCGTTCCCCCCAACTGAAGTTTTCTTGTACTCCTCAGTCCTTTGTGGGAACAGCAGTGGATTTTAGTTACAACATGCTAAAATTATCTTCCTCACTGCAGAAATCTTCATCTCTTTTCTGCTAGAGAGTAAATAGTACACACCGGCACCAATTAAAATAACAAACTTTTGCTTGTAGAAAATAAAAACTACATTTCTAACACCACATTCACTTTACACTTCCGATTGCTTAGACTGGGGGGTGGAGCTAGAGGGGGAGCTATATGGACAGCTCTGCTGTGTGCTCTCTTTGCCGCTTCCTGTTGGGAAGGAGAATATCCCACAAGTAAAGGATGAATCCGTGGACTGGATACACCTTACAAGAGAAATACATATACCAAAACAATACAATTAATATAAATTCCTAACGCCTAGATTTAGAGTTCTGCGGTAGCCATCAAAACCAGCGTTAAGGGCTCCTAACGCTGGTTTTTACCGCCCGCTGGTATTTAGAGTCAGTCAGGAAAGCCACTTTCCAGCCGTGACTTTTCCATACCGCAGATCCCCTTACGCCAATTGCGTATCCTATCTTTTCAATGGGATCTTCTTAACGCCGTATTTAGAGTCTTGGCTGAAGTGAGCGTTAGAACTCTAACGACAAAACTCTGCCGCCACCTACATTATCCCTATGTACCCCTAATCTGCTGCCCCTAACATCGCCAACACCTACATAATATTTATTAACCCCTAATCTGCCCCCCCAACGTCGCTGCTACCTTACCTACACTTATTAACCCCTAATCTTCCAACCGGACCTCGCCACCACTATAATAAATGTATTAACCCCTAAACCGCCTCACTCCCGCCTCGCAAACCCTATAATAAATTTAATTAACCCCTAATCTGCCCTCACTAACATCGGCGACACCTAACTTCAAGTATTAACCCCTAATCTGCTGACCGGACCTCACTGCTACTCTAATAAATGTATTAACCCCTAAAGCTAAGTCTAACCCTATCCCTAACACCCCCTAATTTAAATATGATTTTATTCTAACGAAATAAATTATTTCTTATTAAATAAAGTAATCCTATTTAAAGCTAAATACTTACCTGTAAAATAAACCCTAATAAAGCTACAATATAACGAATAATTATATTGTAGCTATTTTAGGATTTATATTTATTTTATAGGTAACTTTGTATTTATTTTAACTAGGTACAATAGCTATTAAATAGTTATTAACTATTTAATAGCTACCTAGTTAAAATAATTACAAAATTACCTGTAAAATAAATCCTAACCTAAGTTGCAATTAAACCTAACACTACACTATCAATAAATTAATTAAATAAACTACCTACAATTACCTACAATTAAATCAACTAAACTAAATGACAAAAAACCCCACTAAATTACAAAAAAACAAACACTAAATTACAAAAAATAAAAAAAGATTACAAGAATTTTAAACTAATTACACCTACTCTAAGCCCCCTAAAAAAATAACAAAGCCCCCCAAAATAAAAAAATGCCCTACCCTATTCTAAAATAAAAAGTTAACAGCTCTATTATCTTACCAGCCCTTAAAAGGGCCTTTTGCGGGGTATGCCCCAAAGAAATCAGCTCTTTTGCCTGAAAAAAAACAATACAATACCACCCCAACATTACAACCCACCACCCACATACCCCTAATCTAACCCACCCAAACCCCCCTTAAAAAACCTAACACTAAGCCCCTGAAGATCTCCCTACCTTGTATTCACCCAGCCGGGTATCACCGATCCGTCCAGAAGAGGGTCCGAAGTCTTCATCCTATCCGGCAAGAAGAGGTCCAGAAGAGGGTCCAAAGTCTTCATCCAGGCGGCATCTTCTATCTTCTTCCATCCGGAGCGGAGCGGGTCCATCTTGAAGCAGCCGACGCGGAGCCATCCTTCCTCACCGACGTCCTAAGTCCGAATGAAGGTTCCTTTAAATGACGTCATTCAAGATGGCGTCCCTCGAATTCCGATTGGCTGATAGGATTCTGATTGGATCAGCCAATCAGATTGAACATGAATCTGATTGGCTGATTCAATCAGCCAATCAGAGTTTTCCTACCTTAATTCCGATTGGCTGATAGAATCCTATCAGCCAATCGGAATTCGAGGGACGCCATCTTGGATGATGTCATTTAAAGGAACCTTCATTCAGACTTAGGACGTCGGTGAGGAAGGATGGCTCCGCGTCGGCTGCTTCAAGATGGACCCGCTCCGCTCCGGATGGAAGAAGATAGAAGATGCCGCCTGGATGAAGACTTTGGACCCTCTTCTGGACCTCTTCTTGCCGGATAGGATGAAGACTTCGGACCCTCTTCTGGACGGATCAGTGATACCCGGCTGGGTGAATACAAGGTAGGGAGATGTTCAGGGGCTTAGTGTTAGATTTTTTAAGGGGGGTTTGGGTGGGTTAGATTAGGGGTATGTGGGTGGTGGGTTGTAATGTTGGGGGGGTATTGTGTTGTTTTTTTAGGCAAAAGAGCTGATTTCTTTGGGGCATGCCCCGCAAAAGGCCCTTTTAAGGGCTGGTAAGGTAATAGAGCTGTTAACTTTTTATTTTAGAATAGGGTAGGGCATTTTTTTTATTTTGGGGGGCTTTGTTATTTTTTTAGGGGGCTTAGAGTAGGTGTAATTAGTTTAAAATTCTTGTAATCTTTTTTTATTTTTTGTAATTTAGTGTTAGTTTTTTTTTGTAATTTAGTTTAGTTGATTTAATTGTAGGTAATTGTAGGTAGTTTATTTAATTAATTTATTGATAGTGTAGTGTTAGGTTTAATTGTAACTTAGGCTAGGATTTATTTTACAGGTAATTTTGTAATTATTTTAACTAGGTAGCTATTAAATAGTTAATAACTATTTAATAGCTATTGTACCTAGTTAAAATAAATACAAAGTTGCCTGTAAAATAAATATAAATCCTAAAATAGCTACAATATAATTATTCATTATATTGTAGCTATATTAGGGTTTATTTTACAGGTAAGTATTTAGCTTTAAATAGGATTAATTTATTTAATAAGAAATAATTTATTTTGTTAGAATAAAATTATATTTAACTTAGGGGGGTGTTATGGTTAGGCTTAGCTTTTGGGGTTAATACATTTATTAGAGTAGCAGTGAGGTCCTGTTAGGATTTGCTAAGTTCTTTTAGAAAACATTACTACAACAGCTTACTGCTAATGTAGGACCACTCAGTCTCACACCTTACCTCGGATTCCCACAGATTGAACTTAAGGGAACCCTGATATGCTCATTGATCTGAGGGTCACTACAGCAGGGTAGCTGAGTGAAAACGGAACCTTCACGCAACAATGACTGCTAGCAGCAGAAAGGAGAGTAATTCTTAGAGGAATGTAACTTCAACAGTAGTGAAAGAGATAATTACTGCAGGTGCCTTGATTCACTCACACAAGCAGTGTAAAATAGTTTATGCAGCAGGCTTTAGCAAACACACCAAAAATCACACAGTACTTTTGTTATCTGAATGAAAAAATCAAGCTGAGGGCATTATGTAAACCATAATTTGAAAATGAATATTAGTTATTTCCAAACTTGTTCAATGAAAGCATAAGAAGCTGTGTTAATCTCATGAAACAGGTGAAGTTGAAGTTATACAAACAGTTATTTGCAAGCAGATATGAAGGTAAATTGTGATAAAAACTGAAGTATGCTTAGGAAGTCCGTTTATGAGAAATGGTAGCAATATGAATCTTTGTCACAGATATTTGTATGCAAGTTAGTAAGTAGAAGAAATAGTGTAGTGCATATTTGTCATCTGAAGCGTATATGAATCCCCAGCAGGTGAGAGTTACACAGTTAATATGGCAAGCTTGAGTATAATGAAGTTGCAGTAGTACACACAGTTCATACAATGCAATATATACAGACCAGTATTACAGGAGATGGCAATTGAGCAGAGTAATACTGTTACCAGACAGCAAACAGTCCCAGCGGTATCACAGCGAGCCTGACAGAGAACCGCGGCGGGAGAATGTCGGGCGTGACGTCACACGCTGCAGGGAGTAACTTCAATACAGGAGAGAGACAGAGAAGTCTCTGACTGGAATAAACGGTGAAAATCTTCAGGCACAAAAGAGCATCTGCAGGTTGATTCGAGCATGCAGAAACTCAGGGTGAGTTTAGAGAGCAATGAAGTGAAATACAGAGTTGTATAAACGGCTAGGTCTCTTCAGAAGCAGCTTGTCACTGAGCAACAAATTACCAAGCAATGAGTTCTGTTGGGAGGAGCCTTAAATAGGGCTAGTGAGTTCACTTTCTTAAAGGTACAGCATGAAAAGAGATAAATCCCTGACAGGACACCCCCCTCAAGGAGCCGCTCCGCGGATCAAGGACCAGGACGATCAGGATTCCTACGATGAAACAAGGAGACAAGACGGGGAGCAGAGACATTAGTGGAAGGTTCCCAAGAGTCCTCCTCCGGACCAAACCCTTTCCAACTGACAAGATATTGAAGTTGATTATGATGGTAACGAGAGTCTAGGATAGACTCAATCTCATACTACATGCCATCAATAACTGAAGGATCCACCGTGTCATTCTGAGTCGTGTCTCTGATTGTACTGTACAGTTTCAAGAGAGAAACGTGGAATGTAGGATGTATCTTTAGAGAATCTGGTAGCTGAAGTGTTACAGCATTAACATTGACGACCTTTTGTATTGGATAAGGCCCTAAATATAGAGAAGCGAGTTTTTTAGAAGGAACTTGTAACCTTAAATGTTTAGTGCTTAACCAGACTTTGTCGCCAATCTTGTAATCTGGGGGCTTGGATCTACGTAGATCATAGTGGTGTTTCTGAACAGCCTGAGCTTCTTGTAAGACTTGTTTCAATGTTGTGAAATTAGTGGCAATGGTGTTAACAAGATCATTGACTATAGGCATGTCAGAATTGTTGGTCCGATTTGGGTAATATGAAGGATGAAATCCATAGTTGATGTAAAATGGTGTCATTTTAGTTGACGAATTTACAGCATTATTATGGGCAAATTCGGCAGTAGCAAGTAGAGAATGCCAGTTATCTTGTTGTTGGGTGCAGTAGCAACGAAGGTACTGCTCTAATGTTTGATTTGTCCTTTCTGTTTGACCATTCGTTTGTGGATGATAAGCGGTACTCAAACGTTTGGAAATGTTGAGAGAGGAGCACAGTTGATTCCAAAACCTTGAAGTGAATTGCGTACCTCTATCTGTGGTAATTGACTCAGGTAGACCATGTAATTTCACAATGTGATTCAGAAAAAGTGAGGCAGTTTCTGAAGCTGTAGGCAATCCTCTATGTGGTAGGAAATGTGCCATTTTAGAAAATAAGTCCACTACTACTAATATGGTGTTATAATTAGCAGATGAAGGTAGATCAACAATGAAATCCATAGCAATCGCTGCCCAAGGTCTATCTGGTACTGGTAAGGAGAGAAGGTAACCATAGGGACTCTTATGCTGATGTTTCTTAGTTGTACATACCGCACAGGATTCAATGTACTGTTGAATAGTATCATGCATCTTAGGCCACCAATAATTCCTTTTAATCAAATGAGCAGTTCTATGAACTCCAGGATGACCAGCCAACAAGGAGTCGTGGGCAAAGGTAAGTACCTCATTCCTGAGAGAAGGAGGTATATATAATAGAGTGCCATGGTAGTATAAGTTGTCCGAATGTTTTAGTACATCCAATTGATCCAAAGATGAATCATACCTTAAATGTTCTTGTAGAGTGGTTTTAAAATCAGTTGTTAGACAAATAATTCTATCCGAAGGTATGATAGATGAAGGAGAAACCACATCAGTAGGACGAGGGTCTTTTCTAGAAAGAGCATCGGCTTTCATATTTTTGGATCCTGGTCTATAAGTTATAACGTAATCAAAACGAGAAAAGAACAAACTCCATCGAACCTGGCGAGCAGTAAGGGTCTTGTTTGATTTTAAATATTCTAAATTACGGTGATCAGTATAGATGGTGATTGGATATGTTGCACCCTCCAGGAGGTGTCGCCAAAACTCCAAAGCTGATTTGATTGCAAGAAGTTCTTTATCACCAATTCCATAATTAATCTCCGCTGAACTCATGGTTCTAGAATAGTAGGAGACAGGATGCAAAGGTTCTTTATCAGAATGTCTTTGAGATAAAACAGCCCCCACCGCAAACTCAGAAGCATCAACTTCCAGCGTAAATTGACATGTGGGATCTGGAAATTGTAAAATAGGGGCTGAGACAAATTTACTTTTTAGAATGTTAAAGGAATGATCAGCATCTTGATTCCAAACAAACTTAACTTGCTTACGTGTTAGCGTAGTGAGAGGTCTGACAGTAAGAGAGAAATCTTTAATGAACTTTCTATAAAAGTTCGCAAAGCCAAGGAATCTTTGAACATCTTTTTTATTACGTGGAATAGGCCAGTTAGTGATAGCGTCCACTTTGCTTGACTCCATTGAAATTCCAGCTGGTGAGATGCAATATCCAAGGAATGATATGGTGTTTGTGTTAAAAATACACTTTTCAAGCTTTGCATAGAGATGGTGTGCCCTTAAACGTGTTAATACTTGTTTGACATGTACAATGTGAGCCTGTAGAGAATTTGAATAAACCAAGATGTCATCCAAGTATACGACAATACAGACATCTAACAAATCATGAAAGACATCATTTATAAAACATTGAAATGTCGCTGGGGCATTGCACAACCCGAAGGGCATTACAGTGTATTCATACAAACCGTATCTAGTACGGAATGCAGTTAACCATTCATCCCCTGCCCTCATCCTGATCAAATTATAGGCACCTCTGAGGTCTAGTTTAGTAAAAACTGTGGCACCTTGTAAACGTTCAATAAGTTCAGGTATGAGGGGCAGGGGGTATCTGTTCTTTTTTGTGCATTTGTTCAACTGCCTATAATCGATAATAGGCCTAAGACTACCATCTTTATTTTTTACAAAGAACATTGCTGCAGCTGCAGAGGAGGTAGAAGGTCTAATAAACCCTTTTTTCAAGTTGTCATCTAAATATTCTTTTAAATGATTTAACTCTGGCTGTGACAACGGATATATATGACCGTATGGTATGGAGCTTCCAGGTATAAGATCAATAGGACAGTCATAGTCTCTGTGTGGAGGTAAGGACTCAGCCTCTTTTTTATCAAAAACATCAGCAAACTCACTATAGCATTCTGGTAACTTATGTTCAGTGATTTGACAAAGTGTGTGTACCCCAAAACAGGATTGCTTACAATGATTTGAATCGAAAACCACTGATGCTGTAGACCACGAAATAGTGGGGTTATGTTTTATTAACCAATTCAATCCAAGAATTAGTGGATAAACAGAAGATGGAAGGACATCAAACGAAATAAGCTCTGTGTGACCTGAAGGGGTAACCACTTTGAGTGGGATAGTGTGGTGAGTTATGGGACCAGAGCTAAAGAATGAACCGTCAACCAGACGAATAGCTAGTGCAACATTCTTTTTTATTAGTGGTATGTGATTATTAACAACAAAAGTGTTATCAGCAAAATTCCCAGAAGCCCCAGAGTCAATTATGGCCTGAACGTTTATCTTCTGCTGGGACCACTGTAAGGAAACATAAATAGATAGATGAGATTTTATGCTGTTAACCAAATTAACTGTATGGTCATTAGATGAAGTCTTACCCTTCTTTTGTCGAATCAGAGAGGGACAGTCCCTAACTCCATGGTTCTTTTCAGCACAGTATAAACATAAGTTTAGAAGCTTACGCCTTGCTTTCTCTTCAGGTCTTAAGGTTCCCCTAATAACTGCAACATCCATGGGTTCTTCTATGGATCTAGTGGATACTGTGGAAGGAGTTGAGTGATAATAATTGGGAGTCCTTCTGGTGGTATTCTCCGAATAAGATCTTTCTGACTTCCTTTCCCTAAGTCGACAATCTATGCCAATAGAGAGAGTCATCAAGGCATCCAAGTCCTCTGGAATCACACCCCTTGCCAACTCATCCTTAACTGCATCAGTGAGCCCCAAACGGAACTGATTGCGTAGAGCAGGAATATTCCAAAGGGTGTCAGGAGCCCATCTTTTGAATTCAGTAATGTAATCTTCTACCATTCTTTTGCCCTGCCTTAAAGATCTAATGGCAGTTTCAGCAGTATTTTTTTTATTGTGATCCTCATATAAGAGAGACATAGCAGAAAAAAAATCTTCTAGGGAATTTAGGATGGGATCATCTTTTTCATAAAAAGCATTGGCCCAAGACCTGGCCTCACCTCTGAGAAATGAAATTACAGTTAGAACTCTAATCCTGTCAGTTGGGTATGACTTAGGTTTCAAAGTAAAAATCAGAGTGCAGGAATTCCTGAAATCCCTGAACATCGATCTGTCCCCAGAGAACTTTT
Source organism: Bombina bombina (assembly GCF_027579735.1). Classification (NCBI taxonomy): domain Eukaryota; kingdom Metazoa; phylum Chordata; class Amphibia; order Anura; family Bombinatoridae; genus Bombina; species Bombina bombina. Next base: position 738,205,060 of record NC_069500.1, on the reverse strand, counting down.
CAGGCGGACTAACAATGGGTTCTGGGGGTTGACTCAACATTATGAGTTTTGTTAGCAAGGTGATCATTAATAAAAAAAATTATATTCTGATTCTCTAATTGAATATCCCTTAAGCCTTGAATCATGTGATCCATACTCTGAGCTAGAGAACCAACTCTCCTGGACAGTTCACTTATATCCATGATTTTAGCTGTTAGTAGTATTCTTTTTTTTTTTTTTTTTTAAGGCTTGGTAATATGTTAGGATTTGCTAAGTTCTTTTAGAAAACACTACTACAACAGCTTACTGCTAATGTAGGACCACTCAGTCTCACACCTTACCTCGGATTCCCACAGATTGAACTTAAGGGAACCCTGATATGCTCATTGATCTGAGGGTCACTACAGCAGGGTAGCTGAGTGAAAACGGAACCTTCACGCAACAATGACTGCTAGCAGCAGAAAGGAGAGTAATTCTTAGAGGAATGTAACTTCAACAGTAGTGAAAGAGATAATTACTGCAGGTGCCTTGATTCACTCACACAAGCAGTGTAAAATAGTTTATGCAGCAGGCTTTAGCAAACACACCAAAAATCACACAGTACTTTTGTTATCTGAATGAAAAAATCAAGCTGAGGGCATTATGTAAACCATAATTTGAAAATGAATATTAGTTATTTCCAAACTTGTTCAATTAAAGCATAAGAAGCTGTGTTAATCTCATGAAACAGGTGAAGTTGAAGTTATACAAACAGTTATTTGCAAGCAGATATGAAGGTAAATTGTGATAAAAACTGAAGTATGCTTAGGAAGTCCGTTTATGAGAAATGGTAGCAATATGAATCTTTGTCACAGATATTTGTATGCAAGTTAGTAAGTAGAAGAAATAGTGTAGTGCATATTTGTCATCTGAAGCGTATATGAATCCCCAGCAGGTGAGAGTTACACAGTTAATATGGCAATCTTGAGTATAATGAAGTTGCAGTAGTACACACAGTTCATACAATGCAATATATACAGACCAGTATTACAGGAGATGGCAATTGAGCAGAGTAATACTTTTACCAGACAGCAAACAGTCCCAGCTGTATCACAGCGAGCCTGACAGAGAACCGCGGCGGGAGAATGTCGGGCGTGACGTCACACGCTGCAGGGAGTAACTTCAATACAGGAGAGAGACAGAGAAGTCTCTGACTGGAATAAACGGTGAAAATCTTCAGGCACAAAAGAGCATCTGCAGGTTGATTCGAGCATGCAGAAACTCAGGGTGAGTTTAGAGAGCAATGAAGTGAAATACAGAGTTGTATAAACGGCTAGGTCTCTTCAGAAGCAGCTTGTCACTGAGCAACAAATTACCAAGCAATGAGTTCTGTTGGGAGGAGCCTTAAATAGGGCTAGTGAGTTCACTTTCTTAAAGGTACAGCATGAAAAGAGATAAATCCCTGACAGGTCCGGTCAGCAGATTAGGGGTTAATACTTGAAGTTAGGTGTCGCCGATGTTAGTGAGGACAGATTAGGGGTTAATTAAATTTATTATAGGGTTTGGGCGGCGAGGTCCGGTCGGAAGATTAGGGGTTAATAAGTGTAGGTAAGGTAGCAGCAACGTTGGGGGGGGGCAGATTAGGGGTTAATAAATATTATGTAAGTGTCAGCGACGTTGGGGGCAGCAGATTAGGGGTTCATAGGGATAATGTAGGTTGCCGCGGTGTCCGGAGCGGCAGATTAGGGGTTAATAATAATATGCAGGGGTCAGCGATAGCGGGGGCGGCAGATTAGGGGTTAATAAGTGTAAGGTTAGGGGTGTTTAGACTCGGGGTACATCTTAGGGTGTTAGGTGCAGACTTAGAAACTGTTTCCCCATAGGAAACAATGGGGCTGCGTTAGGAGCTGAACGCTGCTTTTTTGCAGGTGTTAGGTTTTTTTCAGCTCAAACTGCCCCATTGTTTCCTATGGGGGAATCGTGCACGAGCACGTTTTTCAAGCTGGCCGCTACCGTAAGCAACGCTGGTATTTAGAGTTGAAGTGGCAGTAAATTATGCTCTACGCTCCCTTTTTGGAGCCTAACGCAGCCCTTCAGAGAACTCTAAATACCAGCGTTATTTAAAAGGTGCGGGGAGAAAAAAACACGCGTAGCTAACGCACCCCTTTGGCCGCAAAACTCTAAATCTAGCCGAAAGTTTTTTTATTAGTTAATATTTATAAACACATTGAAATATATTTGTAGGAAGCCAGATATGAATCAATACTATTCACGTTTAAATTATTAAAATATGCTATGCAAAGATCATAAAAACAGAATTTATGTTTACCTGATAAATTTCTTTCTCCAACGGTGTGTCCGGTCCACGGCTTCATCCTTACTTGTGGGATATTCTCTTCCCCTACAGGAAATGGCAAAGAGAGCACCCAGCAAGAGCTGTCCATATAGCTCCCCCTCTGGCTCCGCCCCCCAGTCATTCGACCGACGGTTAGGAGAAAAAGGAGAAACTATAGGGTGCCGTGGTGACTGTAGTGTATAAAGAAAGACATTTTTCAAACCTGGTTAAAAACCAGGGCGGGCCGTGGACCGGACATACCATTGGAGAAAGAAATTTATCAGGTAAACATAAATTCTGTTTTCTCCAACATTGGTGTGTCCGGTCCACGGCTTCATCCTTACTTGTGGGAACCAATACCAAAGCTTTAGGACACGGATGAAGGGAGGGAGCAAACCAGGTTACCTAAACGGAAGGCACCACGGCTTGCAAAACCTTTCTCCCAAAAATAGCCTCCGAAGAAGCATAAGTATCGAATTTGTAAAATTTGGCAAAAGTATGCAGAGAAGACCAAGTCGCTACCTTACAGATCTGATCAACAGAAGCCTCGTTCTTGAAAGCCCATGTGGAAGCCACAGCTCTAGTAGAATGAGCTGTAATTCGTTCAGGAGGTTGCCGTCCGGCAGTCTCATAAGCCAATCGGATGATGCTTTTCAGCCAAAAAGAAAGAGAGGTAGCAGTAGCTTTCTGCCCTCTCCCCTTACCAGAATACACAACAAACAAAGATGATGTCTGTCTGAAATCCTTTGTTGCTTCTAAATAGAACTTTAAAGCACGGACCACATCTAGATTGTGTAACAAGCGTTCCTTCTTTGAAACTGGATTCGGACACAGAGAAGGAACAACAATTTCCTGGTTAATATTCCTGTTGGAAACGACCTTTGGAAGAAAACCAGGCTTGGTACGTAAAACTACCTTATCTATATGGAATACCAGATAGGGAGAAGTACACTGCAAAGCAGATAATTCAGAAACTCTTCTAGCAGAAGAAATAGCAACCAAAAACAGAACTTTCCAAGATAGTAACTTAATATCTATGGAATGCATGGGTTCAAACGGAACCCCCTGAAGAACTGAAAGAACTAAATTTAGACTCCAAGGAGGAGTCATGGGTCTGTAAACAGGCTTGATTCTAACTAACGCCTGTACAAACGCCTGTACATCTGGCACTGCTGCCAGAGGTTTGTGTAACAAAACAGACAGAGCAGATATCTGTCCTTTTAAGGAACTAGCTGACAAACCTTTATCCAGACCTTGGAGAAAGGAAAGTATCCTAGGAATTTTAATTTTACTCCAAGGGAATCCCTTGGATTCACACCAACGGATATATTTTTGCCATATCTTATGGTAAATCTTCCTAGTTACAGGTTTTCTGGCTTGAACCAGAGTATCTATGACTGTATCTGAAAACCCACGCTTAGATAGAATCAAGCGTTCAATTTCCAAGAAGTCAGTTGGAGAGAGACTAGATTTGGATGTTCGAACGGACCTTGTACTAGAAGATCCTGCCTCAAAGGTAGCTTCCATGGTGGAGCCGATGACATATTCACCAGGTCTGCATACCAAGTCCTGCATGGTCACGCAGGGGCTATTAGAATCACCGAGGCCTGCTCCTGTTTGATCCTGGCTACAAGCCTGGGAAGGAGAGGAAACGGTGGAAATACATAAGCTAGGTTGAACGACCAAGGCGCCACTAATGCATCCACCAGTGTCGCCTTGTGATCCCTGGATCTGGACCCGTATCGAAGAACCTTTGCGTTCTGGCGAGACGCCATCAGATCCATATCTGGAATACCCTATAGTTGAGTTAACTGGGCAAAAACCTCTGGGTGGAGTTCCCACTCCCCCGGATGAAAAGTCTGACGACTCAAATAATCCGCCTCCCAGTTGTCCACTCCTGGGATGTGAATTGCAGATAGGTGGCAGGAGTGATCCTCCGCCCATTTGATGATCTTGGATACCTCTCTCATCGCTAAGGAACTCTTTGTTCCCCCCTGATGATTGATGTACGCTATGTTGTCCGACTGGAACCTTATGAATTTGGCCTTTGCTAGGTGAGGCCACGCCAGGAGCGCATTGAATATCGCTCTCAGTTCTAAAATGTTTATAGGGAGAAGAGACTCTTCTCGAGACCATAGACCTTGAACTTTCAGAGAGTCCCAGACCGCACCCCAGCCTAAGAGACTGGCGTCGGTCGTGACAATGACCCATTCTGGTCTGCGGAAACTCATTCCTTGAGACAGGTGATCGTGAGACAACCACCAGCGGAGAGAATCCCTGGTTACCTGGTCTACTTGAATCTGGGGAGACAAGTCTGCATAGTCCCCATTCCACTGATTGAGCATTCACAGTTGTAATGGTCTTAGATGAATTTGAGCAAAAGGAACTATGTCCATTGCTGCAACCATCAATCCTACTACTTCCATGCACTGAGCTATGGAAGGCTGAAGAATAGAGTGAAGAACTTGACAAGCGTTTAGAAGCTTTGACTTTCTTACCTCTGTCAGGAAGATCTTCATTTCTAAAGAATCTATTATTGTTCCCAAAAAGGGAACTCTTGTTGACGGAGACAGGGAACTCTTTTCTACGTTCACCATCCACCCGTGAGATCTGAGAAAGGCTAGATCAATGTCTGTATGAGCCTTTGCTTTGGAAAGAGACGACGCTTGGATTAGAATGTCGTCTAGGTAAGGTGCTACAGCAATGCCCCTCGGTCGTAGAACCGCTAGAAGGGACCCTAGCACCTTTGTGAAGATTCTGGGAGCAGTGGCTAAACCGAACGGAAGAGCCACGAACTGGAAATGTTTGTCCATGAAGGCGAACCTCAGGAACTGATGATGATCTTTGTGGAAAGGAATATACAGGTAGGCATCCTTTAAGTCCACGGTAGTCATATATTGACCCTCCTGGATTGTTGGTAAAATTGTCCGAATGGTTTCCATTTTGAATGATGGAACTCTGAGGAATTTGTTTAGAATTTTTAGATCCAGAATTGGCCTGAAAGTTCCCTCTTTTTTGGGAACTACAAACAGGTTTGAGTAAAAACCCAGACCTTGTTCCGCTGTTGGAACTGGGTTTATCACTCCCATTTTTAATAGGTCTCCTACGCAATGTAAGAATGCCTGTCTCTTTATCTGGTCTGAAGATAAGCGAGACATGTGGAACCTTCCCCTTGGAGGAAGTTCCTTGAACTCTGGAAGATACCCCTGAGAGACTATTTCTAGTGCCCAGAGATCCTGAACGTTTCTTGCCCAAGCCTGAGCGAAGAGAGAAAGTCTGCCCCCTACTAGATCCGGTCCCGGATCGGGGGCTACCCCTTCATGCTGACTTGGTAGCAGCAGCAGGCTTCTTGGTCTGTTTACCCTTGTTCCAGCCTTGCAATGGTTTCCATGCTGGCTTAGGCTGGGAAGAGTTGCCTTCTTGTCTGGAGGCCGCAGAGTTAGGAATCGGTCCGTTCCTGAAATTGCGAAAGGAACGAAAATTAGATTTGTTCTTAGCCTTGAAAGGCCTATCCTGTGGGAGGGCATGTCCCTTTCCACCAGTAATGTCTGAAATAATTTCTTTCAATTCCGGCCCGAAAAGGGTCTTACCCTTGAAAGGAATAATAAGCAATTTATTCTTGGACAACACATCCGACCAGGATTTCAGCCAAAGCGCTCTGCGTGCCACTATTGCAAACCCTGAATTTTTAACCGCTAACTTAGCCAATTGGAAAGCGGCATCCCAAATAAAGGAATTAGCCAACTTTAGTGCGTGAATTCTGTCCATAACTTCATCATATGGAGTCTCTTTTTGGAGCGAATTTTCTAGTTCCTCGAACCAAAAATACGCTGCCGAGGTGACAGGAATAATGCACGAGATTGGTTGAAGCAGGAAGCCTTGCTGAACAAATATCTTTTTTAGCAATCCTTCCAATTTTTTATCCATAGGATCTTTAAAAGCGCAACAGTCCTCAATAGGAATAGTTGTGCGCTTAGCTAACGTTGACACTGCCCCCTCAACCTTAGGAACCGTTTGCCATGCGTCCCTTCTGGGGTCAACAATGGGGAACATTTTCTTGAATATAGGAGGAGGAACAAAAGGTATACCTGGCTTTTCCCACTCCTTAGTCACTATATCCACCACCCGCTTGGGTATCGGAAAGGCATCAGCGTGCACGGGAACCTCTAAGAATTTTTCCATCTTGCACAATTTCTCTGGAATTACCAAAGAATCACAGTCATCAAGAGTAGTTAGGACCTCCTTAAGCAGGGCGCGGAGATGTTCTAACTTAAATTTAAATTTTACGACATCAGTGTCTGCCTGCTGAGAAACTTTTCCTGAATCAGAAATTTCCCCCTCAGACAGGCCCTCCCTCACTGCCAATTCAGATTTATGTGAGGGTATAACTGATAAATTGTCCTCAGCGCCAACCTGCTCATCTTCTGTATTTAAAACTGAGCTGTCGCACTTTCTAGGGTAGGATGGCAGTTTGGATAACAGATTTGCTATTGAATTATCCATTACTGCTGTTAACTGTTGCATAGTTGCATACTAACAAGCATTGGCGCGCTAGATGTACTAGGTATCGCCTGCGCGGGCAAAACTGGTGTTGACACAGAAGGAGAGGATGAGGAACTATCCCCACTACCTTCATTAGAAGAATCATCTTGGGCAATCTTATTCAATGTGGCAGTACTGTCCATACTTTGTTTGGACGCTATGACACAATTTGCACAAACATTAATTGGGGGAACCACCTTGGCTTTCATACACACAGAACATAAGCCATCTGAAGGTATAGACTTGTTAGACAGAATTTGGCAGGCTAATAATGCAATAAAAGCGTTTTTAAAGAAAAGCGTTACTGTCCCTTTAAATAATAAACAGGCACACTTTATTTCTGATATATTGAAAAACAATGAAGGCAATGTCCGATTTTTACAAAATGTTTACCCCAGAGTCCCTGAAAGTATTGCACACCAAGTTTCAAGACTTTAACCCTTAAAATGAGCAAACCGGAGCTATTTGTTCAATTAGACAATTTTAGTACACTACAATCACAGCCACAGCCTTGCTGCGGCTTTTTACCTTCCCTGAGAGTTATTCAGCAATGAAATAAACCTTCCAGAGTCCGTTTTAGGATGCCACAGGACCCCTCACATGAAGCTGCATGCACTGCCATGAAAGTAAACTGCGCAATTGAGGAGCGAAAACGGGGCCTCCTTCCTCTGCATACCGGAGTGAAGGGGCATTCCTGACTGAAATAGCCGTCTAACTCAATGCCAGGCGATAAAAAACGTTCCCAAAGAGCTTTTAAGTGCACAAAACACTCTAAATGCCATTAAAATATGAAATAAAACAATCGATTTAGCCCACAATAGTGTCAACCAGTGTATAGCCCATTTGTAAGCCTTAATCTGTTATGAGTCTGAGAAAATGGCTTACTTACCCCTTAAGGGAAAAATGACAGTCTTCTACCATTAGCATGTCTTGTTAGAAATATGACTGATCATACCTTGAGCAGAAAAGTCTGCAAACTGTTCCCCCTAACTGAAGTTCTCTGGGCTCAACAGTCCTGCGTGGGAACAGCAATTGATTTTAGTTACTGCTGCTAAAATCATACTCCTCTTTAAACAGAACTCTTCATCCTTTTCTGTTTTAGAGTAAATAGTACAAACCGGCACTATTTTAAAATAACAAACTCTTGATAGAAGAATAAAAAACTACAACTAACACCACATACTTTTTACCATCCCCGTGGAGATGCTACTTGTTCAGAGCGGCAAAGAGAATGACTGGGGGGCGGAGCCAGAGGGGGAGCTATATGGACAGCTCTTGCTGGGTGCTCTCTTTGCCATTTCCTGTAGGGGAAGAGAATATCCCACAAGTAAGGATGAAGCCGTGGACCGGACACACCAATGTTGGAGAAATGTACCTTTAGAACTAGCCTTATTCACAATTTAATTTTCCAAGACAGAGATGCATTTAAAATACCATAATAAGACCAGTATCTGAGCCACTAATCTCCAGACAGTGAAACCAATTAAGACAATTCTAATACAGGTAGCCCTCAGTTTACGCCGGGGTTAGGTTCCAGAAGGAATGGTTGTAAATCGAAACCGTTGTAAATTGAAACCCAGTTTATAATGTAAGTCAATGGGAAGTGAGGGAGATAGGTTCCAGGCCCCTCTCAAAATTGTCATAAGTAACACCTAATACATTATTTTTAAAGCTTTGAAATGAAGACTTTAAATGCTAAACAGCATTATAAACCTAATAAAATAATCACATAACACAGAATATATAATTAAACTAAGTTAAATGAACAAAAACATTTGCTAAACAGCATTATAAACCTAATAAAATAATCACACAACACAGACTTCACTTGCATTTTTCTGCAAACAGTTCTTTCTATGCATTGCAATCTGGACTGATTTATAGACAGGAAGATCTTGTTCCTTTGAAATCTGCTCGATAGCTCAGGTCTGGTTAAACTGATTAATTTCAGCTTGCTTGGCTTTGCTGCAACACAAGCGGACAGCTCCACCTACTGGCTATTTTAATAAATGCACTGCTTCTCAATGCTTTTCAATAGCAGTCACATGACTGGAAAAAAAGGTTGTTATTCTGAAACGGTGTAAATTGAACCTTTGTAAAACGAGGGCCACCTGTATATATATATATATATATATATATATATATATATATATATATGCAAAGATAAACTCCTTAACATTTATGATTAGTTTTACAATACATAGGCTATGAAATACAAGGTTAAAATACAATTTTTCTTTTAAATCTGCTAATTGCAGTTTAGTTATAATCACTAACTACCTTTTGATTTAAATATTATATATATATATATATATATATATATATATATATATATATATATATATTTAACAATCGCGTATACTTCACCAAAATGATCAAATCGATAATTCAGTTTCCAAAACTTTTGTTCCACCTCATATGAGAATAAGTGTATTTGCAATATGGATCATAAGAAGGTAGTCAAATCTTGCTTATAGTAACTGTATTTCAAAGCAGGCAATTTTTCTCAGTTACCAGTCCTCCAGCAAAGTCAGCCCCCCTCTCTCATCCTACATACAGCTTATATTGTCTTAATCATTGGTGAGAATATGGGAGGCCCTTACAGAAACTGATCTGTGATTCGCCCTCGGAGCTGTCCCTGGTCCGCCCTTAGATATTTGATTGGCTATGGGGATTTACATGTGTTCCAACAGACAATTCATTTGGCTGTCATATCATTCAAATCCCCTAGGGGGCAGCAGACAACCAACAAATACAGTCCCACCATACTCATAGCTACATTCCAAATATCCTTATAAAAATGATTATTTAAACCATCATAACCTCTTGCATCAATCACTTACAACCTGAATTCCAGACAGGATATCATCATGTCATGATTACTCCAATATCAAACACAGTATGTTTTTAACATCATATTACATCAAAGTAATTCCTATACATTCATCTTATTATATTTTTAAGAGATGTATTTAAAGTTTCATAAACATTTAGGCCTAGATTTAGAGTTTGGCGGTAGCCGTGAAAACCAGCGTTAGAGGCTCCTAACGCTGGTTTTAGGCTACCGCCGGTATTTGGAGTCAGTCAGGAAAGGGTCTAACGCTCACTTTTCAGCTGCGACTTTTCCATACCGCAGATCCCCTTACGTCAATTGCGTATCCTATCTTTTCAATGGGATCTTTCTAACTCCGGTATTTAGAGTCGTGTCTGAAGTGAGCGTTAGAAAACATAATTTATGCTTACCTGATAAATTCCTTTCTTCTGTTGTGTGATCAGTCCACGGGTCATCATTACTTCTGGGATATAACTCCTCCCCAACAGGAAATGCAAGAGGATTCACCCAGCAGAGCTGCATATAGCTCCTCCCCTCTACGTCAGTCCCAGTCATTCGACCAAGAATCAACGAGAAAGGAGTAACCAAGGGTGAAGTGGTGACTGGAGTATAATTTAAAAGATATTTACCTGCCTTAAAACAGGGCGGGCCGTGGACTGATCACACAACAGAAGAAAGGAATTTATCAGGTAAGCATAAATTATGTTTTCTTCTGTTATGTGTGATCAGTCCACGGGTCATCATTACTTCTGGGATACCAATACCAAAGCAAAAGTACACGGATGACGGGAGGGATAGGCAGGCTCATTATACAGAAGGAACCACTGCCTGAAGAACCTTTCTCCCAAAAATAGCCTCCGAAGAAGCAAAAGTGTCAAATTTGTAAAATTTGGAAAAAGTATGAAGCGAAGACCAAGTTGCAGCCTTGCAAATCTGTTCAACAGAGGCCTCATTCTTAAAGGCCCAAGTGGAAGCCACAGCTCTAGTGGAGTGAGCTGTAATTCTTTCAGGAGGCTGCTGTCCAGCAGTCTCATAGGCTAAACGTATTATGCTACGAAGCCAAAAAGAGAGAGAGGTAGCAGAAGCTTTTTGACCTCTCCTCTGTCCAGAGTAAACGACAAACAAGGAAGAAGTTTGGCGAAAATCTTTAGTTGCCTGCAAGTAGAACTTGAGGGCACGAACTACATCCAGATTGTGTAAAAGACGTTCCTTCTTTGAAGAAGGATTTGGACACAAGGATGGGACAACAATCTCTTGATTGATGTTCCTGTTAGTGACTACCTTAGGTAAGAACCCAGGTTTAGTACGCAGAACTACCTTGTCTGAGTGAAAAATCAGATAAGGGGAATCACAATGTAAGGCTGATAACTCAGAGACTCTTCGAGCCGAGGAAATAGCCATTAAAAACAGAACTTTCCAAGATAACATTTTTATATCAATGGAATGAAGGGGTTCAAACGGAACACCCTGTAAAACGTTAAGAACTAAGTTTAAACTCCATGGTGGAGCAACAGCTTTAAACACAGGCTTGATCCTAGCTAAAGCCTGACAAAAGGACTGGACGTCTGGATTTTCTGACAGACGTCTGTGTAACAAGATGGACAGAGCTGAAATCTGTCCCTTTAATGAACTAGCTGATAAACCCTTTTCTAAACCTTCTTGTAGAAAAGACAATATCCTAGCGATCCTAACCTTACTCCAGGAGTAACCTTTGGATTCGCACCAGTATAGGTATTTCCGCCATATTTTATGGTAAATCCCTCTGGTAACAGGCTTCCTAGCCTGAATCAGGGTATCAATAACCGACTCAGAAAAACCACGTTTTGATAAAATCAAGCGTTCAATTTCCAAGCAGTCAGCTTCAGAGAAGTTAGATTTTGATGTTTGAATGGACCCTGTATCAGAAGGTCCTGTCTTAGAGGTAGAGACCAAGGCGGACAGGATGACATGTCCACTAGATCTGCATACCAAGTCCTGCGTGGCCAAGCAGGTGCTATTAGAATTACTGATGCTCTCTCCTGTTTGATTTTGGCAATCAATCGAGGAAGCAGCGGGAAGGGTGGAAACACATAAGCCATCCTGAAGTTCCAAGGTGCTGTCAAAGCATCTATCAGAACTGCTCCCGGATCCCTGGATCTGGACCCGTAGCGAGGAAGTTTGGCGTTCTGGCGAGACGCCATGAGATCTATCTCTGGTTTGCCCCAACGTCGAAGTATTTGGGCAAAGACCTCCGGATGAAGTTCCCACTCCCCCGGATGAAGAGTCTGGCGACTCAAGAAATCCGCCTCCCAGTTCTCCACTCCCGGGATGTGGATTGCTGACAGGTGGCAAGAGTGAGACTCTGCCCAGCGAATTATCTTTGATACTTCCATCATTGCTAGGGAGCTTCTTGTCCCTCCCTGATGGTTGATGTAAGCTACAGTCGTGATGTTGTCCGACTGAAACCTGATGAACCCCCGAGTTATTAACTGGGGCCAAGCCAGAAGGGCATTGAGAACTGCTCTCAATTCCAGAATGTTTATTGGAAGGAGACTCTCCTCCTGATTCCATAGTCCCTGAGCCTTCAGAGAATTCCAGACAGCGCCCCAACCTAGTAGGCTGGCGTCTGTTGTTACAATTGTCCAGTCTGGCCTGCTGAATGGCATCCCCCTGGACAGGTGTGGCCGATGAAGCCACCATAGAAGAGAATTTCTGGTCTCTTGATTCAGATTCAGAGTAGGGGACAAATCTGAGTAATCCCCATTCCACTGACTTAGCATGCATAATTGCAGCGGTCTGAGGTGTAGGCGTGCAAAAGGTACTATGTCCATTGCCGCTACCATTAAGCCGATCACCTCCATGCATTGAGCTACTGACGGGTGTTGAATGGAATGAAGGACGCGGCATGCATTTTGAAGTTTTGTTAACCTGTCTTCTGTCAGGTAAATCTTCATTTCTACAGAATCTATAAGAGTCCCCAAGAATGGAACTCTTGTGAGAGGAAAGAGAGAACTCTTCTTTTCGTTCACTTTCCATCCATGCGACCTTAGAAATGCCAGAACTAACTCTGTATGAGACTTGGCAGTTTGAAAGCTTGAAGCTTGTATTAGAATGTCGTCTAGGTACGGAGCTACCGAAATCCCTCGCGGTCTTAGTACCGCTAGAAGGGCACCCAGAACCTTTGTGAAGATTCTTGGAGCCGTAGCCAATCCGAATGGAAGAGCTACAAACTGGTAGTGCCTGTCTAAGAAGGCAAACCTTAGATACCGGTGATGATCTTTGTGGATCGGTATGTGAAGGTAAGCATCCTTTAAATCCACTGTGGACATGTACTGACCCTCTTGGATCATGGGTAAGATTGTCCGAATAGTTTCCATTTTGAACGATGGAACTCTTAGGAATTTGTTTAGAGTCTTTAAATCTAAGATTGGCCTGAAAGTTCCCTCTTTTTTGGGAACCACAAACAGGTTTGAGTAGAACCCTTGTCCTTGTTCCGACCACGGAACCGGATGGATCACTCCCATTGTTAACAGATCTTGTACGCAGCGTAGAAACGCTTCTTTCTTTATCTGGTTTGTTGACAACCTTGACAGATGAAATCTCCCTCTTGGGGGAGATAATTTGAAGTCTAGAAGGTATCCCTGAGATATGATCTCTAGTGCCCAGGGATCCTGAACATCTCTTGCCCAGGCCTGGGCGAAGAGAGAGAGTCTGCCCCCTACTAGATCCGGTCCCGGATCGGGGGCTCTCGGTTCATGCTGTCTTTGGGGCAGCAGCAGGTTTCCTGGCCTGCTTGCTTTTGTTCCAGGACTGGTTAGGCTTCCAGCCTTGCCTGTAACGAGCAACAGCTCCTTCCTGTTTTGGTGCAGTGGAGGTTGATGCTGCTCCTGTTTTGAAATTCCGAAAGGGACGAAAATTAGACTGTCTAGCCTTAGCTTTGGCCTTGTCTTGAGGTAGGGCGTGGCCCTTACCTCCCGTAATGTCAGCGATAATTTCTTTCAAACCGGGCCCGAATAAGGACTGCCCCTTGAAAGGTATATTAAGTAATTTGGACTTAGAAGTAACATCAGCTGACCAGGATTTTAGCCACAGTGCCCTGCGTGCCTGTATGGCGAATCCTGAGTTCTTAGCCGTAAGTTTGGTTAAATGTACTACGGCCTCCGAAATGAAAGAATTAGCTAGTTTAAGGACTCTAAGCCTGTCCGTAATGTCGTCTAGCGTAGAGGAACTAAGGTTCTCTTCAAGCGACTCAATCCAAAATGCTGCCGCAGCCGTAATCGGCGCGATACATGCAAGGGGTTGTAATATAAAACCTTGTTGAACAAACATTTTCTTAAGGTAACCCTCTAATTTTTTATCCATTGGATCTGAGAAAGCACAGCTATCCTCCACCGGGATAGTGGTACGCTTAGCTAAAGTAGAAACTGCTCCCTCCACCTTGGGGACCGTTTGCCATAAGTCCCGAGTGGTGGCGTCTATTGGAAACATCTTTCTAAATATTGGAGGGGGTGAGAACGGCACACCGGGTCTATCCCACTCCTTAGTAACAATTTCAGTTAGTCTCTTAGGTATAGGAAAAACGTCAGTACTCGCCGGTACCGCAAAGTATTTATCCAACCTACACAGTTTCTCTGGTATTGCAACAGTGTTACAATCGTTGAGAGCTGCTAAGACCTCCCCTAGTAGTACACGGAGGTTCTCCAATTTAAATTTAAAATTTGAAATATCTGAGTCCAATCTGTTTGGATCAGAACCGTCACCCACAGAATGAAGCTCTCCGTCCTCATGCTCTGCGAGCTGTGACGCAGTATCAGACATGGCCCTAGCATTGTCAGCGCACTCTGTTCTCACCCCAGAGTGATCACGCTTGCCTCTTAGTTCAGGTAATTTAGACAGAACTTCAGTCATAACAGTAGCCATATCTTGTAATGTTATCTGTAATGGCCGCCCAGATGTACTAGGCGCCAAAATATCACGCACCTCCCGGGCGGGAGATGCAGGTACTGTCGCGTGAGGCGAGTTAGTCGGCATAACTCTCCCCTCGCTGTTTGGTGAAATTTGTTCACATTGTACAGATTGACTTTTATTTAAAGTAGCATCAATACAGTTAGTACATAAATTTCTATTGGGCTCCACCTTGGCATTGGAACAAATGACACAGATATCTTCCTCTGAGTCAGACATGTTTAACACACTAGCAAAAAAACTTACAACTTGGTTATAATCTTTTTTAGCAAAAAAACGCACTGTGCCTCAAAGAGGTACTAACGATTAAATGACAGTTGAAATAATGAACTGAAAAACAGTTATTGCATCAAACTTTAAAACTTTTAGCAAAGGTTTGTTCCCATTAGTAAAAAACAACACTAATTAAATTTGTACATAAGAAAACAAAAACAACGTTTTTTATACACAGTCACTATAAGAATTCTCACAGCTCTGCTGAGAGAATTTACCTCCCTTCAAAGAAGTTTGAAGACCCCTGAGATCTGTCAGAGATGAACCGGATCATGCAGGAAATATAAAAGTAGCTGACTGGAATTTTTTGATGCGTAGCAAAGAGCGCCAAAAACGGCCCCTCCCTCTCCCACACAGCAGTGAAGAGAAACGAAACTGTCACAATTAAAGCAAAAAACTGCCAAGTGGAAAATAATGCCCAAATATTTATTCACACAGTACCTCAGCAATGTAAACGATTCTACATTCCAGCAAAAACGTTTAACATGAGAATAGTTATTAAAAGGATTAGTGACCTTTAACACAGTAGTTCCGGTGAAATACCATCCCCAGAATACTGAAGTGTATACATACATGTCATTGTAACGGTATGGCAGGCTTTTCTCATCAATTCCATTCAGAAAATAAAAACTGCCACATACCTCAATGCAGATTCATCTGCCCGCTGTCCCCTGATCTGAAGCCTTTACCTCCCTCAGATGGTCGAGAACAGCAATATGATCTTAACGACTCCGGTTAAAATCATAGTAAAAAATCTCTGTCAGATTCTTCCTCAAACTCTGCCAGAGAAGTAATAACACGCTCCGGTGCTATTTTAAAATAACAAACTTTTGATTGAAGTCATAAAAACTAAGTATAATCACCATAGTCCTCTCACACATCCTATCTAGTCGTTGGGTGCAAGAGAATGACTGGGACTGACGTAGAGGGGAGGAGCTATATGCAGCTCTGCTGGGTGAATCCTCTTGCATTTCCTGTTGGGGAGGAGTTATATCCCAGAAGTAATGATGACCCGTGGACTGATCACACATAACAGAAGAAATCTAACGACAAAACTCCAGCCGCAGAAAAAAGTCAGTAGTTAAGAGCTTTTTTGGGCTCACGCCGGTTTATAAAGCTCTTAACTACTGTGCTCTAAAGTACACTAACACCCATAAACTACCTATGTACCCCTAAACCGAGGTCCCCCCACATCGCCGCCACTCGATTAATTTTTTTTAACCCCTAATCTGCCGAGCGCCACCTACGTTATCCTTATGTACCCCTAATCTGCTGCCCCTAACACCGCCGACCCCTGTATTATATTTATTAACCCCTAACCTGCCCCCCACAACGTCGCCGCCAGCTACCTACAATAATTAACCCCTAATCTGCCGACCGCAAAGCGCCGCTACTTACGTTATCCTTATGTACCCCTAATCTACTGCCCCTAACACCGCCGACCCCTATATTATATTTATTAACCCCAAATCTGCCCCCCACAATATCGCCTCCACCTGCCTACACTTATTAACCCCTAATCTGCCGAGCGGACCGCACCACTATTATAATAAAGTTATTAACCCCTAATCCGCCTCACTAACCCTATAATAAATAGTATTAACCCCTAATCTGCCCTCCCTAACATCGCCGACACCTAACTTCAAACATTAACCCCTAATCTGCCGACTGGAGCTCACTGCTATTCTAATAAATGTATTAACCCCTAAAGCTAAGTCTAACCATAACACTAACACCCCCCTAAATTAAATATAATTTAAATCTAACGAAATAAATTAACTCTTATTAAATAAATTATTCCTATTTAAAGCTAAATACTTACTTGTAAAATAAATCCTAATATAGCTACAATATAAATTATATTTATATTATAGCTATTTTAGGATTTATATTTATTTTACAGGTAACTTTGTATTTATTTTAACCAGGTACAATAGCTAAAATAGTTAAAATAATTACAAAATTACCTGTAAAATAAATCCTAACCTAAGTTACAATTAAACCTAACACTACACTATCAATAAATTAATTAAATAAAATACCTACAATTACCTACAATTAAACCTAACACTACACTATCAATAAATTAATTAAATACAATATCTACAAATAAATACAATGAAATAAACTAACTAAAGTACAAAAAATAAAAAAGAACTAAGTTACAAAAAATAAAAAAATATTTACAAACATCAGAAAAATATTACAACAATTTTAAACTAATTACACCTACTCTAAGCCCCCTAATAAAATAACAAAGACCCCCAAAATAAAAAAATGCCCTACCCTATTCTAAATTACTAAAGTTCAAAGCTCTTTTACCTTACCAGCCCTGAACAGGGCCCTTTGCGGGGCATGCCCCAAAGAATTCAGCTCTTTTGCCTGTAAAAAAAACACATACAATACCCCCGCCCGACATTACAACCCACCACCCACATATCCCTAATCTAACCCAAACCCCCCTTAAATAAACCTAACACTAAGCCCCTGAAGATCTTCCTACCTTATCTTCACCATACCAGGTTCACCGATCGATCCAGAAGAGCTCCTCCGATGTCCTGATCCAAGCCCAAGCGGGGGGCTGAAGATGTCCATGATCCGGCTGAAGTCATCATCCAAGCGGGAGCTGAAGAGGTCCATGATCCGGCTGAAGTCATCATCCAAGCGGGAGCTGAAGAGGTCCATGATCCGGCTGAAGTCATCATCCAAGCGGGAGCTGAAGAGGTCCATGATCCGGCTGAAGTCTTCTATCAACGGCATCTTCAATCTTCTTTCTTCCGGATCCATCTTGCAGACCTCCGACGCGGAACATCCTGCTGGCCCAACGGACTACCGACGAATGAAGGCTCCTTTAAGGGACGTCATCCAAGATGGCGTCCCTCGAATTCCGATTGGCTGATAGGATTCTATCAGCCAATCGGAATTAAGGTAGGAAAATTCTGATTGGCTGATGGAATCAGCCAATCAGAATCAAGTTCAATCCGATTGGCCGATCCGATCAGCCAATCAGATTGAGCTCGCATTCTATTGGCTGATCGGATGATGACTTCAGCCGGATCATGGACATCTTCAGCCCCCCGCTTGGGCTTTGATCGGAACAGCCAATAGAATGCGAGCTCAATCTGATTGGCTGATCGGATCAACCAATCGGATTGAACTTGATTCTGATTGGCTGATTCCATCAGCCAATCAGAATTTTCCTACCTTAATTCCGATTGGCTGATAGAATCCTATCAGCCAATCGGAATTCGAGGGACGCCATCTTGGATGACGTCCCTTAAAGGAGCCTTCATTCATCGGTAGTCCGTCGGGCCAGCAGGATGTTCCGCGTCGGAGGTCTGCAAGATGGATCCGGAAGAAAGAAGATTGAAGATGCCGTTGATAGAAGACTTCAGCCGGATCATGGACCTCTTCAGCTCCCGCTTGGATGATGACTTCAGCCGGATCATGGACCTCTTCAGCTCCCGCTTGGATGATGACTTCAGCCGGATCATGGACCTCTTCAGCTCCCGCTTGGATGATGACTTCATACGGATCATGGACATCTTCAGCCCCCCGCTTGGGCTTGGATCAGGACATCGGAGGTGAAGATATGGTGAAGATAAGGTAGGAAGATCTTCAGGGGCTTAGTGTTAGGTTTATTTAAGGGGGGTTTGGGTTAGATTAGGGGTATGTGGGTGGTGGGTTGTAATGTTGGGGGGGGTATTGTATGTGTTTTTTTTACAGGCAAAAGAGCTGAATTCTTTGGGGCATGCCCCGCAAAGGGCCCTGTTCAGGGCTGGTAAGGTAAAAGAGCTTTGAACTTTAGTAATTTAGAATAGGGTAGGGCATTTTTTTATTTTGGGGGTCTTTGTTATTTTATTAGGGGGCTTAGAGTAGGTGTAATTAGTTTAAAATTGTTGTAATATTTTTCTGATGTTTGTAAATATTTTTTTATTTTTTGTAACTTAGTTCTTTTTTATTTTTTATACTTTAGTTAGTTTATTTCATTGTATTTATTTGTAGATATTGTATTTAATTAATTTATTGATAGTGTAGTGTTAGGTTTAATTGTAGGTAATTGTAGGTATTTTATTTAATTAATTTATTGATAGTGTAGTGTTAGGTTTAATTGTAACTTAAGTTAGGATTTATTTTACAGGTAATTTTGTAATTATTTTAACTATTTTAGCTATTGTACCTGGTTAAAATAAATACAAAGTTACCTGTAAAATAAATATAAATCCTAAAATAGCTATAATATAAATATAATTTATATTGTAGCTATATTAGGATTTATTTTACAGGTAAGTATTTAGCTTTAAATAGGAATAATTTATTTAATAAGAGTTAATTAATTTTGTTAGATTTAAATTATATTTAACTTAGGGGGGTGTTAGTGTTAGGGTTAGACTTAGCTTTAGGGGTTAATACACTTATTAGAATAGCGGTGAGCTCCAGTCGGCAGATTAGGGGTTAATGTTTGAAGTTAGGTGTCGGCGATGTTAGGGAGGGCAGATTAGGGGTTAATACTATTTATTATGGGGTTAGTGAGGCGGATTAGGGGTTAATAACTTTATTATAATAGCGGTGCGGTCCGCTCGGCAGATTAGGGGTTAATAAGTGTAGGCAGGTGGAGGCGACGTTGTGGGGGGCAGATTAGCGGTTAATAAATATAATATAGCGGTCGGCGGTGTTAGGGGCAGCAGATTAGGGGTACATAGGGATAATGTAAGTAGCGGCGGTTTACGGAGCGGCAGATTAGGGGTTAATAATAATATGCAGGGGTCAGCGATAGCAGGGGCGGCAGAATAGGGTTTAATAAGTGTAAGGTTAGGGGTGATTAGACTCGGGGTACATGTTAGAGCGTTAGGTGCAGACGTAGGAAGTGTTTCCCCATAGCAAACAATGGGGCTGCGTTAGGAGCTGAAAGCTGCTTTTTTGCAGGTTTTTTTTCAGCTCAAACAGCCCCATTGTTTCCTATGGGGGAATCGTGCACGAGCACGTTTTTGAAGCTGGCCGCGTCCGTAAGCAACTCTGGTATCGAGAGTTGAAGTTGCGTTAAATATGCTCTACGCTCCTTTTTTTGGAGCCTAACGCAGCCATTCTGTGGACTCTCAATACCAGAGTTATTTTAAAGGTGCGGCCAGAAAAAAGCCAGCGTTAGCTACGCGGGTCATTACCGACAAAACTCTAAATCTAGCCATTAGTGAATAACCATATGACATGACTTAGGTCATCCCATGCAGGCAATCCTGTATTTATCATCTTTTAGCCCCATCTGGAAGATAGAAAAACAATATGTTATATATATTTAAAAAATGGGATTATTACAATTGTTATTTAATCTATTCTAAATCTGAATTATATTTCCCATGTCCATATATATATATATATATATATATATATATAAAATACAGTCTGAGGTATGTTTTACTGAAATCTAAATGCAAGTTGTATGTTAAACAGTGAAATTTAAAGTTATAATGCAAGCCATGTGTTTTTGCTGTGTGTTATCCTCCCCCAGACGTATGTCTGAGCTTCGTATATTCAAACATCAGCAGTTATAATTAGTCTTTGCATCCCATTAAGCTTCAAACAAAAAGTTCCAGACACTGTCTCTTTCACTCTAGGGATTCTTGTAATTTAGGTAATGAAACAGATGCTTTCTCTTTGAAATAACTTAAATGTTATCTTAATTAGGAGAAGTGTATCTTATGTCTGATCTAAGACCTGGCATATATAGCTATATAGATTGACCATCTCTTATTGAAGTTTTTACCTTTCTTTGAAATGACTGCTTGACCAAATGTTTTAGGGCCAGCAGAAAGGGTCAGTTACAATCTGATAGGGATTTCAGATTCACACCTTAGCAAGAAAATGTTTCTTTTGAAATGACCTTTATG
The DNA here is from genome assembly GCF_027579735.1 of Bombina bombina. NCBI lineage: Eukaryota > Metazoa > Chordata > Amphibia > Anura > Bombinatoridae > Bombina > Bombina bombina. Next base: position 738,184,290 of record NC_069500.1, on the reverse strand, counting down.
ATTCATCCTGTGTAATCAAAAGAAGAAAATGGGTTGAATTACACACAGTGAAAACCATTTCATACTGGATTTTTACAAATAAAATTAATTATTTGGGACTTCCGGTGGGCGGAGCAATGGATCAGCAGCATAGAGAAAGAGCTCCGTGCATTGAGCTCTGCAAAAAGCCCTAAACTGCTGCCAATCACGCTTCCCCACACGCCATCCTTGTTGGGAAGCTTGCTTGACATCATCCCAACCGGACTTTAGTGTGAAGGGCCGAATATCGCCCTTGCCCCTGGAAGGCAAATTTAAAGTGCGCAACGGAGCGCAAATCGCGGGCGCCATCTTGGATTGAGGCCCCCCTTACCCTGGCACCTGTAACGGCTCGTTTAGAGCTGGGAAGCTGTTATCCCCACCATCGCAAGTGCAGCAGAAGAGGGTGAGTCAGCGCAGACCACAAGGCTGGTCTATTTCTGTAACCAGACCACATCAGATCAGAGGCATAGAGAGAGAAGGGGAAAGAGGAGTACACATGCTGAAGGGAAGTATACTGGTGAAACCTGTGATCACATAGCCCTAACATACAGCTATAATACCCTGCATCTCCACACAAGGTACACGAGACTCTCTCAATAAACCCCTTAAATGGTAACATTTTGCTCCCTGTGGCAAAAGCACCACAATACTATTGAGACAACATTAAGAAGTCCCATGTGTTCTCTGGTTATCTGTTTTGCCTTGGAACTGTTCCCCTTACTTTGACAAGCAGACACCCATACTAGATGAACAGTTGTGCTCTGTTGAAAAAAGAAAAAAAAAGAAAAGAAAAAAGTGGAACTTTTGACTCACGCTATTTCTTTCCTCATATCTAACAACCCTGAATGTCAACAATTGAAATACACACATAAAGATACTGTATGCAGACTGTGTCACATAAAGCTTAAGGTTTATTTCTCAGAAAAATATGCACATAATAAAGTAAAGAAAAACTGCAGTGTTTAAAAACAAGTTTATTCAGGCCCCTGGATAGAGGCTGAGAGATTGTGGAAACATACGGCTAGATTTAGAGTTCTGCGGCCAAAGGGGTGCGTTAGCTACGCATGCTTTTTTTTCCCCGCACCTTTTAAATACCGCTGGTATTTAGAGTTCAAAGAATAGCTGCGTTAGGCTCCAAAAAGGGAGCGTATAGCATATTTACCGCCACTGCAACTCTCGATACCAGCGGTGCTTAAGGACGCTGCCAGCTTCAAAAACGTGCTCGTGCATGATTCCCCCATAGGAAACAATGGGACAGTTTGAGCTGAAAAAAAACCTAACACCTGCAAAAAAAGCAGCGTTCAGCTCTTAACGCAGCCCCATTGTTTCCTATGGGGAAACAGTTTCTAAGCCTGCACCTAACACCTTAACATGTACCCGAGTCTAAACACCCCTAATCTTACACTTATTAACCCCTAATCTGCCGACCCCGCTATCGCTGACCCCTGCATATTATTATTAACCCCTAATCTGCCGCTCCGTACACCGCCGCAACCTACATTATACCTATGTACCCCTAATCTGCTGCCCATAACACCGCCGACCCCTATATTATATTTATTAACCCCTAATCTGCCGCCCCCAACGTCGCCGCCAGCTACCTACAATAATTAACCCCTAATCTGCCGACCGGACCTCACCGCTACTATAATAAATGTATTAACCTCTAATCCGCCTCACTAACCCTATGATAAATAGTATTAACCCCTAATCTGCCCTCCCTAACATCGCCGACACCTAACTTCAAGTATTAACCCCTAATCTGCCGACCGGACCTCACCTCTACTCTAATAAATTTTTTAACCCCTAAAGCTAAGTCTAACCCTAACACCCCCCTAAGTTAAATATAATTTAAATCTAACAAAATAAATTAACTCTTATTAAATAAATTATTCCTATTTAAAGCTAAATACTTAAAAATAAACCCTAATATAGCTACAATATAAATTATAATTATATTGTAGCTATTTTAGGATTTATATTTATTTTACAGGCAACTTTGTATTTATTTTAACCAGGTACAATAGCTATTAAATAGTTAATAACTATTTAATAGCTACCTAGTTAAAATAATTACAAAATTACCTGTAAAATAAATCCTAACCTAAGTTACAATTAAACCTAACACTACACTATCAATAAATTAATTAAATAAAATACCTACAATTATCTACAATTAAACCTAACACTACACTATCAATAAATTAATTACATACAATACCTACAAATAAATACAATGAAATAAACTAACTAAAGTACAAAAAATAAAAAAGAACTAAGTTACAAAAAATAAAAAAATATTTACAAACATTAGAAAAATATTACAACAATTTTAAACTAATTACACCTACTCTAAGCCCCCTAATAAATAACAAAGCCCCCCAAAATAAAAAAAAATGCCCTACCCTATTCTAAAATTAAAATAGAAAAGCTCTTTTACCTTACCAGCCCTTAAAAGGGCCCTTTGCGGGGCATGCCCCAAAGAATTCAGCTCTTTTGCCTGTAAAAAAAAACATACAATACCCCCCCCCCAACATTACAACCCACCACCCACATACCCCTAATCTAACCCAAACCCCCCTTAAATAAACCTAACACTAAGCCCCTGAAGATCTTCCAACCTTGTCTTCACCATCCCAGGTATCACCGATCGCTCCAGGCTCCGAATTCTTCATCCAAGCCCAAGCGGGGGCTGGAGATCCATCATACGGCTTGAAGTCTTCTATCAAGCGGCGGCTGAAGAGGTCCAGAAGAGGCTCCAAAGTCTTCATCCTATCCGGGCAGAAGAGTAGATCCAAACCGGCAACCATCTTCTTCCAAGCGGTGACAAGCGGCTCCATCTTGAAGACCTACAGAGTGGATCCATCCTCTTCTTGCGACGTCCTAAGTCCGAATGAAGGTTCCTTTAAATGACGTCATCCAAGATGGCGTCCCTCGAATTCTGATTGGCTGATAGGATTCTATCAGCCAATCGGAATTAAGGTAGGAAAATTCTGATTGGCTGATGGAATCAGCCAATCAGATTCAAGTTCAATCCGATTGGCTGATCCGATCAGCCAATCAGATTGAGCTCGCATTCTATTGGCTGTTCCGATCAGCCAATAGAATGCGAGCTCAATCTGATTGGCTGATCGGATCAGCCAATCGGATTTCCTACCTTAATTCCGATTGGCTGATAGAATCCTATCAGCCAATCGGAATTCGAGGGACGCCATCTTGGATGACGTCCCTTAAAGGAACCGTCATTCATCGGGAAGTCGTCGGTGAAGATGGATGGATCCGCGCTGGAGGTCTTGAAGATCAGCCGGTCGTCATCGGATTGAAGAACATAGAAGATGCGGCTTGGATGAAGATGTTTGCCGGTCCGGATGTCCTCTTCTGCCCGCTTGGATCAAGACTTCAGCCGGAGGATGGACGTCACTCTTCAGCCCCCGCTTGGGCTTGGATCAAGACTTCGGAGGCTTGGATCAAGACTTCGGTGGACGGATCGGTGAACCCGGCGTGGTGAAGACAAGGTAGGGAGATCTTCAGGGGCTTAGTGTTAGGTTTATTTAAGGGGGGTTTCGGTTAGATTAGGGGTATGTGGGTGGTATGTTGTAATGTTAGGGGGGGTATTGTATGTTTTTTTTCCAGGCAAAAGAGCTGAATTCTTTGGGGCATGCCCCGCAAAGGGCCCATTTAAGGGCTGGTAAGGTAAAAGAGCTTTTCTATTTTCATTTTAGAATAGGGTAGGGCATTTTTTTATTTTGGGGGTGTTTGTTATTTTATTAGGGGGCTTAGAGTAGGTGTAATTAGTTTAAAATTGTTGTAATATTTTTCTAATGTTTGTAAATATTATTTTATTTTTTGTAACTTAGTTCTTTTTTATTTTTTGTACTTTAGTTAGTTTATTTCATTGTATTTATTTGTAGGTATTGTATTTAATTAATTTATTGATAGTGTAGTGTTAGGTTTAATTGTAGATAATTGTAGGTATTCTATTTAATTAATTTATTGATAGTGTAGTGTTAGGTTTAATTGTAACTTAGGTTAGGATTTATTTTACAGGTAATTTTGTAATTATTTTAACTAGGTAGCTATTAAATAGTTATTAACTATTTAATAGCTATTGTACCTGGTTAAAATAAATACAAAGTTGCCTGTAAAATAAATATTAATCCTAAAATAGCTACAATATAATTATTATTTATATTGTAGCTATATTAGGGTTTATTTTACAGGTAAGTATTTAGCTTTAAATAGGAATAATTTATTTAATAAGAGTTAATTTATTTCGTTAGATAAAAAACATAATTTATGCTTACCTGATAAATTCCTTTCTTCTGTAGTGTGATCAGTCCACGGGTCATCATTACTTCTGGGATATTAACTGCTCCCCTACAGGAAGTGCAAGAGGATTCACCCAGCAGAGCTGCATATAGCTCCTCCCCTCTACGTCACTCCCAGTCATTCGACCAAGGACCAATGAGAAAGGAAAAGCCAAGGGTGAAGTGGTGACTGGAGTATAAATTAAAAAATATTTACCTGCCTTAAAAACAGGGCGGGCCGTGGACTGATCACACTACAGAAGAAAGGAATTTATCAGGTAAGCATAAATTATGTTTTCTTCTGTTAAGTGTGATCAGTCCACGGGTCATCATTACTTCTGGGATACCAATACCAAAGCAAAAGTACACGGATGACGGGAGGGATAGGCAGACTCTTTATACAGAAGGAACCACTGCCTGAAGAACCTTTCTCCCAAAAATAGCCTCCGATGAAGCAAAGGTGTCAAATTTGTAAAATTTGGAAAAAGTATGAAGCGAAGACCAAGTTGCAGCCTTGCAAATCTGTTCAACAGAGGCCTCATTCTTGAAGGCCCAAGTGGAAGCCACAGCTCTAGTAGAATGAGCTGTAATTCTTTCAGGGGGCTGCTGTCCAGCAGTCTCATAAGCTAAACGAATTATGCTACGAAGCCAAAAAGAAAGAGAGGTAGCGGAAGCTTTTTGACCTCTCCTCTGCCCAGAGTAAATGACAAACAGAGAAGACGTTTGTCGGAATTCCTTAGTTGCCTGCAAGTAAAATTTTAGAGCCCGGACTACATCCAGGTTGTGCAGTAGACGTTCCTTCTTTGAAGAAGGATTTGGGCATAAAGAAGGAACAACAATCTCTTGATTGATATTCCTGTTAGTAACTACCTTAGGTAAGAACCCAGGTTTAGTACGCAGGACTACCTTATCCGAATGAAAAATCAAATAAGGAGAATCACAATGTAAGGCTGATAATTCAGAGACTCTTCGAGCCGAGGAAATAGCCATTAAAAATAGAACTTTCCAAGATAACAACTTTATATCAATGGAATGAAGGGGTTCAAACGGAACGCCCTGTAAAACATTAAGAACAAGGTTTAAACTCCATGGTGGAGCAACAGTTTTAAACACAGGCTTAATCCTGGCCAAAGCCTGACAAAAAGCCTGGACGTCAGGAACTTCTGACAGACGTTTGTGTAACAGAATGGACAGAGCTGAGATCTGTCCCTTTAATGAACTAGCAGATAAACCCTTTTCTAAACCTTCTTGTAGAAAAGACAATATCCTAGGAATCCTAACCTTACTCCAAGAGTAACCTTTGGATTCACACCAATGTAGGTATTTACGCCATATCTTATGGTAAATCTTTCTGGTAACAGGTTTCCTAGTCTGTATTAAGGTACTAATAACTGACTCAGAAAACCCACGTCTTGATAAAATTAAGCGTTCAATTTCCAAGCAGTCAGCTTCAGAGAAGTTAGATTTTGATGTTTGAAGGGACCCTGTATCAGAAGGTCCTGTTTCAGAGGTAGAGACCAAGGCGGACAGGATGACATGTCCACCAGGTCTGCATACCAAGTCCTGCGTGGCCACGCAGGTGCTATTAGAATCACTGATGCTCTCTCTTGTTTGATTCTGGCTATCAATCGAGGAAGCAACGGGAAGGGTGGAAACACGTAAGCCATCCTGAAGTCCCAAGGTGCTGTCAGAGCATCTATCAGGACTGCTCCTGGATCCCTGGATCTGGACCCGTAACGAGGAAGCTTGGCGTTCTGTCGAGACGCCATGAGATCTATCTCTGGTTTGCCCCAACGTCAAAGTATTTGGGCAAAGACCTCCGGATGAAGTTCCCACTCCCCCGGATGAAAAGTCTGACGACTTAAGAAATCCGCCTCCCAGTTCTCCACTCCCGGGATGTGGATTGCTGACAGGTGGCAAGAGTGAGACTCTGCCCAGCGAATTATCTTTGATACTTCCATCATAGCTAGGGAGCTTCTTGTCCCTCCCTGATGGTTGATGTAAGCTACAGTCGTGATGTTGTCCGACTGAAACCTGATGAACCCCCGAGTTGTCAACTGGGGCCAAGCCAGGAGGGCATTGAGAACTGCTCTCAATTCCAGAATGTTTATTGGCAGGAGACTCTCCTCCTGACTCCATAGTCCCTGAGCCTTCAGGGAATTCCAGACGGCACCCCAACCTAGAAGGCTGGCGTCTGTTGTTACAATTGTCCAGTCTGGTCTGCTGAATGGCATCCCCCTGGACAGGTGTGGCCGAGAAAGCCACCATAGAAGAGAATTTCTGGTCTCTTGATCCAGATTCAGAGAAGGGGATAAGTCTGAGTAATCCCCATTCCACTGACCTAGCATGCACAGTTGCAGTGGTCTGAGGTGTAAGCGTGCAAAGGGTACTATGTCCATTGCCGCTACCATTAAGCCGATTACCTCCATACATTGAGCCACTGACGGGTGTTGAATGGAATGAAGAGTGCGGCAAGCACTTTGAAGTCTTGATAGCCTGTCCTCTGTCAGGTAAATCTTCATTTCTACAGAATCTATAAGAGTCCCCAGGAAGGGAACTCTTGTGAGTGGAACGAGTGAACTTTTCTTTTCGTTCACCTTCCATCCATGTGACCTTAGAAATGCCAGCACTAACTCTGTATGAGATTTGGCAGTTTGAAAGCTTGAAGCTTGTATCAGAATGTCGTCTAGGTATGGAGCTACCGAGATTCCCCGCGGTCTTAGTACCGCCAGAAGAGCACCCAGAACCTTTGTGAAGATTCTTGGCGCTGTAGCCAATCCGAATGGAAGAGCCACAAACTGGTAATGCCTGTCTAGGAAGGCAAACCTTAGGTACCGGTAATGATCTTTGTGAATCGGTATGTGCAGGTAAGCATCTTTTAAATCTACAGTGGTCATGTACTGACCCTCTTGGATCATAGGTAAAATTGTCCGAATAGTCTCCATCTTGAACGATGGAACTCTTAGGAATTTGTTTAGGATCTTTAAGTCCAGGATTGGTCTGAAAGTTCCCTCTTTTTTGGGAACCACAAACAGATTTGAGTAAAACCCCTGTCCCTGTTCCGATCGTGGAACTGGATGGATTACTCCCATTAACAAGAGCTCTTGTACGCAGCGTAGAAAAGCCTCTTTCTTTGTCTGGATTGTTGACAATCTTGACAGATGAAATCTCTCTCTTGGAGGAGAGTATTTGAAGTCCAGAAGGTATCCCTGAGATATTATCTCTAGCGCCCAGGGATCCTGAACATCTCTTGCCCAAGCCTGGGCGAAGAGAGAAAGTCTGCCCCCCACTAGATCCGATCCCGGATCGGGGGCCCTCAATTCATGCTGTTTTGGGGGCAGCAGCAGGTTTCCTAGTCTGCTTGCCCTTGTTCCAGGACTGGTTAGGTTTCCAGCCTTGTCTGTAGCGAGCAACAGCTCCTTCCTGTTTTGGTGCAGAGGAAGTTGATGCTGCTCCTGCTTTGAAATTACGAAAGGAACGAAAACTAGACTGTCTAGTCTTGGCTTTGGCTTTGTCCTGAGGCAGGGCATGGCCTTTACCTCCTGTAATGTCAGCGATAATCTCTTTCAACCCGGGCCCGAATAAGGTCTGCCCTTTGAAAGGTATATTAAGCAATTTAGACTTAGAAGTAACATCAGCTGACCAGGATTTTAGCCACAGCGCCCTGCGTGCCTGAATGGCGAATCCTGAATTCTTCGCCGTAAGTTTAGTAAGATGTACTACGGCCTCCGAAATGAATGAATTAGCTAGTTTAAGGACTCTAAGCCTGTCCGTAATGTCGTCCAGAGTAGCTGAACCAATGTTCTCTTCCAGAGACTCAATCCAGAATGCCGCTGCAGCCGTGATCGGCGCAATGCATGCAAGGGGTTGCAATATAAAACCTTGTTGAACAAACATTTTCTTAAGGTAACCCTCTAACTTTTTATCCATTGGATCTGAAAAAGCACAGCTATCCTCCACCGGGATAGTGGTACGCTTAGCTAAAGTAGAAACTGCTCCCTCCACCTTAGGGACCGTTTGCCATAAGTCCCTTGTGGTGGCGTCTATTGGAAACATTTTTCTAAATATCGGAGGGGGTGAGAACGGCACACCGGGTCTATCCCACTCCTTAGTAACAATTTCAGTAAGTCTCTTAGGTATAGGAAAAACCTCAGTACTCGTCGGTACCCGCAAAATATTTATCCAACCTACACATTTTCTCTGGTATTGCAACTGTGTTACAATCATTCAGAGCCGCTAACACCTCCCCTAGTAATACACGGAGGTTTTCCAGTTTAAATTTAAAATTTGAAATATCTGAATCCAGTCTGTTTGGATCAGAACCGTCACCCACAGAATGAAGTTCTCCGTCCTCATGTTCTGCCACCTGTGACGCAGTGTCTGACATGGCCCTAATATTATCAGCGCACTCTGTTCTCACCCCAGAGTGATCACGCTTACCTTTTAGTTCTGGTAATTTAGCCAAAACTTCAGTCATAACAGTAGCCATATCCTGTAATGTGATTTGTAATGGCCGCCCAGCTGTACTCGGCGCTACAATATCACGCACCTCCCTCTGAGCGGGAGATGTAGGTACTGACACGTGAGGCGAGTTAGTCGGCATAACTCTCCCCTCGTTGTTTGGTGAAATTTGTTCAATTTGTACAGATTGATTTTTATTTAAAGTAGCATCAATACAGTTAGTACATAAATTTCTATTGGGCTCCACTTTGGCATTGCAACAAATGACACAGGTATCATCTTCTGAATCAGACATGTTTAACACACTAGCAAATAAACTTGCAACTTGGAAATACAATTCAAATAGAATAATATTAAAACATACTGTGCCTTTAAGAAGCACAGAAGATCTATGACAGTTAAAAATTAATAAATTGAAACAGTTATAGCCTCAATCCTTGTAAACAACACAACTTTAGCAAAGGTTTAATCCCATTAGCAAAGATAACAATTTCTGAAAGCAGGAAACAAATTACAGAATAAAAGTTTTTATTTCAGTCAAACTATAATTCTCACAGCTCTGCTGAGAGAAATTACCTCCCTCAAAATAAGTTTTGAAGACCCCTGAGCTCTGTAGAGATGAACCAGATCATGCAGGGAATACAATGAGTTGCTGACTGAAATATTTGATGCATAGTAAAAGCGCCCCTCCCCCACACACACAGCAGTGAGGGAGAACAGAAACTGACAGAAAAAACAGATTTAAGCAACTGCCAAGTGGAAAAATGGTGCCCAAACATTTATTCACTCAGTACCTCAGTAAATGAAAACGATTTTACATTCCAGCAAAAACGTTAAACATAATCTCTAGTTATTAAACAGCTTTATGTCTTTCTTACAGTGTAATTCTAGTGAAGTACCATTCTCCCAGAATACTGAAGTGTAAAGTATACATACATGACATTATATCGGTATGGCAGGATTTTCTCATCAATTCCATTGTCAGAAAATAAAAACTGCTACATACCTCTATGTAGATTCATCTGCCCGCTGTCCCCTGATCTGAAGTTTACCTCACTCCTCAGATGGCCGAGAACAGCAATATGATCTTAACTACTCCGGCTAAAATCATAGCAAAACTCTGGTAGATTCTTCCTCAAACTCTGCCAGAGAGGTAATAACACACTCCGGTGCTATTTTAAAATAACAAACTTTTGATTGAAGATATAAAACTAAGTATAATCACCATAGTCCTCTCACACGACCTATCTAGTTGCTGGGTGCAAGAGAATGACTGGGAGTGACGTAGAGGGGAGGAGCTATATGCAGCTCTGCTGGGTGAATCCTCTTGCACTTCCTGTAGGGGAGCAGTTAATATCCCAGAAGTAATGATGACCCGTGGACTGATCACACTTAACAGAAGAAATTATATTTAACTTAGGGGGGTGTTAGGGTTAGAATTAGCTTTAGGGGTTAATACATTTATAAGAGTAGCGGTGAGCTCCGGTCGGCAGATTAGGGGTTAATACTTGAAGTTAGGTGTTGGTGATGTTAGGGAGGGTAGATTAGGGGTTAATACTATTTATTATAGGGTTAGTGAGGCGGATTAGGGGTTAATAAGTGTAGGTAGGTGGCAATGACGTTGGGGGCGGCAGATTAGGGGTTAATAAATATAATATAGGTGTCGGCGGTATTAGGGGCAGCAGATTAGGGGTACATAGGGATAACGTAGGTTGCGGCGGTGTATGGAGCGGCAGATTAGGGGTTAAAAAATTTTAATAGAGTGACGGCGATGTGGGGGGGCCTCGGTTTAGGGGTACATAGGTAGTTTATGGCTGTTAGTGTACTTTAGAGCACAGTAGTTAAGAGCTTTATAAACCGGCGTTAGCCCAGAAAGCTCTTAACTACTGACTTTTTTCTGCGGCTGGAGTCTTGTCGTTAGATTTCTAACGCTCACTTCAGCCAAGACTTTATGTACCGGCGTTAGAAAGATCCCATTGAAAAGATGGCAAATGGCGTAGGGGGATCTGCGGTATGGAAAAGTCGCGGCTGCAAAGTGAGCGTTAGACCCTTTTCTGACTGACTCCAAATACCAGCGGGTGGTAAAAACCAGCGTTAGGAGCCTCTAACGCTGGTTTTGACGGCTACCGCCAAAGCGGCATCTTCAATCTTCTTTCTTCCGATCTCCGACGCGGAACATCCAGCTGGCCCGACGACTGAACGACGAATGAAGTTTCCTTTAAATGAGGTCATCCAAGATGGCGTCCCTCAAATTCCGATTGGCTGATAGGATTCTATCAGCCAATCGGAAATTAAGGTAAGAAAATCTGATTGGCTGATTCAATCAGCCAATCAGATTCAAGTTCAATCAGATTGAGCTCATATTCTATTGGCTGTTCCGATCACTATATACTTAATATATATATAATATAATAACTATATTAACCCTAATATAATTAGGGTTAATATAGTTAATATATATATAATATAATAACTATATTAACTATATTAACCCTAATATAATTAGGGTTAATATAGTTAATATAGGTGGCGGCGGTATAGGGGGATAAGATTAGGGGTTAATACATTTAATATAGGTGGCGGCGGTGTAGGGGGATTTAGATTAGAGGCAAAAGAGCTGATTACTTTGTGACAATGCCCCGAAAAAAGCTCTTTTAAGGGCTGGTAAAAGAGCTGATTACTTTGGGGCAATGGCCCGCAAAAAGCCCTTTTAAGGGCTGGCAATAGAGCTGTTACTTTGGGGCAATGCCACGCAAAAGGCCCTTTTAAGGGCTGGTAATAGAGCTGATTACTTTAGGGGGATTAGATTAGGGGTTAATGTATTTAATATAGCTGGCGGCGGTGTAGGGGGATTAAATTAGGGGTTAATAATTTTAATATAGCTGGCGGCGGTGTAGGGGGATTAAATTAGGGGTTCATAATTTAATATAGCTGGCGGCGGAGTAGGGGGATTAGATTAGGGGTTAATAATTTTAATATAGCTGGGGGCGGGATAGGAGCTCACATTAGGGGGTAGGTAATGTAGGTGGCGGCGGTGTAAGGGGCTCACATTAGGGGGTAGTTAATGTAGGTGGCGGCGGTGTAATTAGGGGTTAATAACTTTATTAGTGCGGCAGGGTCCAGGAGCGGCGGTTTAGGGGTTAATACATTTATTATTAGGAGAGTGAGGGGGGATAGCGGATAGAGGGGTATACGTGTCGGGCTATGTTTGGGAGGCGTGTTAGACAGTACGGGAGATTTAATAACTTAGTCAGGTTTTGTAGGCGCCGGCAGTTTCTAAAGTGCCATAAGTCACTGGCGACTCCAGAAATTTGTACTTACGCAGATTTCTGGACATTGCTAATTTATCCAACTTACTGCACTTTAGCAATTGCTGGCCGGGTATATTGGATAGCTCGAGTTGCGAGCTGAAACTACGGGCGGCGGGGGTTCCCTCGCTTGCGCCGCAAACTACGATGTATATCGGAATGCGCCCACATTGCTGATCCTGAGCCTACCTAGATATGATTTTCAACTAAGGATAACAATAGACTGAAGCAATGTAGATAATAGAAGCAAATTTTAAAGTTCTTGAAAATCACATGTTGTGTCTAAATCATAAAAGTTAAATGTTGGTTTTCATGTCCCTTTAATGATAAGAAGAAAATATCAAAGCATTTGAGATGTATATTTCTCTAATCTGTACATATGTAAAAAACATAATTTATGCTTACCTGATAAATTCCTTTCTCCTGTAGTGTAGTCAGTCCACGGGTCATCATTACTTATGGGATATTAACTCCTCCCAAACAGGAAGTGCAAGAGGATCACCCAAGCAGAGCTGCTATATAGCTCCTCCCCTCTACGTCACACCCAGTCATTCGACCGAGAACCAAACGAGAAAGGAGAAACTATAGGGTGCAGTGGTGACTGGAGTATAATTTAAAAATTTAGACCTGCCTTAAAAAACAGGGCGGGCCGTGGACTGACTACACTACAGGAGAAAGGAATTTATCAGGTAAGCATAAATTATGTTTTCTCCTGTTAAGTGTAGTCAGTCCACGGGTCATCATTACTTATGGGATACCAATACCAAAGCTAAGTACACGGATGACGGGAGGGACAGGCAGGATCTCTATACGGAAGGAACCACTGCCTGAAGAACCTTTCTCCCAAAAACAGCCTCCGAAGAAGCAAAAGTGTCAAATTTGTAAAATTTGGAAAAAGTATGAAGAGAAGACCAAGTTGCAGCCTTGCAAATCTGTTCAACAGAGGCCTCGTTCTTAAAGGCCCAAGTGGAAGCCACAGCTCTAGTAGAATGAGCTGTAATCCTTTCAGGAGGTTGCTGTCCAGCAGTCTCATAGGCCAAGCGTATTATGCTACGAAGCCAAAAGGATAGAGAGGTAGCAGATGCTTTTTGACCTCTCCTCTGTCCAGAATAAACGACAAACAGGGAAGAAGTTTGGCGAAAATCTTTAGTTGCCTGTAAATAAAATTTCAGGGCACGGACTACATCTAGATTGTGCAGAAGTCGTTCCTTCTTTGAAGAAGGGTTAGGACACAATGATGGAACAACAATCTCTTGATTGATATTCTTGTTAGTGACTACCTTAGGTAAGAACCCAGGTTTAGTACGCAGAACTACCTTATCTGAATGAAAAATCAGATACGGAGAATCACAATGTAAGGCTGATAACTCAGAGACTCTACGAGCCGAGGAAATAGCCATTAAAAACAGAACTTTCCAAGATAACAGCTTAAGATCAATGGAATGAAGGGGTTCAAACGGAACACCCTGTAAAACGTTAAGAACTAAGTTTAAGCTCCACGGTGGAGCTACAGTCTTAAACACAGGCTTAATTCTAGCCAAAGCCTGACAAAAAGCCTGAACGTCTGGAACTTCTGACAGACGTTTGTGTAGAAGGATGGACAGAGCTGAGATCTGTCCCTTTAAAGAACTTGCAGATAAACCCTTTTCTAAACCTTCTTGTAGAAAAGACAATATCCTAGGAATCCTAACCTTACTCCATGAGTAACCCTTGGATTCGCACCAGTGTAAGTATTTACGCTATATCTTATGGTAAATCTTCCTGGTAACAGGTTTCCTAGCCTGTATTAAGGTATCAATTACTGGCTCCGAAAATCCACGCTTTGATAAAATGAAGCGTTCAATTTCCATGCAGTCAGCTTCAGAGAAATTAGATTTTGATGTTTGAAAGGACCCTGAATTAGAAGGTCCTGTCTCAGAGGCAGAGACCAAGGTGGACAGGATGACATGTCCACTAGATCTGCATACCAGGTCCTGCGTGGCCACGCAGGCGCTATTAGAATCACTGATGCTTTCTCCTGTTTGATCCTGGCAATCAAACGAGGAAGCATCGGGAAGGGTGGAAACACATAAGCCATCCTGAAGGTCCAAGGTGCTGTCAAGGCATCTATCAGGACCGCTCCCGGGTCCCTGGACCTGGACCCTTAACGAGGAAGCTTGGCGTTCCAGCGAGACGCCATGAGATCCATATCTGGTTTGCCCCAACGTCGAAGTATTTGGGCAAAGACCTCCGGATGAAGTTCCCACTCCCCCGGATGAAAAGTCTGGCGACTTAGGAAATCCGCCTCCCAGTTCTCCACTCCTGGGATGTGGATCGCTGACAGGTGGCAAGAGTGGGACTCTGCCCAGCGAATTATCTTTGATACTTCCATCATCGCTAAGGAACTTCTTGTCCCCCCCTGATGGTTGATGTAAGCCACAGTCGTGATGTTGTCCGACTGAAACCTGATGAACCTCAGGGTTGCTAACTGAGGCCAAGCCAGAAGGGCATTGAGAACTGCTCTCAATTCCAGAATGTTTATTGGAAGGAGACTCTCCTCTTGAGTCCATGATCCCTGAGCCTTCAGGGAATTCCAGACAGCGCCCCAACCTAGTAGGCTGGTGTCTGTAGTTACAATTGTCCAGTCTGGCCTGCTGAAGGGCATCCCCCTGGACAGATGTGGCCGAGAAAGCCACCATAGAAGAGAATCTCTGGTCTCTTGATCCAGATTCAGCGAAGGGGACAAATCTGAGTAATCCCCATTCCACTGACTTAGCATGCACAATTGCAGCGGTCTGAGGTGCAGGCGTGCAAAAGGAACTATGTCCATTGCCGCTACCATTAAGCCGATTACCTCCATGCATTGAGCCACTGAGGGGTGTTGAATGGAATGAAGGGCACGACAAGCATTTAGAACCTTTGTTAACCTGTCCTCTGTCAGGTAAATTTTCATTTCTACAGAATCTATAAGAGTCCCCAAGAAGGGAACTCTTGTGAGTGGTAAGAGAGAACTCTTCTCCTCGTTTACTTTCCACCCATGCGACCTTAGAAATGCCAGTACTAACTCTGTATGAGACTTGGCAGTTTGAAAGCTTGACGCTTGTATCAGAATGTCGTCTAGGTACGGAGCTACCGAAATTCCTCGCGGTCTTAGTACCGCCAGAAGAGAGCCCAGAACCTTTGTAAAGATTCTTGGAGCCGTAGCCAACCCGAAGGGAAGTGCTACAAACTGGTGATGCCTGTCTAGGAAGGCAAACCTTAGATACCGGTAATGCTCTCTGTGAATCGGTATGTGAAGGTAAGCATCCTTTAAATCCACTGTGGTCATGTACTGACCTCTTTGGATCATGGGTAAGATTGTCCGAATAGTTTCCATCTTGAATGATGGAACTCTTAGGAATTTGTTTAGGATCTTTAAATCCAATATTGGTCTGAAGGTTCCCTCTTTTTTGGGAACCACAAACAGATTTGAGTAAAACCCTTGTCCGTGTTCCGACCGCGGAACTGGGTGGATCACTCCCATTAGTAAAAGGTCTTGTACACAGCGTAGAAACGCCTCTTTCTTTATCTGGTTTGTTGACAACCTTGAAAGGTGAAATCTCCCTTGTGGAGGAGAAGCTTTGAAGTCCAGAAGATATCCCTGAGATATGATCTCCAACACCCAGGGATCCTGGACATCTCTTGCCCAAGCCTGGGCGAAGAGAGAGTCTGCCCCCCACTAGATCCGTTTCCGGATCGGGGGCCCTCACTTCATGCTGTCTTAGGGGCAGCAGCAGGTTTTCTGGCCTGCTTGCCCTTGTTCCAGGCCTGGTTAGGTTTCCAGCCCTGTCTGTAGCGAGCAACAGCTCCTTCCTGTTTTGGAGCAGAGGAAGTTGAAGCTGCTCCTGCCTTGAAGTTACGAAAGGCACGAAAATTAGACTGTCTAGCCTTGGGTTTGGCTCTGTCTTGAGGCAGGGCATGGCCTTTACCTCCCGTAATATCAGCGATAATTTCTTTCAAACCGGGCCCGAATAAAGTCTGCCCCTTGAAAGGTATGTTAAGTAATTTCGATTTAGAAGTTACATCAGCTGACCAGGATTTTAGCCACAGCGCTCTGCGTGCCTGAATGGCGAATCCGGAATTCTTAGCCGTAAGTTTAGTTAAATGTACTACGGCATCAGAAATAAATGAATTAGCTAGCTTAAGGGTTTTAAGCTTGTGTGAAATCTCATCTAATGTTGCTGAGTCAAGGGTCTCTTCCAGAGACTCAAACCAAAATGCTGCCGCAGCCGTGACAGGCGCAATGCATGCAAGGGGTTGTAATATAAAACCTTGTTGAACAAACATTTTCTTAAGGTAACCCTCTAACTTTTTATCCATTGGATCTGAAAAGGCACAGCTATCCTCCACCGGGATAGTGGTACGCTTAGCTAAAGTAGAAACTGCTCCCTCCACCTTAGGGACCGTTTGCCATAAGTCCCGTGTGGTGGCGTCTATTGGAAACATTTTTCTGAATATAGGAGGGGGTGAGAAAGGCACACCGGGTCTATCCCACTCCTTAGTAATAATTTCAGTAAGTCTCTTAGGTATAGGAAAAACGTCAGTACTCGTCGGTACCGCAAAATATTTATCCAACCTACACATTTTCTCTGGGATTGCAACTGTGTTACAATCATTCAGAGCCGCTAACACCTCCCCTAGCAATACACGGAGGTTTTCCAGCTTAAACTTAAAATTTGAAATGTCTGAATCCAGTTTATTTGGATCAGATCCGTCACCCGCAGAATGAAGCTCTCCGTCCTCATGCTCTGCCAATTGTGACGCAGTATCAGACATGGCCCTAGCATTATCAGTATACTCTGTTCTCATCCCAGAGTGATCTCGTTTACCTCTAAGTTCTGGCAATTTAGACAAAACTTCAGTCATAACATTAGCCATGTCTTGTAGAGTGATTTGTAATGGCCGCCCTGATGTACTTGGCGTTACAATATCACGCACCTCCTGAGCGGGAGATGCAGGTACTGACACGTGAGGCAAGTTAGTCGGCATAACTTCCCCCTCGTTGTCTGGTGAATGTTGCTTAACATGTACAGATTGACTTTTATTTAAAGTAGCATCAATGCAATTAGTACATAAATTTCTATTGGGCTCCACCTCGGCTTTTGAACATATTGAACAAAGAGATTCCTCTGTGTCAGACATGTTTAAACAAACTAGCAATTAGACTAGCAAGCTTGGAAATACTTTTCAACTAAATTTACAAGCAATATGTAAAAACGTTACTGTGCCTTTAAGAAGCACACAAAAACTGTCACAGTTGAATAACAATGAACCGGATTAGTTATAGAAACCAAATTTAGCAAAGGATTGCACTCATTAGCAATGGATGATTAACCCTTAATATCAGAAAAAACGTATAACATTGAAAATATAAGCGTTTTTATCACAGTCAAGCACAGTCTCACAGGTCTGCTGTGAGTGATTACCTCCCTCAAAACTAGTTTTGAAGACCCCTGAGCTCTGTGGAGACGTCCTGGATCATGCAGGGAGAAAAAAACAGACTGTGACTGAATTTCTGATGCGTAGTAAAAGCGCCAAAATAGGCCCCTCCCACTCACACTACAACAGTGAGGGAAGCTCAGTAAACTGTTTTAATTTAAAACAAACGGTAGCCATGTGGAAAATAAAGCCCAAAACAATTTTCACCAAGTACCTCAGATAATTAAACGATTTAACATGCCAGTAAACGTTTAAAATCTAATATATGAAATGTCATTAAAAAGCCTGCTGCTAGTCGCTCACACTGCAAGTTAGGCTAAAAATTATATGCATACAGTATTTTCCCAGTGAAGTGCCATTCCCCAGAAATACTTAAAGGGACAGTATACACTCATTTTCATATAACTGCATGTAATAGACACTACTATAAAGAATAATATGCACAGATACTGATATAAAAATCCTGTATAAAACTGTTTAAAAACTTACTTAGAAGCTGTCACTTTGGCTCTGTTGAAAAGGTAGCTGGAAAGCCCACTGCAAGTGGCAAATAAGACACTCCCCCCCTCCCCCTTCTTTTGCATATGAAAAGACCCTTTACACAAACAGGAGCAAGCTGGAGTAGGTAGTCGAGCGTATTCACATAAAACTTTGGGGCTTGGTTAGGAGTCTGAAAATCAGAGCAATGTTATTTAAAAATAAGCAAAACTATACATTAATTAAAAAAAAAAACTTTATGGGCTATATAAATAGATTATTAACAAAACATTTATGCAAAGAAAAAATGAGTGTATAATGTCCCTTTAAGTGTAAACATATATACATATCAGCCTGATACCAGTTGCTACTACTGCATTTAAGGCTGTACTTACATTATATCGGTATTAGCAGTATTTTCTCAGTCAATTCCATTCCTTAGAAAATAATACACTGCAACATACCTCTTTGCAGGTGAACCTGCCCGCTGTCCCCTGATCTGAAGTTACCTCACTCCTCAGAATGGCCGAGAACAGCAAACGGATCTTAGTTACGTCCGCTAAGATCATATACAAAAACTCAGGTAGATTCTTCTTCAAATTCTGCCTGAGAAGGAAACAACACACTCCGGTGCCGTTTAAAATAACAAACTTTTGATTGAAGATATAAAAAACTAAGTTTAATCACCACAGTCCTCTCACACATCCTATCTATTAGTTGGGTGCAAGAGAATGACTGGGTGTGACGTAGAGGGGAGGAGCTATATAGCAGCTCTGCTTGGGTGATCCTCTTGCACTTCCTGTTGGGGAGGAGTTAATATCCCATAAGTAATGATGACCCGTGGACTGACTACACTTAACAGGAGAAATGTGTTATTGTTGTCTAAATGTAGCCAAAAAATGTCAAGCCCTACCCAGGGGCAGAATATAAACTGGCCATGACCCTAAGATTACATTAAAATGAAGATATCAAGAATCGAAGGAATATCTTCAAATACTCATAAATTGAGATTTGTATTACAATGGAATCCCAACTCTAATTTGTGATTCTTATTTTAAAATAACAAGAAAAGAGAATTAGAGTATCCATATAAATATAAATCGATGTGAATGGATTATGTAACGTTATGTCCAAGTTTGTAAGACAAAGGTAAATTAAAATGAGACATACTACGCTGTGACGAACACGGGCTCGAGGTTCCAGCAACAACATCCATATCTGTAAAATATTCAACCAGGATTGAATATCATTAATACAAATCAGGCCATGGACACGAACAATCAGATTTTTAAGTTCTAATTGACAAAGTAAAATTATATTTGTATTCACGTGAGTTCATTGTTTCTAAATTAATGTATAAAGAGATCATGTATTCTTATTTTCAATCTTTTATGTTGTTGACTGTCACTTTAAGTCATTTTTTGTCTTCTTGCATTGTCATCAATTGATAGACATTGTTCAATTTTTAATTAGATCTTGCTAGTATAGCTTTTATAATGTAGAATATTGAAAATAAGGAAACTGTATTCTTCACATATATACTAATTAACGTATACATTTGACCAACATGTCTAAAGTTATGCCACTGTTACAACAAACACATGTTCACGTGTGTGCGCAATTCTATCTTTCGTGATCATTGCGCAATGATTCAAAGCAGAATTGCGCATCCGTGATTCTGAATTGATTTGGATATAGTAGTGTGATGAGTATCATTTCTATAGACTTAAAATATATTTGCAATTGGGTGTATTACGAGATTCCAATCGAATATTTATAGCTTTTAGAATAATATATAGCTTTTATAATGTAGAATATTGAAAATAAGGAAACTGTATTCTTCACATAGATACTAATTAACGTATACATTTGACCAACATGTCTAAAGTTATGCCACTGTTACAGCAAACACATGTTCACGTGTGTGCGCAATTCTATCTTTCGTGATCATTGCGCAATGATTCAAAGCGGAATTGCGCATCCGTGATTTGACCAACATGTCTAAAGTTATGCCACTGTTACAGCAAACAAATGTTCACGTGTGTGCGCAATTCTATCTTTCGTGATCATTGTGCAATGATTCAAAGCGGAATTGCGCATCCATGATTCTGAATTGATTTGGATATAGTAGTGTGATGAGTATCATTTCTAAAGACTTCAAATATATTTGCAATTGGGTGTATTACGAGATTCCAATCGAATATTTGTTAATATTGAATGATAACAATTAATATTTAGAACTGTGGTATGATTCGATAGTCAATTTATGAAATGGTGGATGATAGGGATTTCACGGATGCGCAATTTCATTTTAGCTCTGTGACGCATATTCTGGAGAGCGCAAGAAACATCATTCCTATTTCATGTGTGAAGTTTCTAAATTCAGATATCTAAACATATGTAGCGTGTGTTGTGAGATCTATATAGGTTGAATATATGACTATATACAGATTGCTTAAATATATACTCAAATATTAATATATTATATGAAGTCTGATATTTACCTGGCTCAGCCTCTAGACTTTCTTCTCCCAGGTCACCAGTTGGAGAAGCAGCTGCACTGGAATCCGGGTCTGGACTTTCTGATCCAGCAGCTGGGAGGGAAGAAGAAGAAGCTGAGGAGCGAGCGGATCTAAATCTTTTGGGGACCCGGAGATTGAGGAGGGCGCATAAAGTCACCTCATAAGGTTGCAGGTACAGTTTCCGTGGGGGTGGATCCTGCTTTCCATCCCTCTGATGGGCTTTTACCCACTCCCTTTTACTTTATGGCTTAGCCACAACCTCATATTCCCGAACCTCTGCATGATTTGATCCATGGTCCTCTAGATGCCACACACCAAATTAACATCATTGGTGAAAGACGACTAGAGGGCTTTCCTAATACTCTGCTTTGTCGACTTCTTCTTGTTTCCAAACAGCTGCTGATAGAAGTCCTCAACGGCGTTGACCAGTGCTACACTCTCTAACCGTGAGAACCTGGGAGATGTCATGCCTGCTAGTCCCTGGAAGAATATATATATAATATATATAGATATATAGATATAAGCCAGCAGGCATTAGAGAACTGACAAAAAAAACATAATTTAGGTAAGAACTTACCTGATAAATTAATTTCTTTCATATTAGCATGAGCTAGTGACATATGGTATATACATTCCTACCAGGAGGGGCAAAGTTTCCCAAACCTTAAAATGCCTATAAATACACCCCTCACCACACCCACAATTCAGTTTAACGAATAGCCAAGAAGTGGGGTGATAAGAAAAGAGCAAAAGCATCAAAAAAATAAGGAATTGGAATAATTGTGCTTTATACAAAAAAATCATAACCACCACAAAAAAGGGTGGGCCTCATGGACTCTTGCTAATATGAAAGAAATGAATTTATCAGGTAAGTTCTTAAATAAATTATGTTTTCTTTCATGTAATTAGCAAGAGTCCATGAGCTAGTGACGTATGGGATAATGAATACCCAAGATGTGGAACTTCCACGCAAGAGTCACTAGAGAGGGAGGGATAAAATAAAGACAGCCAATTCCGCTGAAAAATGAATCCACTACCCAAATCAAAAAAGTTTCAATTTTTATAATGAAAAAAACTGAAAATATAAGCAGAAGAATCAAACTGAGACAGCTGCCTGAAGTACCATTCTACCAAAACTGCTTCTAAGAAGAGAAAACATCAAAATGGTAGAACATAGTAAAAATATGCAAAGAAGACCAAGTCATTGCTTTGCAAATCTGATCAACAGAAGCTTCATTCTATAAAAAGCCCAGGAAGTAGAAACTTACCTAGTAGAATGAGCCATAATCCTCCGAGGCGGGAATCCACCCGACTCCAAATAAGCATGATGAATCAAAAGTTTTAAGCAAGATGCCAAATAAATCGCAGAAGCTTTTTGACCTTCCTAAAACCAGAAAAGATAAAAAATAGACTAGAAGTCTATCTGAAATCTGAATAGCTTCAACATAGAAAGTAAGAATCTCACCAAAGAAGTCTTAGGAAAACAATAATTTCTTCCTAATGTTTGTTAGAATTTACAACTTTAGGTAAGAATTGAAATGAGGACAGCAAAAACCACCTTTTCCTGATGAAAAAAATCAGAAAAAAGAGATTCACAAGAAAGAACAGATAATTAAAAAGCTGTTCTAGCTGAAGAGATGTCCAAAAAGAACAATACTTTCCATGAAAGTAATTAATGTCCAGAGCAAGCATATGCTCAAATAGAAGAGCCTGAAAAACCTTCAGAACCCAATTAAGACTCCAAGGAGGAGAAATTGGCTTAATGACAGGTTTGATACGAATCAAAACCTGAAGAAAATGATGACTATCAGGAAGTAACACTGCCTTATCCTGATGAAAAATCAGAAAAAGATAATCACAAAAAAGAGCAGATAGCTCAAAAATTCGTCTAGCAGAAGAAATAACCAAAAGGAACAATACTTTCCAAGAAAGTAATTTAATGTTCAGAAAATGCATAGTTTCAAACGGAGGAGCCTGTAAAGCCCTCAGCACCAAATTGAGACTCCAAAGAGGAGAGATTGAATTAATGACAGGCTTGATACGGACCAAAGCCTGAACAAAACAATGAATATCAGGATGATTAGCAATCTTTCTGTGAAAAAACAGAATTTATGCTTACCTGATAAATTTCTTTCTCCAACGGTGTGTCCGGTCCACGGCGTCATCCTTACTTGTGGGAATATTCTCTTCCCCAACAGGAAATGGCAAAGAGCACAGCAAAAGCTGCCCATATAGCCCCTCCTCTGGCGCCCGCCCCCCAGTCATTCGACCGATGGTTAGGAGAAAAAAAGGAGAAACTATAGGGTGCCGTGGTGACTGTAGTGTAAAGAGAAAGAAATTTTTCAAACCTGATTAAAAAACCAGGGCGGGCCATGGACCGGACACACCGTTGGAGAAAGAAATTTATCAGGTAAGCATAAATTCTGTTTTCTCCAACATTGGTGTGTCCGGTCCACGGCGTCATCCTTACTTGTGGGAACCAATACCAAAGCTTTAGGACACGGATGAAGGGAGGGAGCAAATCAGGTTACCTAAACGGAAGGCACCACGGCTTGTAAAACCTTTCTCCCAAAAATAGCCTCCGAAGAAGCATAAGTATCGAATTTGTAAAATTTGGCAAAAGTGTGCAGAGAAGACCAAGTCGCTGCCTTACATATCTGATCAACAGAAGCCTCGTTCTTGAAGGCCCATGTGGAAGCCACAGCTCGCGTAGAGTGAGCTGTGATTCGTTCAGGAGGCTGCCGTCCGGCAGTCTCATAAGCCAATCGGATTATGCTTTCAGCCAGAAAGAGAGGTAGCAGTAGCTTTTTGTCCTCTCCTCTTACCAGAGTAAACGACAAACAAAGATGAAGTTTGTCTGAAATCCTTTGTTGCGTCTAAATAGAACTTTAAAGCACGGACCACATCTAAATTGTGTAACAAACGTTCCTTCTTTGAAACTGGATTCGGACACAGAGAAGGAACAACTATTTCCTGGTTAATATTCTTGTTGGAAACTACTTTTGGAAGAAAATCAGGTTTGGTACGCAAAACGACCTTATCTGAATGGAACACCAGATAGGGTGGATAACACTGCAAAGCAGATAATTCAGAAACTCTTCTAGCAGAAGAAATAGCAACCAAAAACAGAACTTTCCAAGATAGTAACTTGATATCTATGGAATGTAAAGGTACAAACGGAACCCCTTGAAGAACTGAAAGAACTAAATTTAGACTCCAAGGAGGAGTCATGGGTCTGTAAACAGGCTTGATTCTGACCAAAGCCTGTACAAAAGCTTGTACATCTGGCACAGCTGCCAGGCGTTTGTGTAACAAAACAGATAAAGCAGAAATCTGTCCTTTTAGAGAACTCGCTGACAACCCTTTATCCAAACCCTCTTAGAGAAAGGAAAGAATTTTAGGAATTTTAATTTTACTCCAGGAGAATCCCTTGGATTCACACCAACAGATATATTTTTTCCATATTTTAAGGTAAATCTTTCTAGTCACAGGTTTTCTGGCTTGGACCAGAGTATCTATCACTGAATTTGAAAACCCACGCTTGGATAAAATCAAGCGTTCAATTTCCAAGCAGTCAGCTGCAGAGAAACTAGATTTGGATGTTCGAATGGACCTTGTACTAGAAGATCCTGTCTCAAAGGTAGCTTTCAAGGTGGAGCTGATGACATATTCACCAGGTCTGCATACCAAGTCCTGCATGGCCACGCAGGAGCTATCAGAATCACCGAGCCCTTCTCCTGTTTGATCCTGGCTACGAGCCTGGGAAGTAGAGGAAACGGTGGAAACACATAAGCTAGGTTGAACGACCAAGGCGCCACCACTAGAGTCGCCTTGGAATCCATGGATCTGGACCCGTAGCAAGGAACCTTGAAGTTCTGACGAGACGCCATCAGATCCATGTCTGGAATGCCCCATAATTGAGTTAACTGGGCAAAGACCTCCGGGTGGAGTTCCCACTCCCCCGGATGGAAAGTCTGACGACTCAAATAATCCGCCTCCCAGTTGTCTACTCCTGGGATGTGAATTGCAGATAGATTGCAGGAGTGATCCTCCGCCCATTTGATGATCTTGGATACCTCTCTCATCGCCAAGGAACTCTTTGTTCCTCCCTGATGGTTGATGTAAGCTACAGTCGTCATGTTGTCCGACTGGAATCTTATGAATCCGGCCTTCGCTAGTTGAGGCCAAGCCCGGAGCGCATTGAATATCGCTCTCAGTTCCAGGATGTTTATCGGGAGAAGAGACTCTTCCCGAGACCATAGACCCTGAGCTTTCAGGGAGTCCCAGACCGCGCCCCAGCCTAATAGACTGGCGTCGGTCGTGACAATGACCCACTCTGGTCTGCGGAAACTCATTCCCTGAGACAGGTGATCCTGAGTCAACCACCAACGGAGTGAGTCTCTGGTTAACTGGTCTACTTGAATCTGGGGAGACAAGTCTGCATAATCCCCATTCCACTGTCTGAGCATGCACAGTTGCAATGGTCTTAGATGAATTCGAGCAAAAGGAACCACGTCCATTGCTGCCACTATTAGTCCTATTACTTCCATGCACTGAGCTATGGAAGGCTGAGGAATAGAATGGAGAACTTGACAAGCCTTTAGAAGCTTTAATTTTCTGACCTCTGTCAGAAAGATCTTCATTTCTACAGAATCTCGGGGACAGGGAACTCTTTTCCACATTCACCTTCCACCCGTGAGACCTGAGAAAGGCTAATACAATGTCTGTATGAGCCTTTGATCTGGAAAGGGACAACGCTTGGATTAGAATGTCGTCTAGGTAAGGTGCCACTGCAATGCCCTTCGGTCTTAGAACCGCTAGAAGGGACCCTAGCACCTTTGTGAAGATTCTGGGAGCAGTGGCTAAACCGAACGGAAGAGCCACAAACTGGTAATGTTTGTCCAGAAAGGCGAACCTTAGGAACTGATGATGATCTTTGTGGATAGGAATATGTAGGTACGCATCCTTTAAATCCACGGTAGTCATATATTGACCCTCCTGGATTGTAGGTAAAATAGTTCGAATGGTTTTCATTTTGAACGATGGAACTCTGAGGAATTTGTTTAGAATTTTTAAATCCAGAATTGGTCTGAAAGTTCCCTCTTTTTTGGGAACTACAAACAGGTTTGAGTAAAACTCCTGACCTTGTTCCGCTGTTGGAACTGGGTGTATCACTCCCATCTTTAATAGGTCTCCTACGCAATGTAAAAATGCCTGTCTCTTTATCTGGTCTGAAGATAAGCGAGACATGTGGAACCTTCCCCTTGGAGGAAGTTCCTTGAATTCTAGAAGATAACCCTGAGAGACTATTTCTAGTGCCCAGGGATCCGGAACATCTCTTGCCCAAGCCTGAGCAAAGAGAGAAAGTCTGCCACCTACTAGATCCGGTCCCGGATCGGGGGCTACCCCTTCATGCTGTCTTGGTAGCAGCAGAAGGCTTCTTGGCCTGTTTACCCTTGTTCCAGCCTTGCATTGGTTTCCAAGCTGGCTTAGCCTGGGAAGCGCTACCCTCTTGTCTAAAGGCTGCAGAGTTAGGAGACGGTCCGTTCCTGAAGTTACGAAAGGAACGAAAATTGGACTTATTCTTAGCCTTAAAAGGCCTATCCTGTGGGAGGGCATGGACCTTTCCCCCAGTGATGTCTGAAATAATCGCCTTCAATTCTGGCCCAAAAAGGGTCTTACCTTTGAAAGGAATATTAAGCAATTTTGTCTTGGAAGATACATCCGCCGACCAAGACTTTAGCCAGAGCGCTCTGCGCGCCACAATTGCAAACCCCGAATTTTTCGCCGCTAACCTCGCCAATTGCAAAGCGGAATCTAAAATAAAGGAATTAGCTAACTTAAGTGCGTGAATTCTGTCCATGACTTCCTCATATGGAGTCTCCTTATTGAGCGACTTTTCTAGTTCATCGAACCAAAAACACGCCGCCGTAGTGACAGGAATAATGCACGAAATTGGTTGGAGGAGGAAACCTTGCTGAACAAAAATCTTTTTAAGCAAACCCTCCAATTTTTTATCCATAGGATCTTTGAAAGCACAATTGTCCTCAATGGGAATAGTCGTGCGTTTGGCTAGCGTAGAAACTGCCCCCTCAACCTTAGGGACTGTTTGCCATGCGTCCTTCCTTGGGTCGACCATGGGGAACATTTTCTTAAATATAGGAGGTGGGACAAAAGGTATGCCTGGTTTCTCCCACTCCTTAGTCACTATGTCCGCCACCCTTTTAGGTATCGGAAAGGCATCAGGGTGCACAGGGACCTCTAGGAATTTGTCCATTTTGCACAATTTTTCTGGAATGACCAAAGAGTCACAATCATCCAGAGTAGTTAGTACCTCCTTAAGTAAGGCGCGGAGATGTTCTAACTTAAATTTAAACGTCACAACATCAGGTTCTGCCTGTTGAGAAACTCTTCCTGAATCAGAAATTTCTCCCTCCGACAAACCCTCCCTCACTGCCAATTCTGACTGGTGTGAGGGTATGACAGATAAATCACGCTTTCTTTGAAATGCTGGCATTTTGGATAAAATATTAGCTATAGAATTATCCATTACTGCCGTTAATTGTTGCATAGTAAGAAGCGCGCTATATGTACTAAGAGTCGCCTGCGCGGGCATAACTGGTATTGACACAGAAGGAGAGGATGGTGAACTACCCCCACTACCTTCATTTAAGGAATCATCTTGGGCAACCTTATTAAATGTGACAGTACTGTCCTTACTTTGTCTGGACGCCATGGCACAATTATCACATACATTTGAAGGGGGGACCACCTTGGCCTCCATACATACAGAACATGTTCTATCTGAAGGTACAGACATGTTAGACAGGCTTATACCGGCTATTAATGCAATAAAACCGTTTTTAAACAAAACTGTTACACTTTATTTCTGAATGTGTGAAAAACTATGAAGGAAATATCTGATCTTTACCAAATTTGCACCCTAGTGTCTTAATGCTATAAAAGTATTGCACCCCCATTTTCAAGTTTGTAACCCCTTAAATGAGGAAACCGGAGCTGTTTTATCAATTAACAATTTTAAACCCACTACAGTCCCAGCCACAGCGTTTGCTGCGGCTTCACCTGTCCTTGGGGGTTATTCGCCACAGAAATAAGCCTTCCAGGAACGTTTTTAATGGCCACCAGACCCTCTCACATGAAGCTGCATGCACTGCATCCAAAAGAAACTGGGCAATTAAGGCGCGAAAATGAGGCTCTGCCTACCAGAGTGAAAGGCCCTTCCTGACTGGGAAAGGTGTCTAAACGACTGCCTGGCGCTTAAAAACGTTACCAAATTATTCTCAAGTTTTAAAACACTTCAAACCACATATAAATATTGAATAAAGCAATCGATTTAGCCCACAATAGTGTCAACCAGTATATAGCCCATTAATAAGCCTTCATTCTGTTATGAGTCTAAGAAAATGGCTTACCGATCCCAAAGAGGGAAAATGACAGTCTTCTAGCATTACTAAGTCTTGTTAGAAAATGGACTAGTCATACCTTGAGCAGAAAAGTCTGCAAACTGTTCCCCCCAACTGAAGTTCTCTGGGCTCAACAGTCCTGCGTGGGAACACCAATTGATTTTAGTTACTGCTGCTAAAATCATACTCCTCTTTTAAACAGAACTCTTCATCCTTTTCTGTTTTAGAGTAAATAGTACAAACCGGCACTATTTTAAAATAACAAACTCTTGATAGAAGAATAAAAAACTACAACTAACACCACATACTCTTCACCATCTCCGTGGAGATGCTACTTGTTCAGAGCGGCAAAGAGAATGACTGGGGGCGGAGCCAGAGGAGGGGCTATATGGGCAGCTTTTGCTATGCTCTTTGCCATTTCCTGTTGGGGAAGAGAATATTCCCACAAGTAAGGATGACGCAGTGGACCGGACACACCAATGTTGGAGAAAAGAACAGAAAGAGTAGAGATTTGTCCTAACAAAGAACTGCAGACAAAACCTTATCCAAACCAACCTGAAAAAAATAATAAAATTCTATGAATTTTAAAAGAATGCCAAGAAAAGTAGGTCTTCCAGACTAAATAATAAATCTTTCTTGAGACAGATTTACGAGCCTGAAACCAAGCGTTCAATCTCCATCCCTTCAAATTTAATGATTTGAGATCCTGATGGAAAAAATGGGCCTTGAGAAAGAAGGTCTGGTTTAAACGGAAGTGTCCAAGGTTGGCAACTGGCCATCCGAATGAAATCCGCATACCAAAACCTGAGAGGCCATGCTGGAGCCACCAGCATAACAAACAAATACTCCATAAGAATTTTGGAAATCATTTTGGAAGAAGAACTAGAGGCGGAAAGAAATAGGCAAAAAGATCATTTCCAAAGAAATGTCAATGCATACACTACTCCCGCCTGAGGATCCCCGGACCTGAATAGGCCCCTGGGAAGTTCTTTATTCAGATGAGATGCCAACCGATCTATTTCTAGAAATGCTCACATCTGAAAAATTGAAAAACATATCTGGGTATGAGAGACCATTCTCCCGGATGTAAAGCTTGATTAACAGAGATAATCCGCTTCCCAAATATCTATACCTGGGAAAAAAAACACAGAATTTAGATAAGAGCTGGATTTAGCCTAAGCTAATATCCGAGACACTTCTGTCACAGCCTAAGGACTGATAGTCCTACCCTGATGATTGACATACACCATAATTGTGATATTGTCTGAAAAACAATAAACGTCTCTTCCTCAAAAAGAAAACTAACTGAAAAACTCTGAGAAAACACGGAGTTCTAAAATATCAAATGGTAATCTCGCCTCCTGAGATTTCCAAACCCCTTGTGCTGACAGAGATCCTCAGACAGCCTCCCAACCAAAAAGACTCACATTTGTAGAGATCATGGTCCAGGTTGAGAACTAAATGATGGTGATCTTAACCACCAAATCAAGAGAGATAAATATTAGTATTTGAAGATTTAAAATGTGAAATCCTAGAATCCCTGCACCATAATTCAGCATAAAAGACTGGAAAGGTTCTGTCTATTGAAAATGAGCAAAGGGAATTGAATCCAATGCTGTGGCCATAAGACCTAAAACTTCTATGCATATATAGCAACTGAAGGAAATAATAGAGACTAAAGGTACCGACAGACGGAACCCAATAAAATTGTCCCTTGTCTGATAGAGACAAAGACAGTGACACAAACTATCTGGAAACATAAAAAAGGTGACCCTTGTGAGAGGAATCAAGAGCTTTTGAAAAAAAGATCCTCTAACTATGTCCTGAAGAACAAAGTGAATCATATGAGATTCCGCATCCTCAGAAAATAATCTGAATAAATACAGAAAAAATATGCATTTATTGTATCTAATGAAAACAAATAATGCTATAGTTTGAATAAAAACTCCAAAACCCAGTTCCTAAAAAGAAATACCCCAGAAGATTCCAGGTCTGAGCAGCGCTTGAACCCCCGGGTGACCAGCCATGCTTCAACAGTACCCAAAATAAATAGGACCGAAACACACTTAAAGAAAGTGTTAGCCTTACTGGAATAAAATCAAAGAAATTTGGACCGAATAGAACCAAATAAATTTCAAAAAAGTCTTAACCTGCCCCTTGCCAGCCAGGCTGGAATACGGCACATACATCGCAATTTAAGGGAGCTGATTTCGAACTGAAAAAATTTCCAATTAAAAACATGTTACTTGGGAAAGAATTCAGGAATTCATTCCTTAATAAGAACAACCAAATTAGTATAAGCTTAAAGTTTTAGTCTTAGAACTCAATCTTGAAGCCCAGAGTAACAGTTAAAAATGTAATCCAATTATAAAACAAATAATTGATTATCTTAGAACAAAAGAAATATGGATTTTTAGAAATCACAAAATTCTTCTAGCTCAAACAGCTAAAGACATATATTAAACCTCATTTGCAAAAATATTCAATAAAATGAAGACACAAATGAAATTATTAGCATGATAGTCCAGTTAAAGGACCAGACAATACAGTGGACTTGCATAATCAATAAATGCAAAACAACAAGACAAATGCAACAGCACCTAGTCTAGTAAATGTTGTCCCTTTAACAATGCTAAAATAAATCATAATCTGATACTTGATCTTAAAGTAAACAGAAAAACTGAAGCAATTGCAACATCCAAATAAATCACAGGTCCAAGAAAGGTACCTGAAACTAAATAATTTTCCATAAATAAGATACAACCATCTAAAGGAAAATAAATACTATTTTGCTATAGAAACAATAGCATAATTAGTAGGAGTAGAGATAACCCCAATAAATTGGAGAACCCTCCAAATTGAATTAAACTGTCGGCAAAGAGTATAGTTTAAAACCTTTGAAGAAGGAATAAAAGAAAATTCTCAGCCTATTCCATTCCCTAGTATAAGGAATTGGAAAAAAACCTCTGAAAACACAGAATAAATAAGCAGAAATAGTGTTAGCTAGTCTTGAAAAAGAACTAGTTACCTTAATGTCCAAAATAATCAACACCTTTTTAACAAAGAACAAATGTATTTTAATAAAAAAGTAGATTTGTTAGTGTCAATATCTGATGAAGAAAATTCTGAATGCGAAAAAACATCATCAGAAAAGGATAAATCAGTATGTTGTTGGTCATTTGAAACTTCAATAAAAAAGAAGTTTGAAAAAGACCTAAAAATGTTATTAGAAGGCACAAAGTCAGACAAAGCCTTTAAAATAGAATCAGAAGAATATTTCTTAAAAATCTTCTAAATATTTCTTGTACATAAGATGTAAAAAGAATGGCAATATATAAAGCATAAATA
The DNA here is from genome assembly GCF_027579735.1 of Bombina bombina. Lineage (NCBI taxonomy): Eukaryota > Metazoa > Chordata > Amphibia > Anura > Bombinatoridae > Bombina > Bombina bombina. Next base: position 738,152,968 of record NC_069500.1, on the reverse strand, counting down.
CTAATGGATTCTGCATGTAAAAGTTTATAATGATAACCTATTACAAACCATAGCTAAAGATAAACATTCATAACATTTAAAATAAATGAACTTAGCTTTGGTAGTACTGAACTCAGTCAAGCGTCTTTCCAGAAGTAGCTTCTGATCCAGGGTCAATCTGAGACATCTTGCAATATGTAATAGAAAAAACAACATATAAAGCAAAATCTATCAAATTCCTTAAATGACAGTTTCAGGAATGGGAAAAAATGCCAATGAACAAGCTTCTAGCAACCAGAAGCAAATAAACAATGAGACTTAAATAATGTGGAGACAATAATGACGCCCATATTTTTTAGCGCCAAAAAAGACGCCCACATTATTAGGTGCCTAAATGCTTTTGGCGCCAAGAATGACGCCACATCGGCGACGCCGACATTTTTGGCGCAAAACGTCAAAAAAATGACGCAATCACAAACAACTTCCGGCGACAAGTACGAAGGAAATGACAAAGAAATTTTTTGCGCCAAAAAAATCCGTGCCAAGAATGACGCAATAAAATGAAGCATTTTCAGCCCCCGCGTGCCTAATAGCCCACAGGAAAAAAATATAATTTATGCTTACCTGATAAATTCATTTCTCCTGTAGTGTAGTCAGTCCACGGGTCATCCATTACTTATGGGATTATATCTCCTCCCTAACAGGAAGTGCAAGAGGATCACCCAAGCAGAGCTGCTATATAGCTCCTCCCCTCTACGTCATACCCAGTCATTCAACCGAAACCAAACAAGAAAGGAGAAAACTATAGGGTGCAGTGGTGACTGGAGTTTAATTTAAAATTTAGACCTGCCGTAAAAAACAGGGCGGGCCGTGGACTGACTACACTACAGGAGAAATGAATTTATCAGGTAAGCATAAATTATATTTTCTCCTGTTAAGTGTAGTCAGTCCACGGGTCATTCATTACTTATGGGATACCAATACCAAAGCTAAAAGTACACGGATGACGGGAGGGACAGGCAGGATCTTTACACGGAAGGAACCACTGCCTGTAGAACCTTTCTCCCAAAAACAGCCTCCGAAGAAGCAAAAGTGTCAAATTTGTAAAATTTTGAAAAAGTGTGAAGTGATGACCAAGTTGCAGCCTTGCAAATCTGTTCAACAGAGGCCTCATTCTTAAAGGCCCAAGTGGAAGCCACAGCTCTAGTAGAATGAGCCGTAATCCTTTCAGGAGGCTGCTGTCCAGCAGTCTCATAGGCTAAACGTATTATGCTACGAAGCCAAAAAGAGAGAGAGGTAGCCGAAGCTTTTTGACCTCTCCTCTGTCCAGAATAAACGACAAACAGGGAAGAAGTTTGACGAAAATCTTTAGTTGCCTGCAAATAAAATTTCAGGGCACGGACGACGTCCAGATTGTGCAGAAGTCGTTCCTTCTTTGAAGAAGGGTTAGGGCACAATGATGGAACAACAATCTCTTGATTGATATTCTTGTTAGTGACTACCTTAGGTAAGAACCCAGGTTTAGTACGCAGAACTACCTTGTCTGAATGAAAAATCAGATAAGGAGAATCACAATGTAAGGCCGATAACTCAGAGACTCTTCGAGCCGAGGAAATAGCCATTAAAAACAGAACTTTCCAAGATAACAGCTTGATATCAATGGAATGAAGGGGTTCAAACGGAACACCTTGCAGAACGTTAAGAACTAAGTTTAAGCTCCACGGCGGAGCAACAGTCTTAAACACAGGCTTAATCCTAGCCAAAGCCTGACAAAAAGCCTGAACGTCTGGAACTTCTGCCAGACGTTTGTGTAAAAGGATAGACAGAGCTGAAATCTGTCCCTTTAACGAACTAGCAGATAAACCCTTTTCTAAACCTTCTTGTAGAAAAGACAATATCCTAGGAATCCTAACCTTACTCCATGAGTAACTCTTGGATTCGCACCAATATAAGTATTTACGCCATATTTTATGGTAAATTTTCCTGGTAACAGGTTTCCTAGCCTGTATTAAGGTATCAATCACTGACTCAGAGAATCCCCGCTTTGATAGAATCAAGCGTTCAATCTCCATGCAGTCAGCCTCAGAGAAATTAGATTTGGATGTTTGAAAGGACCCTGAATCAGAAGGTCCTGACTCAGAGGCAGAGACCATGGTGGACAGGACGACATGTCCACTAGATCTGCATACCAGGTCCTGCGTGGCCACGCAGGCGCTATTAGAATCATCGATGCTCTCTCCTGTTTGATCCTGGCAATCAATTGAGGAAGCATCGGGAAGGGTGGAAACACATAAGCCATGTTGAAGACCCAAGGTGCTGTCAGAGCATCTATCAGTACCGCTCCCGGGTCCCTGGACCTGGATCCGTAACAAGGAAGCTTGGCGTTCTGGCGAGACGCCATGAGATCCAGATCTGGTTTGCCCCAATGATGAAGCAGTTGGGAAAACACCACCGGATGAAGTTCCCACTCCCCCGGATGAAAGGTCTGGCGACTTAGAAAATCCGCCTCCCAGTTCTCCACGCCTGGGATGTGGATCGCTGACAGGTGGCAAGAGTGAGACTCTGCCCAGCGAATTATCTTTGAGACTTCCATCATCGCTAGGGAACTCCTTGTTCCTCCTTGATGGTTGATGTAAGCCACAGTCGTGATGTTGTCCGACTGAAACCTGAACCTGAACCTCAGAGTTGCTAACTGAGGCCAAGCCAGAAGAGCATTGAAAATTGCTCTTAATTCCAGAATGTTTATTGGAAGGAGTCTCTCCTCCTGAGTCCATGATCCCTGAGCCTTCAGGGAATTCCAGACTGCGCCCCAACCTAGAAGGCTGGCGTCTGTTGTTACAATCGTCCAATCTGGCCTGCGGAAGGGCATCCCCTTGGACAGATGTGGCCGAGAAAGCCACCATAGAAGAGAATCTCTGGTCTCTTGATCCAGATTTAGCAGAGGGGACAAATCTGAGTAATCCCCATTCCACTGACTTAGCATGCACAATTGCAGCGGTCTGAGATGCAGGCGCGCAAAAGGTACTATGTCCATTGCCGCTACCATTAAGCCGATTACCTCCATGCACTGAGCCACTGACGGGCGTTGAATGGAATGAAGGACACGGCAAGCATTTAGAAGTTTTGATAACCTGTCCTCCGTCAGGTAAATTTTCATTTCTACAGAATCTATAAGAGTCCCTAAGAAGGGAACTCTTGTGAGTGGCAATAGAGAACTCTTTTCTACGTTCACCTTCCACCCATGCGACCTTAGAAATGCCAGAACTAACTCTGTATGAGACTTGGCAGTTTGGAAACTTGACGCTTGTATCAGAATGTCGTCTAGGTACGGAGCTACCGCTATGCCTCGCGGTCTTAGTACCGCCAGAAGAGAGCCCAGAACCTTTGTAAAATTCTTGGAGCCGTAGCTAACCCGACGGGAAGAGCTACAAACTGGTAATGCCTGTTTAGGAAGGCAAATCTTAGATACCGGTAATGATCCTTGTGAATCGGTATGTGAAGGTAGGCATCCTTTAAATCCACTGTGGTCATGTACTGACCCTCTTGGGTCATGGGTAAGATGGTTCGAATAGTTTCCATTTTGAACGATGGAACTCTTAGGAATTTGTTTAGGATCTTTAAGTCCAAGATTGGTCTGAAGGTTCCCTCTTTTTTGGGAACCACAAACAGATTTGAATAGAACCCTTGTCCGTGTTACGACCGCGGAACTGGGTGGATCACTCCCATTAGTAAGAGGTCTTGTACACAGCGTAGAAACGCCTCTTTCTTTATCTGGTTTGCTGATAACCTTGAAAGATGAAATCTCCCTTGTGGAGGAGAAGCTTTGAAGTCCAGAAGATATCCCTGAGATATGATCTCCAACGCCCAGGGATCCTGGACATCTCTTGCCCAAGCCTGGACGAAGAGAGAAAGTCTGCCCCCCACTAGATCCGTTTCCGGATCGGGGGCCCTCACTTCATGCTGTCTTAGGGGCAGCAGCAGGTTTTCTGGCCTGCTTGCCCTTGTTCCAGGACTGGTTAGGTTTCCAGCCCTGTCTGTAGCGAGCAACAGTTCCTTCCTGTCTTGGAGCGGAGGAAGTTGATGCTGCTCCTGCCTTGAAGTTACGAAAGGCACGAAAATTAGACTGTTTAGCCCTTGGTTTGGCCCTGTCTTGAGGCAGGGCATGGCCCTTACCTCCAGTAATGTCAGCGATAATTTCTTTCAAACCGGGCCCGAATAATGTCTGCCCTTTGAAAGGAATATTAAGCAATTTAGATTTAGAAGTCACATCAGCTGACCAGGATTTAAGCCACAGCGCTCTACGTGCTTGAATGGCGAATCCGGAGTTCTTAGCCGTAAGTTTGGTTAAGTGTACTACGGCATCAGAAATAAATGAATTAGCTAGCTTAAGGGCTTTAAGCTTGTTTATAATCTCATCCAATGGAGCTGTGCTAAGGGTCTCTTCCAGAGACTCAAACCAGAATGCCGCCGCAGCAGTGACAGGCGCAATGCATGCAAGGGGTTGTAATATAAAACCTTGCTGAACAAACATTTTCTTAAGGTAACCCTCTAACTTTTTATCCATTGGATCTGAAAAAGCACAGCTATCCTCCACCGGGATAGTGGTGCGCTTGGCCAGAGTAGAAACTGCTCCCTCCACCTTAGGGACCGTCTGCCATAAGTCCTGTGTGGTGGCGTCTATTGGAAACATTTTTCTAAATATAGGAGGGGGTGAAAAAGGCACACCGGGTCTATCCCACTCCTTGTTAACAATTTCTGTAAGCCTTTTAGGTATAGGAAAAACGTCAGTACACGCCGGTACCGCAAAATATTTATCCAGCCTACATACTTTCTCTGGAATTGCAACCGTGTTACAATCATTCAGAGCCGCTAAAACCTCCCCTAGTAATACACGGAGGTTCTCAAGCTTAAATTTAAAATTTGAAATGTCTGAATCCAGTTTACTTGGATCAGATCCGTCACCCACAGAATGAAGCTCTCCGTCCTCATGTTCTGCAAATTGTGACGCAGTATCAGACATGGCTCTATTATTATCAGCGCACTCTGTTCTTATTCCAGAGTGATCGCGTTTACCTCTAAATTCTGGCAATTTAGATAGTACTTCAGTCATAACATTAGCCATGTCTTGCAAAGTGATTTGCATGGGCCGCCCTGATGTACTTGGCGCCACAATATCACGCACCTCCTGAGCGGGAGGCGAAGGTACTGACACGTGAGGAGAGTTAGTCGGCATAACTTCCCCCTCGTTGTCTGGTGATATATTTTTCACATATAAAGTTTGACTTTTATTCAAAGTAACATCTATACATTGAGTGCACAAATTTCTATTGGGCTCCACATTGGCCTTTAAACATAGTGAACAAACAGCTTCATCTTTGTCAGACATGTTTAAACAGACTAGCAATAACACTAGCAAGCTTGGAAAAAACCTTTAAATAAATTTACAAGCTATATAAAAAACGCTACTGCGCCTTTAAGAAACATAAAAATGTGACACAGTTGAATTAACGATGAACCAAATATGTTAAAACAACCAAATTTTAACAGAAAATGTATAAAGTTAGCAGAGAATTGCACCCACAAGCAAAAGGATGATTAACCCCTTAATACCCAAAACGGATAACAGTTGAAATAATAAACGTTTTTTATCACAGTCAAACACACTGTCACAGATCTGCTGTGACTGATTACCTCCCTCAAAACTAGTTTTGGAGACCCCTGGGCTCTGTAGAGACGTCCTGGATCATGGAGGAAGAAATAGGAAGACTGTGACTAAATTTTTACTGCGCAATAAAGCGCTAAAATAGGCCCCTCCCACTCATATTACAACAGTGGGGAAGCTCAGTAAACTGTTTTTATTCAGAAACAAACGACAGCCATGTGGTAAAAATCATGCCCATAAAGTTTTATCACCAAGTACCTCAGAAAAAACGATTAACATGCCAGTAAACGTTTTAAAAATGAAAATTATGAAGTGTTATTAATAAGCCTGCTGCTAGTCGCTTCCACTGCAGTGCAGGCTCAAATATTACTTTAATATAGACAGTATTTTCTTAGTGAAATTCCATTCCCCAGAAATACCTCAGATTATACATACATACATATCAGCCTGATACCAGTTGCTACTACTGCATTTAAGGCTGCACTTACATTACATCGGTATTAGCAGTATTTTCTCAGTCAATTCCATTCCTTAGAAAATAATTTACTGCACATACCTCCTTGCAGGTGGGCCCTGCATGCTATCCCCTGTTCTGAAGTTACATCACTCCTCAGAATGGCCGAGAACAGCAAGTGGATCTTAGTTACGACCGCTAAGATCATAGACAAACTCAGGTAGATTCTTCTTCTAATGCCGCCTGAGAAGAAACAACACACTCCGGTGCCGTTTAAAATAACAAACTTTTGATTGAAGAAATAAAAACTAAGTTTAACACACCACAGTCCTCTCACACGTAATATCTATTAGTTAGGTGCAAGAGAATGACTGGGTATGACGTAGAGGGGAGGAGCTATATAGCAGCTCTGCTTGGGTGATCCTCTTGCACTTCCTGTTAGGGAGGAGATATAATCCCATAAGTAATGGATGACCCGTGGACTGACTACACTTAACAGGAGAAATGTCAATTTTTAAGGTAAGAAAAAAATTAACTATTCATATGCATTATCCCAAATAATGAAACTGACTGTCTGAAATAAGGAATATTGATCATCCTGAATCAAGGCAAATAAATGTTTAAACACATCTATTTAGAACTTTATATAAAAGTGCCCAACCATAGCTTAGAGTGTCACAAAAAAATAAGACTTACTTACCCCAGGACGCTCATCTACATGTAGTAGAAAGCCAAACCAGTACTAAAACGAGAATCAGTAGAGGTAATGGTATATATAAGAGTATATCGTAAATCTGAAAAGGGAGGTAAGAGATGAATCTCTACGACCGATAACAGAGAACCTATGAAATAGATCCCGTAGAAGGAGACCATTGAATTCAAATAGGCAATACTCTCTTCACATCCCTCCAGCCTGCTGCGAAGCGCATATCAACGTAGAATCTAGCACAAACTTACTTCACCACCTCCACGGGAGGCAAAGTTTGTAAAACTGAATTGTGGGTGTGGTGAGGGGTGTATTTATAGGCATTTTAAGGTTTGGGAAACTTTGCCCCTCCTGGTAGGAATGTATATCCCATACGTCACTAGCGCATGGACTCTTGCTAATTACATGAAAGAAATGGCAACGTGTAATGGACTTTTATATGGTGAAGTAAACATGATATGCACCATGTGACATGGTATCTGTACATCTGATTGGATAGTAATTTTAATTTTTTGTTATGATGTCTGTGAGACCATACTGACTCAAGTTATGTTTGTGTTATGAACTCTGATTGGCCGTTCCATAATGTTTCATATCTTTGTAACTTCCATACACATACTTCCGGGGGGTGCTGTTACTACATTTTTCATGTAGACTTATTTGTAATTCATGGGACTGTTATGCGTATATAAGTGACGCAGATTTAATATACGTGATCCGTTAAATATTAATATATTAAGTTTTCATTTGATCTCTATTTGATTTTTAGTAAATATAATCCAGTCACATTACTAAATGTTTTACACATTTCAATATTTATTATCGATCAGGTTATTTAATATAAATTAGGACAGAGTAGAAGACAGGCGCAGCCCAATTCAAGTGTAGAATAATTTATTAGGACATAAGTGCAAGTACACAATACATACTTACAAACGTTTAGAAGATAAAACAGCAATATGGGTTTAAAATAATCCCTCCAGTTAGGTAATAGAATTCACAGCCCAGGCACGAACATCTCAGTCGGATAATACCAAGTCTGGTAGCTCATTTTTATTATACTCTTGAAAAAGTCTGAGCGAACTCAGACGAAACGTACGTAGAGTTTTTTATTATACCACCAGGAGCAATTTTAGTTCCAGCACCTCTCACCCAGACTTGGTATTATCCGACTGAGATGTTCGTGCCTGGGCTGTGAATTCTATTACCTAACTGGAGGGATTATTTTAAACCCATATTGCTGTTTTATCTTCTAAACGTTTGTAAGTATGTATTGTGTACTTGCACTTATGTCCTAATAAATTATTCTACACTTGAATTGGGCTGCGCCTGTCTTCTACTCTGTCCTAGTTCCTGTTCCTGATTGGGTGTCACCTGAGAGCACACACCTTCCACTACGGGCAGCAGCACACCCGGATCTGAATAACAGAGGTTACGGGATCATCAGCTTGTTTTTCTACAACAGCCAGTCTGTGGATCTTCACCATTAACTAAGATTAATATAACCGGCTTTTCAATTCTCAGTATTTACCCCTCACCATCTACAAGTTATTGTGACCAACTACCAGGACCTAAGCGCCGATACCGGTAAACTGTCTATTTAATATAAATAAATTTTATTTGAAAATAGTAAACATTGTACGTATTTATTGTTTATTAAAGAAATATCGTGACTTATTGTGAAGTATTGACATTGCTCTATTAAATGTATTTATAATGCACATCAAGTGTGTGCTAGTGCGTGGCATTAGAATAGAATTTTTAAAGATGCGAATCTCGTGTTGCAACATACGTTTTCCACGCTATATTTCTGAAATGCGTAATTTCTATTTATAATGGACGGACTCTGTGTCTAAATTTTAAAATACATGTTTGTTCCTTATTAGTAAATAAACCTCAAGCTTGTATTGATCTGAACTGCTCACATATGTTATTGGGCAATGGCGTCTTTATTTTTAAAGGGACATTACACCCAAATATTTTGTTTCATGATCCAGAGAGAGAATACAGTTTTAAAAAATAAAATGTAACTCGATCTATTTAGATTATTCTTTAGATATCCTTTACAGAAGAAATAGCAATGCACATGGTTGAGCCAATCACACAAGGCATCTCTGTGCATCCACCAGTCTTCAGCTACTGAGCATATCTAGATATTAAGAACTGGAAACTCTGTGACAATGTGTCACAGATAACCTATAGGAGGCGCTTACTTAACAGGTGGTGTGGGTGGCCTTAGTGTGAATATATAATAAACCCATATAAAATTAATAAAAGCAAAACTAAAATACAAAATTACTATAGAATTAATACATAAATTGTTGAAATCAAATATGAACTTAATTAAAAGAATTATTATGATATGTAAATACAAAAATGAAAATAAAAATGTATAAATGTAAAAATACACACGTTACACTGGAAGGTGTCCAATATAAACGGTGCAAATAAAAAGTCCCAAAATAAGTCCGTCTGAGAAAGGAGAAAGTGGAGAAGGCAGCTCTCGGTCTTCACTTCACAAGTGATGTAATTTTCTTATATGGACAACTGTAAAAAACAGAAACAGAGGCGCCACATGTGTAGATCAATAGATCTGGCCAGACAGCAGTTTTCCTATTTCCTGCAAGAGGGAACAAGAATGAACCTCAGCTACCCAAAAGACAAAACTGATATCAGTATTACAACAAATGATTAATATTTGCATCTATTAAGGATACTATCCAGGCAAGGACTGCCTTGCAGGACATTTACCTCTCCAGGACATCACGACGGGGATTCGTATACACAGCCAGCTGGTTTGCTGTTTAGAATACCAGCCTGCCTCTAACAGGCACAAGAGAGTGCCTTCACGTTTGTGAGTATCCTATGTCTTGTCCAGATTCACGTCTTGGTATCTATTGATCTACACATGTGGCGCCTCTGTTTCTGTTTTTTACAGTTGTCCATATAAGCATATCTAGATATGGTTGTAAAGGAAAGTATATCAAAATAATGAAGGAAATTAGATAATATAAGTACATTTTAATGTTTAAAAATATATTTTATTTAGGAATCCTGAAAGAAACGCTTTTGAATTACCGTCCCTTTAATGAGCTAATATGCAATCTTTAAATTTCTCTAAATACATCTGTCTAAACATTGTAAATATGCATTTTTGCCCACCCACAAATAAGTAGATATTTCCCAGTAATGCTTTGCTAATCATAAACCTATGCATCTCCATTTTTCAAACTTAGGATAACATGAGAATAAAGCATATTAGTATTACCTTCTGTATTGTTTGCCCCACTGTGAATGAAATATCTTCCAATGGCTGTATTTATACAGCTTTACCTTAAAGGGACATTAAGCTATATGTTCTTTCCTGATTTAGATGGATAATACAATGTTAAAAAAACGTCTAATTTATTTCTATTATCTCATTAGCTTTTATCTCTTGATATTCTTTCCTGAAAAGCATATCTAGATTGGCTCTGTTGCTGCTGATTGGTGGTTGCACATAGATGCCTTGTGCCATTGTCTAACCCATGTGCATTGCTATTTCTTTAACAAAGGATATCTAAAGAACGAATCTAATTAGATAATAGAAGTAAATTTAAATGTTGTTTTAAAAGAATTGTATTATCTCTCTGAATCATGAAATATAATCTTGGTTTTAATGTCCCTTTAAGGACAAAACCATTAGGTATATGTGGAGTTAACATTGTAGAAATAAACTAAACGGGAATGGAAATACCTATAGATATCTGATATCTATCCGACAGGTAAAGAGTATGGCCTCTAGTTATCAAGCCGTCTACTTACCTGCCTTCGCTGGCCCCAATATGCCCGCCTAAGCTCGCCTCACATCACCGCCGCGGACCTGAATACGTTCGCCAAAGTTATCAAAAAAGCTGTCAAAAAGCAGCGCACCAAGTACGGGGCGATAAGCAGAGGAATGTGATAGTTATGACTCATCCGATCTCGCTGCTCTTCGGCTTTTTTCCCAGCTTTATTGATAAGCTGTCACTAAGCACCCACAATATACTATACTGTTCTACCCCCTATACCGCCGCCCCCGGAGCCCCCCGCAACTAAATAAAGTTATTAACCCCTAAACCGCCGCTCCTAGACCCCGCCGCAACCTATAGTAAACTTATTAACCCCTAATCTGCCCCCCCTACACCGTCGCCACCTATAATAAATTTATCAACCCCTATCTGCCCCCCCTACACCGCCGCAACCTATAATAAAATTATTAACCCCTAAACCTAAGTCTAACACTAACCCTAACATCCCCCTATCTTAAATATTAATTAAATAAATCTAAATAAATATTACTCTTATTAAATTAATTATTCCTATTTAAAACTAAATACTTACCTATAAAATAAATCCTGATATAGCTACAATATTACTAATAATTATATTGTAGCTATTTTAGGATTTATTTTTACTTTACAGGCAAATTTAAATTTATTTTAACTAGGTACAATAGCTATTAAATAGTTATTAACTATTTAATAGCTACCTAGATAAAATAAATTCAAATTTACCTGTCAAATAAAAACTAACCTAAGTTTCAATTACACCTAACACTACACTATCATTAAATAAATTATTCCTATTTAAAACTAAATACTTACCTGTAAAATAAACCCTAAGATAGCTACAATGTAATTAATAATTACATTGTAGCTATCTTAGGATTTATATTTATTTTACAGGTAACTTTGTATTTATTTTAACTAGGTACAATAGTTATTAAATACAGGTAGCCCTCAGTTTACGCCGGGATTAGGTTCCAGAAGGAATGGTTGTAAATGGTTGTAAATTGAAACCGTTGTAAATTGAAACCCAGTTTATAATGTAAGTCAATGGGAAGTGAGGAAGTTAGGTTCCAGGCCCCTCTCAAAATTGACATAAGTAACACCTAATACATTATTTTTAAAGCTTTGAAATGAAGATTTTAAATGCTAAACAGCATTATAAACCTAATAAAATAATCACACAACACAGAATATATAATTAAACTTAATTAAAGTTAAATGAACAAAAACATTTGCTAAACAGCATTAGAAACCTAATAAAATAATCACACAACACAGACTTCACTTGCATTTTTCTGCAAACAGTTCTTCCTATGCATTCCAATCTGGACTGATTTATAGACAGGAAGATCTTGTTCCATTGCAAGCTGCTTGATAGCTCAGGTCTGGTTTCAACTGATTAATTTTAGCTTGCTTGGCTTTGCTGCAACACAAGCGGACAGCTCCACCTACTGGCTATTTTAATAAATGCACTGCTTCTCAATACTTTTCAATAGCAGTCACATGACTGGAAAAAAAGGTTGTTATTCTGAAACGGTGTAAATTGAACCGTTGTAAACCGAGGGCCACCTGTAGTTATTAACTATTTAATAACGACCTAGCCCTAAAGAAATACAAAATTAACTGTAAAATAAATCCTAACCTAAGTTACAATTTAACCTAACACTACACTATCATTAAATTAATTAAATTAATAAACTACAAATACCTACAAAAAATAAAAAAAACTAAGTTACAAAAAATATTACAGGATTTTTAAGATAATTACACCTAATCTAAGCCCCCTAATAAAATAACAAAGCCCCCCAAAATAAAAAAATTACCTACTCTATTCTAAATTACAAAAGTTAACAGCTCTATTACCAGCCCTTAAAAGGGCCTTTTGCGGGGCATGCCCCAAAGTATTCAGCTCTTTTGGATGTAAAAAGAAATACAACCCCCCCCAACAGTAAAACCCACCACCCACATACCCCTACTGTAACCCACCCAAACCCCCCTTAAAAAAAACTAACACTAACCCCCTGAAGATCTCCCTACCTTGATTCGTCATCAGCCAGCCAACCACCAATGGAACAGAAGAGGACATCCGCAGCAGCCGAAGTCATCATCCAAGGGACGCTGAAGAGGTCTTTAATCCGATAGAAGTCTTCATCCATGCGGCGTCTTCAATCTTCATCCATCCGGAGCGGAGCGGAGCCTTCTTCAAACGAGCCGACGCGGAGCCATCCTCTTCCAAAGACGCCTACCTGACGAATGGATATTCCTTTAAGTGACGTCATCCAAGATGGCGTCCCTCGAATTCCGATTGGCTGATAGGATGCAATCAGCCAATCAGATTGAGCTCGCATTCTATTGGCTGATCGGAACAGCCAATAGAATGCAAGCTCAATCTGATTGGCTGATTGGATCAGCCAATCAGATTGAACTTGAATCTGATTGGCTGATTGCATCAGCCAATCAGATTTTTCCTACCTTAATTCCGATTGGCTGATAGAATCCTATCAGCCAATCGGAATTCGAGGGACGCCATCTTGGCTGACGTCACTTAAAGGAATATCCATTCGTCGGGTAGGCGTCGTTGGAAGAGGATGGCTCCGCATCGGCTCGTTTGAAGAAGGCTCCGCTCCACTCCGGATGAATGAAGATTGAAGACGCCGCATGGATGAAGACTTCTATCAGATGGAAGACCTCTTCAGCGCCCCTTGGATGATGACTTCGGCCACTGCGGATGTCCTCTTCTTTTCCATCGGTGGTCGGCTGGCTGAAGACGACTCAAGGTAGGGAGATCTTCAGGGGGTTAGTGTTAGGTTTTTTTAAGGGGTGTTTGGGTGGGTTACAGTAGGGGTATGTGGGTGGTGGGTTTTAATGTTGGGGGGGTTGTGGTTTTTTTTACATGCAAAAGAGCTGAATACTTTGGGGCATGCCTCGTAAAAGGCCCTTTTAAGGGATGGTAATAGAGCTGTTAACTTTTGTAATTTAGAATAGGGTAGGGCATTTTTTTATTTTGGGGGAGCTTTGTTATTTTATTAGGGGGCTTAGATTAGGTGTAATTAGCTTTAAAATCTTGTAATATTTTTTTATTTTTTGTAACTTAGTCTTTTTTATTTTTTGTAACTTAGTTTTTTTATTTTTTGTACGTTAGTTTATTTAATTGTATTTAATTGTAGGTATTTGTAGTTAATTAATTTAATTTAATGATAGTGTAGTGTTAGGTTTAATTGTAAGTTAGGTTAGGATTTATTTTACAGGTAATTCTGTATTTCTTTTAGCTGTTAACTTTTGTAATTTAGAATAGGGTAGGGCATTTTTTTATTTTGGGGGAGCTTTGTTATTTTATTAGGGGGCTTAGATTAGGTGTAATTAGCTTTAAAATCTTGTAATATTTTTTTATTTTTTGTAACTTAGTCTTTTTTATTTTTTGTAACTTAGTTTTTTTATTTTTTGTACGTTAGTTTATTTAATTCTATTTAATTGTAGGTATTTGTAGTTAATTAATTTAATTAATTTAATGATAGTGTAGTGTTAGGTTTAATTGTAAGTTAGGTTAGGATTTATTTTACAGGTAATTCTGTATTTCTTTTAGCTAGGTCGTTATTAAATAGTTAATAACTATTTAATAACTATTGTACCTAGTTAAAATAAATACAAAGTTACCTGTAAAATAAATATAAATCCTAAGATAGCTACAATGTAATTATTAATTAAATTGTAGCTATCTTAGGGTTTATTTTACAGGTAAGTATTTAGTTTTAAATAGGAATAATTTATTTAATGATAGTGTAGTGTTAGGTGTAATTGAAACTTAGGTTAGTTTTTATTTTACAGGTAAATTTGAATTTATTTTATTTAGGTAGCTATTAAATAGTTAATAACTATTTAATAGCTATTGTACCTAGTTAAAATAAATTTAAATTTGCCTGTAAAATAAAAATAAATCCTAAAATAGCTATAATTTAATTATTAGTAATATTGTAGCTATATTAGGGTTTATTTTATAGGTAAGTATTTAGTTTTAAATAGGAATAATTAATTTAATAAGAGTAATATTTATTTAGATTTATTTAATTAATATTTAAGATAGGGGGGTGTTAGGGTTAGTGTTAGACTTAGGTTTAGGGGTTAATAACTTTATTATAGGTTGCGGCGGTGTAGGGGGGCAGGATAGGGGTTGATAAATTTATTATAGGTGGCGACGGTATAGGGGGGCACATTAGGGGTTAATAAGTTTAATATAGGTGGCGGCGGGGTCCGGGAGTGGCGGTTTAGGGGTTAAACAATTTATTTAGTTGCGGTGGGGTCCGGGATCCGCAGGATAGGGGTTAATAAATTTATTATAGGTGGCGGCGGTATAGGGGGGGCAGGATAGGGGTTAATAGGTATTATGTAGGTGGCGGCAGGGTCTGGGAGTGGCGGTGTAGGGGTTAACATATTTATTATAGTTGCGGCGGGGTCCAGGAGCGGCGGTTTAGGGGTTAATATATTTATTATAGTTGCAGCGGGGTCCGGGAGCGGCGGTTTAGGGGTTAGCATGTGTAATATAGGTGGCAGCGGTGCAGGTTCACCAGAAACAGCAGTTATGAAGCAGCGGTCACAAAGACTGCTGCTCCATAACCTGTCAACCTGCTCTGAGCAGGCGGACAGACATCGCCGGAAATCAACCCCATCGAGTACGATTGGGTTGATTGATACCCCCCTGCTGGCGGCCCATTGGCCGCGAGTCTGCAGGGGGCGGCGTTGCACCAGCAGCTCTTGTAAGATGCTGGTGCAATGCTGAATACGGCGAGCGTATTGCTCGCCGTATTCAGCAAGGTCTGGCGGACCTGATCCGCAGTGTCGGATCAGGTCCGCAAGACCTTCATACATATGCCCCAATGTATGAAAATAAATTTATTTACAACAAAAAATGAATTATGGAATTCATCACAAATGAAACTCTGACAAAGAAAGAAAAGAAATATTAAAAACATTAGTCATTTAGTTTATTTAATGAACACATGTCTTAACATATTCATTAAATGTAATAATTGTAAAATCATCTTGTGTCTATCCTCTAACATGTATTTTTGTCTTGATATTAAAAAAAAACAGGTTCAGACTTGAAATCTATATCTATCCATAATTTGAAATTAATCCAATTATATTGTCTAATCAATAGTTGAATTACACATTAACATTTAAAATTAGACCAAATAATGCAGATCAAATTTTGACAATATGTTTTAATTTGATTGTATGAGGAACATAATTGAATGTAATATTTCATGTCCCTTCAAATAATATACCTAAAGATCAACTATAAAATGTATCCCTTTGTCTGATTGGTCAGAATCTGAGTCCTCTCTAGCACAAAGTAGGGGCACTTTATCTAAAATAAACATATTCTAATATAGGACATGTATATATTCCTAATTCTTTGAACATTCTTCCTCGTATGATTCTTGAATAGCATGCATTGTGCAAACTAACCTGGATGTATGGTCTTTGAAAGGCAATTATCTTCAACATATCAGTTTATCTTCATTAGGTGTCCTATTCATCATTTTCAAAATAGAGGATTGTAAAATACCATCTAAAAAACAAATATAAAATTAAACCTAAGTGTCTCCAATAGGATGCATCCACAGTCTTGTTCCATAGAATTGTTGCCACTTACCATGTTAACGTGTCTTTGTATGGTTTTCAAAGTCAGCACAGTTGAAAGACAATGCCACAGACATGGTCACATTGGTATTCTTCACTTTCAGTCTGGGATTTTTCACTTTCAGTCTGGGATTCTTCACTTTCAGTCTGGGATTCTTCACTTTCTGTCTTTAATTATTCACTTTTAGTCTTTAGATGAAGTCATTTCCCTAATGGAAGAAAATGTGTAAATCAAATGTGACTTAGTTCTGCACCCCCCCCCCATTTCTGAAACTATTTAGATCACTAGCTTACTAAGTGTGTGTAGCATCTTGTGTTATGTTCTATCAATCAAGTGTGAAGCTGAGTCATACATTTTGCAGACCTAACCTCTGATGTATAACTTGGAATATGACTTGGAAGCATATAGTATAGCTAGAGTATCCCTTTCTGACTATCCAAAAATCTAATAATGTGTAAACTAACTACTACATTTTAAAATGTATGCCATATGATGGCTGATTGTGCAAAATTCCCCCCACCCACAGTCCATACATTGTTTATACTTACCATCTCATGTTGTCTTTGAAAATCAGGTGGCGAAGTCATTACAGGAGCCAATGCCAGAATCATCTGATGTATAAATTACCTATGATAATAAAAATAATATTAAATTATATTGTTTTTAGAATCATTTGTTGAACAATCCTAACATGTTTGCACAATTCTCTACTTCTCATTTCCCTAAAATTCACACATATTCGCAATGCTCCTATATAACTTCTAGTATTTACCGTCTGAAGTGGCAGTTGATGATGTTTGCTCTGACATTGAGCCCCTCGTCCCGGAATGGCCCCTCTAGAACAGGGTCGTCCTCCTCATCTTGGAGGAGGTCTTAGGGCACCTGGACGGACTGCAGTATCCCAGCCTGCTGAGCAATGTTATGCAGGACGCTGCAGGCTATAACGATCTTCGCCACCTTACTAGGGCTGTATTGGAGGGCTCCTCTAGACCTGTCTAGGCATCGTAACCGCATTTTGAGGAGCCCAAACATCCTCTCCACTACAGCCCTAGTCTGCTTGTGCGCCCGATTGTAGCGCTCCTGGGCCTCGCTCGTGGGGTTACACAATGGCGTAATGAGCCAAGGCCGGCTCATGTAACCCGAATCACCTATAAATAATGAACATAACAAAATGTCAAATATTAAAAATATCGTTAAAATTATTATATTAAAATACAATTAATTTGTGTACACGAAAATCCCCTAGAATAGACATTTGCTGAAAGACAATTAGATGGTTGAAGCGCATCCTAGAGCTGCCCATTTAAGCTAGGACATGCTACATATCTGTTTGGAGCTAAAACTAGAGATTTGCGGAAAGAGACAATGAAATGGTTAAAGCACATTCTATATCTGCACATTTAAGCTAGGACATGCTACCTATGCGTATTTCGCATAAACAAGACATTTGCTGAAAGAGAAAGAAATGGTTAAATTGCATCCTAGAGCTGCCCATTTAAGCTAGGACATGCTACATATCTGTTTGGAGCTAAAACTAGACATTTGCGGAAAGAGACAATTAAATGGTTAAAGCGCATTCTATATGTGCACATTTAAGCTACGACATGCTACCTATGCGTATTTTGCATAAACAAGACATTTGCTGAAAGATAAAGAAATGGTTAAATTGCATCCTAGAGCTGCCCATTTAAGCTAGGATATGCTACATATCTGTTTGGAGCTAAAACTAGACATTTGCGGAAAGAGACAATTAAATGGTTAAAGCGCATTCTATATCTGCACATTTAAGCTAGGACATGCTACTTAAGCGTATTTCGCATAAACGAGACATTTGCTGAAAGAGAAAGAAATGGTTAAATTGCATCCTAGAACTGCCCATTTAAGCTAGGACATGCTATATATCTGTTTGGAGCTAAAACTAAACATTTGTGGAAAGAGACAATTAAATGGTTAAAGTGCATTCTATATCTGCACATTTAAGCTAGGACATGCTACCTATGCGTATTTTGTATAAACAAGACATTTGCTGAAAGAGAAAGAAATGGTTAAATTGCATCCTAGAGCTGCCCATTTAAGCTAAGACATGCTACATATCTGTTTGGAGCTAAAACTAGACATTTGCTAAAAGAGACAATTAAATGGTTAAAGCGCATCCTAGAGCTGTACATTTTGCACATTACACAAACACAACTGTTTTTGAAGATTACAGTGGCAATTGTCTAACTAATTAACCATGTTGTGCACAAGTACTCACCAACGAGCCACCCATGGGGAAACTGTCTGCCCTCAAACTGCCGCCACAGGGACGACTGTCTGAGGATGCGGGCATCATGACAAGCCCCGATGAAATTCGCACACATGTGCATAATTCACATCTGTGCGTCGCTAACAAACTGCAAGTTGAGACTATAGAAGTGTTTGCGATTTCGGAAGGGCAGGTCATCAGCTGGAGCACGCAGCGCAATGTGGGTGCAATCTATTGCTCCCAAGACATTGGACATTTGAGCTATTGCATAGAATTCCCTCTTCAGGTGCCTCCAATCACCATCATTTTGAGGGAATCCTATGTAATGCTTACTGACTCGTACCATGGCATCCAGAAAGTTGTCAAAAACCCCAGAGAAGGTACCCTGAGACAGCCCATGCATGTACCCCTCTCCGGATTGAAAACTTCTGGAGGCCAGGATGTGTATGCAACTTAGCATCTTGGTCATGCCAGGGATTGCAGTTCGCATATGTCTATGTGGCTCCATATGAGGTTTAAGAACATTGTAAAGGCTAATGAGCTGATCGCGATTGAGCCTATACTTGTCATAAACCTCGAAGTCGCTCATGTTATCCAAGTTGGGCTTCACCCTGTGAACAGGAGAACCTCTAACCAAACGAGCCCTTTGTCTCTCTTGGAGACGCCGAGCCCGCCTGATTCTATTGTACAGGGAGTGCAGAATTATTAGGCAAATGAGTATTTTGACCACATCATCCTCTTTATGCATGTTGTCTTACTCCAAGCTGTATAGGCTCGAAAGCCTACTACCAATTAAGCATATTAGGTGATGTGCATCTCTGTAATGAGAAGGGGTGTGGTCTAATGACATTAACACCCTACATCAGGTGTGCATAATTATTTGGCAACTTCCTTTCCTTTGGCAAAATGGGTCAAAAGAAGGACTTGACAGGCTCAGAAAAGTCAAAAATAGTGAGATATCTTGCAGAGGGATGCAGCACTCTTAAAATTGCAAAGCTTCTGAAGCGTGATCATCGAACAATCAAGCGTTTCATTCAAAATAGTCAACAGGGTCGCAAGAAGCGTGTGGAAAAACCAAGGCGCAAAATAACTGCCCATGAACTGAGAAAAATCAAGCGTGCAGCTGCCAAGATGCCACTTGCCACCAGTTTGGCCATATTTCAGAGCTGCAACATCACTGGAGTGCCCAAAAGCACAAGGTGTGCAATACTCAGAGACATGGCCAAGGTAAGAAAGGCTGAAAGACGACCACCACTGAACAAGACACACAAGCTGAAACGTCAAGACTGGGCCAAGAAATATCTCAAGACTGATTTTTCTAAGGTTTTATGGACTGATGAAATGAGAGTGAGTCTTGATGGGCCAGATGGATGGGCCCGTGGCTGGATTGGTAAAGGGCAGAGAGCTCCAGTCTGACTCAGACGCCAGCAAGGTGGAGGTGGAGTACTGGTTTGGGCTGGTATCATCAAAGATGAGCTTGTGGGGCCTTTTCGGGTTGAGGATGGAGTCAAGCTCAACTCCCAGTCCTACTGCCAGTTTCTGGAAGACACCTTCTTCAAGCAGTGGTACAGGAAGAAGTCTGCATCCTTCAAGAAAAACATGATTTTCATGCAGGACAATGCTCCATCACACTCGTCCAAGTACTCCACAGCGTGGCTGGCAAGAAAGGGTATAAAAGAAGAAAATCTAATGACATGGCCTCCTTGTTCACCTGATCTGAACCCCATTGAGAACCTGTGGTCCATCATCAAATGTGAGATTTACAAGGAGGGAAAACAGTACACCTCTCTGAACAGTGTCTGGGAGGCTGTGGTTGCTGCTGCACGCAATGTTGATGGTGAACAGATCAAAACACTGACAGAATCCATGGATGGCAGGCTTTTGAGTGTCCTTGCAAAGAAAGGTGGCTATATTGGTCACTGATTTGTTTTTGTTTTGTTTTTGAATGTCAGAAATGTATATTTGTGAATGTTGAGATGTTATATTGGTTTCACTGGTAAAAATAAATAATTGAAATGGGTATATATTTGTTTTTTGTTAAGTTGCCTAATAATTATGCTCAGTAATAGTCACCTGCACACACAGATATCCCCCTAAAATAGCTAAAACTAAAAACAAACTAAAAACTACTTCCAAAAATATTCAGCTTTGATATTAATGAGTTTTTTGGGTTCATTGAGAACATAGTTGTTGTTCAATAATAAAATTAATCCTCAAAAATACAACTTGCCTAATAATTCTGCACTCCCTGTACACTACTCATGCAACAGCACCAGCAGCAACTAACTGCGGATCATCCATATTTGCCAAGCTAAGCAGCACAAAGCCAAACAGCAGAGCAAACACACAAGGAGTAACAAGGTATGCAAAAACACAAAAGCAATTTGATACAATGTCGATCACAAGGGATGCTTTGGCCATGTTGTTTGGTGGATTTATAGTGCAATATGTCCAATGGTAGTGAGTTTGTAATGATTGCTGATTGTATACACTTGATTGTATGTGAGCGGAGTGAATGCTTTCAAAGTGGGTGTTTTTTTAGGTGTTTGCTGAAATTTCCCCCCCCCCCATGAATCGTAATGTGAAAGTGTAAAATGTAACATATACAGTGCATCTTCGTAATGTTTGTTCATATGCGTAATAAATACTTATTAAATGCAATCTTATAGTAAAAAGCACACGTCCACGCTAACATGAATGAAAGTGCATACTTGTGTATAATGTGTGCATCGACATGGCATAGAATCTGATCGAGCAATGTTGCTGCAATATTGTTTAAAAACAATAAAGTAACTGCTGACATCTGTAATCTTCTATATATAAGTGATTGGCGAGATGTCAATATTTTACGCGTCCCATTGAAATCGTAATAACAATGAAGATCTTCCGGCTGACATCTGTAGTATTGTATATATAAGTGATTTGCGAGATGTCAATATTGTACACGTCCCATTGAAATCGCTATAATAATGATCTTCCAAACTCTCATTTACGTATATGTAATATTGTAGTATTGAGTGAGAAACTACTGAAAGGGGCGGTACAGACCAAAAGCTGTAATCTGTATGGTTAAAGCTTATAATGACATCATCATATTAGCAACCTGCCTGTCTAGTTAGCAAATTTTCATTCAGTTGTTGTATTTTACAACATTGTTATTGTGTGATGATTAAAAAGATAAATGTGTGCTTTGTTGTTGTGTGATGCGTGTTATGTACATCTATGTATGTGATTCTCTCCCACATATGCTGACTTATATAAAGCAGTATAGCATTGTTGTTCCTTCCAAAAAAGTGACAGCTGTAATATGTTCTAATGATATGTTCTTATTGTATGTAATTCCTAATGGTATATTATGAGTGAATCATGATGTTAAAGGGACACTAAATCCATAATTGATATTTCGTGATTCAGAGAGAGAATCTAATGTTAAGCAACCTTCCAATGTAGTTGTATGATGTAAATGTATTCATTGTTTATATGTGTTTTTTGGCCAGAATATCAATGCACATGTATGAGTGAATGGCTAAAGTCATGTATGTGCATCCATTAATGATCATGTGTTGAGCCTATGTAGATATACTGTTCATCCAAGCATATGAGTTGAATAAATGAAATGTTATAATAGAGGTAAATGATACGTGTTTACAATTGGCTACTGTTTGTGAATAATAAAATGTAAAAATTATTTTTCTGTACGTTTAAATATGATGTCATTTTTCAAACCGATTTTGTATTGGTGATGGTGACTTGTAGTTGATGTAATGTAAATTTATATAACAATTTGATGTTGTAGTGATGTTCACACAAGTAAAAGCCATAACTCCATAGGGAAATAGTACATTTGTGATCTATTTGTCATAGCGGGACTAACGCAAGAAAGAATGAGTTAGTGCCACAATTGTAACTCTGGTATTACGAGTTTTCAAGTCTACGTATTTTGTGTGCGTTAGGTTAATCTGCCTGTTGCGTGCACGAGCACTTCTTCGTCTTCCCCATAGAAGTCAATGGAGGAGAAAAATTTGAAGAGAAATAATATCCAACACTTGTTTTGCGTTACGGAAACTCGGAATACTAGCGGTAGTGAAAAAGCAGCATTATGAGGCTTTTTCACGCATAACGCACAACTCGTAATCTAGCCAATAGTAATTAGTATGTGTGCAATGTGTATTAGTTGTTTGAATTTGCGCATGCTTTTATTGATTTTGTAATTGTGTAATGTGTATAATGTGATGATGTCATAGTGATCGTTTTGCATAACATTGTCCAAAAGTAGTATCTGTAAATTTAAATGCTGATTTGTGATGGTCTCGTATATGTCAAGTGGTGTAAATGTTTATTTATACTAATGTTACGTAATAACAAAAATATCTCACAGCGCTTATACTTATTAAATACCTTATAGCTCCTTAGAATGCGGATACCTAGTTTATCCTAAGTTAGAAAGTGAAATGGAAAAATCTAGGGAGCGCCTATAAAAAGGCTAAAGGTATATCAATATGTGTCCAACAATGTAAACATTTATGTGTTCAACAATGTATTCAACAATGTAAACATTTATTTGTAATAATGTGACAAACAAACATTAATTATCAAGAATAATTCTAACAAGAATAATTTCAACAATAAATAAAATCATGGATCCATGTTACTATCGATGTAAGACATAAAAGACATAAAAAACAAATGGTAAAATATGGTTAACGCTGTGTTAATTCTGAGTAAATGTTGACGTACTTAATGATATCAGATATATCTAATAGTCAAGTGTGTTAAATTGGATAACACTTGTAGATGGTATGTCTCAGAAATGGTCCTTCCTCTAATCGGCAATGCAAATGTTTTGTTTGTGTATCAGTGTGCAAATCTTTTTTCATGTTGTTTTGTTCCGTGTTGCAAGATCGGAACGTATTTAGCGATTCCTCGTTTAGTGTAAATGTTGTGCATTATTTTTTGTTTACGATTGTGAATCTTGAATGCGTATGTGCTATGTTGCGTGAGCGATTGTTGTTTGTACATATGAGCTGTGTTTTTGTTGTGCATTATTCCGTATACGTAATATGACAGAGCAGTGTGTTTTTCTCGCAAGATCGAGTGTTAGATGAAAAATCCGTGCTTTGTTAATTTAGCATTGAACTCTATGGGAGAATCTTTAACGCACCCGTGGTTATGCTTAATAAATAAACGCGGTAGTCGTGTTACCGTGACACATTATGAGGTTGTTTTCAGGCTCGTAATACCTACGTTATAAAAAGTGCGCAATGGAAATAACGTACAAGTAATTAGCGAGCAGCCATAACGCAAAACTCGTAATCTGGCCGCTAAATTGGGACAAAGTATTCTCTAATAAAAATACAGAAGATAAATGGATAACATTTAAAACTGTGTTAAATAAATATATATATCAACAAATACCATATGGTTATAAAAATAAAAAATTCAAGCCAATGTGGCTAAATAAAAATGTGTTAAGAGAAATTAGAAAAAAACGCAGGGCATTTAAATTATTCAAAGAAAATAGTACAGACTCAACATACCATATTTATAAAGAATATAACAAAGCATGCAAAAAAGCAATCAAATTAGCCAAAATTAAAAATGAAAAATTAATTGCAAAGGATTCTAAGTCTAACCCTAAAAGGTTCTTTAAGTACATAAATAGCAAAAATTCTCAGGACAATAAATTCTCAGAAGGACAATATAGGTACCTTAAAATGTGTGGAGGGTAGCATGGTTAACAGTGACAGGGAGAAGGCTGAGGTACTAAACCAGTTTTTTTCTTAAGTATACACAAGAGAGAAACCAATGGACGATACTTTGGAACAAATTAGAACATGCCAGCCCATACCATTAACTGAGCTATGTATAAAGGATATCAGCAAAAAACTGGATAATATTAAGGTAAATAAAACTCCAGGCCCAGATGGAATACACCCAAGGGTGTTAAGGGAATTTAGCACTGTTATAGACAAACCTCTACTCTTAATTTTTCAAGACTCATTATCCTTAGGTATGGTACCCCAGGATTGGCGTAAAGCTAATGTGATGCCACTATTCAAAGGGAAGCAGGGATGATCCAGGAAGCTATAGACCAGTTAGTCTGACATCAATAGTGGGGAAGATATATTGAAGGGATTATAAAGGATTATATTGATTAGCACATTCGTGTAAACAAGATTATAAATTCAAATCAGCATGGTTTTATGAGAAATAGATCATGTCAAACTAATCTAATTAGATTCTATGAGGAAGTAAGTAAAAATATAGATATAGGGGAATCAGTAGATGTGATATACTTTTTTGTAAAGGCAGTTGATACAGTGCCACATGAGAGATTAATGCACAAAATTAAGGGACTGGGAATATCTGAAAATGTTAGCTGATGGATAAATAACTGGATAAAAACATAATTTATGCTTACCTGATAAATTCCTTTCTCCTGTAGTGTAGTCAGTCCACGGGTCATCATTACTTCTGGGATATTAACTCCTCCCCAACAGGAAGTGCAAGAGGATCATCCAAGCAGAGCTGCTATATAGCTCCTCCCCTCTACGTCACACCCAGTCATTCGACCGAGAACCAAACGAGAAAGGAGAAACTATAGGGTGCAGTGGTGACTGGAGTATAATTTAAAAATTTAGACCTGCCATAAAAAACAGGGCGGGCCGTGGACTGACTACACTACAGGAGAAAGGAATTTATCCGGTAAGCATAAATTATGTTTTCTCTTGTTAAGTGTAGTCAGTCCACGGGTCATCATTACCTCTGGGATACCAATACCAAAGCTAAAGTACACGGATGACGGGAGGGACAGGCAGGATCTTTATACGGAAGGGACCACTGCCTGAAGAACCTTTCTCCCAAAAACAGCCTCCGAAGAAGCAAAAGTGTCAAATTTGTAAAATTTGGAAAAAGTATGAAGAGAAGACCAAGTTGCAGCCTTGCAAATCTGTTCAACAGATGCCTCATTCTTAAAGGCCCAAGTGGAAGTAGAATGAGCTGTAATTCTTTCAGGAGGCTGCTGTTCAGCAGTCTCATCGGCTAAACGTATTATGCTACGAAGCCAAAAAGAGAGAGAGGTAGCAGAAGCTTTTTGACCTCTCCTCTGTCCAGAATAAACGACAAACAGGGAAGAAGTTTGGCGAAAATCTTTAGTTGCCTGTAAATAAAATTTCAGGGCACGGACTACATCTAGATTGTGCAGAAGTCGTTCCTTCTTTGAAGAAGGGTTAGGACACAATGATGGAACAACAATCTCTTGATTGATATTCTTGTTAGTGACAACCTTAGGTAAGAACCCAGGTTTAGTACGCAGAACTACCTTATCTGAATGAAAAATCAGATACGGAGAATCACAATGTAAGGCTGATAACTCAGAGACTCTACGAGCCGAGGAAATAGCCATTAAAAACAGAACTTTCCAAGATAACAATTTAATATCAATGGAATGAAGGGGTTCAAACGGAACACCCTGTAAAACGTTAAGAACCAAATTTAAGCTCCATGGTGGAGCAAGAGTTTTAAACACAGGCTTAATCCTGGCAAAAGCCTGGCAAAAAGCCTGAACGTCTGGAACTTCTGACAGACGTTTGTGTAAAAGAATGGACAGAGCTGAGATCTGTCCCTTTAAGGAACTAGCAGATAAACCCTTTTCTAAACCCTCTTGTAGAAAAGACAATATCCTAGGAATACTAACCTTACTCCATGAGTAACTCTTGGATTCGCACCAATGTAAGTATTTACGCCATATTTTATGGTAAATCTTTCTGGTAACAGGTTTCCTAGCCTGTATTAAGGTATCAATAACTGACTCTGAAAATCCACGCTTTGATAAAATCAAGCGTTCAATTTCCAAGCAGTCAGCTTCAGAGAAATTAGATTTTGATGTTTGAAAGGACCCTGAATTAGAAGGTCCTGTCTCAGAGGCAGAGACCAAGGTGGACAGGATGACATGTCCACTAGATCTGCATACCAGGTCCTGCGTGGCCACGCAGGCGCTATTAGAATCACCGATGCTCTCTCCTGTTTGATCCTGGCAATCAATCGAGGAAGCATCGGGAAGGGTGGAAACACATAGGCCATCCCGAAGGTCCAAGGTGCTGTCAAAGCATCTACCAGGACCGCTCCCGGGTCCCTGGACCTGGACCCGTAACAAGGAAGCTTGGCGTTCTGGCGAGACGCCATGAGATCTATCTCTGGTTTGCCCCAAAGTCGAAGTATTTGGGCAAAGACCTCCGGATGAAGTTCCCACTCCCCCGGATGAAAAGTCTGACGACTTAGGAAATCCGCCTCCCAGTTCTCCACTCCATGAATGTGGATCGCTGACAGGTGGCAAGAGTGAGACTCTGCCCAGCGAATTATCTTTGATACTTCCATCATCGCTAGGGAGCTTGTCCCTACTTGATGGTTGATGTAAGCTACAGTCGTGATGTTGTCCGACTGAAACCTGATGAACCCCCGAGTTGTTAACTGAGGCCAAGCCAGAAGGGTATTGAGAACTGCTCTCAATTCCAGAATGTTTATTGGAAGGAGACTCTCCTCCTGAGTCCATGATCCCTGAGCCTTCAGGGAATTCCAGACAGCGCCCCAACCTAGTAGGCTGGCGTCTGTTGTTACAATTGTCCAATCTGGTCTGCTGAATGGCATCCCCCTGGACAGATGTGGCCGAGACAGCCACCATAGAAGAGAATTTCTGGTCTCTTGATCCAGATTCAGATTAGGGGACAAATCTGAGTAATCCCCATTCCACTGACTTAGCATGCACAATTGCAGCGGTCTGAGATGTAGGTGTGCAAAGGGTACTATGTCCATTGCCGCTACCATTAAGCCGATTGCCTCCATGCATTGAGCCACTGACGGGTGTTGAATGGAATGAAGGACACGGCAAGCATTTTGAAGCTTTGTTAACCTGTCTTCTGTCAGTTAAATCTTCATTTCTACAGAATCTATAAGAGTCCCCAAGAAGGGAACCCTTGTGAGTGGTAAGAGAGAACTCTTCTCTTCGTTCACCTTCCACCCATGCGACCTTAGAAATGCCAGTACTAACTCTGTATGAGACCTGGCAGTTTGAAAGCTTGAAGCTTGTATCAGAATGTCGTCTAGGTACGGAGCCACCGAAATTCCTTGCGGTCTTAGCACCGCCAGAAGAGAGCCCAGAACCTTTGTGAAGATTCTTGGAGCCGTAGCCAACCCGAATGGAAGAGCTACAAACTGGTAATGCCTGTCTAGGAAGGCAAACCTTAGATACCGGTAATGATCTTTGTGAATCGGTATATGAAGGTAGGCATCCTTTAAATCCACTGTGGTCATGTACTGACCCTTTTGGATCATGGGTAAGATTGTCCGAATAGTTTCCATTTTGAACGATGGAACTCTTAGGAATTTGTTTAGGATCTTTAAATCCAAGATTGGTCTGAAGGTTCCTTCTTTCTTGGGAACCACAAACAGATTTGAGTAAAACCCTTGTCCGTGTTCCGACCGCGGAACCGGATGGATCACTCCCATTAGTAAAAGATCTTGTACACAGCGTAGAAACGCCTCTTTCTTTATCTGGTTTGTTGACAACCTTGAAAGATGAAATCTCCCTTTTGGGGGAGAGGCTTTGAAGTCCAGAAGATATCCCTGAGATATGATCTCTAACGCCCAGGGATCCTGGACATCTCTTGCCCAAGCCTGGGCGAAGAGAGAGAGTCTGCCCCCCACTAGATCCGTTCCCGGATCGGGGGCCCTCACTTCATGCTGTCTTAGGGGCAGCAGCAGGTTTTTTGGCCTGCTTGCCCTTGTTCCAGGACTGGTTAGGTTTCCAGCCTTGTCTGTAGCGAGCAACAGCTCCTTCCTGTTTTGGTGCAGAGGAAGTTGATGCTGCTCCTGCCTTGAAGTTACGAAAGGCACGAAAATTAGACTGTCTAGCCCTAGGTTTGGCTCTGTCTTGAGGCAGGGCATGGCCTTTACCTCCTGTAATGTCAGCGATAATTTCTTTCAAACCGGGCCCGAATAAGGTCTGCCCTTTGAAAGGTATGTTAAGTAATTTAGATTTAGAAGTAACCAGCTGACCGGGATTTTAGCCACAGCGCTCTGCGTGCCTGAATGGCGAATCCGGAATTCTTAGCCGTAAGTTTAGTTAAATGTACTACGGCATCAGAAATAAATGAATTAGCTAGCTTAAGGGTTTTAAGCTTGTGTGTAATCTCATCTAATGGAGCTGATTCAAGGGTCTCTTCCAGAGACTCAAACCAAAATGCTGCTGCAGCCGTGACAGGCGCAATGCATGCAAGGGGTTGCAATATAAAACCTTGTTGAACAAACATTTTCTTAAGGTAACCCTCTAACTTTTTATCCATTGGATCTGAAAAGGTGCAGCTATCCTCCACCGGGATAGTGGTACGCTTAGCTAAAGTAAAAACTGCTCCCTCCACCTTAGGGACCGTTTGCCATAAGTCCCGTGTGGTGGCGTCTATTGGAAACATCTTTCTGAATATAGGAGGGGGTGAGAAAGGTACACCGGGTCTATCCCACTCCTTAGTAACAATTTCAGTAAGTCTCTTAGGTATTGGAAAAACGTCAGTACTCGACGGTA
Organism: Bombina bombina; assembly: GCF_027579735.1. Taxonomy (NCBI): domain Eukaryota; kingdom Metazoa; phylum Chordata; class Amphibia; order Anura; family Bombinatoridae; genus Bombina; species Bombina bombina. The sequence goes on along the minus strand of NC_069500.1, from coordinate 738,123,896 downwards.
CCGCAAAATATTTATCCAACCTACACATTTTCTCTGGTATTGCAACTGTGTTACAATCATTCAGAGCCGCTAACACCTCCCCTAGTAATACACGGAGGTTTTCCAGCTTAAACTTAAAATTTGAAATGTCTGAATCCAGTTTATTTGGATCAGATCCGTCACCCGCAGAATGAAGCTCTCCGTCCTCATGTTCTGCAAATTGTGACGCAGTATCTGACATGGCCCTAATATTATCAGCGCACTCTGTTCTCACCCCAGAGTGATCTCGCTTACCTCTAAGTTCTGGTAATTTAGACAAAACTTCAGTCATAACATTAGCCATGTCCTGTAGTGTGATTTGTAATGGCCGCCCTGAAGTACTCGGCGTTACAATATCACGCACCTCCCGAGCGGGAGATGCAGGTACTGACACGTGAGGCAAGTTAGTCGGCATAACTTCCCCCTCGTTGTTTGGTGAATGATGTTCAATTTGTACAGAATGACTCTTATTCAAAGTAGCATCAATGCAATTAGTACATAAATTTCTATTGGGCTCCACCTTGGCTTTTGCACATATAGCACAGAGATATTCCTCTGAGTCAGACATGTTTAACAAGCTAGCAATTAAACTAGCAAGCTTGGAAATACTTTTCACTCAAATTACAAGTAATATGGAAAACGCACTGTGCCTTTAAGAAGCACAGAAAAAAATTATGACAGTTTAATAATAAGGAACCGGAAAAATTATAAAAACCAGATTTTTCCCGGTAAAGGCATAAATTTAGCAAAGGATTGCCCCCATTAGTAATGGATAACTAACCCTTAATAGCAGAAAAAAATGTACAAAATATAAACGTTTTTTATCACAGTCAAAGCACAATCTCACAGGTCTGCTGTGAGTTATTACCTCCCTCAAAATAATTTTTGAAGACCCTTGAGCTCTGTAGAGACGATCCGGATCATGCAGGGAGAGAAACAGACTTTTGACTGAATTTTTGATGCGTAGCAAAAGCGCCAAAATAGGCCCCTCCCCCTCACCTACAGCAGTGAGGGAAGTTCAGTAAACCGTCTTAAATTAAATTAAACGACAGCCAAGTGGAAAAACAGTGCCCAAAAACAATTTTTCACCCAGTACCTCAGATAATTAAACAATTTAGCATGCCAGCAAAAACGTTTAAAATCAAATAACATGAAATGTCATTAAACAGCCTGTTGCTAGACGTTCCCACTGCAAGTTAGGCTAAAAATTATATGCATATAGTATTACCCAGAGAAGTGCCATTCCCCAGAATACTGAAGTGTACACATATATACATAAACAGCCTGATACCAGTTGCTACTACTGCATTTAAGGCTGAACTTACATTATATCGGTATTGGCAGTATTTTCTCAGTCAATTCCATTCCTCAGAAAATAATATACTGCAACATACCTCTTTGCAGGTGAACCTGCCCGCTGTCCCCTGATCTGAAGTTTACCTCACTCCTCAGAATGGCCGAGAACAGCAAAATGAATCTTAGCTACGCCGGCTAAAATCATCCAAAAAACTCAGGTAGATTCTTCTTCAAATTCTACCTGAGAAGGAACAACACACTCCGGTGCTGTTTTAAAATAACAAACTTTTGATTGAAGATATAAAAACTAAGTATTATCACCACAGTCCTCTCACACATCCTATCTATTAGTTGGGTGCAAGAGAATGACTGGGTGTGACGTAGAGGGGAGGAGCTATATAGCAGCTCTGCTTGGGTGATCCTCTTGCACTTCCTGTTGGGGAGGAGTTAATATCCCAGAAGTAATGATGACCCGTGTACTGACTACACTTAACAGGAGAAAGATAGGGAGCAACGAGTAGTAGTGAATGGATCATACTCAGATTGGACAAAGGTAATCAGTGGAGTCCCCCAGGGATCAGTACTGGGCCCTGTTATTTTTAATATTTTTATAAATGACTTGGAGCAAGGATTAAATAGCAACGTCTCTATTTTTGCAGATGATACTAAGTAAGGTCATTAGGTCAGAGCAGGATGAACTTTCGTTACAAAGCGATCTGCTAGAAGTATGGGCAGGTAAATAGAAAATGAGATTTAATACGGGAAAATGCAAGGTTCTACATTTTGAAAGTAAAAATAAGCAGTTAAGGTATAATTTAAATGGGACAAGACTTAGCCAAACAGAGGAGGAAAGGGATTTGGGAGTAGTAATAGATAACAAGCTAAAGATGGGTGCACAATGCAGGGCAGCGGCTACTAAGGCTTATAAGAAACTAGCATGTATTAAAAGAGGCATTGATTCAAGGGAGGAAAGCATAATTCTGTCACTATATAAATCCCTGGTAAGACCTTACCTTGAGTATGGAGTGCAGTTCTCGGGACCGATCGCAAAAAAAGATATTGCAGAGCTAGAAAAAGTTCAGAGAAGGGCCACAAAGCTAATAAGGGTAAAGGAGAATTTAAGCTATGAGGAGAGGCTAGCCAAACTGGGTCTGTTTTCTTTAGAAAAAAGGTGCTTGAGAGGTGACATGATTACTTTATATAAATATATTCAAGGCCCATATACAGAGATGGCAGAAGCTCTGTTTATTCCAAGAAAATTGTTTGTGACAAAAGGTCACAATTTAAGGTTGGAGGAAAGGAGATTTAATCTCCTGCAACGGAAACGTTTTTTCACTGTAAGAGCAATAAAATTGTGGAACTCATTACCAAAGGAGGTAGTGAATGCCAATACCCTATACATTTAAAAATTGTTTGGATACATTTCTGTCTAGAAACAAAATTCATGGATACGATTGCTAGTATTAAATGGGTCACCTATTAGTGGGATTATTTAAGTTTAACTGGTGCTTTTTGTAAGTATTTTAGATTTGTATAGGTTGAACTCAATAGACTTCTGTCTTTTTTCAACCTCATCTACTATGTTACTATGTGTTCGTGCACGTGCACCTGTCCCTTTAAGAAGAGTGTCCCTTTAAGGCTGTATGCGTTGCATGCGGATACATCCTTTTAAGACTGTGCGTGTGGTGTGACTTTACCCACTAAAGGTTGTTGTGCCTGCTTTCAAGCTGCCCTTTAAGGTTGCGCTGTGTGAACATTGCTGTGATCTGTCCCTTAACCCCTTCATGACCAGAGCACTTTTCCATTTGTTGACCGTTTGGGACCAGGGCTATTTTTACATTTTTGCGGTATTTGTGTTTAGCTGAAATTTTCCTCTTTCTCATTTACTGTACCCACACATATTATATACCATTTTTCTCGCCATTAAATGGACTTTCTAAAGATACTATTAATTTCCATCATATCTTAGAATTTACTATAAAAGTTTTTTATAAAATATGATGAAAAAATGTCTTTCTTTCTTGATATGATGAGTCCACGGATCATCTAATTACTATTGGGAATATTACTCCTGCCCAGCAGGAGGCGGCAAAGAGCACCTCAGCAAAGCTGTTAAATATCTCCTCCCTTCTATCCAACCCCTAGTCATTCGACCAAAGTAAAGGAGAGAAAGGAAGCAACAAGGTGCAGAGGTGTCTGAGGTTTATAGCATAACAAAAAATATCCTGTCATCAAAAACAGGGCGGGCCGTGGACTCATTGTGTCAAGAAAGAAAGAAATTTATCAGGTAAGCATAAATTTCGTTTTCTTTCTAATGACACGATGAGTCCACGGATCATCTAATTACTATTGGGAATCAATACCCAAGCTAGAGGACACAGATGATAAGGGAGGGACAAGACAGGGAACCTAAACAGAAGGCACCACTGCTTGAAGAACCTTTCTCCCCAAGGAAGCCTCAGCCGAGGCAAAAGTATCAAACTTATAGAATTTTGAAAAAGTATGTAGAGAGGACCAAGTTGCAGCCTGTCACGCTGCGCCGTTGCTAGGGGCACGGCATCTTCCCAATGCTCGTTGCCTAGGGTTGTGTCGGCTCTGGATGCGTGTGGCGCTGACTTCATCGCTGCATGCTTCTGATGCCGGCCGGTCCTGTGGCGCCAATCCTCTGCCTATTTAAACGGGCAGCAGACGATCAGTCACTGCCCAAGTATAGTTACTACTTCTTGTGCTCCTGGGAGTGACAGATCGTCTGCTGTACTAAATATATTGCTGCTGAATCCTTGCCTGTCTTACTTCGCTACCTGGTTAACCCCTAAACTGCTGGACTGATACTTTGTTACTGAAACCTTGCCTGTCTTACCACTCTACCTGGTTAACCCCTAAGCTGCTGGACTGATACTTTGTTGCTGAACCCTTGCCTGTCTTACTACGCTACCTGGTTAACCCCTAAACTGCTGGACTGATACTTTATTGCTGAAACTTTACCTGTCTTACTACTCTACCTTGTTAACCCCTTATCTGCTGGACTGATCCTTGTTACTGAACCCTGCCTGTCTCACTACGCTACTTGGTTATTCCCTAACTTGCTGGACTGACTCCTTGTTGCTGAACCCTGCCTGTCTCACTTCGCTACCTGGTTAACCCCTTTATTACTGGCCTGCCTTTCTGTTGCCGGATCCTGTCTGCCTATTTACCTTGTGCTGTCCAACCTGTGGTGAGTGCCGCTCTCCTTATTTGCCTGATACTCTCTGCTCTGGGATATTCCCTATCTTTCCGGCTCAACGTCAGGATAACAAGACTACTGGCCGAGTTTGGTCTGATAGAGGAGTATCCCACGAGTCTTACACAGCCTTGGAAATCTGTTCTATAGAAGCTTCATTTTTGAATGCCCAGGAAGAGGAAACAGCCCTCGTAGAATGAGCCGTAACCTTCTCAGGAGGCTGCTGTCCAGCAGTCTCATAGGCGAAGCGAATTATACTCTTCAGCCACAAAGAAAGAGAAGTAGCCGTAGCTTTCTGCCCCTACAAATAGAGCAGAAGACGGACGAAAATCCTTAGTCGCCTGTAAATAGAATTTTAGAGCACGAACCACATCTAGGTTGTGCAGAAGACGTTTCTTATGAGAAGAAGGATTAGGACATAAAGAAGGAACAACAATCTCCTGAATAATGTTCCGATCTGAAACTACTTTAGGAAGAAAACCCAATTTAGTATGTAAAACAACCTTATCCGAGTGAAAGATAAGATAGGGAGACTCATGCTGTAAAGCCGAGAGTTCAGAGACTCTACGAGCAGAAGAAATAGCAACAAGAAACAAAACCTTCCAAGATAACAACTTAATATCTAAGGAATGCATAGGTTCAAAAGGAGCCTGCTGAAGAACCTTAAGGACAAAATTAAGACTCCAGTGAGGATTAACAGGTTTGAAAACAGGCCTGATTCTGACTAAGGCCTGACAGAACGATTGAACATCTGGTACCTCTGCCAGACGTTTATGTAACAAAATAGATAAGGCAGATATTTGACCTTTCAAGGAGCTGAAAAACCACGCTTAGATAAAATTTAGCGTTCAATCTCCAAGCAGTTAGCTTCAGAGAAACTAGATTTGGATGAAGGAAGAGCCCTTGAAGTAGAAGGTCCTTTCTTAGAGGAAGTTTCCAAGGAGGGAGAGATAACATCTCCACTAGGTCTGCATACCAAATCCTGCGATGCCACGCCGGAGCAATAATAATCACTGACGCCCTCTCTTGCTTGATTCGAGCAATGACCTGAGGAAGGAGAGCAAACATAGGAAACAGGTATGCAAGATTGAAATTCCAAGGAACTGCCAGAGCATCTATCAGAACCGCCTGAGGGTCCCTGGATCTCGACCCGTACTTCAGGAGTTTGGCATTCTGACGAGATGCCATGAGATATAGATCCGGCTGTCCCCATTTGAGAATCAAGTTGGAAAATACTTCCGGATGCAATTCCCATTCCCCCGGGTGAAAGGTCTGTCTTCTCAGAAAATCTGCTTCCCAATTGTCCACTCCTGGAATGTGGATCGCAGATAGACAACAGTTGAGGGTCTCTGCCCACTGTATAATCTTGGACACCTCTTTCATGGCCGAAGAACTCCGAGTTCCACCCTGATGGTTGATGTAAGCCACTGAGGTTATGTTGTCCGACTGATATCTGATAAACCACGCAGAAGCTAACTGAGGCCAGGCCAGAAAAGCATTGAAGATTGCTCTAAGCTATAGAATGTTTATGGGGAGAACAGATTCTTCCAGAGTCCATGTTCCCTGAGCCCTTAGAAGGCCCCAGACTGCTCCCCAACCTGTCAGGCTGGCGTCCGTAGTCACTATCACCCAGGTAGGTCTGTGAAAACAGGTTCCCTGGGAGAGATGATCCTGAGACAACCCCCAAGGAAGAGAATCTCTTGTCCTCTGATCCAAATTAATTCACGGAGACAGATCTGTGTAATCCCTGTTCCACTGTCTGAGCATGCATAACTGCAGAGGTCTGAGATGAAAACGAGCAAAAGGAATAATATCCATGGCGGCTACCATGAGACCGATTACCTCCATACATTGAGCCACTGTTGGCTGAGGAGAGGACAGACAAGATTAAAAAATCTTGGGTTTTCTGACCTCCATCAGAAATATTTTCATCAAAACAGAATCTATTATGGTTCCCAAAAAGACTACCCTTGTAGATAAAATTAAGGAACTCTTTTCCAGATTCACCTTCCAACCGTGAGAGCGCAGAAAGGATACAAGCATCTCAGTGTGGGAGCTTGCTAGATGAAAAGACTGGGCCTGAACCAGAATGTCGTCAAGATAAGGCGCCACTGCAATACCCAGTAACCGGAGCACTGCCAACAGAGATCCCAGAACCTTTGAAAAAATTCTGGGAGCTGTAGCTAGCATGAAAGGAAGAGCCACAAACTGGAAGTGTGGAGAAAAGCAAATCTTAGAAACTTGTGATGATCCCTGTGGATGGGAACATGAAGGTATGCATCCTTTAATTCTACTGTTGTCATAAATTGACCCTCTTAAACTAAGGGAAGAATGGAACAAATAGTTTCCAATTTGAAGGACATTACTCTGAGGAATTTGTTTAGACTCTTGAGATCCAAGAGTGATCTGAAGGTTCCCTCTTTCTTGGGAACCACAAACAGATTGGAGTAAAATCCCAGACCCTGCTCCTGTACTGGAACAGGAACTATCACTCCCATTTCAGATAGATCCCGAACACAATGTAAGAATGCCTTTCTTTTTATCTGGTCTACAGATAATCTTGAGAGAAGAAATCTGTCCCTGGGGGGACACGATGCCTATCGGCCAAGGATCCTGAACATCCCGAACCCAAGCCTGAGTGAAAAAGGAAAGTCTGCCCCCGACAAGATCCGGTCGGGGGTAGACCCTTCATGCTGACTTTGAATCATTAGCAGGCTTCTTGGATTGTTTTCCCTTATTCCAAGATTGGTTGGGTCTCCAGGAAGGTTTGGACTGATCCTGTTTTGTAGAGGGAGAGGAAGGTTTATCCTTGAAGTTTCGAATGGAACGAAAATTACTCTGACGTCCCTTCTGCTTAGATTTCTTATCCTGAGGAAGGAAATGACCCTTTCCTCCTGTAATCTTAGAAATAATCTCAGCCAAAGCTGGGCCAAACAAGGTCTTAGCCTTGTAAGGAATAGACAAAAGCTTAGACTTAGATGACACATCTGCAGACCAAGATTTCAGCCATAAAGCTCTTTAAGTCAGAATGGCAAAACTAGAAATCTTTGCTCCCAACTTGATAACTTGAAGTGAAGCATCAGAAATGAAATAATTGGCCAATTTAAGAGCCCTGATCCTGTTCTGGGTCTCTTTAAGAGGAATGTCTGTTTGAAAGCAATCAGACAACGCATCAAACCAGTATGCCGCCACGCTAGAAACGGTAGCAATACACACCGAAGGTTGCCATTGTAAACCCTGGTGAACATACATTATCTTAAGAAAACCCTCCAGTTTCTTATCCATAGGGTCCTTAAAAGAACAGCAATCATCTATGGGAATAGTAGTTCTCTTAGCTAAAGTGGAAATTGCCCCTTCCACCTTGGGGATCGTTATCCAGGACTCCATGATAGAGTCATCAATGGGAAACATCTACTTAAAAAAAGGAGAAGGAGAGAAAGGAATACCCGGCTTCTCCCATTCCTTAACAATAATTTCTGAAGCCCGATCTGGTACGGGAAAACATTCCAGCATGGAAGGCATCATAATACTTAAATTTACTAGACTTTTTATGGTTGACAATGACAGTAGAGTCCAGAGTAGCCAAAACCTCTTTGAGTAGTAAACGGAGGTGTTCCAGCTTAAACCTGAAGGATACAACTTCAGCATCAGAGGAAGGACTTACACCGTCAGAATCTGAGATTTCACCCTCAGATGCTACCAAAAAAATCCTCCTCATCAGATTTATGAGAGGAAACAATCGGAATAGCCACGACCGAGTCAGATACCTTACGCACTGATTCTTTAGACTTCCTCTTGCGCTTTCCCTGTAGCATGGGAAAAGCAGACAACACATCAGAAACTGCAGAAGAAATTAGGGAAGCAACGTCTTGCAAGGAGACCCCAGCCGGAGCTTGAGAGGAAGCGCAGGGCACTGGAATTAATGGGTACTGAAATTTGGGATACCTGCGGAGAAAAATGTGGCATATCTTGCACATTGTCAGAAGACTCCTGGACAGCATCCTGTTCTTCACACCTGGTCTATCCCATTCCTTAGTAATCTGGAAAGACATCAGTGTAAACAGGCACTGCAAAGTATTTGTCCATTTTACACAATTTCTCTGGAACTACAATGGGGTCACAGTCATCCAGAGTCGCTAAAACCTCCCTGAGCAATAAACGGAGGTGTTCAAGCTTAAATTTAAAGGCTGTCATTTCAGAATCGGACTGAAGTAACGTCTTCCCCGAATCTGAAATCTCACCCTCATATAGCAACTCCCTTGCCACGGTTTCGGAGCATTGTGAGGGTATATCGGACATAGCTACTAAAGCGTCAGAAAGCTCTGTATTTGTTCTAGCCCCAGAGCTGTCTCGCTTTCCCTGTAAGCCTGGGAGTTTGGACAATACCTCTGTGAGGGTATTAGTCATAACTGCCGCCATGTCTTGTAAGGTAAACGCATTGGACGCGCTAGATGTACTTGGCGTCACTTGAGCGGGAGTTATAGGTTCTGACACGTGGGGAGAGCTAGATGGCATAACCTCCCTTTTGTCAGTCTGAGAAACCTCTGGTGATAAATCTTTAAATGCCATAATATGGTCTTTATAATTTATAGAAATTTCAGTACATTTGGTACACATTCTAAGAGGGGGTTCCACAATGGCTTCTAAACATATTGAACAAGGAGTTTCCTCTATGTCAGACATGTTTAACAGACTAGTAATGAGACCAGCAAGCTTGGAAAACACTTTAATAAATGTGAAACAGCAATTAAACAAAAACGGTACTGTGCCTTTAAGAGAAAAAAACTATCACATAAACTGCAAAACAGTGTTAAAAAGTAGTAAACTCTTCGAAGTTTTTACAGTGTGTATAAGGGACTAAAGCAGCATTGCACCCACTTGCAAATGGATGATTAACCCTTTAGGCCCCAGACCAGATTTTCAAAACTACCTGCCCTCAAATACGATTTAGGGAAGAAATAAGCCCGCTATAGTGGTCCTCAAATGCTAGAGGACTCCTTTAGGGAAGCTGGATGTCTCAGTCTGAATAAGAACTGCGCATCTAGAGCACGAAAATAGGCCCCTCCCACCATGCACTCGATGTCAGAGGGCCTTAAGAAAATACTCCTAGGAGTATCTGACTAGCCATGTGGAAACTAGGCCCCAAAAAAACGATTTATCACCCTCAGAGAAAAAACGTTCTTTCTATATAACATGTAAACGTTTTGTCACTAAGAAATATGAGTATTAACATGAATATTACCCTTTTTTGTAAGCATGATCCCAGTCGTTGTTAAATCACTACATCAGGCTTACCTCAATTATACAAGGCTCTGTCAGCATTTTCTAGATCTTATCATCTCTCTAGAAATAAATATACTGAACATACCTCAAGGCAGGTAATCTGCAAACCGTTCCCCCCACTGAAGTCTGTCCTATACTCTTCAGTTATGTGTGAGAACAGCAATGGACCTTAGTTACAAACCGCTAAGATCATCAACCTCCAGGCAGATTCTTCTTCTAATTTCTGCCTGCGAGCAAAACAGTACAACGCCGGTACCGTTTAAAAATAACAAACTCTTGATTGAAGGTAAAAACTACACTAAGTCACCACATATCTCTTGATACTTCCTATCTTGTCGAGAGTTGCAAGAGAATGACTGGGAGTGGCAGTTAGGGGAGGAGCTATATAGACAGCTCTGCTGTGGGTGTCCTCTTGCAACTTCCTGTTGGGAAGGAGAATATCCCACAAGTAATGGATGAACCCGTTGACTGAATACACCTTACAAGAGAAAACTGCTTTATTTTTTAAAACCTGAATCCAAACTGGAGCTGTTTCAGTAATGACAGGCTAACAAATGACAGTTAAGCTTGAAAAACGTTAAGATGCAGATATCTCTCCTCCATATACAGGAAGTGAGAGAATAACAAGTGCACAAGAGATACATTTTTATCTAACAAAAGCCCCGCCCATCGTGGGCGTGTAAAAAATAACGTCTCAGCAGACATCTTAATGCAAAAAACGTTAATAAAACCACCAAAATGAGACAAGTTCTCCTCAAGTCCCCAGTGCCTGCAATACTGCCATACATAATCCCCTTACAACACTAGGAGTAATGCATTAAATATCCCTGTCAGAGAAATAGTAAAGTGCCATGTCTTTTCCTTAAAGCAGCTTAAGAAAATAAATTAGCACTTACCTCAATAATCTGCCTGGCAGCAAGGCAGCTCACTAGGTCAGTGACGTGCAGTGAGGTCAAAGGCTGGTGAGGCACTAGATATGATATGCCGGAGAAACACATATACAGAGGGCCGCAAGTACCCCCAACAGGGCAGGTTTAAATGATAGCTGAACCAGTGCATAGGTGAAATAATCTGCTGATGGATGAGAGAAAGTTAGTAGCCACTGAGTTACTAATTAGCTGATTACTTCACCTGTGCACTGATTCAGCTATAATGAAAACCTGGCCTGTTGGGGTACTTGAGGGCCATGGTTGAGAAACACTGCACTAAAGCATCAGCTCATCGGAAATGTATTGATTACCTGGAGAATAAAGCACACATACTCTGCTCACTGACACACACACACACACTCTGCTCACATACCTACTTACTCAATTATGTGGCACAGTGCCAGTTACTAAGCAATTAGAATGATACACAATCTTTTCTCTACTCACTACTGTATTGTAAAAATAGAAATAATTTACCATACAAATTTTACACAAAGGACAAGTGATCAATACTGCCAACACAGCTGCTGCAATGTGGTGCTCAAGAAACGCACGTGCACATCCGACTTTAGGTATGCTCTTCAACAAAGGATACCAAACGAATGAAGTACATAATAATAAAAGTAAAATAGAAAGTTTATGTTTATTTTTTTGTGTGCAATTTCTATCTGAATGATAGAAATTTAATTATGACTTTCATGTTCCTTTCAAAAACTAATTTGATTTGCTGACATGGGGCCAGTAACAGTTAATGCTAATTTTCAAAATATAAATAACTGGAAAAGTCTATTAAAATAGCATGCTCTACCTCAATCATGAAAGTTTAATTTTAAATGTCTCCCTTTGACTATGTGTTTAACCAGTTACTTTACAGAGGCATTATTTCTAAAAACATTTAACAACTGCAATAATTACATATATTTTTTTAAATGACTCATTATCTCCTTTTTATTAATATAAACTTGTATAAAACCAGCACATATTAAGAACACAATGCAACAGTTTTCAATTGATTTGTGAATTACAAGTTAATAGCAGTCTTTAAATAAATGGAGACACAGAGAAAAATAAAAATAGATACTGCATCCTGAACAGACATAACATATATGGAGTTTGTACCTAATTAAATCAAATAACCATAAAAAAACATAATTTATGCTTACCTGATAAATTCCTTTCTTCTGTAGTGTGATCAGTCCACGGGTCATCATTACTTCTGGGATATTACTCCTCCCCAACAGGAAGTGCAAGAGGATTCACCCAGCAGAGCTGCATATAGCTCCTCCCCTCTACGTCACTCCCAGTCATTCGACCAAGGACCAACGAGAAAGGAAAAGCCAAGGGTGAAGTGGTGACTGGAGTATAAATTAAAAAATATTTACCTGCCTTAAAAACAGGGCGGGCCGTGGACTGATCACACTACAGAAGAAAGGAATTTATCAGGTAAGCATAAATTATGTTTTCTTCTGTTAAGTGTGATTAGTCCACGGGTCATCATTACTTCTGGGATACCAATACCAAAGCAAAAGTACACGGATGACGGGAGGGATAGGCAGGCTCTTTATACAGAAGGAACCACTGCCTGAAGAACCTTTCTCCCAAAAATAGCCTCCGAGGAAGCAAAAGTGTCAAATTTGTAAAATTTGGAAAAAGTATGAAGCGAAGACCAAGTTGCAGCCTTGCAAATCTGTTCAACAGAGGCCTCATTCTTAAAGGCCCAAGTGGAAGCCACAGCTCTAGTAGAATGAGCTGTAATTCTTTCAGGAGGCTGCTGTCCAGCAGTCTCATAGGCTAAACGAATTATGCTACGAAGCCAGAAAGAAAGAGAGGTAGCAGAAGCCTTTTGACCTCTCCTCTGACCAGAGTAAACGACAAACAGGGAAGACGTTTGTCGAAATTCCTTAGTTGCCTGTAAATAAAACTTTAGGGCACGAACTACATCCAGATTGTGCAGAAGACGTTCCTTCTTCGAAGAAGGATTTGGACACAAAGAAGGAACAACAATCTCTTGATTGATATTCCTGTTAGTGACTACCTTAGGTAAGAACCCAGGTTTAGTACGCAGAACTACCTTATCCGAATGAAAAATCAAATAAGGAGAATCACAATGTAGGGCTGATAACTCAGAGACTCTTCGAGCCGAGGAAATAGCCATTAAAAATAAAACTTTCCAGGATAACAACTTTATATCAATGGAATGAAGGGGTTCAAACGGAACGCCTTGTAAAACGTTAAGAACAAGGTTTAAACTCCATGGCGGAGCAACAGTTTTAAACACAGGCTTAATCCTGGCCAAAGCCTGACAAAAAGCCTGAACGTCTGGAACTTCTGACAGACGTTTGTGCAACAGAATGGACAGAGCTGAGATCTGTCCCTTTAATGAACTAGCAGATAAACCCTTTTCTAAACCTTCTTGTAGAAAAGACAATATCCTAGGAATCCTAACCTTACTCCAAGAGTAACCTTTGGATTCACACCAATATAGGTATTTACGCCATATCTTATGGTAAATCTTTCTGGTAACAGGCTTCCTAGCCTGTATTAAGGTATCAATAACTGACTCAGAAAACCCACGTCTTGATAAAATCAAGCGTTCAATTTCCAAGCAGTCAGCTTCAGAGAAGTTAGATTTTGATGTTTGAAGGGACCCTGTATCAGAAGGTCCTGTTTCAGAGGTAGAGACCAAGGTGGACAGGATGACATGTCCACCAGGTCTGCATACCAAGTCCTGCGTGGCCACGCAGGAGCTATTAGAATCACTGATGCTCTCTCTTGTTTGATTCTGGCAATCAATCGAGGAAGCATCGGGAAGGGTGGAAACACGTAAGCCATCCTGAAGTCCCAAGGTGCTGTCAGGGCATCTATCAGGACTGCTCCTGGATCCCTGGATCTGGACCCGTAACGAGGAAGCTTGGCGTTCTGTCGAGACGCCATGAGATCTATCTCTGGTTTGCCCCAACGTCGAAGTATTTGGGCAAAGACCTCCGGATGGAGTTCCCACTCCCCCGGATGAAAAGTCTGACGACTTAAGAAATCCGCCTCCCAGTTCTCCACTCCCGGGATGTGGATTGCTGACAGGTGGCAAGAGTGAGACTCTGCCCAGCGAATTATCTTTGATACTTCCATCATAGCTAGGGAGCTTCTTGTCCCTCCCTGATGGTTGATGTAAGCTACAGTCGTGATGTTGTCCGACTGAAACCTGATGAACCCCCGAGTTGTCAACTGGGGCCAAGCCAGGAGGGCATTGAGAACTGCTCTCAATTCCAGAATGTTTATTGGCAGGAGACTCTCCTCCTGACTCCATTGTCCCTGAGCCTTCAGAGAATTCCAGACGGCACCCCAACCTAGAAGGCTGGCGTCTGTTGTTACAATTGTCCAGTCTGGTCTGCTGAATGGCATCCCCCTGGACAGATGTGGCCGAGAAAGCCACCATAGAAGAGAATTTCTGGTCTCTTGATCCAGATTCAGAGAAGGGGATAAGTCTGAGTAATCCCCATTCCACTGACTTAGCATGCACAGTTGCAGTGGTCTGAGGTGTAAGCGTGCAAAGGGTACTATGTCCATTGCCGCTACCATTAAGCCGATTACCTCCATGCATTGAGCCACTGACGGGTGTTGAATGGAATGAAGGGTGCGGCAAGCACTTTGAAGTCTTGTTAGCCTGTCCTCTGTCAGGTAAATCTTCATTTCTACAGAATCTATAAGAGTCCCCAGGAAGGGAACTCTTGTGAGTGGAACGAGTGAACTTTTCTTTTCGTTCACCTTCCATCCATGTGACCTTAGAAATGCCAGTACTAACTCTGTATGAGACTTGGCAGTTTGAAAGCTTGAAGCTTGAATCAGAATGTCGTCTAGGTATGGAGCTACCGAGATTCCCCGCGGTCTTAGTACCGCCAGAAGAGCACCCAGAACCTTTGTGAAGATTCTTGGAGCTGTAGCCAATCCGAATGGAAGAGCCACAAACTGGTAATGCCTGTCTAGGAAGGCAAACCTTAGGTACCGGTAATGATCTTTGTGAATCGGTATGTGAAGGTAGGCATCCTTTAAATCTACAGTGGTCATGTACTGACCCTCTTGGATCATAGGTAAAATTGTCCGAATAGTCTCCATCTTGAACGATGGAACTCTTAGGAATTTGTTTAGGATCTTTAAGTCCAGGATTGGTCTGAAAGTTCCCTCTTTTTTGGGAACCACAAACAGATTTGAGTAAAACCCCTGTCCCTGTTCCGATCGTGGAACAGGATGGATTACTCCCATTAACAAGAGCTCTTGTACGCAGCGTAGAAACGCCTCTTTCTTTGTCTGGATTGTTGACAACCTTGACAGATGAAATCTCTCTCTTGGAGGAGAGTATTTGAAGTCCAGAAGGTATCCCTGAGATATTATCTCTAGCGCCCAGGGATCCTGGACATCTCTTGCCCAAGCCTGGGCGAAGAGAGAAAGTCTGCCCCCCACTAGATCCGATCCCGGATCGGGGGCCCTCAATTCATGCTGTTTTAGGGGCAGCAGCAGGTTTCCTGGTCTGCTTGCCCTTGTTCCAGGACTGGTTAGGTTTCCAGCCTTGTCTGTAGCGAGCAACGGCTCCTTCCTGTTTTGGTGCAGAGGAAGTTGATGCTGCTCCAGCTTTGAAATTACGAAAGGAACGAAAATTAGACTGTCTAGCCTTAGGTTTGGCTTTGTCCTGAGGCAGGGCATGGCCTTTACCTCCTGTAATGTCAGCGATAATCTCTTTCAACCCGGGCCCGAATAAGGTCTGCCCTTTGAAAGGTATATTAAGCAATTTAGACTTAGAAGTAACATCAGCTGACCAGGATTTTAGCCACAGCGCCCTGCGTGCCTGAATGGCGAATCCTGAATTCTTCGCCGTAAGTTTAGTAAGATGTACTACGGCCTCCGAAATGAATGAATTAGCTAGTTTAAGGACTCTAAGCCTGTCCGTAATGTCGTCCAGAGTAGCTGAACTAATGTTCTCTTCCAGAGACTCAATCCAGAATGCCGCTGCAGCCGTGATCGGCGCAATGCATGCAAGGGGTTGCAATATAAAACCTTGTTGAACAAACATTTTCTTAAGGTAACCCTCTAATTTTTTATCCATTGGATCTGAAAAAGCACAGCTATCCTCCACCGGGATAGTGGTACGCTTAGCTAAAGTAGAAACTGCTCCCTCCACCTTAGGGGCCGTTTGCCATAAGTTCCGTGTGGTGGCGTCTATTGGAAACATTTTTCTAAATATCGGAGGGGGTGAGAACGGCACACCGGGTCTATCCCACTCCTTAGTAACAATTTCAGTAAGTCTCTTAGGTATAGGAAAAACCTCAGTACTCGCCGGTACCGCAAAATATTTATCCAACCTACACATTTTCTCTGGTATTGCAACTGTGTTACAATCATTCAGAGCCGCTAACACCTCCCCTAGTAATACACGGAGGTTTTCCAGTTTAAATTTAAAATTTGAAATATCTGAATCCAGTCTGTTTGGATCAGAACCGTCACCCACAGAATGAAGTTCTCCGTCCTCATGTTCTGCCACCTGTGACGCAGTGTCTGACATGGCCCTAATATTATCAGCGCACTCTGTTCTCACCCCAGAGTGATCACGCTTACCTCTTAGTTCTGGTAATTTAGCCAAAACTTCAGTCATAACAGTAGCCATATCCTGTAATGTGATTTGTAATGGCCGCCCAGATGTACTCGGCACTACAATATCACGCACCTCCCGATCGGGAGATGCAGGTACTGACACGTGAGGCGAGTTAGTCGGCATAACTCTCCCCTCGTTGTTTGGTGAAATTTGTTCAATTTGTACAGATTGACTTTTATTTAAAGTAGCATCAATACAGTTAGTACATAAATTTCTATTGGGCTCCACTTTGGCATTGCAACAAATGACACAGGTATCATCCTCTGAATCAGACATGTTTAACACACTAGCAAATAAACTTGCAACTTGGAATACAATTCAATTAGAATAATATTAAAAACGTACTGTGCCTTTAAGAAGCACAGAAAATCTATGACAGTTGAAAATTAATAAATTGAAAACAGTTATAGTGTAAACAACACAACTTTAGCAAAGGTTTAATCCCATTAGCAAAGATAACAAATTCTGAAAGCAGGAAACAAAATACAGAATAAACGTTTTTTATCTCAGTCAACTATAATTCTCACAGCTCTGCTGAGAGAAATTACCTCCCTCAAAATAAGTTTTGAAGACCCCTGAGCTCTGTAGAGATGAACCGGATCATGCAGGAAATACAATGAGCTGCTGACTGAAATATTTGATGCGTAGTAAAAGCGCCAAAAAAATGGCCCCTCCCCCTCACACACAGCAGTGAGAGAGAACAGAAACTGTCAGAAAAAAGATTAAGCAACTGCCAAGTGGAAAAATAGTGCCCAAACATTTATTCACTCAGTACCTCAGCAAATGAAAACGATTTTACATTCCAGCAAAAACGTTAAACATAATTTTTAGTTAATAAACAGCTTTATGTACTTCTTACAGTGTAATTCTAGTGAAGTACCATTCCCCAGAATACTGAAGTGTAAAGTATACATACATGACATTATATCGGTATGGCAGGATTTTCTTATCAATTCCATTGTCAGAAAATAAAAGCTGCTACAAACCTCTATGCAGATTCATCTGCCCGCTGTCCCCTGATCTGAAGTTTACCTCTCCTCAGATGGCCGAGAAACAGCAATATGATCTTAACTACTCCGGCTAAAATCATAGCAAAAACTCTGGTAGATTCTTCTTCAAACTCTGCCAGAGAGGTAATAACACACTCCGGTGCTATTTTAAAATAACAAACTTTTGATTGAAGATATAAAACGAAGTATAATCACCATAGTCCTCTCACACATCCTATCTAGTCGTTGGGTGCAAGAGAATGACTGGGAGTGACGTAGAGGGGAGGAGCTATATGCAGCTCTGCTGGGTGAATCCTCTTGCACTTCCTGTTGGGGAGGAGTAATATCCCAGAAGTAATGATGACCCGTGGACTGATCACACTTAACAGAAGAAAGGGAGGCTTAGCAATATTCAATGTCAAAAACTTTAGTTTAAATAATGTGGACACTGCACACTGAACTTCAAACTCTGGGTTTTAAATTATAGATTTAAATTTGAATTGACCCTTTGACTTCCCGTCAGTCTATATATCCTTCACTTGCTAGGAGGCATCAAGAGGGGTGCCTCCTATTGGTCCCAATTTTAGATGCTAATATATTGACAGAGCACAGGTGGCGCTGCAGCACAGTTTTTCCTTTGACCCATGTACTGCAATGGAGAGAAGCGTTCCTGTACCTGCCTCTCCATAGCTTTACATGGGGGGGAAAATGGTGAGAAAAAAAAAAGTTGGGACTTTTTTTTTTGTTTTAATTAAAATGTAATTAAGCTTTGGCCACATATGGCAGGGTAGGCACTGCCTCCCCTGCCTCCTATGAGTGCACGTCCCTGCACTAGGTTTGGAGAGGTTCTTTCCCTCACATTGACCTGTGGAAAATAATAATAAGAGCAGCAACTTTTATTTACATATTTTTATTTAAATATGAGGGAGGAGGCGCTGTGAGAATTATGTCCCCCAAGTTCCCTTTGCTTAAAAGCCACCAATGCTCTACTGAAGAGACTGAAATGGACTACAGCTACACCCTGGAGTAAAAACAGCACATACTAGTACTAATAAAATAATAAACTCTTAATTAAAGAATCTTTCCAGACACCTAACTTTACCACTTCCTTACACTAACGTAGGCAAAGAGAATGACTGGGGGTTGGATAGAAGGGAGGTGATATTTAACAGCTTTGCTGTGGTGCTCTTTGCCACCTCCTGCTGGGCATGAGTGATATTCCCAATAGTAATTAGATAATCCGTGGACTCATCATGTCATTAGAAAGAAACACACTTTTTCTAACTTTGACCCCCAAAATCTGTTACACATCTACAACCACCAAAAAACACCCATGCTAAATAGTTTCTAAATTGTGTCCTGTGTTTAGAAATACCCAATGTTTATTGGGAAGCTCTGTTTATTCCAAGAAAACTGTTTGTGACAAAAGGTCACAATTTAAGGTTGGTGGAAAGAAGATTTAATCTCCTGCAACGGAAACGTTTTTTCACTGTAAGAGCAATAATTGTGGAACTCATTACCAAAGGAGGTAGTGAATGCCAATACCCTATAATTTAAAAAATGTTTGGATACATTTCTGTCTAGAAACAAAATTCATGGATATGATTGCTAGTATTAAATGGGTCACCTTTTAGTGGGATTATTTAAGTTTAACTGGAGCTTTCTGTAAGTATTTTAGATTTGTATAGGTTGAACTCGATGGACTTCTGTCCTTTTTCAACCTCACCTACTATGTTACTATGTGTGCGTGCACGTGCGCCTGTCCCTTTAAGAAGAGTGCCCCTTTAAAGAGACACTGAACCCAAATATTTTCTTTTGATTCAGATAGATCATGCAATTTTAAGCAACTTTCTAATTTACTCCAATTATCAAATTTTCTTCATTCTCTTGGAATCTCTATTTGAAATGCAAGAATGTAAGTTTAGATGCTGGTCCATTTTTGGTGAATAACCTGGGTTGTTCTTGCTGATTGGTGGATAAATTCACCCACCAATAAAGAAGTGCTGTCCAGGGCCTGAACCAAAAAAAAGCTTAGATGCCTTCTTTTTCAATAAAGATAGCAAGAGAACGAAGAAAATTTGATAATAGGAGTAAATTAGAAAGTTGCTTAAAATTGCATGCTCTATCTGAATCATGAAAGAAAAAAATTGGGTTCAGGGTCCCTTTAAGGCTGTATGCGTTGCATGCGTATACATACTGTTATCGCTCCTTTTTAGACTGTGTGTGTGGTGTGACTTTACCCACTAAAGGTTGTTGTGCCTGATGTCAATCTACCCTTTAAAGTTGCGCTGTGTGAACATTGCTGTGATCTTTCCCTTAACCCCTTAGTGACCAGAGCACTTTTCCATTTGTTGACCGTTTGGGACCAGGGCTATTTTTAAATTTCTGTGGTGTTTGTGTTTAGCTGTAATTTTCCTCTTACTCATTTACTGTACCCACACATATTATATACCATTTTTCTCGCAATTAAATGGACTTTCTAAAGATACCATTATTTTCAGAATATCTTATAATTTACTATAAAAAAAATAATAAAATATGATGAAAAAATGGAAAAAAACACACTTTTCTAACTTTGACCCCCAAAATCTACAGCCACCAAAAAACACCCATGCTAAATAGTTTCTAAATTTTGTCCTGAGTTTAGAAATACAATGTTTACATGTTATTTGCTTTTTTTCAAGTTATAGAGCAATAAGTACAGGTAGAATAAATACAGGTAGAATTTTCTATTTCCAATTTTTTTTATCCAAAATTAGCAATAGTTACATTGGAACACTGATATCTGTCAGGAATCCATGAATAGCCCTTCACATGTATATATATATATATATATATATATATATATATATATATATATATATATATATATATATTAGACAACCCAAAATATTGATCTATGCCCATTTTGGTATATTTCATGCCACCATTTCACTCCGAAATGCGATCAAATAAAAAAAAATTGTTAATTTTTTCACAAACTTTTTCACAAACTTTAGGTATCTCACTGAAATTATTTACAAACAGCCTGTGCAATTATGGCACAAATGGTTGTAAATGTTTCTCTGGGATCCCATTTGTTCAGAAGTAGCAGACATATATGGCTTTGGCGTTGCTTTTTGGTAATTAGAAGGCCGCTAAATGCAGCTGCGCACTACACGTGTATTATGTCCAGCAGTGAAGGGGTTAATTATGTAGCTTGTAGGGTTAATTTTAGCCTCCCATCTGACACATCCCACCCCCTGATTCCTCCCAAACAGCTCTCTTCCTTTCCCCACCCCACAATTGTCCCAACCATGTTAAGTACTGGCAGAAACTAAAATAAATGGCTTTTTTTTTTTTTTTAAATATATATTCAGCAGTGATGGATCCCCCAACCCCCTAATCCCCCCTAAACAGCTCTCTAACCCTCCCCCCTACCTATTTGTACCCAAATCGCCATATAATTAGTTTTTTTTTTTTTTTAAAAATCCACATTTTTCTGTAGTGTAGCTGCCTCCCCTCCATAACCTACCCCCTCCCAGATCCCTGGATAATATTTACCCCCCCCCCCCTCCCTCCATCAATTACACTTCTTATGTTCCATAGTGTAGTGGTCCCACCCGCTCCTGTCCCAGTGCGCGCCCCCGCCCCTGTGCACGCTCCTGGTGCCCCTGCGCACGATCCCGCCCCCTGACATATTTCCCCCAGGGCCGCCTCCCTGGAATGGCTCCCACCCACCAACGATTGGCACCATCGCTGGCCGATGCAGAGAGGGCCACAGAGTGGCCCTCTCTGCATCAGTGGGTAAAAAAGGTATTGCAGTGATGCCTCAATATCGAGGCATCACTGCAATACCTTGAAAGCGGCTGGAAGCGATCACAATCACTTCCACCGATTGAAACCCCACCCCAGAGTACGTGCCAGGCACGTCCTTGGTCACTAACCGACACCCCATGTAGGACGTGCCTGGCACATCCTCGGTCGTTAAGGAGTTAACCCCTTAACGACCAAGGACGTACAGGGTACGTCCTACAAAAAAGTTCAGTTAACAACCAAGGGCGTACCCTGTACGTCCTCAGGGGTTTTAAGCGGTGGAAGCGATCCTGATCGCTTCCAGGCGCTTTCAAGGTATTGCCGTGATGCCTCGATATTGAGCATCACTGCAATACCTTTTTTGGCACACCGATGCAGAGAGAGCCACTCTGTGACCCTCTCTGCATCGGCCAGCGATGGTGCCGATCGTTGGTAGGTGGGAGCCATTGCAGGGAGGCGGGTGGGTGGCTCATTGCTGGCAAACTTCCGGCCAGCAGAGGGAAATGGCTGTCGGGTGTGCACGGGAGTGCATGCGGAGTGTGTGTGTGCATGTGTGCGCGCCGGCGATCTGGCCGTAGTTAAATATTTGAAGTGGTGGGGAAGGATGGTGGGTGGCAAAGGAGGGGGGAATACATTTTCAAAAGGGATCTGGGAGGGGGTATGCAGGGTATGGAGGGGAGCAGCTACACTACAGAAAAAGTGGGGTTTATTTAAAAAAAAGCCACATTTGATTGCAAAGTGGGTACTGGCAGACAGCTGCCAGTACCCAAAATGGTGGCAAATAGTTAGTGGGGGGAGGGTTAGAGAGCTCTTTGGGGGGATCAGGGAGGTTGGGGGCTAAGGGGGGCTAAGGGGGGCTCCTATACAGCAGAATATATATATTTTTTTTTAATTAAAAAATGTAAAAAATACATATTTTAGTACTGGCAGACTTTCTGCCAGTATTTAAAGGGACAGTATACACCAATTTTCATATAACTGCGTGTAATAGACACTACTATAAAAAATAAGATGCACAGATGCTGATATAAAAATCCAGTATAAAACTGTTTTTAAAACTTACTTAGAAGCTCTCAGTTTAGCTTTGTTGAAAAGGTAGCTGGAAAGCCCACTGCAGATGGGAAATAAGACACCCCCTTCTTTTGCATATGAAAAGACCTATTACACAAACAGGAGCAAGCTGGAGTAGGTATCTGATGGTATTCTCCTAAAACTTTGGGGCTTGGTTAGGAGTCTGAAAATCAGAGCAATGTTATTTAAAAATAAGCAAAACTATACATTTAAAAAAAAAAAAAACTTAATGGGCTATATAAATAGATTATCTGCAAAACATTTATGCAAAGAAAAAATGAGTTTATAATGTCCCTTTAAGATGGCGGGGACAATTGTGGGGTGGGGGAGGGAAGAGTGCTGTTTCGGAGGGATCAGGGGGTGGGATGTGTCAGGTGGGAGGCTAATCTCTACACTAAAGCTAAAATGAACCCTTCAAGCTCCCTACAAGCTACCTAATTAACCCCGTTACTGCTGGGCATAATACAAGTGTGGTGCACAGTGGCATTTAGCGGCCTTCTAATTACCAAAAAGCAATATATGTCTGCTATTTATGAACAAAGGGGATCCCAGAGAAGCATTTACAACCATTTGTGCCATAATTGCACAAGCTGTTTGTAAATAATTTCAGTGAGAAACCCAAAGTTAGTGAAAAATTGAACGATTTGTTTTATTTGATCGAATTTGGCGGTGAAATGGTGGCATGAAATATATCAAAATGGGCCTAGATCAATACTTTGGGTTGTCTACTACACTACACTAAAGCTAAAATTAACCCTGCAAGCTCCCTACAAGCTACCTAATTAACCCCTTCACTGCTGGGCCTAATACGAATGTGGTGCGCAGCGGCATTTAGGGCCTTCTAATTACCAAAAAGTAATGCCACAGCCATAAATGTCAGCTATTTCTGAATAAAGAGAATCACAGAGAAGCATTTACAACCATTTTGTGCCATAATTGCACAAGTCGTTTGTAAATAATTTCAGTGAGAAACCAAAAGTTTGTGAAAAAGTGAATGATTTTTTTATTTGATCGCAATTGGCGGTGAAATTGTGGCATGAAATATACCAAAATGGGCCTAGAACAATACTTTGGGTTGTCTACTAAAAAAAAAGATATACATGTCAAGGGATTCCTGACAGATCTCAGAAGTGTTCCAATGTAATTATCGCTAAATTAAAAAAAAAATGGTTTGGAAATAGCAAAGTGCTACTTGTAATTATTGCCCTACAACTTGCAAAAAAAGCAAAGAACATGTAAACATTGAGTATTTATAAACTCAGGACAAAATTTAGAAACTATTTAGCATGGGTGTTTTTGGTGGTTGTAGATGTGCTACAGATTTTGGGGGTCATAGTTAGAAAAAGTGTGTTTTTTTTCCATTTTTTCATCATATTTTATAATGTTTTTATAGTAAATTATAAGATATGATGAAAATAATGGTATCTTTAGAAATTCCATTTAATGGCGAGAAAAACGGTATATTATATGTGTTGGTACAGTAAATCAGTAAGAGGAAAATAGCTAAACACAAACACAGCAGAAATGTAAAAATAGCCTTGGTCCCAAAGGGTCAGATAATGGAAAAGTGCTGTGGTTAAAGGGATATGAAACCCAATTTTTTTTTCTTTAATGATTCAGATAGAGCATGCAATTTTAAGCAACTCTCTAATTTACTCTTATTATCAATTTTTCTCTGTTATCTTGGTATGCTTTGTTGAATGAGCAGCAATACACTACTGGTTTCTAAACAGGGGTCAAGTCGAGCGGGAACGCATGGGAACGGAGTTCCAGCACTATTTTTGCAGGAGGAACTAAGTTCCCTCTAGACAGAGAACACTTCAGTAAACACTTCTGTTGCTGGTGGGAGGAGCTGAAACACAGTCTGATTAGTGGAATAGTGAGATCCTCTAGTAATGGCCAGTAGCACTTCCTACAGTACACTAAATGCAAGCCTGTCAGCGGTCCTGCTGTACGATCACCCTGCACTGTGGGGAACACATGGTGCTTACATTTCTGTGTGGCTTGCTCTGGGGTTATTTAGATCCCCTCCGCAGAAATAGGACTATTGCTTCTGAGACTCTGTGACAGAGGAGGATTCTCAGGCCCAAAAGCAACTATTCAACCCTTCATTGGATTTAATTTGCTTTCATTAACCAAAGTGTATAGATTATATACATATAAATACAGTGTGTGTGTGTGTATATATATATATATATATATATATATACATAAAAAACAAAACAATTTTTATTGTGAGGGGGAGGGTGGAAGTCTTGGTGAGCTCCCACACTTTTTGTTGTAGGACTTGACCCCTGTTTCTAACTGAACACATGGGTGAGCCAATGACAATCGGTATACATATGCAGCCACCAATCAGCAGCTAGAACCTAAGTTCTTTGCTGCAACTGAGCTTTCCTAGATAAACCTTTAAACAAAGGATTACAATAGAAGGAAGCAAATTAAATAATAGAAGTAAATTGGAAAGTTGCTTACAATTGTATTCTCTATCTGAATCATGAAAGAAAAATGTTGTGTTTTCCCTTTCAAGACTGTGCGTGTGGTGCAAGTTGTCCCTTTAAAGGCTGTAAGTGCTGTGTGCGTGTGCGCATATGCCACTGTCCCTTTAATACAATGTCCCTTTAAGGCTGTGAGTGCTGTGTTTGTACGAACACTGACACTGTCCCGTTAAAGCTGTATGTGCTGTATGCAGATGCATACTGTTATCTCTCCCTTTAAGACTGTGCGTGTGGTGTGACTTTACCCACTAAAGGTTGTGTCCTGTCTGCCCCTTTAAGAATGTATGTGTAGGTGTCAAGCTGCCCTTTAAGGTTGTGCTGTGTGAAAATTACTGTGATCTGTCCCTTTAAGACTGTGCATGTGGTGCAAGTTGTCCCTTTAAAGGTGCGCCACTGTCCCTTTAAGACAGCGGCCCTTTAAGGCTGTGTGGATCACGTGCAGATGCATACTGTTATTGCTCCCTTTAAAACTGTGTGTGGTGTGAGATTACCAACTAAAGTTTGTGTGTGCTGCCCCTTTAAGACTGCGTGAGCAGGTGCCAAGCTGCTCTTTATGGTCTCACTGTGTAAACATTACTGTGATCTGTCCCTTTAAGACTTTGTGAGTGTGGTGCTAGTTGAGCCTGGGACATGAAACCCAATTTTTTTATTTCATGATTTAGAAAGAGCATACAATTTTAAACAACTTTCTAATTTACTTCTATTATCTAATTTGTTTTATTCTCTTAAAGGGACAGTAAACCTTAAAAATAATGTTATATCATTCTGCACATAGTGCAGAATGATATAACATTATATTAGCCAAACTTTATAAAACGTAATGTACCCTTTTAATTTTTTAAAAAAAACGCTGTTTTACAGACCCGCTCTCTGTACTCTGCTGAGCGGATCTGTTATATTCACACAGCGCATCAGGCCAGCTGTATAGTCACAGCCCGGCCTGACCGCGCCATAAGACTAAGTGCAGCTCGCTCCTGCTGTAATATAATGTTATATAATTCTGCACTATGTGCAGAATTATATAACATTATTTTGAAGGTTTACTGACACTTTAATATTCTTTGCTGAAAAGCATATCTGGATAGGCTCAGTAGCTGCTGATTGGTTGCTGCACATAGAAGCTTCATGTGATTGGCTCACCCATGTGCATTGCTTTTTCTTCAACTAAGGATATCTAAAAAATGAAACAAAATAAATAAAAGTAAATTGGATTGTTGTTTAAATTTTTATTATCTATCTGAATCATGAAAGAAAAATGTTGGGTTTAGTGTCCCTTTAAAGGCTGTGTGGATTTTTGCCTGTCCCTTTAAGACTGTGTGACAAGGCCCTTTAAGGCTGTTATGTGGGAACTGACTAAACTGTTACAATTCAATGTTTAAAAAGCTGCAGAAATCTATAAAAACATGGCTGAGGGTTTGATACAATATATCCATGTAGGTGAGCAGGGCTGGCTGGGGAAAGTCTATGGGGAAAACAGGGACTTTACACCCCAAAATATGGCTCCCTATTTTGTTCCTGGAGACACAAACGCTGCAGTATTGTCAGTAGTCCTTATCGGAACCCGTATACCAATGTTTGAAGTAAAATAATGCGATGTGGCCGAATAAATTAATTTTTTTACCTTTTTTTTTATAAAAAAAAAGCCAGGTATAGCAACCCTTTACTTTCAATATATAGTTTTATGTTCACCTTTTTAGCACCCCATTTTATTGTCTAAAACTATACTTTGCTGAAAATATTTCACGATTTAAAGCTATTTAAACACGGAACGCTGTGATTTCTGAGAAAAACGTGGGGTGTAAATAATTGTGTGTTAAGTGCACATAATCATGGACGCCATTTTAGTACATCATCGATTGACACTGAAGCTGCCTCAATATAATTAGCACTCTAGTTACCCGTTGAGACATATATTTGGATAAGGGCATCTAGTTATGTAATGTATCGGTATATTAGATTTACATTTCGGCGGCAATTTCCCCGCTCTTTTTCTTCCTTTTTCGATATCTAAGATGGCGCATTGGCGCCAGAAAATCGTTAACTCTTTTGTATAGAAGAAACAACCTCAATCCCACCTACCACCGTGCGCTGTGTTTCAGGTTAGCTAAGTACCGCCCTTCCTTTTTCGCGCGGATTTATCCATCGCTCCTCTATGGGGTGATGTACACTATTCTAAAGGTAACGCTTTACATTTATTAAAAGATAACCATGGCCAGTTTTAGTTTGCTAAACGCTTTAACTGGACTTTCCATAACGCTCGTGACAGTGCAAGAATTCAAACGCCCCTTAAAGTAACTGAATAGAATGGTACACCCTCCCTTACCGCAGTCTTTCTGAATTACGTATTATATGGGCGTGGCAGAACTGTGTATATAAGGTCGTGCTCAGTTCTTGTTGCGCAGTCTGTATTCTTGTTTTCTGTTCGTTGAGATACCGGATTAAAGGTAAGGTTTCAAGGTGCAATGTCGGGGAAACGGGCTCTAGATTTGTATTTTTTTTATTTATTGTGTTTTCCCTGTTATCTAATTATATGGAGATGGTTCCATTGTACTAAATATTTCAAATTAGCACCGTGGGTATTAGCTTGTCCGCATGGAAATAAACGTCGTGGATGAATGTGTAGATCTAATTATAATCACTGGCATAATGGGCCAAATAGTAGGACATTTACATGCTCGAATTATAGGGTTATATTATCGATTACTGTTTTTAACTGGCAAAGTGGTTAAAACTGAACGTTCCGCTCGGGACCGATGGTTTACTAACTGGCCCCAAGCTTGCACCCGCGGCGGATCCAATCGGCAGCTTTGTGTAACTAGGTCTGCTGATTGGATCAGCAACAAACCGCGGATACTAAGCGGAACATCTACTGTGTTGTAATCTCTTTGCGGGGTTAAATACAGACCAAGGTCGACATTTAAAAAGCTATGACTTCAGTGGCCTTAGCTTTGGGAAACGAGTCACTGAATTTTTCAAAATGGCGGATACTGTATAGTAGGGCGTTACCACCACGTGGTGACGCCATTTTCTGTTCTTGACAACTTAAAAGTAATCGCATTCTCTTAATTCTTTGTAGTTCGACATGTCTGCTTCTGATGAAGGAAAACTTTTTATTGGTGGTCTGAGCTTTGACACCAACGAACAAAACTTGGAGACAGTGTTTTGCAAATACGGAGAAATCCAAGAGGGTAAGTCGGCTATAAATATACAGCCTCATTTTGACTGCTTGCCAAAATGTTTGGCTTAATGAATTCTCTCCCTCTAGTGGTGGTCGTTAAGGATCGTGAGACTAAGAGATCAAGAGGGTTTGGCTTTGTTACCTTTCAAAATCCAGAGGATGCTAAAGATGCCATGGCGGCAATGAATGGCAAGGTAAGCAGACTGCTTATTTTCATATGCAAGTAGTTTGTGTTCATGCATACTTTATTGATTTACTTCCATTTTTATATTTATAACTCAAGACATGCTACTAAATCTGCTAGGTCCACTTTAAAAGTAGCTTCCGAAACGTATCATTTGGTGGAAATTATTAATAGTGTATTCAAATCAACATCCATGTTTAAAGGGACTATCAAGCCTTTATTACCCATTTCCCAACTTTGCACAATGAACATTGTTCTATTATACTTTATAACCTTTAAACCTCTAAATGTCTTGTTTCTAAACCACTACAGACAGCCACTTATCACAAAAGGATACTGCTAGCTCATGTGAGCCATATAGATAGTAACATTGTGCTCAGTAGACACAATGAGAAGTCAAGGGCTTTCAACTTCAAGACCTCTATGGTCATGCTTGTTAGGATTTCATAAATTTAATCTGGAACATAGCTTGATGTAGATAGTATATTAAATGTGTTTGAAGGAATTTCTAATAGTTCAGAATTAGTGAAATTTGATTAGAAAATCAGGGATTTGCTAGTTTATAGAAACTGAAATATTTTTATGTCCCTCTATAAAAATGCCTTATTTCCATCGAACGTTATCACTAGTGGCGCTGCATTTGTTTAATCCCCACTAAAGATGTTAACGGTAAACCATCCCTGTAATGCTTTGCTGGTGATACATGTAACTATTAAAATAGCCTTCCATTGGGAGAAAAAACACCTAATTGGAAGGGTTTTCAGATCTTGGTTTGAGTGATTCAGTACTGCTATGTCTGGTTTTCTTTATAGTCTGTTGATGGACGTCAGATCCGTGTTGATCAGGCAGGCAAGTCTTCTGGAGACAGAAGGGGAGGTTACCGAGGAGGTTCATCTGGTGGCAGAGGATTCTTCCGTGGAGGCAGAGGTCGTGGTTAGTCGTTGGCATATTGTCTCTCCCAAAATGTTTTGTTTATTTTACCTGCAAATTTATACTGCAATGCCTTGCCATTAACCCTTTCTTTTTAGTTTTTGAATTGTAAAGCGAACATGGATAAGAGGGGTTGAGTTAGCTGCTCCTGGTAGTTTAGCTATGTAATGATTATTTTTTTTTTTTTTTTAAGTAGCCCTTTTTAGGAATATGCACAGATCTCAACCTGTTTTATGGCCCTTTAACTGTTCCCTTTTGTCTAATGGGTTGTATGTGTAAATCATATTCTAAATATATATTTTATTTTTTAAGGTGGTGGAGACAGAGGTTATGGTGGCAGATTTGACAGTGGCAGCAGAAGTGGAGGATATGGTGGCAGCAGCGGCTCAAGGGATTATTATGGAAGGTAGTGTTTGTTTTTGTTTTGTTTTTTCCACCTTTCCCTCATATCATGTCATTCCTATATCAATTTTTTTTTTTTTTTAAGTAGCAGGAGTCAAGGAGGCTATGGTGACCGATCTGGAGGATCCTACAGAGACAGCTATGACAGTTATAGTAAGTATCGAGTTGGGTATAGTTAGCACTATAGGGAAGATGAAATTGGGTGTGGTTCTTACTGCCAATGTGGACAATATTCATTAGTCGCTATAATGCATGTGTAGGCTGTCAGAAGTTGCTAGCTATCTGAAGTTATGGGAGGAGGGACTTTGTAGGGAAATGGTGGAAATATATGTTCAACTGTGCCTGCTTCTTGTCCTCAGCAAACGAGTAAAATCCATTCCTGACTCAAGATCGTCCTTCCATTGGCTGTATTTATAAAGATTTTTGGAGCTTCGCAGAAACATTATGTAGTACATCTCCTTGTGTTCATTTTTTTTTTTTTTTTAAACTGTCTCGCTTAAGCCTGACACTGACCTGTAATGACAATTTTTATTTTTCCTTTCATACTGTCTTGGTGTGATCATAACATGTCACATCCTGTTCTAAAATTGGGGAATACTCCATGTTCTATGTAAAGTGCATTGTAGGGGAGCTGGATCCCTTTCCCACATGGGTACTGTTCAAGCTTTGAAGCATGAGTCAGACCTGTTCGTGCTCATGTATCTATACAAGCACTCAACTTTGTTCATGTATATAGACTTTGGGGTCAGCAGCCCTGTTTCTTTTGAATGATTCTTTAGTATATCAAAGTGGGGTACAGCTCAGGTGCACTGTATATAGTGGCTAGCCTCCTTGGTATATCTAAAGAATTTCCTGTTCAGAAAATGAAGTTCTTGAAAATGTTTATAATTTTTGTATTTTTTTTTTTTTTAACTTTAAAATTGAGAATGTATGAAGTGTTTAAGGATCTCTTGTATTATACTTTCCTTTGGCTTCACGAAGCCTATTAAAAGACCATCTGAAAAGAACTGCGCTGTTGACATTTACCTTTTGCACAACACAATGGTATAGGGAGGGGTCAAGTAAAATTTTAATGACGTGTCTAGTAGGTTGGGTCTCTTAATTTCTAGGACCACAAGGGTATGAACAATCAGTTGGTATAGAACAGGGGTCAGCAACCTTGCCTTAAGTTTTAGAACTTCATTTCCCATGATGCTTAAAGTGAATGTAAATTTTGATGCTAAAGTTACAGTTTTTAAAAAATAAATTAAAAAAGGGGCACTCTGATCAATTTACATTTCACTCATATGAAAATACAATATTTTTTTAACTTGACAGCTGCTCCAGCTCCCCCCCAGTTGTTGCAAAGCCATTTATGCCACCTGGATCGGTCATCCTATTATGGCTTTCCCCCCGGGGAATCAGTGTCTGATTCAAAGCCGTGATTGGAGGAAGCCAGATTCCTCATTTTAGACACGGGAAGAGGCTTTGCGGTGGAGGAAGCTGGACCAGCTGTCAAGTTTAAAAGGTTATTTATTTTTAATTGAAGTTTTGAAAACCAGACACTTAAGCATCAAAATTTACATTCACTTTAAGTGTTTAACCTGCCTAAGCATCATGGGAAATGTAGTTCTTAAACATCTGGAGAGCCAAGGTTGCTGACCCTTGGTATAGAACATATTAATAAAATGTAAGGTCTAGAACTTTGTAAATGTTTTCCAGATTGTCTAAAACCACCAACTGTTCTAATCTATCAATGGTGAGCTTAAAGGGACACGGCCCAAATTTTCTTTCATGATTCAGAGCATGTAATTTTCTAATTTACTCCTATCACATTTTCCTTATCTTTATTTGTAAAAGCAAGAATGTTAAGTTTAGATGCCGGCCCATTTTGGTAAACAATCTGGGCTCTTGCTGATTGGTGGAACAGCAGCTATGGGGCCTATTTAGATATGCCTTCAACAAAGATTTCAAGAGAATGAAGCAAACTAGGTAATAGAAGTAATTTGGAAAGCTGTTTTAAAATGACATGCTTTCTAAATTCTGAAATAGTGTTTCATGTCTAAATTAGACCTGTCAAAACTACTAAAGTAGCTTTGATAAAGCATATCTAATGTAGAAGTATTCTGCTGCCTTTAAAAAGGATACTAAACATGCAATTTTAGGCAAATTTCTAATTTACACTTTTTATTTTTTGCCATCTTTATTTTAAAAAAAGGCATCTAAGCTAAGGAGCGAGACAATTT
Organism: Bombina bombina; assembly: GCF_027579735.1. Classification (NCBI taxonomy): domain Eukaryota; kingdom Metazoa; phylum Chordata; class Amphibia; order Anura; family Bombinatoridae; genus Bombina; species Bombina bombina. The sequence continues at coordinate 738,092,237 of NC_069500.1, read as the reverse complement.
TAGGTTCCGAACTTGGACTGCACTTATTGGTGCTGTCCAATCAGCAAGCACAACATAGGTTGTGAACCAAAAATGGGCCAGCTTTTAAAATTGCATTCTTGCTTTTCACGTAAAGAAACCAAAAGAATAAAGAAAATTGATAATAGGAGTAAATTAGAAAGTTGATTAAAATTGCATGCTATCAAAAGAAGAAAATGGGTTCAGTGTCCCTTTAACTAATTTGGCTAGACTGGTTCTTAAAGAGATAGAATAGTAAAAATTAAACTTAACGAATTCATAGAGCGTCATTTTAAGACTCTTTTAAATTCACTTCTATTTTCAAATGTGCTTCGTTCTTAGTATCCCTAGTTGAAAAATATGCACATATCATACACCAGTGGGAGCTGCTGCTAATTGGTGCCTGCACACTTGTCTCTTGATTTGGCTAACTAGATCTGTTAAGCTAGCTGCCAATAGTGCAACCCTGTTACTTCAGCAGTGGATAACATAATGAAGCAAACTTGATGATGATAGAAGTTAACTGGAAAGTAGTTAACATTTTGTTTTATCTGAATCATAAAAGATACTTTTTGGTTTTACTATCCCTTATTAACCTGTTACTGTATATGGGGGAGTCTAATGACTTGATCGTGTACTTCGGTAGATGATGAAAAGAATCCATATTGAGCCTATAAATTATGGGCCAGTTGTATAAAAAAAATGCAGTTCCCATTTCCTACTTTTGTGTGTATATAGTGAAATTTGGGTTGGAACAGAAAGCAAAATTGCCGGGTAAAGACGACACTGTGCTTGGCCCACTTTCCCTTTTGCAAATTCTGCAATAAAAAAAAAAAAAATTGGTTTATGCAAATGCAGCCTTTTAAAAGCAGTTTATTGTAAACAATATTACACCTCCCCTTTGGGATGTAGGACAAGTGCAATATGGTTTCTTATGGGGTAACAGATTTAACCATTTTGGTGGGTAGCTGGAAATTTTTTATTAAATAACAACTTATTTTGATAGTGTTAGGTTACCCTCTTAAAGGAACAAGTGTGAAAATGCATTTAAAGTGATGGGTAAATCCTAGTGATTTTGAAACTCTAGGATTTACCAGTACTGCAAATAAAAGGGACTAAGTCCTTAAAGGGACACTGAACCCAATTTATTTTCTTTTGTGATTCAGAGAGCATGCAACTTTCTAATTTACTCCTGTTATCAATTCTTTGTTCTCCTGCTATCTATTTGATAAAGAAGGCATCTAAGTTTTTTTTTTTTTTTTGGTTCATACCTTTTTGGACAGCAATTTTTTATTGGATGAATTTATCCACCAATCAGCAAGAACAATCCAGGTTGTTCACCAAAAATGGGCTGGCATCTAAACTTACATTATTGCATTTCAAATAAAGATATGAAGAAAATTTGATTAATAGGAGTAAATTAGAAAGTTGCTTAAATTCATGCTCTATCTGAATCAAGAGAACAAAATTGGATTCAGTGTCCCTTTAAGTAATGCTGGAAGTTCCTTTATTTGTATGCCGTGCTGAGCACCTCAGGTTACCCACTGCAGAACTCATTTTTTTTTTACTGAGGGGATATTGGCCAATAGCATGCTGGCTATCTAGCATAATGCAAGCTGGGCTGCATGGCTTTTGGCTAAGAGGTGGAAAAATCACCTCACTGAAAAATATTATTCTGCAAGTGGCCTGATGCGCTCACACGGCATACACTACAGGCAAAGGAACTTTCAGCATTAAAGTGATGGTAAACTCACTTTTGTTAATTTACATAGTATGAAAGAACTTAAAATACTAGCATCAATATGCATATATTTAAATTACACACACTCACTATAGCTATTGTTGTACCCATTTTTATGCACCTCTGTTCCCTGCTTCTATACTGCCTCTGTATCTGAATTTTTTATGCTTTAGTGTGACAGGCAGCTGTTACATCCAATAGAAGCTGGCACCATACACCCTATGTTACCTAATGCCAGCACGCTCCCGTGCTGGTAACTTCAAGCCGCATCTGTTTGAGGTAGAACTGCGCAAGTGCAGTTCACTACGCTCTGCGCTGCTTACTCGCAAAAAAAGCAAACACATGTGCCGATCTTGTCCCTGGAGCAAACAGTGAATCTCTACGGTGAAGCAGATTCACTGTTTAAGCAGCGCAAAGAGCTTAGTGAAGTTACCAGCACGGGAGCGTGCTGGCAGTAGGGTAACAGGGCGTATGGTGCAGCTCCTATTGGATGCAACAGCTGCCTGTCAAACGAAAGCATAAACATTTCAGATATGGAGGCAGTATAGAAGCAGGGAACAGAGGCGCATAAAAATGGGTATAACAATAGCTATAGTGTGTAATAAAAATACTAGAATAAATATGCATATATTTAAAAGTGCTTTCATACTACGTAAATTAACGTAAGTGAGTTTACCATCACTTTAAGTATTTTAGTGTCTTTGTTTCATGGATTTAATCAGTTTCAAAATTGCTAGGACTTACCATCACTTAAGACTATTTTGTTTAACCACCTATTTAAGAAACATGCAATTTTTTTTTTTTTTTAAGATCTTATTTCTTGGTAAATTGAGTTAATTTTTACACAAGGTTATGTAAAACAACTTGATCATATTTTGTAAAGTAGGTTTATTGCCTAGTGCTCAAGAAGTCTTAGCTTAGACAGTTTAAAATACTCACCTTCTGAGAATCGTCCGCTAGCATGCAGAAGCCGCAGTTTCCTTGGAGAAGTGAAGTGTTGTGCCTCCTGTGGAGCCTGAGAGGAAAGCTGCTCTTGGCTCGTTCATATGTCGCATTAGTCCGGTAACTTGAGGTAACTCTTTTGCTCATGTCCACATCCTCCTTCCTTGAGAATTTTTGTGCTAGTCTATAATTAGCTAGCATCACTTATGCTAGACGTGCCTGCTATATCCAGCAAAGTTTTTACTTATAGGGTAACACCCATGGCTCATACCTATGTCTAAAACTACCTGTGCTCTTCAAAATTTAGAAGATAACCATGAGGAGCAATAAGCATATATAGCAACACCCACTTTGATTTAAAATGATTTTTTTTTTCATTTTTTTTTTTTTTGGTTTATTAATTTAAATTTTTTTTTCAGGTTAAAAGAAGACTACTTGTGATGTGTTGAAATTCTGTCTCCTGTGTGGAACTCTGATTATCCTGCGTGGGCACATTAGGGGTCAGTACTTACTATAGCTGTAAACTGTATGGTGCAGTCTTTGTCCTTTTTAAAAAAGCCAAAATGATACAAACACTTGCGATTTGAAATATTTTATATTTCAATCTCAAGTCTTTCTAATATACTGTTCCCCTTTTTGTTATTGAGTCTTAAGGTTATGGGCTTTCAATTCTGAGAATTTGGAAGTACGCAGAGGTAGATTTCTCTACCTTAACCTTGCACATGTCCCTATTTGGTCTTTCATAGTACTATGTAAAATTAAGCTTTTTGGCCTCAAGTGGGTTCAGCTTTTATATTATTGTCCCCTCCCCCGACACTTTATAAAAACTAATCTGGACATTAGTCCACACACAGGCCTATTAACTGCAAATTATGCACTTTATACTGAGAGCCAATTAGGGAAAGGCCAGCAGAGGGTTAGCCTTGATTAGTCAATAGGCTGCATTTCAAGTTATGAGAATTGTTAAATGATTTTCAGAGCTAAATTATACTAAAAGGGCAAAATTAATTAAAACCTACTGCAAGTTTATGAATAACTAAACTTTGGGGGGGGGGGTTAACCAAAAGTTGAGGGATGAATAGTGATACTGGAGTTTTCTGCTGTGAACCTTTTTTTTTTTTTTTTTTTTTTTACTTTACAGATGCTGTGCAAGTGACAAGGTGCAAAGTGGAATGATGCACATAGAACATTTGATTGAATGCATTTTCCTATTTTTATTTTTTTTTCAATAAACTTTCTATTTCACATCACAATTGTGTGCAAATCTTTGATGTAAACATGACCAAGTTGCAAAACACTTGAATATCACAACAAATCTATGCTTATATCCAAACTTTTTGGGACCAGAAATGATTTTTATTTCAGAATTTATATCTTTGAAACGGGATAGCTTGGAGAGTGGATGGTTGGGGGGGGGGGGGACACCAAGTGTAAACAAAACCCTTTAAAGGGACGTACAACAAGTTGTGAGACAAAATATATGTACAGGTAGCCCTCCATTTACGTCGGGGTTATGTTCCAGAAGGAATGGTTGTAAATTGAAACCCAGCTTATAGTGTAAGTCAATGGGAAGTTAGGTGTTACGCCAATTTTAAGAGGGGCCTGAAATCTAATAATTTTTAAAGCTTTAAAATGAAGACTTTAAATACTAAACAGTATTATAAACCTAATAAAATCACACAACACAGAATATATAATTAAAATAAGTTAAATGAACAAACATTTGCTAAACAGTATTATAAACCTAATAAAATCTCACAACAGACTTTACTTGCATTTTTCTGCAAAAAGTTATTTCTTTGCATTCCAATCTGGACTGATTTAAAGACAGGAAGATCTTGTTCCTTTGCAAGCTGCTTGATAGGTCTGGTTAAACTGATTAATTTCAGCTTGCTTGGCTTGCATATCTTTGCTGCAACACAAGCTGACAGCTCCACCTACTGGCTATTTTAATAATGCACTGCTCAGTGCTTTTCAATAGCAGTCACATGACTGGAAAAAAAGGTTCTGAAACGTGCAAATTGAAGAGTTTTAAACAGAGGGCCACCTTCTTGCTTTACCTGCAAATTTATACTGCAGTGCCTCGCCATTAACCCTTTCTTAGAGCTTTACAATTCAGAAACTATTAACCTTTCTCTCCCCCCCCCCCCCAACACACACTTCCTATGGCTATATCTATTGTTTTGGTAGAATACAGAAGTGCGCAGGGATTATCTGCTGGAGCATGCCTTGAAGCTGTGAACTCAGGTGAAATACAATGCCTATGTCTAGACACTGATAAGAGGGGTGTGGATTTGGCTTCTCTAGACAGCATAGCTATAATTGATTTTGCTTAGTTTTGAAAATTGTTTTATAAAGGAAATTCTTGCCTGATAAATTTGTTTTTTTACAATACGATGAGTCCACAGATTTCATCCTTGTGGGATATCGTCTCCTGGTCAGCAGGAGGAGGCAAAGAGCGCCACAGCAGAGCTTTATATATATATATATATATATATATATATATATATATATAGAGCTCCTTCCCTTCCACTCCAGTCATTCGACCGAAGTAAGGAAAAGAAAGAAAAAGCCAAGGTGCAGAGGTGACTGAAGTTTAGCAAAAAACAAATACCTGTCTTACAAAAAACGGGGTGGACGTATTGTAAAAGAAACAAATTTATCAGGTAAGAATACATTTCCTTTTCTTTTACAAGAAACAATGAGTCCTCAGATTTTATCCTTACTTGTGGGATACAATACCAAAGCTATAGGACTTGGATGAAAAGGGAGGGACAAGACAGGGAACCTAAACGGAAGGCACCAACTTTCCTCCCAAAAACAGCCTCAGACGAGGCAAAAGTATCGAATTTGGAAAGTGTGAAGAGACGACCAAGTTGCAGCTTTGCAAATCTGTTCAACAGAAGCATCATTTTTGAATGCCCATGAGGAAGTCACAGCCCTAGTCGAATGAGCCGTAATTCGTTCAGGAGGCTGCTGTCCAGCAGTCTCATATGCAAAATGGATGATACTCTTCATCCAAAAAGAAAGCGAGGTAGCCGTAGCTTTCTGACCCCTATGTTTCCCTGAAAAAAAACGACAGATGATTGACGAAAATCCTTAGTTGCTTGCAAGTAGAACTTCAAGGCACTGACCATGTCCAAATTATGTAACAGCCGCTCTTTCTTAGAGAAGGATTAGGACACAAGGAAGGAACAACAATTTCCTGATTAGTATTTTTATTAGAAACAACCTTCCGAAGGAAAACAGGTTTGGTACATAACACCACCTTATCGGAATGGAAAATAAGATAAGGAGAATCACATTGTAATGTGAAAGCTCAGAAACTCTGCTAGCAGAAGAAATAGCAACCAAAAATAAAACTTTCCGAAATAACAACTTAATATCTATGGAATGCATAGGTTCAAACGGAACCCCTTGAAGAACATTAAGAACTAAATTCAAACTCCAAGGAGGAGCAATTGATCTAAACACAGGTCTGATCCTAGTCAGAGCCTGACAAAAAGATTGAACATCTGCCAGACACTTATGTAGCAAAATAGACCAAGCAGAAATCTGTCTCTTTAAGGAACTTGCTGACAATCCTTTCTCCAATCCATCTTGGAGAAAAGACAAAATCCTGGGAATCCTAACCCTACTCCATGAGTAGCCCTTGGATTCGCACCAATAAAGATATTTATGCCATATCTTATGGTAAATCTTTCTAATAACGCTTACGAGCCTGAATCAAGGTATCAATGACCGAATCGGAGAATCCTCGCTTAGATAAAATCAAGCGTTCAATCTCCAAGCAGTTAGCTGCAGAGAAACTAGATTCGGATTATGGAAGGGTCCCTGAATGAGGTCTTTCCTCAATGGAAGCTTCCACGGTGGCTGAGAGGACATGCCCACCAGATCGGCATACCAAGTCGTGTGAGGCCACGCACGAGCGATGAGGATCACTGAAGTCCTCTCCTGATTGACTCGAGCCATCACCCGGGTAAGAGAGCAAATGAAGGGAACACGTAAGCTAGGCTGAACAACCAAGGCACTGCTAAGGCATCTATTAGCTCGGCCTGGGGATCCCTGGACCCGTATCTCGGAAGCTTGGCATTCTGACGAGATGCTATAAGATCCAACTCTGGCCTGCCCCATTTGAGAATCAGGTTGGCAAAAGCCTCCGGATGAAGTTCCCATTCCCCTGGATGAAAAGTCTGCTTAGAAAATCTGCTTCCCAGTTTTCCACACCTGGGATGTGGATCGCCGACAGATAGCAAGAGTGAGCCTCCGCCCACTGAATTATCTTGGCTACCTCTGTCATCGCTAAGGAACTACTTGTTCCTCCCTGATGATTGATGTAAGCTACAGTCGTAATGTCCGACTGGAATCTGATTAATTTGGCCGAAGCTACCTGAGCAAAGCCTGAAGCGCATTGAATATAGCTCTCAACTCTAGGATATTGATGGGAAGTAGAGACTCCAAGTCCATACACCCTGAGCCCTCAGGGAGTTCCAGACTGCTCCCCATCCTATCAGACTGGCGTCTGTTGTCACTATCACCCATGAGGGTCTGCGGAAGCATGTCCCTTAGGACAGATGATCCAGCGACAACCACCATAGAAGAGAGTCCCTTGTCTCCTGATCTAGATCTATTTGAGGAGACAGATTTGTATAATCTCCATTCCACTGTCTGAGCATGCTCAGTTGCAGAGGCCTGAGATGAAAACGAGCAAACGGAATGATGTCCATTGCCGCTACCATCAATCCAATTGCCTCCATGCACTGAGCTACTGACGGCCGAGGATTGGACTGAAGGGTTCGGCATGTTCAGAATTTTTAACTGTCTGACCTCCGTCAAAATGATTTTCATGGATAGAGAGTCGATTAGAGTTCCCAAGAAAGGATCCCTTGTCTGTGGAACTAGCAAACTCTTTTCCAGATTTACTTTTCACCCGTGAGTCTTCAGAAAGGACAGAACAATGTCGGTATGAGACTTTGCCAGTTGATAAGACGACGCCTGGATCAGGATATCGTCCAGATAAGGCGCCACTGCAATGCCCCGCGGTCTTAGAACCGCCAGCAGAGACCCCAGAACCTTTGTGAAAATTCTGGGTGCCGTGGCCAGACCGAAATGAAGGGCAACAACTGAAAATGTCTGTCCAGAAAGGCAAACCTCAGGAACTTGTAATGATCTTTGTGGATAGGAACATGAAGATATGCATCCTTTAGATCCACGGTAGTCATAAATTGACCTTTCTGGATCAATGGAAGAATGGTCCGAATAGTTTCCATCTTGAAGGATGGAACTCTGAGAAACTTGTTTAGACTTTTAAAGTTCTAAAATGGGCCGGAACGTTCCCTCCTTTTTGGGAACTACAAACAGATTGGAATAAAACCCCTGTTCCTGTATTGGAACGGGACATATTACTCCCATGGAAAAGAGGTCTCCTACACAACGTAAGAACGCCTCTCTTTTTATCTGGTCGACAGATAATCGAGAAAGGAACCTTCCTCTGGGGGGAGAATTTCTGAACTCCAACTGATACCCCTGAGACACAATTTCTAGTGTCCAAGGATCCTGAACATCTCTTATCCAAGCCTGGACAAAGTGAGAAAGTCTGCCCCCTACTAGATCCGGTCCCGGATCGGGGGCCGACCCTTCATGCTGACTTGGTAGCAGCAGCAGGCTTCTTGGATTGTTTACCTTTGTTCCAAGACTGGTTGGGTCTACAAGTGGACTTGGCTTGTGAATAATTTCCTTCCTGTTTAGCGGAAGAGGGAACTCCCTTGAAATTTCGAAAAGAGCGAAAATTACTCTGTCGCCCTCTCTGTTTGGACGTTTTATCTTGAGGGAGGAGGTGGCCCTTGCCTCCCGTGATGTCAGAAATAATCTCCTTCAAGTCAGGCCCGAACAGGGTCTTCCCCTTGTAAGGTATAGCCAAAAGCTTAGATTTAGATGACACTTCTGCAGACCAAGATTTTAACCATAAGGCTCTGCTTGCTAAGATGGAAAATCCTGAACTCTTAGCCGCCAATTTGGTTATCTGAAAGGAAGCATCTGTAATAAAAGAATTAGCTAACTTAAAGGCACACTGAACCCAAATTTTTTCTTTCGTGATTCAGATAGAGCACGACATTTTAAGCGACTTTCTAATTTACTCCTATTATCACATTTTCTTCATTCTCTTGGTATCTTTATTTGAAATGCAAGAATGTAAGTTTAGATGCGGCCCATTTTTGGTGAACAACCTGGGTTGTTCTTGCTGATTGGTGGATACATTTATCCACCAATAAAAAAGTGCTCTCCAGAGTGCTGAACTAATAAAAAGCCTAGAAGCCTTCTTTTTCAAATAAAGATAGCAAGAGAACGAAGAAAAATGTATAATAGAAGTAAATTAGAAAGTTGTTTAAAATTGCATGCTCTATCTGAATCACAAAAGAAAAAAATTGGGTTCAGTGTCCCTTTAAGAGCTTTAATTCTATCCTGTATTTGTTCCAAAGAAGTCTCAGTTTTAAGAGACTCTTCTAAGGCATCAAACCAAAAAGCAGCCGCAGTCGTGACTGTAACAATGCAGGCCGCCGGTTACAATAGCAACCCCTGATGAACATAGATCTTTTTGAGGAGACCCTCCAACTTCTTATCCATAGGGTCTTTGAAGACACAACTATCCTCGATAGGAATAGTAGTTTATTTAGCCAAGGTGGAAATAGCTCCCTCCACCTTAGGGATCGTCTGCCAGGAATCCCGAATGGCGTCAGCTATAGGGTACATTTTCTTGAAAACAGGAGAAGGGGAGAACGGAATACCCGGTCTCTCCCATTCCTTAGCAATAATTTCCGAAGTTCTCTTAGGAACAGGGAAAATGCCAGAATAAGAAGGGACCTCTAAATATCTGTCCATCTTACTCAATTTCTCTGGAGGGACCACAATTGAATCACAGTCGTCCAGAGTCACCAAAACCTCCCGGAGTAACAGGCGGAGGTGTTCAAGCTTAAACCTGAAAGACATCACGTCCGAATCTGTCGGGGGCAATACACCTCCTGAGTCAGAAAGTTCCCCCTCAGACAGAGCCTCCATACCCCCCAATTCAGAGCCCTGGGAGGGTACATCGGAAATCGCCATCAAAGCATCAGAAGTCACATGGGCCTCTTTCCTACTGTGTTTGCCTTGCAGTACTGGCAAAGCAGATAACGCCTCTGAAAGAGTAGATGACATAATTGCAGCAATATCCTGCATGGTGAACGCAGCAGACGCAGTTGAAGATCACGGCGTCGCCTGAGCGGGCGTTAAAGGCTGTGACGCTTGGGGAGAAACTTGCGGCATACTCTGAATCTCATCAGTCTGAGAAACATCCTTAGATATACTTTTATTAAAGAAAATCTGCTCGCTAAACTGTAATGCCCTCTCAGTGCATGAGGGACAAAAAGTAACAGGGGGTTCCACATTGGCATTTAAACACAGAACATGTACTGTGTTCAATGTCATCCATGATAACAATGAGCAAAAACAAGATTGGTCGTGGTACTGATAATTATGTGAAAATGCACAACATATAATCAGCCTAATATAACTGATAATAAAAACGAGTGCACTGTGACTTTAAAAAACAAACTTGTTCATGTTTTAAAGCCCAATACTCTATAAATGAAAATAAACAGAGAGGAAACTGCGTTTTTACTATAAAACTCATACACTCTGCAAGTGAACAATGTCTTAGTGAAAAATAAAACACTTGCACTCCGGATAAACAATCGGTCACCTCACCACAGCTCCGCTGCGGCTCCTACCTGTCCCCACGTGACCAAGACAATCCCCTCAAGAGCGGCGTGCCTAAGACCGCTTGTGAGGTTATAGAAACAAGCAGACTTAGGAGCCGTAAGGAACGCTGCTGATCGGATCACTGTCAGAGCAACAACTGCGCGGCTAAGCGCACAAACACGAAGCCTCGCCCTTCGTGGGTGGCAAACAAACGCATCCAGGCAAAAAAGTTACACACTGCCATGCACCTGAGTCCATTAACCGGACTCCAACACCACTCCCAGCGTCAGCCCCATGCTCTATATAGAATCAGTTCATAGAGACTCGTCAGGCAAAAGTCCAGCTTAACTGAACCCCTAAATAAAGATCCCAGCATTTCTAGACTTAGTTTACCAAATGCCAGAATATCCTGAGAAAAACAAATCAATGTGTCGGTTCTCATTCTTTTTCCATAATGAGAACCCACACACTGTCAAAGGGAAAGCCCTTACCCATAGTCCATAGCCCCCAACAGAAAGAGTACAGCCAATTCTGATATATGTTGCAGAGCCCCAGAAATAAGAGACTGCACTTGCCTCTATGCTGAGTAACAGCATGAAAGTCTCACAGTATCAAGAGGTCCTCTCTCCCTCCTGGGGTCCTGTGAAGACAGAAGGGCCTTAGTTAAAATTCTCTTAAGACCATCAACAGAAGGGCAGCACAAGTATGGGAGGCGCAGTGAGGCTAAAACCCCACCAGTTCCCATTGCTTTAAAGCCACCTGTAGTTCTACTCTAGAGGCTGACAAGGAATACGGCTACACCCTATAGTGAAATAGCACACTTTGACACCATTTTAAAAATAATAAACTCTTGATTGAAGAATCTAAACTAACAACTCACTTTACCTCTTCCTATCACTAACACAGGCAAAGAGAATGACGGGTGGGAGGGAAGGGAGGAGCTATATATACAGCTCTGCTGTGGTGCTCTTTGCCTCCTCCTGCTGACCAGGAGGCGATGTCCCACAAGTAAGGATGAAATCCGTGGACTCATTGTATCTTGTAAAAGAAATACCAGCAATTTTTAATATTTCTTTTTTAAGACATGATGAGTCCACGGATCATCTTAAAGGGACATTAAACACTAAATACATGCTAGATAGAATGATGCATTCAAAGAAAAGATTAGTCCATGAATAACATGTAGATTTAGTTTTTAAAGTTTCATTAGTTGTTTAAAAAGTGACAAAATAAGTGTAAAGTTTTAGTGTCTATAAAACACTGGGGGCTGCTATGTTGTAACTTGTGTTACCTTCTCTGCTGTGGCCAATTAGGGACAGTTATAAAAAGGTCACTAGAGTGTGCAACCAATGGTTGTGCTGGATTTAACAGTGTTCTGCACTTCCATTTCTAACAGGAACTGAAAAGCTCACAATTTCAGAATCGAATTACAGGCAAAGAGGACAAAATAAATAATGAAAGTATATTGCAGAGTTGTTTTATATATACAATTTATAATTTTATATTACCATCTCAAAGTGTTTAATGTCCCTTTAATTACTAATGGGATATTCACCTCCTGGTCAGCAGGAGGAGGCAAAGAGCACCACAGCAGAGCTGTTAAATAGCTCTTCCCTCCCACTCCAGTCATTCTCTTTGCCTACGTTAGTGCTAGGAAGAGGTAAAGTTAGGTGTTATTAAAGATTCTATAATTGCTGTGGCATATTTACTTATGCCGGGACACTATTCCCTCTGGTGTGGAGGGTGTATTTAAACAGCCATATGTACAGGCACAGGGCTGAGAGAAGGTTGACCGTTTATGTGTACATGTTTTTTTGGCACAATTTTTCAGGATGGTGGTTGCGGTTCATATTTTTCATTATGCTCCGTTGTTGAGTTCTACGTTATGCCCACGATGGGCGGGGTTATGTTCCGCGCACTGTTTTTCCACATTGCGCAGTCTTCAGCTCACAGAGAGGACGTTCATACACGTGGCTCTGCTACTGCATGGCTTTCTGTTAGTTTAGACAGGCAGTTTCAGAGTTTGTTGTGTTCCGGATCGTTCTGCAATATCATCCGGTCTGACAGCGATCTGTGGGGCAGGTAGGCACCTAAGCAGAGTTGCTGAGGTGTATAGGTATCTTAGTGCATCAGTTTTTAGTATTTTTCTACTGCTTAATTTCCTTTTTTAGCTGTAGTAAAAAAAGAGGAAAAAAGATGACTGTTTGAAATTTAAAGCTACAGTATCGTTTTTTTGTTACAAGTCTTTTATCAGAATTTTTAATATCTTTGTGCATATTCTTGTTCTTCTGTATTACCTAAATTGTTTTTATTGTTCATTACTGTAGCAGTAACGCTATATTATATATAAACAAAATTAAAAAAATTCACTTTTCTTTTTCATGTGATTTGAGACGGACATAGGAGCTGTTCAATCTGGTACTTGCTCTATGTGCTTGAATGTTAGTGTTGAACCACCAATTCCTTTTTGTCCCTCATGTGTTGAGAGGGTTTTGAGTTATAAGGAAAAGATTTTACATGAATAAACCTTTTCTAAGGCGGGTGCTTCCCAGGAGGCTCAGGATGAGACTCAGAGTATGCCGCAGCTTTCTCCCCACATGTCGCAAGAATTAACGCCCGCTCAAGTAGTGCCCTGTACTTTAACCTCTGCTCCAGTTTTATCTGGGGTTTCCTTAAAGGACATAGCAGCAATTATGTCTTCTACGATTTCTGATGAATTTTATGGCAAGACAGGAGGCTTCATATTTTGCATCAAATCTTTACTGAATCCAAACAGCAGCAAAGAAAACATACAGAGAAAAAAAGAATAATAGCATAGAAACAAGACTGCACCAATCAGCACACAGCAGCCTAATAAACTGTAATGAACAAGTCCAGCATTTCCTCTTTTCTTTGCTGCTTCCAGACAGTAGGTCATGTATTCATTTTCCCCTCAAATTGTAATATATTTTGATGATCTTCGCTTAAGATCACTAATCTGTTTATCTGTGTTTTAGAATATACAGTGGGACCTCGGTTAACGCGCGCCTCGGTAAACGAAAAATCGGTTTACGAATTAAAATTTCTGAGAAAAAATGCCTCGGTTTACGAATTTTTCCCGCAATACGAAAAAAAGTGTCCTGGTTTATAGATCCGCCCCCCCTGCCCCATGCGTGATTTGGAGCCATTGGCAGAAGATTTTGAAGCCTTTTGGAGCAGTTTTTGGAGCCTTTTTGGTGCATCTCAAGAAGTGGAAAGGTAGGGAGCTGAGCTTGGTTGTTTGCATGCCTTTTACTGTGTGTTCTGCATTCTGGGGGTGATTTCCATGCCAGCTCATCTGCTGTGCATGGCTGTTACAGCTCATCTGCTGTGCATGCCTGTTACAGCTCATCTGCTGTGCATGCCTGTTACAGCTCATCTGCTGTGCATGCCTGTTACAGCTCATCTGCTGTGCATGCCTGTTACAGCTCATCTGCTGTGCATTCCTGTTACAGCTCATCTGCTGTGCATGCCTGTTACAGCTCATCTGCTGTGCATGGCTGTTACAGCTCATCTGCTGTGCATGCCTGTTACAGCTCATCTGCTGTGCATGCCTGTTACAGCTCATCTGCTGTGCATGCCTGTTACAGCTCATCTGCTGTGCATGCCTGTTACAGCTCATCTGCTGTGCATGCCTGTTACAGCTCATCTGCTGTGCATGCCTGTTACAGCTCATCTGCTGTGCATGCCTGTTACAGCTCATCTGCTGTGCATGCCTGTTACAGCTCATCTGCTGTGCATGCCTGTTACAGCTCATCTGCTGTGCATGCCTGTTACAGCTCATCTGCTGTGCATGCCTGTTACAGCTCATCTGCTGTGCATGCCTGTTACAGCTCATCTGCTGTGCATGCCTTTTAGTGTGGTTTCCATGCCAGCTCATGTGCTGTGCATGCCTTTTTTGCATTGTGGGGTTGTTTTTCCATGCCAGCTCATGTGGGTGTAAAGCATTTTTAATTTTTTTTGCATACTTAGGGACGGTGGTGTCATGGCACCCAAGAAAGCAGCGGAAGCTGGAAAGAGGAAGAAGGAGATGATTCTGCTTGAGGACAAGAAGGAAATCATCAGGAAGCATGAAGGAGGAATGCGATTGACTGACCTTGCCAAAGAGTATGGAAGGAGTGCATCCACAATCGGTACAATCCTAAAAATGAAAGAGAAGATTACTGGGAGAGATGCAGCCAAGGGAGTCACCCGGGTCTCCAAGCAACGGCCACCTGTTCTGGAGGAGGTCGAGAAGTTGCTCCTGCTCTGGATTGAACAGAAGCAGCGTGCAGGGGACTCAGTGACCAAGGCGATCATCTGCGAAAAAGCCAAGACCTTGCATGCTGACCTCCTCAAACAACAGCCAGGAACGTCAGCAGATGCAGAAGGCTTCAAGGCCAGCAGGGGGTGGTTCGAAAGGTTCAAGAACAGATCTGGCATCCACAGTGTGGTCAGGCATGGAGAGGCTGCAAGTTCCGATGTTGCTGCAGCTGAAGATTTTGCTACGGAGTTCCTGGAAGTCATAGTTTCAGAGGGCTACCTTCCTCAGCAGGTCTTCAACTGCGACGAGACTGGACTCTTCTGGAAGAGGATGCCAAAGCGTACCTTCATCACAGAACAGGAGACCTCATTGCCTGGCCACAAGCCGATGAAGGACCGTCTTACCCTCCTGTTCTGCGCCAACGCCAGTGGGGACCTTAAGATCAAGCCCCTGCTTGTCTACCATTCAGAGACCCCACGGGCCTTCAAGAAACACAAGGTGAACAAGGAGCAGTTGAGCGTTTTGTGGCAGTCTAACCCAAAGGCTTGGGTCACACGCCTCTTGTTTGTGAAGTGGGTCAATGCGGTTTTTGGTCCTGCTGTGAAGAAGTACCTTGTGGATAATAACCTGCCACTCAAGGCCATGCTGCTTATGGACAATGCTCCTGCCCATCCTCCAGGCCTCGAGGAAGACTTGCTGGAGGACTTTAATTTCATCAAGGTCATGTTCCTTCCGCCTAACACCACCCCACTACTCCAGCCAATGGACCAGCAGGTCATCTCCAATTTTAAAAAAATCTACACAAGGGAGCTTTTCCAGCGATGCTTTGAGATGACAGATCGCTCAAGCCTCACCCTCCATGAATTTTGGAGAGAGCATTTTGACATTGTGAGCTGTCTGCAGATTATCACCATTGCCTGGGCCGGGGTCAGCCAGACAAACCTAAATTCTGCTTGGCGCAACCTTTGGCCAGACTGTGTTATAAAACCTGCCTCCAGTGCTTCTGCACCTGCACCAGAGTCAACAGTGTTGGAGGAAATTGTTTCCTTGGGGAGGACCATGGGCCTGGAGGTGACTGAGGAGGATGTCTACGAGCTGGTGGAGGAACACAACCGTGACCTAACCACCGAGTAGCTGGTGGAATTGCAGAAGGAGTCGATGGAGGAGCAGATCGCATTTGAGGAGGAGGAGGAAATGAGTGAGGAACAGCTCTCTTCCACGGAACTCAAGGAGGCATGCCAAATGTGGGTAAACCTACAGACTTTTGTACAGCAGCACCACCCAGATAAGGCTCTAGCCCACAGACTTGTGAGCAGTTTTGACACAGACATCATGTCCCCTTTCCGAGGGATGCTTAAAAGGCGCCAGAGGCAGCAGACAATGGAAAGGTTCCTACAAAAACAGCCTAGACATGAAGAAGAACCTGCTTGTGTTAGTGCTGCCCAATTGCCCTCGTCCTCCTCATCTTCCAAACAGTGTTGAAATTGTTTTGCTATTTTCCATGTTTTCCCTGTTGACGTGTTATTTATGTACAGTACAGTTAAAGTGTACTGTACCATGTTACCAACAGTCTGCCATGTTTTAAAAGTTGATGTGTGATGTTTTAAAACATAAAGTTGGATGTTTGAAATATTATGTACAGTATTTATGCCTTTAAAGTGCACTTTATAAAGAGTTTTAAACAGATAAAATACTGTGTTTGACTTTTTTTTCTCACCTCCGGAACGCATTAATTGGTTTTCAATGCATTCCTATGGGAAACCGTGTTTCGGTTTACGAATTTTTCGAAATACGAAACGTCCCGGAGAACGGATTAATTTCGTAAACCGAGGTCCCACTGTACTATAAACCATTATATAGGTTTCTTTCCTAGGTTCTTTAGTCTCTATTCTGTTTATCTTGTTTAAGACTTTCTGTACAACTATTATATATGGTTTCTTTCCTGTTATTTATATTCTTATCCCTTTATGTTTCATATTCTTATCCTATATGTAATTGTTTGTTTTCTATTGGAACAGGCAATAGGTTTACAGCCTGCTTGCCTGCATGATGTTTGTATATTAGGCCGGTTTCCAGGCCTTGTTTCTTTTGTTGCAAAGCTTTATTTAGTACAGTGTGCAGTGTGTGTGTGGCAGTAACCAGGCCTTGTTTCTTTTGTTGCAAAGCTTTATTTAGTACAGTGTGCAGAGTGTGTGTGGCAGTAGCCAGGCCTCATTTCTTTTCTTGCAAAGCTTTATTTAGTACAGTGTGCAGAGTGTGTGTGGCAGTAACCAGGCCTCATTTTTCATAAAACTTCTTTCCATCAGGTGCTGTGCTTAGGACCCCCTTTATTTCTATTGCACATTATATTAAATGTAGACAAGTCTGTATTTACTAAATTTGTTTTCTAGCTTGCCTACAATTAATAGGTTTTTCCTTGTGTGTTGTATTATCTTAGTATAATGTCACCCTTATGGTCTAAGATTATATATAGTAATTTTAGGGCCGTGTCACTCCTTTTCTAGCAGCCCTATCTGAGTGACCTATCTATTTATATAAAAATCTCTCTTACTTAATGATATAAAATCCTTTATTCCTTGCCTTCCAGAGCTTTCATATGGGGGATTTTTAGACTGTTTTAATCTAAGCCCTTTCACTTGTTAGACCCAGGTTTGATGGCCCTCTGGGTCTGACAGAATTAAAAAGTATTTCTTGTTATAGACTATAAAGTATTATAGACTCAGATGCTAATCTAAGGATCCAGTATTAACCTTTTAAAAGCCTGCAGGAATCTGTATGTAGGTGAATATTTGTGTGTGTTTATATATATATATATATATACAGGTCTTTGTGTCTAGATGTACCTATGCACGTTTTTATGTAGGCATATGTAGCTATATTTATGTGTGTGTGCTTGTGTGTATATGTACATATTTATGTGTATGTGTGTTCCTATACATGTTCTTATGTATGCATGTGTAGGTGAATATATGCGTGTGTGTGTATATATATATATATATATATATATATATATTTCTCCAACATTGGTGTGTCCGGTCCATGGCGTCATCCTTACTTGTGGGATATTCTCTTCCCCAACAGGAAATGGCAAAGAGTCCCAGCAAAGCTGGTCACATGATCCCTCCTAGGCTCCGCCCACCCCAGTCATTCTCTTTGCCGTTGCACAGGCAACATCTCCACGGAGATGGTTAAGAGTTTTTTGGTGTTTAAATGTAGTTTTATTCTTCTATCAAGTGTTTGTTATTTTAAAATAGTGCTGGTATGTACTATTTACTCTGAAACAGAAAAGGATGAAGATTTCTGTTTGTAAGAGGAAGATGATTTTAGCAGACAGTAACTAAAATCGATTGCTGTTTCCACACAGGACTGTTGAGATGAAGTAACTTCAGTTGGGGGAAACAGTTAGCAGACTTTTCTGCTTAAGGTATGACTAGCCATATTTCTAACAAGACCATGTAATGCTGGAAGGCTGTCATTTCCCCTCATGGGGACCGGTAAGCCATTTTCTTAGTTAAACATAAAAGAATAAAGGGCTTCAAAAAGGGCTTAAAAACTGGTAGACATTTTTCTGGGCTAAAACAATTGCTTTTCTAGGCATATTATGCAGATTCTAACTAATTATTGGTATTATAATCTTGGGGAACGTTTAGAAAAACGGCAGGCACTGTGTTGGACACCTTTTTCAGATGGGGGCCTTTCTAGTTATAGACAGAGCCTCATTCTGGGACTGTATAGGGGTTAAATGTAAAGGGTTAAAACTCTGAAATTTGGTGTGCAATACTTTTAATGCTTTAAGACAATGTGGTGAAATTTTGGTGAATTTTGAACAATTCCTTCATACTTTTTCACATATTCAGTAATAAAGTGTTTTCAGTTTGAAATTTAAAGAGACAGTAACGGTTTTATTTTAAAACGTTTTTTGTGCTTTGTTGACAAGTTTAAGCCTGTTTAACATGTCTGTACCATCAGATAAGCTATGTTCTATATGTATGAAAGCCAATGTGTCTCCCCATTTAAATTTATGTGATAATTGTGCCATAGTGTCCAAACAAAGTAAGGACAGTAATGCAACAGATAATGATATTGCCCAAGATGATTCCTCAGATGAGGGGAGTAAACATGATACTACATCATCTCCTACTGTGTCTACACCAGTTATGCCCACACAGGAGGCCCCTAGTACATCTAGTGCGCCAATACTTATTACCATGCAACAATTAACGGCTGTAATGGATAACTCCATAGCAAATCTTTTATCCAAAATGCCTACTTATCAGAGAAAGCGCGATTGCTCTGTTTTAAACACTGAAGAGCAAGAGGACGCTGATGATAACTGTTCTGACATACCCTCACACCAATCTCAAGGGGCCATGAGGGAGGTTTTGTCTGATGGAGAAATTTCAGATTCAGGAAAAATTTCTCATCAAGCTGAACCTGATGTTGTGACATTTAAATTTAAATTAGAACATCTCCGCGCACTGCTTAAGGAGGTGTTATCTACTCTGGATGATTGTGACAATTTGGTCATTCCAGAGAAATTATGTAAGATGGACAAGTTCCTAGAGGTTCCGGTGCCCCCGACGCTTTTCCTATACCCAAGCGGGTGGCGGACATAGTAAATAAAGAGTGGGAAAGGCCCGGCATACCTTTTGTTCCCCCCCCTATATTTAAGAAATTATTTCCTATAGTCGACCCCAGAAAGGACTTATGGCAGACAGTCCCCAAGGTCGAGGGGGCGGTTTCTACTCTAAACAAACGCACTACTATTCCTATCGAAGATAGTTGTGCTTTCAAAGATCCTATGGATAAGAAATTAGAGGGTTTGCTTAAAAAGATTTTTGTACAGCAAGGTTACCTTCTGCAACCAATTTCATGCATTGTTCCTGTCACTACGGCAGCGTGTTTCTGGTTCGAGGAACTAGAAAAATCGCTCAGTAAAGAATCTTCGTATGAGGAGGTTATGGACAGAGTTCAAGCACTTAAATTGGCTAACTCTTTTGTTTTAGATGCCGCTTTGCAATTAGCTAGCTAATGCTGTCGTGGCGCGCAGAGTGCTTTGGCTAAAGTCTTGGTCAGCGGATGTGTCTTCCAAGACAAAATTGCTTAACATTCCTTTCAAAGGTAAAACATTATTTGGACCTGATTTGAAAGAGATTATTTCAGACATCACTGGGGGAAAGGGCCACGCCCTCCCACAGGATAGGTCTTTTAAGGCTAATAATAAGCCTAATTTTCATCCCTTTCGCAGAAACGGACCAGTCTCTAATTCTGTATCCTCTAAGCAAGAGGGTAATACTTCACAACCCAAACCAGCCTGGAAACCAATGCAAGGCTGGAACAAGGGTAAGCAGGCCAAGAAGCCTACCACTGCTACCAAAACAGCATGAAGGGATAGCCCCCGATCCGGGACCGGATCTAGTGGGGGGCAGACTTTCTCTCTTTGCTCAGGCTTGGGCAAGAGATGTTCAGGATCCTTGGGCGCTAGAAATAGTTTCTCAAGGTTATCTCCTGGAATTCAAGGAACTACCCCCAAGGGGAAGGTTCCACAGGTCTCAATTATCTTCAAACCAAATAAAGAGACAGGCATTCTTACATTGTGTAGAAGACCTGTTAAAGATGGGAGTGATACATCCAGTTCCAATAAGAGAACAAGGAATGGGATTTTATTCCAATCTGTTCATAGTTCCCAAAAAAGAGGGAACATTCAGACCAATTTTGGATCTAAAGATCCTAAACAAATTTCTCAGGGTACCATCGTTCAAAATGGAAACTATCCGAACGATCCTACCTACTATCCAGGAAAATCAATTTATGACTACCGTGGATTTAAAGGATGCGTACCTACATATTCCTATCCACAAGGAACATCATCAGTTCCTAAGGTTCGCTTTTCTGGACAAGCATTACCAGTTTGTGGCACTTCCATTTGGATTAGCCACTGCTCCAAGGATTTTCACAAAGGTACTAGGGTCCCTTCTAGTGGTTCTAAGACCAAGGGGCATTGCAGTAGTACCTTACTTGGACGACATCCTGATTCAAGCGTCGTCCCTGTCAAAAGCAAAGGCTCATACGGACATCGTCCTAGCCTTTCTCAGATCTCACGGATGGAAGGTGAACAAAGAAAAAAGTTCTCTGTCCCCGTCAACAAGAGTTCCCTTCTTGGGAACAATAATAGATTCCTTAGAAATGAGGATTTTTCTGACAGAGGTCAGAAAATCAAAACTTCTAAGCTCTTGTCAAGTACTTCATTCTGTTCCTCGTCCTTCTATAGCGCAGTGCATGGAAGTAATAGGATTGATGGTTGCAACAATGGACATAGTTCCTTTTGCACGAATTCATCTAAGACCATTACAACTGTGCATGCTCAGACAGTGGAATGGGGATTATACAGACTTGTCTCCGACGATTCAAGTAGATCAAAAGACCAGAGATTCACTCCGTTGGTGGCTGACCCTGGACAATCTGTCACAGGGAATGAGCTTCCGCAGACCAGAGTGGGTCATTGTCACGACCGACGCCAGCCTAGTGGGCTGGGGCGCGGTCTGGGAATCCCTGAAAGCTCAGGGTCTATGGTCTCGGGAAGAGTCTCTTCTCCCGATAAACATTCTGGAACTGAGAGCGATATTCAATGCTCTCAGAGCTTGGCCTCAACTAGCAAAGGCCAAATTCATAAGGTTTCAGTCAGACAACATGACGACCGTTGCATATATCAATCATCAGGGGGGAACAAGGACTTCCCTGGCGATGAAAGAAGTGACCAAGATAATTCAATGGGCAGAGGATCACTCCTGCCACTTGTCTGCGATCCACATCCCAGGAGTGGAAAATTGGGAAGCGGATTTTCTGAGTCGTCAGACATTCCATCCGGGGGAGTGGGAACTCCATCCGGAAATCTTTGCCCAAATAACTCAATTATGGGGCATTCCAGACATGGATCTGATGGCGTCTCGTCAGAACTTCAAGGTTCCTTGCTACGGGTCCAGATCCAGGGATCCCAAGGCGACCCTAGTAGATGCACTAGTAGCACCTTGGACCTTCAACCTAGCTTATGTATTCCCACCGTTTCCTCTCATCCCCAGGCTGGTAGCCAGGATCAATCAGGAGAGGGCCTCGGTGATCTTGATAGCTCCTGCGTGGCCACGCAGGACTTGGTATGCAGACCTGGTGAATATGTCATCGGCTCCACCATGGAAGCTACCTTTGAGACAGGACCTTCTTGTTCAGGGTCCATTCGAACATCCGAATCTGGTTTCCCTCCAACTGACGGCTTGGAGATTGAACGCTTGATTTTATCAAAGCGTGGGTTTTCAGATTCTGTAATAGATACTCTGATTCAGGCTAGAAAGCCTGTAACTAGAAAAATTTACCATAAAAAATGGAAAAAATATATCTGTTGGTGTGAATCTAAAGGATTCCCATGGAACAAGATAAAAATTCCTAAGATTCTATCCTTTCTACAAGAAGGTTTGGAGAAAGGATTATCTGCAAGTTCTCTGAAGGGACAGATCTCTGCTTTATCTGTTTTACTTCACAAAAGACTGGCAGCTGTGCCAGATGTTCAAGCATTTGTTCAGGCTCTGGTTAGGATCAAGCCTGTTTACAGACCTTTGACTCCTCCCTGGAGTCTAAATCTAGTTCTTTCAGTTCTTCAAGGGGTTCCGTTTGAACCCTTACATTCCGTAGATATTAAGTTATTATCTTGGAAAGTTTTGTTTTTGGTTGCAATTTCTTCTGCTAGAAGAGTTTCAGAGTTATCTGCTCTGCAGTGTTCTCCGCCCTATCTGGTGTTCCATGCAGATAAGGTGGTTTTGCGTACTAAGCCTGGTTTTCTTCCGAAAGTTGTTTCCAACAAAAATATTAACCAGGAGATAGTTGTACCTTCTTTGTGTCCGAATCCAGTTTCAAAGAAGGAACGTTTGTTACACAATTTGGACGTAGTCCGTGCTCTAAAATTCTATTTAGAGGCTACTAAAGATTTCAGACAAACATCTTCCTTGTTTGTTGTTTATTCTGGTAAAAGGAGAGGTCAAAAAGCGACTTCTACCTCTCTTTCCTTTTGGCTTAAAAGCATTATCCGATTGGCTTATGAGACTGCCGGACGGCAGCCTCCTGAAAGAATCACAGCTCACTCCACTAGGGCTGTGGCTTCCACATGGGCCTTCAAGAACGAGGCTTCTGTTGACCAGATATGTAAGGCAGCGACTTGGTCTTCACTGCACACTTTTGCCAAATTTTACAAATTTGATACTTTTGCTTCTTCGGAGGCTATTTTTGGGAGAAAGGTTTTGCAAGCCGTGGTGCCTTCCATTTAGGTGACCTGATTTGCTCCCTCCCTTCATCCGTGTCCTAAAGCTTTGGTATTGGTTCCCACAAGTAAGGATGACGCCGTGGACCGGACACACCAATGTTGGAGAAAACAGAATTTATGCTTACCTGATAAATTACTTTCTCCAACGGTGTGTCCGGTCCACGGCCCGCCCTGGTTTTTTAATCAGGTCTGATGAATTATTTTCTCAAACTACAGTCACCACGGTATCATATGGTTTCTCCTATATATATTTCCTCCTGTCCGTCCGTCGAATGACTGGGGTGGGCGGAGCCTAGGAGGGATCATGTGACCAGCTTTGCTGGGACTCTTTGCCATTTCCTGTTGGGGAAGAGAATATCCCACAAGTAAGGATGACGCCGTGGACCGGACACACCGTTGGAGAAAGTAATTTATCAGGTAAGCATAAATTCTGTTATTTCTCTTGTAAGGTGTATCCAGTCCACGGATTCATCCTTTACTTGTCGGATATTCTCCTTCCCAACAGGAAGTGGCAAAGAGAGCACACAGCAGAGCTGTCCATATAGCTCCCCCCCTAGCTCCACCCCCCAGTCATTCTCTTTGCCGGCTCTAAGCAATCGGAAGGGTAAAGTGAATGTGGTGTTAGAATTGTAGTTTTTATTTTCTACAAGCAAGAGTTTGTTATTTTAAATGGTACCGGTGTGTACTATTTACTCTCTAGCAGATAGGAGATGAAGATTTCTGCAGGGAGGAAGATGATTTTAGCATGTTGTAACTAAAATCCACTGCTGTTCCCACACAGGACTGAGGAGTACATGAGAACTTCAGTTGGGGGGAACGGTTTGCAGGTTAGGCTGCAATAAGGTATGTTCAGTCATTTATTTCTAGACAAGACTGTTATAATGCTAGAAAAGACTGTTAATATCCCCATGAGGGAAGGGTAAGCTATATTCAGAGACTAAGTATGGAATTTCAAGCTTACATAACAGGGCTAGTTTATGCTGGTTGACACTACTTAAGGGCAAACGGTTTTTATTGAAAATATCGTTTTTTGAGACACTTTGAAGGTTCCTTTGGGTTTCTTTCAGGGGTTGTTACCCACATGGCTATTATTAAAACACTTGGGAGTGTTTCTTTAGGCCTCACAAGCACCGGAGTGAGGTGGGAGGGGCCTAATTTCGCGCCTCAGATGCGCAGTTATTTTGACTAGAAGTTCAGGCTGTTTTCACATGGAGGGTCCTGCTGCAGTTTGAGGGCCTATAAGAAGCTTTTTTTCCCCACAAATCTGGTCCCTAAGGGCAGGTAGGGCCACAGCAGAGCTGTGGCAAGGTGCTGCAGTTTCTTTAACTGTTTTTTTGGCTTACTGTCGATACGGTTTGGGCATTAAGGGGTTAATCGTTTTTATTGCTAGTTGTGCAATCTTACTAATGCTTTAGGTATAAAAAGGTAGGAAAAGTTTGCTGCATTTTTTCACTGTTTTCCAAAATTGTGTGCCTTTTTTATTTCTTAAAGGCACAGTAACGTTCTTTTCAAAGTGTGTTTTTACTTGATTAAAGTGATTTCCAAGCCTGTTTATGTTACTACTAGTCTGTTAAACATGTCTGACACCAAGGAAAATCCTTGTTCAATGTGTTTAGAAGCCATAGTGGAACCCCCTCTCAGAATGTGTCCCACTTGTACTGATATGTCTATACACTTTAAAGAACATATTGTTGCACTTAAAAATGTGGCCCAAGATGATTCTCAGACAGAAGGTAACGAGGTTAGCCTGTCAACCTCTCCCCAAGTGTCACAACCAGTTACTCCCGCTCAAGCGACGCCTAGCACCTCTAGTGCGTCTAACTCTTTTACCTTGCAAGACTTGGCGGCAGTTATGAATAATACCCTCTCAGTGTTTTTATCTAAACTGCCCGTGTTACCTGCAAAGCGTGATAGCTCTGTTTTAAGAACAGATAATGAGCATTCTGACGCTTTAGTAGCCGTATCCGATATACCCTCACAACACTCTGAAGTGGGGGCGAGGGATGTGCTGTCTGAGGGAGAAATTTCCGATTCAGGAAAGGTTTCTCCTCAGACAGATTCAGATACATTGGCTTTTAAATTTAAACTAGAACACCTCCACTTATTGCTCAGGGAGGTATTAGTTACTCTGGATGACTGCGACCCTATGGTGGTTCCAGAGAAATTGTGTAAAATGGACAAGTACCTAGAAGTTCCTGTTTACACTGATGTGTTCCCGGTCCCTAAGAGGATTGCGGATATTGTTACTAGGGAGTGGGATAGACCAGGTATTCCCTTCGTTCCCCCTCCTGTTTTTAAGAAGATGTTCCCCATATCTAACCCCATGTGGGACTCGTGGCAGACGGTCCCTAAGGTGGAGGGGGCTGTTTCTTCACTTGCTAAACGCACAACTATACCAATTGAAGACAGTTGTGCTTTTAAAGACCCTATGGATAAAAAATTAGAGGGTTTACTTAAGAAAATTTTTGTTCAACAAGGTTTTCTTCTCCAACCTATTGCGTGCATTGTTCCTGTAACCACTGCAGCTGCTTTCTGGTTCGATGAGCTGGAAGATGCGCTCCAGACGGAGACCTCATATGAGGACATTATGGACAGAATTAAGGCTCTTAAGCTGGCTAATTCTTTTATCACAGATGCCGCTTTCCAACTAGCTAAGTTAGCGGCAAAGAATTCAGGTTTCGCCATTTTGGCACGCAGGGCGCTGTGGCTAAAGTCCTGGTCGGCCGATGTGTAGTCAAAATCCAAACTATTGAACATCCCTTTCAAAGGAAAGACCCTTTTCGGGCCTGAATTGAAAGAGATTATTTCAGAAATCACTGGGGGAAAAGGCCATGCTCTCCCCCAGGACAAGTCCTTCAAGACAAAGAACAAACAAAATAATTTTCGTTCCTTTCGAAATTTCAGGAGCGGTCTTGCTTCATCCTCCCCTGCTACAAAGCAAGAGGGTAACACTTCACAACCCAGGGCAGCCTGAAAACCTTACCAGGGCTGGAACAAGGGTAAACAGGCCAAGAAGCCTGCAGCTGCCTCCAAGACAGCATGATGGGGTAGCCCCAGATCCGGGACCAGATCTAGTAGGGGGCAGACTCTCTCTCTTCGCTCAGGCCTGGGCAAGAGATGTACACGATCCCTGGGCCTTAGAGATTGTATCCCAGGGATATCTTCTAGAATTCAAGGACTCCCCTCCAAGGGGAAGGCTCCACATTTCTCGTCTGTCTTCAGACCAGACAAAGAAAGAGGCGTTCTTACGCTGTGTAGAAGACCTACATACAATGTGAGTGATCCACCCAGTTCCAACTGCGGAACAAGGGCTGGGTTTTTACTCAAACCTGTTTGTGGTTCCAAAGAAAAAAGGAACTTTCAGACCAATCCTGGATCTCAAAATTCTAAACAAATTCCTTATAGTCCCATCATTCAAGATGGAGACCATTCGGACAATCTTACCAATGATCCAGGAGGGTCAATATATGACTACCGCGGATCTAAAGGATGAGTATCTGCACATTCCTATCCACAAAGATCATCACCAATTTCTCAGGTTCGCCTTTCTGGACAAGCATTATCAGTTTGTGGCTCTTCCTTTCGGGTTGGCCACTGCTCCCAGAATTTTCACAAAGGTGCTAGGGTCCCTCCTGGCGGTACTAAGACCGCGGGGCATAGCAGTGGCACCTTATCTAGACGACATCTTAATTCAGGCGTCGACTTTCCAAAGAGCCAAGTCTCACACGGAAATTGTAGTGGCCTTTCTGAGGTCTCACGGGTGGAAGGTGAACATCAAAAAGAGTTCTCTCTCCCCCCTCACAAGAGTTCCCTTCCTAGGAACCCTAATAGACTCGGTAGAAATTAAAATATTTCTGACGGAGGTCAGAAAGTTAAAACTCTTAACTACTTGCCGAGCTCTTCATTCCATTCCTCGGCCATCTGTAGCTCAGTGCATGGAGACAATCGGACTAATGGTAGCGGCAATGGACATAGTCTCTTTTGCATGGATACACCTCAGACCACTGCAACTATGCATGCTCAAACAGTGGAATGGGGATTATGCAGATTTGTCTCCTCAAATACAGTTGGACCAGGGGACCAGAGATTCTCTTCTCTGGTAGTTGTCTCAGGATCACCTGTCTTAGGGAATGTGTTTCCGCAGACCAGAGTGGATCATCGTTACGACCGACGCCAGTCTGTTGGGCTGGGGTGCAGTCTGGGACTCCCTGAAAGCTCAGGGCTTATGGTCTCGGGAAGAAGCTCTTCTCCCGATAAACATTCTGGAACTGAGGGTGATATTCAACGCGCTTCAGGCATGGCCTCGGCTAGCTGCGGCCAAATTCATCACATTTCAGTCGGACAACATCACGACTGTAGCTTACGTCAATCATCAAGGCGGAACAAGGAGTTCCCTAGCAATGATGGAAGTAACCAAAATAATCAGATGGGCGGAGGATCACTCTTGCCATCTCTCAGCAATTCACATCCCAGGAGTAGACAACTGGGAGGCGGATTTTCTAAGTCGTCAGACTTTTCACCCGGGGGAGTGGGAACTCTACCCGGAGGTATTTGCCCAGCTGACTCAGCTATGGGGCACTCTAGAATTGGATCTGATGGCATCCTGTCAGAACACCAAACTTCCTCTTTATGGGTCCAGGTCCCGGGATCCTTAGGCGGTGCTGATAGATTCTCTAGCAGCGCCTTGGTCCTTCAATCTGGCCTGTGTTTTTCCACCGTTTCCTCTCCTCCCTCATCTGGTTGCCAGAATCAAGCAGGAGAGGGCTTAGGTGATTCTAATAGCGCCTGCGTGGCCACGCAGGACCTGGTATGCAGACCTAGTGGACATGTCATCTGTGCCACCATGGACACTACCAATGAGGCAGGACCTTCTGATACAAGGTCCTTTCAAACATCCAAATCTAATTTCTCTGCGTCTGACTGCTTGGAGATTGAACGCCTAATTCTATCAAAGCGTGGTTTCTCTGAGTTGGTTATTGATACCCTGATTCAGGCTAGAAAGCCTGTCACCAGGAAAATCTTCCATAAGATTTGGCGAAAATATCTTTTTTGGTGCGAATCCAAGGGTTACTCATGGAGTAAGGTTAGGATTCCCAGATTTTTGTCCTTTCTCCAAGACAGATTGGAGAAAGGATTATCAGCTAGTTCCTTAAGGGGACAGATATCTGCTTTGTCTATTCTTTTTCACAAACGTCTGGCAGAGGTACCGACGTTCAAACGTTTAGTCAGGCTTTAGTCAGAATCAAGCCTGTTTATAGATCTGTGGCTCCGCCATGGAGTCTGAATTTAGTTCTTTCAGTTCTGCAAGGGGTTCCGTTTGAACCTTTACATTCCATAGATATTAAGCTTTTATCTTGGAAAGTTTTGTTTTTGGTAGCTATCTCTTCTGCTCGAAGAGTTTCAGAGTTATCTGCTTTACAGTGTGATTCACCTTACCTGGTGTTCCATGCAGATAAGGTAGTTTTGCGTACCTTTCATAATATCAGTATCTCTTTACAGCCTGTCCCTTTAATTATGCCTGTTGTGTTCCTTTATAAGCATCCTAGCTCATTTGCTCATTGCTTGTTATTGAGGAACCTCCCCTGGTTTCACTTGAGCCACTTACTGCTTTTTTCAGCTGCTTCCTGCAGCACTACCTGGAAGTCTGCCTACAGATTCAGTGTGCACCTGGACGCCTCCCCTATTCAGACTGGAGCTTTGCAGACAAACAGAAGCCTGCTGTTCTTTGGTCACAAAACATCCTTTTTGTCAGCAGATTCCAGTAAGTACTTACTGCATTACCATTCTACTACAGACTGTTGCTGTTTGAAGTCTCACTTTACTCAGTTGTTCCAGCTTCTGTTACTTTAACCAAGACTTTGTTTATCCTGCATGTGATTGAGGAATTGAAACAACCAGTTTACAAGTTCCTTTGCTTAATGCTCTTATTTTTTCTTTATGCTGTTAACATTGATGTAGCAAATTATCAGCATCATTTTCTGAGTCCACACTGTGATTATTACATTTGCAAATGTTACATTGTGATCAATTACTAACCACTATATTAAGAATGTAATGTTAAAGTTAAACTTACATTCTGATAATGTGGGATATAAAAAGTCTGCAGTTAGTTTTTATTTCAAAACAGTATGTGAAGTAAAACTTAAGCAGAAACAACACTACTTAATTTTTTCTATATATTTGACTAAATCTGCACATTTGATTCTTTTACCTAAGGAACAATTCTGATTATCAGCAGCTGTGACAGAATAACAAGCCTGAAAATGGATCAATCAGATTTGCCCACACATGTATACAATCTCTCACAGAGAGTAGATCAACTTTCTCAAGGTTTAAGAGAGTTGCAATTAGAAAATCAGACATTACGAGACATTATAAAAGATACTGCAGCTCCTAAACAGGTTACTATAGATTCAACAAATGAGCCTATTGTATCACCTCCAGAAACATTTTCTGGCGATAGAAGTCAGTTCCGTGACTTTAAGAATGCATGTTACCTTTTATTCACTTTAAGACCAAAAACATACACTACTGACAAACAAAGAGTATTGACAGTTATTTCTTATCTCAGAGCAGAGCCTAGAACCTGGGCCAACTCTTATTTTGAGCAAAATGACCCCATATTAGATAACTTAGAAGCTTTTTTCCACGCCATGGCTTTATTGTATGATGATCCGTGCAAACAACTCACATCAGAAAATTCAATGAGAGCTCTTAAACAGGGAAAGAGGCCTGTAGAGGACTATATAGCCGAATTTAAAAGGGTTTCAAAAGATTCGCAGTGGAATGACATCTCACTTAGAAACCAATTTAGACTAGGATTATCAGAAGCCCTGAAAGATGAGCTATCTAGAATAGACATACCAGAAAGTCTGGATAATTTAATGTCTTTGTCAATTAATATTGACAGATGTTTAAGGGAACGAAAGAAGGAAAGATATAATTCAGATCCAATAATAAAGGAATCCTATCAACCTTATAAAGTTACAGAAGAACCAATGGAAATTGGTGTAATCAGGGGACCTTTAAGCCCTGAAGAGAAAAAGAGGAGAAGGGAAAATAACCTCTGTCTTTATTGCGCATCTAAAGAACATGAAGTAAAAGACTGCCCTAACCTTACCAAGATAAAAAGAGGTAAGAACTATAACTTCAGTACTACTTCTGACATAAGTTTTGATAAACCATCTTACTGTCATTTACTTGTTTCCTTATAGTGGGGCTCAAAAGAGATTATGTTGAAGGCACTCGTTGATTCCGGTGCTTCAAGCAACTTTATTGATTTAGATGTGGTGTATAGGAATGAAATAGCATTAAAGAAAAAACAAAAATCATACGTGTTACGTGTTTTTGATGGTAGTCAAATTTCTAACGGTCCAATCACACATCAAACAACACCTATTATTATGGTTACACATGGGGGACATAAAGAACATATTTCATTCGACGTAACACCATCACCTCTATTTCCATTAATCTTAGGCTTACCTTGGTTACAACAACACCAACCTAGCATTGATTGGCAAACACTTAGTACACAATTCCAATCTCATTATTGTAAGCAACATTGTTTACCAAAACAAATATACTCACATATAAATAATCTGACCACAACAAAGAATCAAGTTGGAAAATTACAACACCCAGTACCTGAAATCTATTCCCAATTTCAGGATGTATTTGATAAAAAGGAAGCGGAAACTTTACCACCGCATAGGACTTACGATTGTCCAATAGATCTCCTTCCTGGGTCACCAATACCTTTTGGTCACATTTATCCACTATCTCAGCCTGAGCTACAGCACTTAAAACAATATCTAGATGAGAATCTAAAAAAGGGCTTTAAAAGAGCTTCCACTTCGCCAGCAGCTTCTGGAATGTTTTTTGTGCGCAATAAAGATGGAACACTTAGACCAATTGTTGATTACCGACAGCTCAATAAGATTACAATTAAAAATAGATACCCATTACCTTTGATAACTGAATTAATTGAAAGGTTGGGTAAGGCATCTATTTATACTAAACTAGATTTGAGGGGCGCATATAACTTAATCCGCATAAGGAAAGGGGACGAATGGCTCACAGCGTTCCGTACCAGATATGGTTTGTACGAGTACACTGTGATGCCATTCGGGCCTCTGCAATGCCCCAGCAACCTTTCAACATTTTATTAATGAGGTTTTCCGTGATTTACTCGATGTTTGTGTAATCATCTACTTGGATGACATCCTAATTTACTCAAAATCCTTGCAAGAACACATAAAACATGTAACTACAGTACTAACCAGATTAAGAGAGAATCATCTCTATGCAAAACCAGAAAAATGTACATTTCATACCCAAGATATATCATTCCTTGGTTACAGAATTACAGCAGATGGTATCAATATGGAAGATACTAAGATATCCTCCATTACAAATTGGCTGCAACCAACCAATGTAAAAGAACTTCAAAGTTTCTTAGGATTTTCAAATTTTTATAGAAAATGTATTAAAAAATTTTCTTCTATAGTGAAACCTCTCACAAGGCTTACAGGAAAAGGGACACCTTTTGTTTGGACTCTGCATGCACAACAAGCATTTAATTTACTAAAAGAATGTTTCACAACTGCACCAATACTTCATTTCCCAGATCCTACAAAACAGTACATCCTAGAAGTTGATGCATCGGAGTATGCAATAGGTGCCATCCTATCTCAAAGGACAAGTTTAACAGAACCCGTTCATCCGGTTGCTTATTACTCACGATCTTTAACACCTCCAGAAATTAACTATCCAATAGGGGAAAAAGAACTCCTATCGATCAAATCAGCTTTCGAACATTGGAGGCACTTGTTGGAGGGTACAGATATACCAATTCTTGTATATACTGACCACAAGAACCTAGAGTATTTGCAGACTAACCGCACGTTGTCATC
Source organism: Bombina bombina (assembly GCF_027579735.1). Taxonomy (NCBI): domain Eukaryota; kingdom Metazoa; phylum Chordata; class Amphibia; order Anura; family Bombinatoridae; genus Bombina; species Bombina bombina. The sequence continues at coordinate 738,060,336 of NC_069500.1, read as the reverse complement.
AAGACAACTCAGATGGAGTCTGTATTTCTCTAGGTTTAACTTCTATATACAATACAGACCTGGATCACGTAACGGGAAAGCAGATGCTCTGTCAAGACAGAGAACACCCCCTAACCATATTGAACCACAGAGAACTGTTCTATCTCCAGGAAATTTCATCTCCTGCATACAACCTTTTAAACACAAGAATTAAAGGATGCTCAAAGCAGGTATGTTAATACAAATAAATATAATCTCATAAAACATCCAGATGGTTTATATTATTTTGAGAATCTCTTGTATATACCACCAACTTTACAAAAGGTAATTCTACAACAAAACCATCACTCAGTCCTTAATGCACATCCTGGAATACAAAATACATATGATTTGATTAAAAGGAAATTTTGGTGGCCTAAGATGTGGAGCTCAATAGAGGATTACGTTAAAACTTGTACTTTATGTGTTCAAAACAAAAAGGATCATAAAAAACCTTATGGATATTTACTGTCATTACCGATACCCGATCGGGTCGCTATGGATTTCATAGTAGAGTTGCCTAAATCAAAGACTTATACTACAATTTTAGTAGTTATCGATTTATTTACTAAGATGGCACATTTCTTGCCCATACAAGCTTTACCCACTGCATCTCAAACCGCGGAGTTGTTTTTATCACACATTGTAAAATTACATGGACTACCAACAAGTATTCTCACAGACCGTGGTAGCCAATTCACATCTAAATTTTGGCAATCCTTATGTGACAAATTGAATATCACAAGGAAACTTACAACATCATATCATCCGCAAACGAATGGCCAATGTGAACGCACCAACCAAACTTTAGAACAATATTTACGTGTTTTCTGTTCACAGCAACAAGATAAATGGGCTGAATATTTGGCAACTGCTGAGTTTGCCTATAATAACACCAAAAGTGATTCCACCCAGCTTTCCCCCTTTTTCGCCAATTATGGATTTCATCCTACTTATGATCTCCTACCCAATATGCATGCTCAATGTCCTACTGTTAACGACTTAGTTAATTTCATCGCTCAAAATTTTAAATTATTACAGGATAATATCACCCGGGCTCAATCCCGCCATCAACACTACTACAATTTACGCCGGCGACCAGCTCCAGATTACAAGGTCGGGGATTTGGTCTGGTTATCCACCCGTCACATACGAATACCAGCTACGAAAGCCAAATTCAACCAGTTGTATATAGGGCCATTTCCCATAGAAAAAATCATTAACTCCAACGCTGTTGTACTACGGTTACCAGAAAGGTATCGCATACACCCTTCATTCCACGTTGCCATGATTAAACCTTATACTTCTGTCCGATCTGTTCCATCATCCATTCCGGATTCGGTTCAGTCCCTATCTGACGAAGAGGAGTGGTCTCTGAAATTCTGGATTCTAGAGTGTTTCGGGGTGTACTTCAGTATTTAGTCCATTGGGAGGGGTATTCGCATGAGGAGGATTCTTGGGAGCCTGCCACTAACATTTCTGCCCCTCGTTTGGTCTCGCTTTTTCATTGGAGACATCCTGAGAGACCCTCTTTCTGAATCGTCTCCTGGACATAAAACCTGGAGGTTTTCCTTGTGTGGGGGACCTGTCATAATATCAGTATCTCTTTACAGCTTGTCCCTTTAATTATGCCTGTTGTGTTCCTTTATAAGCATCCTAGCTCCTTTGCTCATTGCTTGTTATTGAGGAACCTCCCCTGGTTTCAATTGAGCCACTTACTGCTTTGTTCAGCTGCTTCCTGCAGCACTACCTGGAAGTCTGCCTACAGATTCAGTGTGCACCTGGACGCCTCCCCTATTCAGACTGGAGCTTTGCAGACAAACAGAAGCCTGCTGTTCTTTGGTCACAAAACATCCTTTTTGTCAGCAGATTCCAGTAAGTACTTACTGCATTACCATTCTACTACAGACTGTTGCTGTTTGAAGTCTCACTTTACTCAGTTGTTCCAGCTTCTGTTACTTTAACCAAGACTTTGTTTATCCTGCATGTGATTGAGGAATTGAAACAACCAGTTTACAAGTTCCTTTGCTTAATGCTCTTATTTTTTCTTTATGCTGTTAACATTGATGTAGCAAATTATCAGCATCATTTTCTGAGTCCACACTGTGATTATTACATTTGCAAATGTTACATTGTGATCAATTACTAACCACTATATTAAGAATGTAATGTTAAAGTTAAACTTACATTCTGATAATGTGGGATATAAAAAGTCTGCAGTTAGTTTTTATTTCAAAACAGTATGTGAAGTAAAACTTAAGCAGAAACAACACTACTTAATTTTTTCTATATATTTGACTAAATATGCACATTTGATTCTTTTACCTAAGGAACAATTCTGATTATCAGCAGCTGTGACAGTACCAAACCCGCTTTTCTTCCTAAGGTTGTGTCTAATAAGAATATTAATCAGGAAATTGTTGTTCCTTCTCTGTGTCCTAATCCTTCGTCGAAGAAGGAACGTCTGTTACACAATCTTGATGTGGTTCGTGCTTTAAAGTTCTATTTACAAGCAACTAAGGATTTCAGACAAACAACTTTTTGTTTGTTATCTATTCTGGTAAGAGGAGAGGTCAGAAGGTGACCGCTACCTCTCTTTCCTTTTGGCTGAAAAGCATCATCCGTTTGGCCTATGAGACTGCTGGCCAGCAGCCTCCTGAAACAACTACTGCTCATTCTACCAGAGCAGTGGCTTCCACATGGGCTTTTAAAAATGAGGCTTCTGTTGAACAGATTTGTAAGGCAGCGACTTGGTCTTCGCAGCATACTTTTTCCAAATTTTCCAAATTCGATACTTTTTCTTCTTCGGAGGCTATTTTTGTTAGAAAGGTTTTACAAGCAGTGGTGCCTTCCGTTTTAGGTACCTGTCTTGTTCCCTCCCTTCATCCGTGTCCTAAAGCTTTGGTATTGGTATCCCACAAGTAAAGGATGAATCCGTGGACTGGATACACCTTACAAGAGAAAACAGAATTTATGCTTACCTGATAAATTTATTTCTCTTGTGGTGTATCCAGTCCACGGCCCGCCCTGTCATTTTAAGACAGGTGGTTTTTATTTTTAAACTACAGTCACCACTGCACCCTATGGTTTCTCCTTTTTCTTCCTAACCTTCGGTCGAATGACTGGGGGGTGGAGCTAGAGGGGGAGCTATATGGACAGCTCTGCTGTGTGCTCTCTTTGGCACTTCCTGTTGGGAAGGAGAATATCCCACAAGTAAAGGATGAATCCGTGGACTGGATACACCACAAGAGAAATAAATTTATCAGGTAAGCATAAATTCTGTTTTATATATATATATATATATATATATATATATATATATACATGTCTAGGTGTATACATGTACATGTTTTTATATATACATATGTATGTATATATACGTGTGTATTTTGTCTCTTATGGATTGGTTTGGAGTATATAGGAGCTTGTTTCACTTAAATAGTAATATACGTCCAGAAGTTAATGCCACTTGTCATTGTTTTTTATGCACATATATAAGGCTTCATTTTGGAAGCTTGTATTGCACAGGCTATTCAGTCTAAATTGCTCTTAATACATCTCTATCAGAGCGCAGTTTTAAATTCCATTCAAATTTTCCATAATATATATATATATATATATATATATATATATATATATATATATATGCACATTTAGCTGCTTCATATTCAGCTGCTTCAGGTTTATTGAATATAGGGAGATTATCATGTATTAGGCTATATATTTAAACCTATATTAGGGCTTTATGAGCCTATAGTATAAGTTCTTTGGCCTGTTTTCAGGCTATATATCTTAGGCTATATTTATATAGTAATTTTAGCCAGTATTATGGCTATATTAGATATAAGCCGGTATATAAGGTTTTCCTTAATATAGTAGATCTGCCTAATTGAGGCTTCATTGTATAATAAGCTTGTATTAGGATACTTTGAATATAAGTATATTAGGCTATATTATATAAATGAACCCTTATTAAAGGGACACTCCACCAGAATTTTTATTGTTTAAAAAGATAGATAATCCCTTTACTACCCATTCCCCAGTTTTGCATATCCAGCACAGTTATGTTAATATATGTTTTACCTCTGTGATTACCTTGTATCTCGACCTCTGCAGACTGCCCCTTATCTCAGTGCTTTTGACTGACATGCAGTTTAGCCAATCAGTGCAGACTCCTAAATAACTCCACGGGAGTGAGCACAATGTCATCTATATTACACACATGAACTAGTACTGTCTAACTAAGGTTATTTTGTTTTTTAGTATTTTGGCCTGTATTAAAGGATTACTGTAGTTTTATTCTTGGCATATATAATAATTATATAAATTGGGTTATAATGTTCAAATAAATAATTTGCACCTACTTGCAGTTTCAAACGATCCTTCTAATATATATAAAAATTTGGTTTTAAAATCTTCTAATGACGTAGGCTAAGACAGCCCACAACCAATAATATTCAGCTTTTATGAATCAAATTAAAATGTTTAGACAGCATCTCGCGCATGCGCAATCTGATCCGAGCTATAAAAAATTATTTCTTTCTTATGCCCACACAATAATAAGTTGCTCATTAATGCTAGGGAGATTCTATATGTGAACAGCACTCATATTATTAGCGCAGCTCCGTCACCCGCTCTGCAATTTCAATACAGAGACGTATTCTCTGACGTGTCAAAACCTTGCGCAGGCACCTAGCGGATAATGTCTGCATATTGGTACCTGGGTTCTCATGCAAGATAGGGCTAGGTGATCAGGTACCCACGGAGTGGGTTTAGAAATCAGGATTACTTTGTGAATCAATTGCAAACAGTAAGTTATTACAAAGTATGTGACATTAATAAGTGTCTTAATTTTAAACATTTTATCTATTTGGTTTTTTTTTTGTTTTTTTTTTTAGTTCAGTGTCCCTTTAAAGGGACATTGAACACTTTGAGATAATAATATAAAATGATAAATCATTTATAAATAAAATAAAAAAGTCTGCTATATACTTTAATTGTTTATTTTGTCCCCCTTTCCTGTAATTCCATTCTGAAATTCTGAGTTTTTCAGTTCCTGTTAGAATTGGAAGTGCATTACACTGTTATATTCCACACAGTCATTGACTGCACACTCTAGTGACCTATTTAAAACTGTCCCTAATTGGGCACAGCAGAGAAGGTAACCTAAGTTACAACATGACAGCTTCCATTGTTTTATAGGCACTAAAACATTACACTTATTTTGTCAATGTTTAAACTTTTAAAAATACATCTACGTGTTATTCTCAGACTAATGCAGACTAATATTTTCTATGAATGCATCATTTTATTTAGCATAAATGCATTCATTTTAGCATTTATGTAGTGTTTAATGTCCATTTAAGCTACATGATATAATAGTCTGTATTAGGTTTTTCAAACATATATATTATCCCTTCTTAGGCTTTTCTATATAACTATATTTTAAGCCTGTTTTAGGCTATTTTAAATCTAGCTATATTAAGCCTGTATTAATTTGTGCGGCCGTATCTGTTGACGCTATTTAAATATCCGATAATAATAATAAAAATAAGGCTCTATTAATTAATCTATTAAGGCTATATTATGTAACTATTTAAAGCCTGTATTATGGCTCTATTAAATATAACCTTATTTAGCCTGCGTTTAGGCCATTCGAAATTCAAATTTTAGCCTGTTAAACTTTTCCTTCTTCCGAAGAGGTCTTTTTTGCTTACATTTTTTTACCTTTGCTGTTGCCCCATAAGTAAATCCTTTCCCCCTCTTTTGAGGTGGATCATAAACCCTCTCAACACACTCCTGAACTGTCTCCCATACTTCAGTCTCTTTCAGCCTAGTATCGATGTCACTTTCGCCCTCAAGCGGCTTGGGAAGGCCTCATGCCCCTCTCCTGGGCATCTCACTTAGGAGTATTGTTTAATCTGTTCTGTACTAACCAGCTTCTTTATTAGTACTCCTCTAATCCTTTTACCTATTCTTTCCCTTGGAGGGATAGTCTAGTCGAAGGTGAATATTGGATTGGTTTTGGCTATACTATCTCTTTAATGTATTTTGTCTATCTCCTTCGGTGCTGTGCTGAGAGTCCATGCGGACGCGTGCCTGACCAGTGACCAGTGACTAGCTCCGGTCGGTCATGCGAGCCGCTGCTCAGCACGACACTGGTTTCTCATTGTGGTTTTATTTACTTTACTTTCCTAGTTTTATTCTTCCTTTGAAAATGTCTTTTCCTTGTGTATTTCTCAAAAAAAAAAAAAAAACACTTTTCTATCCTCTTCCTTCTAAGTAGTTTTTTGCCTTTGAAAGTTTGTATCAGCCATGGCCAACGTATTAAATCATCCTTAAGTTCTGATTCAATCATTTATACCATAATCTGCTATTTGGTTAAGTGTGAATGAAGTAGTAACAAATAGCTACACACTATCACTATACATTTAACGTATCATATCAAAGAATTGGTTGGTGATACATTACAGTAGCTCAATATCAGAATCTCTTGTATTCTCGCAATTGGTTTGGGAAGACCCTATATCTCCCAGTCTCACATAGAGGCATAACTCCAGCTCGAAGGCTGTTAGCCCCTTCCCCGGGCATTTCACATAGGGGTGATAGAACCTCCTCCCCAGAGGTAAAATTGGGTTTAAAGAACCCTCCTTCCCCAGGGTTTTCAAGAGGGACATCAGAGCTTCGACTCTGAAAGTTTTTTGAAATTGTTAATTTTGTTTTGAAATTTTTTATGTAAGTGCTTTAAAAATGCAAAATATGAAGCCTCCTGTCTTGCCATAAAATTCAGATTTTTATAGCCTATGGTGAATAAATAATCTTGATCTTATTAAAGACAGGAGGCAAATATTTTCCCACCCCTCTTTTCCCTCCCAATATATATTAATTAATTTGTTTTGTGGAAATTTTATCTAAATGATGTTAATGATTTTGTTTTGTGGAAATTTTATCTAAATTATGTTATTGCTGTTGATTTTCCATTACTGGGATTGTTGTTACTTTGCGTTTTTTTCTCTTTTCAGTGACTGTGGATTTTATGTTCTCCCTTATCTACGGACCAGGTCATCTGTTGTTTCTCCGTTCCTGGGAATCGCTGTTCCATTTTGGTCTAGGATGGCTATTTTAGAGTTTGTTTTCTTCATGATTGTTTCTGCTGTCTTATGATTAAAGAAAAGAGGAAATGCTGGACTTGTTCATTACAGTTTATTAGGCTGCTGTGTGCTGATTGGTGCAGTCTTGTTACTATGCTATTATTATTTTTTTCTCTGTATGTTTTCTTTGCTGCTGTTTGGATTCAGTAAAGATTTGATGCAAAATATTCGCCTCCTGTCTTTAATAAAATCAAGATTATTTATTCACCATAGGCTATAATAATCTGAATTATCTGCCTTTCCCATGTTACAAGGCATGTGTAAACAAAAGGATACCAATGCTGGACTCATAGATCAGCATGCTAAGGCACTGTGCCTGAACTCTGTAGCAACCCAAGGGTTGCAGGTTCGATCCCCGGGGAGGTCCAATCAGCTTTTCATCCTTCTGAGGTTGATAAAATGAGCAGCGCCTTGAGACCCTTACGGGTGATTAGCCGCACTTTATGCAGGGAGCTCTATACCTTTTAACTGATTCCCGAGGTGGTATCTTTCAGATTTAAATTAGAACATATCCGTCTGTTACTCAGGGAGGTTCTGGTAACTTTAGATGATTGCGACTCTTCAGTAGTTGTTGCTCCTGAGAAGTTGTGTAAATTGGACAGATATTTTGAAGTCCCTTCCTTCTCAGATGTTTTTCCAGTTCCTTAAAGAACTTTGGAGATTATTTCTAAGGAATGGGAAAAAACAGGGCATTCCTTTTTCTCCGTCTCCTGTTTTTAAGACAATGTTTCCGGTAGCTGAGGCTATTAAGGAAACCTGGCAGACGGTTCCTAAGGTGGAAGGTGCTATTTCTTTTTCAAGATACGATGAGTCCACGGATTTCATTCTTACTTGTAGGATATCGCCTCCTGGTCAGTAGGAGCAGGCAAAGAGCACCACAGCAGAGCTGTATAAATAGCTCCTCCCTTCCCTACCATCCCAGTCATTCTCTTTGCCTGTGTTAGTAAGATAGGAGATGGCAAAGTAAGGTGTTAGAAAAGATTCTTCAATCAAGAGTTTATTTTATTTTGCAGTATATGTTAATACTGCTTTGTCCTGGGGTATAGCTGTGTTCCATTTCAGTCTCTGAGTCTGTTGAAAGAGCTTTGGTGGCTTTAAAGCAATGGGAACTTGTGAGACATAATTAAACTCACTGCGCCTCCCATACAGTATTGCTGCCCTATCCCTGAAAATCCTGAGGAGCTTGTATCAGGAATTTCATTCATTTCAGAGGTCCATGTGGAGTAATGGAACTCCTCAAACCGGCTGAACTGCCTAGGCTGTCAGGCAGCAACATGAGGTAAGTGCTTATTTTTTTCCTAATCTGTTAGAGGAAAATGGAGCACTTTATTATACTTCATAAAGAATTTACACAGTAAGCTTATAGCATTATATTATAAGCACTTGGGACATTATTCTCTCAGAGGATAGCATGTTGCAGGCACTGGGGCTGGGAGACAGGCTTTAATGGTGGTTCCCACATGGCTAATCGTTAACTTTTTCCTATGTGAGATAGACGGTTAGACACGCCCACAAAGTGGCGGGACCTAGTTATTGGCGATTTTTGCTTTGGCCTAGCCTAGAGGTACAAGGTTTCAACTAAGTTCCTCTCAGGATCGCTGCTTCACTAAAATAAACAAGCAGGTTTCTAGGACAGTGATCCGTTTTTCTGCTGCATCGTTTTTAACCCTTATCAATCCAGCGTGACAGTAATATAACATAATGGTCATAGGGTCAGGTAGGCGCCTCAGCAAGACTGCTAAGGTGTAGGGGTGCATTATTTTTCATTTTGGAGTATAAAAAACATTGTTTTGAATGTTTTTTTCTTATTGCAGTAAAAAAGTTACGTTTTAAAATTTAAAGTGACAGTAACGTTTTTTTTATTACAATATTTTTTTGTTTTCATATTATTGCATTGTGTTTATTGTGCTTCAATATGGACCCTGGAGACTTGCAGAGCTCTATTTGCTCCTTATGTCTTGATGCTAATGTGGAACCACCAATCCCTTTTTGTCCCTCATGCATTAAGAGGGCTGAAAACGGCAGAGAATTGCTTTTTACTGTGCAAAGCCTTTCTACTATAGATACTTCTCAAAAGAGCTTTCTCCCCATATGTCTCAATCTATTACGCCCGCTCAATCAGTGTCCTGTACTCCTGCTTTAGCGCCCACAATCACTCTAAAAGACATAGCTTCCCTAATGTCATCTACTATCAATGATGCGTTGTCGTCCTTTTCTCCCCTACAAGAGGGTAGTCGTAAAAGAAAGGTTAGACAATCTATAAGTGAGGGTGCATAGACTACCAATATACTTTCCCAACCTGAGGAGGAAGGCAATGAGGGTTTATCTGAAGGGGAAATTTCAGATGCAGGGAATTCAATACCTCAAGTAGATATCAGAGGTGGTGAATTTTAGATTAAGCTGGAACACCTCCATATGCTATTAAGGGAGGTTTTACTTACATTAGATGACTATAGTCCCATGCTAGTGTGGCTCCTACAGATACCAAGAAGTTGGACAAGTATGTTGATATTCCTGCCTTTTCAGAGGTTTTTCCAGTTCCCAAGCGGACTTCGGAAATACTCGCTAAGGAATGTGAGAGGCCTGGTATTCCTTTCTCTCCCTCACTTATGTTTAAGAATATGTTCCCAGTAGAAGATACTTTTAAAGAAATGTGGCAGGCCATTCCTAAGGTGGAGGGCCCTATCTCCACCCTGGCTAAGAGAACCACTATTCCCATAGAGGATAGCTGTTCGTTTAAAGACCCTATGGATAAAAGATTAGAGGGTATACTTAAGAAACTTTATGTACATCAGGGACTTCTGATGCAACCTACTGCCTGTATTATTACCGTCACGGGTGTGGTGGCATACTGGTTAGACAATCTAAATGAGTCGCTTCAGTCAGAGACTCCCTTGGAGGAGATACAAGACAAGATAAAAGCTATGAAACTCGCTAATGCCTTTATTACAGACGCTTCTTTGCAGGTCTTTAAGCTGGCAGCTAAGAGTTCAGGTTTTTCGGTCCTAGCCTGCAGGGCATTATGGCTACAGCCTTGGTCCACGGATGTGTCTTCTAAGACTAAGCTCCTTACTGTTCCTTACAAGGGTAAGACCTTGTTCAGACCTGCTCCCGCAGGATAAGAAGATTAAACTTAAAGGACGACAGACTAATTTTCTTTCCTTTCGGAATAACAAAGGAATTGCTTCCTCTTCCTCCGCCAAGCAGGAACACCTAAGCCTGCATGGAGGCCCAACCCTTCTTGGAAGCCCAAGCAAGCCAAGAAGCTTGAAATTGGAACTAAGTCAGCATGAAGGGCATGCCCCCGATCCGAGGCTGGATCTGGTAGGGGGCAGACTATCCCTTTTTGTTCAGACTTGGGTGCGGGATGTTCAGGATCCCTGGGCTTTAGAAATAGTGTCCCAGGGGTACAAATTGGAATTCAAAAATGTTCCCCCTATCGGCAGGTTCCTGCCTTCAAGATTATCTGCAGACCAGATAATAAGAGAAGCGTTCTTACGTTTCGTAGAGGATTTCTCTGTCAGGGGAGTGATCGTTCCCGTTCCAGCACAGGAACAGGGTCAGGGTTTTTACTCAAATCTGTTTGTGGTTCCCAAAAAAGTGGGAACCTTCAGACCAATCTTGGACCTCAAGAGTCTAAATAAATTTCTAAGCATTCCGTCTTTCAAGATGGAAACTATACATTCCATGCTACCACTGATTCAATAAGGTCAGTTCATGACCACAGTGGACCTAGAGGACGCATACCTACATGTTCCTATTCACAGGGACCATTACAAATTTCTAAAGTTTGCATTCTTAGCAAACACTTTCAGTTCATGGTGTTACCTTTTGGCCTGGCCACTGCTCCAAAAATATTTACAAAGGTGCTGGGATCTCTTCTGGTGGTTCTTTGACCGCAGGGCATTGGAGTGGTGCCATATTTGGATGACATTCTAATTCAAGCGCCATCATTTCAACAAGCCAGATCCCATACCAACCTGGTATTATCCTTCCTGTGTACTCATGGGTGGAAGATAAATCTGGAAAATAGGCTCCTTGTTTCCAAGTACAAGGGTAAGCTTTATAGGGACCATAATAGATTCCCTGTCGATGAAAATTTTTCTGACAGAGGTCAGGAAAACAAAGTTGTTACATACCTGTCGTGCCCTTCAGTCCACTCTCTGGCCTTCGGTGGCTCAATGTATGGAGGTAATTGGGCTGATGGTGGCGACAATGGATATCTTCACTTTTGCTCGGTTCCATCTCAGACCTCTACAGCTAAGCATGCTCAGGCAATGGAACAGGGATTATACAGACCTGTCTCCTCTGATAACTCTAGATCAGGAGACAAGGGATTCTCTTCAGTGGTGGTTGTCTCTGGATCATCTATCCCAGGGAACCTGCTTTCACAGGCCAGCTTGGGAAATTGTGACAACAGACGCCAGCCTTCTGGGGTGGGGAGCTGTCTGGAACGCCCTGAAGACTCAGGGACTTTGGACTCAGTCAGAGTCAGTTCTCCCTATAAACATTCTAGAACTGAGAGCGATTCTCAATGCACTTCTGGCCTGGCCTCGGTTAGCCGCGGCCAAATTTATCGGGTTCCAGTCGGACAATATAACTTCTGTGGCTTACATCAATCATCAGGGGGGGGGACAAGAAGTTCCCTAGCGATGACAGAAGTATCCAAAATAATTCAATGGGCGGAGACCCATTCTTGTTGCCTGTCAGCGATCCACATCCGGGAGTAGACAATTGGGAGGCGGATTTCTTGAGCAGACAGACGTTCCATCCGGGGAGTGGGAACTCCATCCGGAGGTGTTTTCCAAACTGATCCTCAAGTGGGGAAAGCCGGAGTTGGATCTGATGGCATCTTGAAGGAATGCCAAACTTCCGAGATACGGGTCGAGATCCAGGGACCCCCAGAGGGAATTAATAGACGCTCTGGTGGTTCCTTGGAACTTCAATCTAGCATACCTGTTTCCTCCATTTGCACTTCTTCCTCTGGTAATTGCCCGACTCAAACGAGAGAGGGCGTCAGTGATACTCATAGCACCGGCATGGCCTCGAAGAATTTGGTATGCGGACCTGATAGAGATGGCATCTCTACCACCTTGAAGACTGCCGTTGAGGAAGGACCTTCTTATTCAGGGTCCCTTCTTTAATCCAAATCTAGCTTTTCTGAAGCTGTCTGTGTGGAGATTGAACGCTTAATTTTATCCAAGCGTGGGTTCTCTGATCGTAAGCCTGTAACTGGAAAAATCTACAATAAAATTTGACATAGATACTTTTATTGGTTGGAATCCAAGGGCTAGAGTATAGAGATTTGTCTTTTCTCCAGGAAGGTCTGGAGAAGGGTTTATCTGCTAGTTCCCTAAAGGGTCAAATTTCGGCTCTATCCATTTTTGTTTCACAAACGTCTAGCAGGTGTACCAGATGTTCAATCCTTTTGTCAGGCCTTGGTACGAATCATGTCTTGTCCCTACCCTTTCATCCGTGTACTATAGCTTTGGTATTGTATCCCACAAGTAAGGATGAAATCCGTGGACTCATCGATCATCGTATCTTGAAAAAGAAAAGGAAATTTATGCTTACCTGATAAATTTATTTCTTTTTCGATATGAGTCCACGGCCCACCCTGTTCTATGAGACAGGTTATTCAATTTTTGTTAAACTTCAGACACCTCTGCACCTTGGCTTTTCCTTTCTCTTCCTAACTTCGGTTGAATGACTGGGTTGGGAGGGAAGGGAGGAGCTATTTATACAGCTCTGCTGTGGTGCTCTTTGCCTCCTCCTGCTGACCAGGAGGCGATATCCCACAAGTAAGGATGAAATCTGTGGACTCATATCGAAAAAGAAATAAATTTATCAGGTAAGCATAAATTTCTTTTTCCAATCTGGCCAAGCGTACAACTATTCCTATTGAGGATAGTTGTGCTTTCAAGGATCCTATGTATAAGAAGTTAGAGGGTTTATTTAAGAAAATTTATGTTCATCAGGGTCTGCTTTTGCAGCCGGCTGCATGCATTGCTACTGTTACTAGTGCAGCTTATTGGTTTGATGCTCTATCTGATTCTTCCAGATCGGAAACTCCTTTGGAGGAGATCCAAGATAGGATCAAGGCTCTAAAATTAGCTAATGCCTTTATCACGGATGCTTCTCTGCAAATTACCAAATTAGCTGCGAAGAGTTTGGGGTTTTCTATTCTAGCCCGCAGAGCTTTATGGTTAAAACCCTGGTCTGCGGACGTTTCCTCTAAGTCCAAGCTTTTGGCAATTCCTTATAAAGGAAAGACCTTGTTTGGACCGGGTTTGAAAGAGATTATATCTGACATATCTGAAGGTAAGGGACATCTCCTTACTCAAGACGAGAGAAATAAACAAAAGGGACGACAAGATAATTTTCGTTCCTTTCGAAATTTCAAGAGAAATTCCTTATCTTCCTCCTCCAGACAGGAGGGAAGCTATTCCCAATCTAAAGGAAATATATATTATTGAATATAGATAGAGGGCGCCATATAGAAAATTTCTTAGAGAAAAGATATGTTGCTGAGTACTGAAAAAATATATTTGGGAAAAAATCTGTGGAAAAAAGTGTGTATCTATGTGGCAGAATTTTTATTATAAATAAACAGAAATGTTTCGATGCTAAGGTGGTGTTTGTGTTATGTCTCAGACTGGTAAGTGATTCTGAGGTAGAATATAGTGGAATTGATAATAGTAATGGTAGTGCTTATATAACTTGGTGATGTGATACAATTTATAACATAAAAATAAAGGTAAATGGTCAAGTGAAAATAACGGTGATTAATAGTTATAAACTAATGCAAACCCAAAAGTGTCCATCAGTGATGCCAAAAATAAGATAAAAGTCTTATGAAAGTTCAATCAATCACACAAAAAAACGCAAAAAAGAAAATTTATATCAATTTACAAGAGAAACAAGCTATCCACTCCCTATCTAACAATCCCAACATCATTATACGTGATGCTGACAAGGGAGGAGGCATCATTATTCAAAACATTTCTGATTATCTAAAAGAAGCTGATAGAATTCTAAAGGATGCCAATTATTATAGAATTCTTAAACAAGATCCCACTGAGCAATTTCTCAAAAGCTACCAGAGATTAATACAGAAAGGAATAGACCAGAAAATCCTCAATAAAGACGAAAAACTTTTTCTTAAAGTAACGAATCCAAGTATAGCACACTACTATCACCTCCCGAAAATACACAAAAATTTAGAAAATCCCCCAGGGCGCCCCATCATCGCAGGTATTGATAATCTGACTTATAATTTATCCTATTATATTGATCTTTTGTTACAAAAATATGTTATTGGTTTACCGTCCTACATTAAAGACAGCACAGATCTTTTGAACAAATTGAAATATCATACTAACACAGGAGACCTTCTTTGGATCTCCTGTGATGTCGGAGCACTATATTCCAACATCAAACACCATTTAGGTCTAAAAGCCATTTCACTCTTTCTCGAGAGAGATCAGTATATGCCTAATACACAGAAAGAATTTACTTTAGAATGTATCGAATACATTCTTCATCACAACTATTTTATGTATCAAGACTCCTTTTTCCTACAGATCAAGGGAACGGCCATGGGCACCAGATTCGCCCCCAGTTTTGCCAATTTGTTTATGGGCATGTTCGAGGAAAACTACATCTATAATTCCTCAATGGGGGCGAGTCTGGTGTTCTATGGCCGTTATATAGATGATCTTATCTTTCTATGGAGAGGGGATCAAACATCAGCTACAGCTTTTGTTGCATCGCTCAATGAGAATCAAATGGGTCTCAATTTTACATCAGTTATACATGAAAAAACAATAGATTTCCTAGATCTATCTTTAAGTTGGGATAATGAGGGTATTTTTTGTTCAAAAACTTTTTTCAAAAGTGTGGATAGCAATAGCTATCTCAATTTCACTAGTAACCACCATAGAAAATGGCTAGCAAATATCCCTTATAGCCAATTCGAAAGGATTAAACGAAATTGCTCACACCTAGAAACCTTCGAACAACAGAGTAACATCATATATGAGAGATTTATTGACAAAGGATACCCAAAAAAACTCCTAGATGACTGTTTAAACAAAGCTAGATCATTAGATAGAAACACCCTTCTAGAGAAGAAATCCGGGAAAAGCAATATCAATAACACCCTACAGTCAGATCCGCTTTTCATAACCCAATACAATAATAATTATCGACAAATTCAACATATTTTGAACAAACACTGGCACATAGTATGTAGAGACCCAATTCTAAAACCATTATTATCAGAACAACCCCGAATTGTGTATACCAGAGCGCCCACATTAAGAAGTAAATTGGCCCCCAGCAAAAAAGTAAAACATACAGTTTCTAATCCGAAAATAAAAAAAGTAAACCTTTTTCTAAAACAGGTGGGAATATATAAATGTGGCATGAAGAGATGCCAAACATGTAAATATATTACTTCAGGTAAAAAAACTTTTAAATCATTCTCAACAGGAGAAAGTTTTGAAATAACTAGATTTTTCAATTGCAACTCCAGTTATGTCATATATGTCCTAGAATGCATTTGTGGGGTACAATACGTGGGTCGCACCTCCAGGAAAGCTAGGACACGCTGGGGGGAACATTGGCGCAATTGCAAGAACTGTAAAAAGACCACTATCAAACACAGTATACCTGAACATTGCCTCCACAAACATGGGGGCAACCCATCTATATTCAAATTTTATCCGATAGACTTCATCCCCCCCTCCACAGACTATAACAGAATGATCTCACTCAGACAATGTGAGACTTTCTGGATACACAAACTTAAAACTTTGTATCCAGCAGGCCTCAACTCCAATTTAGATCTAGCTGCCTTTAACTAATAGTACATCTGTCTCACTTGCATTTTCGGCGTCCAGTACATATACTGAACATAAAAGATGTTAATATCATATATACAAATACATTGGTAGCCATAATTACTTTCATCCTCTATCACATCATTACAAATAACCGTTCTCTATAGATCATACTAAGATATAAACATGTAGAAAATCATTTGTTCTAGGCGTTATCAAACCTTGCCTATATTCAGCATTCACATAAAAACTCCCCAAAAGACAAAACACTAAGTCCCTATTTACTTCTAGGATTAAGGAACAAATATAAAAAACCAGCACCTATTGAATTAGAATAAACCTATCTTGTTGAGTTTTTAATATACTCACAGATATCGGTAAATACGTTAAGTAAATATATATATTTAAATAGCGCAGACATCTTTTTCAGCAAACAAAAACAATCTGGGTTATTTGCAGATTTTTTTCCGCTTTTTTTCGCCTTTTTCATTTTTTCCGTTTTTTTCGCTTTCGATTAAGACAGAAAGAAAAAACCCACTCAAAAATCGAGTAACCTGTTTTTATATTACGAGAAAATACATATATATTTTTGGACATAAACTTATCTAAACAATTTTAATATGTTTTTAACAATATTTCCTATTTGATATTTTATATAGACATATGTTTTTATCTAATCAGTTAGTTATTGTTGTTACATTTTTTAGAAATTATTCCATTCAGCCACTTAGAAGAATGTCTAACAAAATCGTCTCTTTGCAACAATGTTACCAATATGCTTATTGGTTCTGCTCTATCCAATCAGGTGATATGTACACCTTTTTAAATGTACCTGTTAACAATGTATGTAATTGATCTGATGAAACGGCCAGGAGCTAACGGCCGAGAAACGCGTTATCAGCTCCAAAAATAAAACCCCCCTTTTTTCCAGTTACTCAGCCTGGATTGAGTTTTATTTTATTCTCTTGTGCAAAGAGACGCATATTTCAGCCCTATAACAGTTCATACTGTTTACTGCTTAAGAGGTTCCGATTCCAACTGGAATAAACAAACAAACACCTTACCAAGTACGGCATCCAACAAAGGAGAGTTTGGGAATTTTGTCCTGGGATCGTAAGACATCGAGAGACCAGCACCTTATCGCTTTGGTCAGCGTGCTGACTGCTGAGAATGTCAGCCTGCTTGTATGCACTTTTTTAACGAAAAGTGCCACTCCACTTGTGAGTACCTGTCTTTTGGTTTATACTAAATCTTCCCACCTGTCTAGAGATATCTGCACTATGAGGCGCTCTCTTTTTCTCTTCACTATTCCCAATCTAAGTCCACTTGGAGACCCAATCAGTGGTCCAAGGGTAAACAGTCAAAGAAGCCAGCTGCTGAATCCAAGTCAGCATGAAGGGCATGCCCCCGACCCAGGTCCAGATCTGGTAGGGGGCAGACTTTCTTTCTTCGCTCAAGGCTTGGATGTGAAAAGGATGTCCAAGATCCCTGGGCTATAGAGAGAGTGTCTCAGGGATACAAACTGGAATTCAGAACTTTTCCTCCTCAGGGGAGATTTCTTCTTTTCAGATTATCTGCAAACCAGACAAAGAAAGAGACATTCTTACACTGTGTAAGAGACCTTTTTTCTTTATGAGTAATTATTCCAGTTCCTGCCCAGGAACACAGGCAGGGTTTTTATTCAAATCTGTTTGTGGTTCCCAAGAAAGAGGGAACTTTCAAACCGATATTAGATCTCAAGAGTCTAAACAATTTTCTCAGGGTCCCATCATTCAAGATGGAGACTATTCGTACTATTTTGCCATTGATCCAAGAGGGTTAATTCATGACGACAGTGGATTTAAGGGACGCGTGTTCCTATCCACAGAGATCATCACAAGTGTCTGAGATTTGCCTTTCTGGACAAGCATTTTCAGTTTGTGGCTCTTCCATTCGGTTTAGCCACGGCTCCCAGAATTTTCACAAAGGTCCTGGGGTCTCTGCTAGCGGTTTTAAGACTGCGGGGCATTGCAGTGGTGCCCTATCTGGACGACATTCTAATACAGGCACAGTCTTGCCTTCTATTAAGAGCTCATATAGACAAAGTGCTAGCCTTCCTGAGGTCCCACGGGTGGAAGGTAAATCTGGAAAAGAGTTCCCTAGTTCCAAGGACAAGGGTAACTTTCTTAGGAACTTTAATAGATCCTGTATTAATGAAGATTTTTCTGACAGAAGTCAGGAAATCAAAGATTATAGAGACCTGTCAAGTTTTTCGGTCTATGCCTCGACCATCAGTGTTTGGAGGTAATCGGACTGATGGTGGCAGCAATGGACATCATTCCGTTTGCTCGGTTCCATCTCAGACCTGTGCAATTAAACATGCTCAGGCAGTGGAATGAAGATTATGCAGACTTGTCTCCTCTAATAATCCTGGATCAGGAGACAAGGGACTCTCTTCAATGGTGGATGTTTTGGGATCAGCTTTCCCAGGGAACTTGCTTTTGCAGACCGTCCTGGGTGATTGTGACAACAGATGCCAGCCTTCTGGGATGAGGTCTGGGGTCCCAGGAAGGTTCAGGGAGTATGGACTCAAGCTGAGTCTGCTCTCCCCATAAACATCCTGGAACTGAGGGTGATCTTCAATTCTCTTCTGGCCTGGCCACAGTTGGCCTCGGCTCAGTTCATTAGATTTCAGTCGGACAACATAACAACAATGGCTTACATCAATCATCAGGGAGGAACGAGGAGTTCCTTAGCGATGACAGAGGTAGCCAAGATAATTCGGTGGGTGGGAGTCCACTCTTGTTCTCTGTTGGTGATCCACATCCCAGCAGTGGACAATTGGGAGGCAGATTTCCTGAGTGGATAGACTTTTCATCCGGGCGAGTGGGAACTTCATCCAGAAGTAATCTCCAGTCTGGTTCTCAGATGGGGGCAGCCGGAATTGGATCTCATGGTTTCTCGCCAGAATGCCAAACTTCCCAGATAAGGGTCGAGGTCAAGGGATCCTCAGTCGGAGCTGATAGATGCTCTGGCAGTTCCTTGGTCCTTCAGTCTTGCATACCTGTTTCCTCCGTTTGTCTTTCTGCCTCGGGTCATTACTCGAATCAAACAGGAGAGGGCTCCGGTAATTCTTATCACTCCTGCTTGGCCTCGCAGGATTTGGTATGCAGATCTGGTAGACATGTCATTTCTACCACCTTGGAGACTTCCATTGAGGAAGGATCTTCTCATCCAAGGACCCTTCCTTCACCCAACTCTAGTTTCTCTGAAGTTGACTGCTTGGAGATTGAACGCTTAATCTTGTCTAAGCGAGGTTTTTCTGATGCGGTTATTGAGACTTTAATTCAGGCTCGCAAACCGGTTACTTGAAAGATTTACCATAAGATTTGGCGTAAATATTTTCATTGGTGTGAATCCAAGGGCTACTCATGGAATACGGTTAGGATTTCCAGAATTTTGTCTTTTCTCAAGAGGGTTTGAAGAAGAGTTTGTCGGCCAGCTCTTTAAAGGGTCAGACTTCGGCCTTGTCTGTTCTGTTACATAAACATTTGGCAGATGTTCCAGATGTTCAATCCTTTTGTCAGGCTCTGGTGCTCCTCCATGGAGTCTTAATTTAGTTCTTAATGTTTTGCAAGGGTCTCCATTTGAGCCTATGCATTCCTTAGATATTAAATTACTATCTGGGAAAGTTTTATTTCTTGTTGCTATTTCTTCTGCGTAGAGTGTCTGAACTCTCGGCTTTGCAATGCTCTTCTCCTTATCTTATATTCCATGCAGTAAGGTAGTTTTGTGTACTTTCTTCCTAAGGTTGTTTCTGATCGTAACATTAATCAGGAAATTGTTGTACCTTCTTTATGTCCTCATCCTTCTTCTCAGAAGGAACGTCTCTTACACAATCTAGATGTGGTTCGTGCTTTAAAGTTCTATTTACAGGCGATCAAGGACTTCCGTCAGTCTTCTTTGTTGTTTGTTGTTTTCTCAGGAAAACATAATGGTCAGAAAGCTACGGCTACTTCGCTTTCTTTTTGGCTGAGGAGTATCATCCGCTTTGCATATGAAACTGCTGGAAAGCAGCCTCCTGAGAGGGTTACTGCTCATTTCACTAGGGCTGTTGCTTCTTCATGGGCATTCAAGAATGAAGCTTCGGTTGAGCAGATTTGCAAGGCTGCTACTTGGTCCTCTCTTTACACTTTTTTCTAAATTTTACAAATTTGATTCTTTTGCCTCGGCTGAGGCTGTTTTTTGGGAGAAAGGTTCTTCAAGCAGTGGTGCCTTCCGTTTAGGTTCCCTGTCTTGTCCCTCCCTTTTTTCATCCGTGTTCTCTAGCTTTGGTATTGTATCCCACAAGTAAGGATGAAATCCGTGGACTCATCGTGTCTTTAAAAAGAAAAGAAAACTTATGCTTACCTGATAAATTTGTTTCTTTTTAGACACAATGAGTCCATGGCCCCCCCCTGTTTTATGAGACAGGTTATTACTTTGTTACACTTCAGACACCTCTGCACCTTGGTTTTTTCTTTCTCTTCCTAACTTTGATCGAATGACTGGAGTGGGAGGGAAGGGAGGAGCTATATAACAGCTCTGCTGTGGTGCTCTTTGCCTCCTCCTGCTGACCAGGAGGTGAATATCCCACAAGGATGAAATCCGTGGACTCATCGTGTCTAAAAAGAAACAAATTTATCAGGTAAGCATACATTTTCTTTTTGTGATCCAGAATGGACCAAGAGGCTATGCAGAGAGTATTTTTCTTTTGTGTTGTACACAATGTTTAACCAGCAACTCTTTTATTGTTCCTCATGTATGTGAGGAATTTAATCCTTAGGGATAGTGTTTGTTTTCTGAGACATTTTCCAAGGAGGTTGTTCAGAAATTTAATTTCAATGTTTAATATATACAATTTTCTCCTTTGGAGTCCCACATTTTATTGCCCTCACATGCAGTGCTCTGCGCTTCCTCTATAATTCATTTGATTACTTTACTAGACTTCGCTCTTTTCATGTCTTTTGATGCGTTGCCTGCTTTCCCAATATTACAGGGAAAGCGTTAGAGGTAGTACAGACATTTAGCAAGAGAGGTCTCTGACACAGTGTAATTCTTCTTGTTGATGCTGTAGTTGTATCTTTCAATTTTAAACTACATCTCCTTTGTCTGTTACTCAAGGAGGTTTTAGTTACATTGAACGACAGCAACTCCTCAGTCGTAATTGCTACCATCACTAGGTGGCAGCATATTGGTTGAGGCGTTGCCTGATGCTATCAGGACAGAAACGTCTTTGAATGAAATACAGGATAGGATAAAAGCCCTTAAACTGGCTAATTCCTTTATTTCAGATGCTTCCCTTCAAATTATCAAGGCTGGGAGCAAAGATTTTGGGTTTCTCTGTCTAGCTCGCTTGGTCTGCGATTTTGTCCTCTAACTCTAAGCTTTTGTAACTTATCAGATAGCTCAGCAGGCTAAGGCACTGTAGCTAAGTTCTGTAGCAATCCAAGGGTTGCAGGTTCAGTTCCCGGCGAGGTCAGCTAAACATTTCATCTTTCTGAGGTCTATAAGATGAGCGGTGTCTTGAGACCCTTACGGGTGATGAGCCGTACTTTATAAGTACCCCATACATTCATTCATAATTTTTAGCTATTCCTTACAAGGGGAAGTCCTTGTTTGGACTCTGGCCTGTCGGAGATTATCTCTGACATCATGGGAGGTAAGGGTCACCTTCTCCCTCTCGATAGAGTAAAGGACGACAGGGCAATTTTCATTCCTTTCGATATTTCAAGGGAAATTCTCTCTCTACTACCTCCAAACAGGAACAGACTGAACCTGTATGGAGACACAATCAATCTTGGAAAAATAATCCAAAAAGCCAGCTGTTGTATTCAAGGACAGCATGAAGGGCATGCCACCGATCAGGGACCGGATCTTGTAGGGGGCATACTTTCCCTCTTCGCTCAGGATTGGGTTCAAGAGGTTCAGGATCCCTGGGCAATAGAGATGGTGTCCCAGGGATACAAGTTAGAGTTTAAAAGTTTTCCTCCCAGAGGCAGTTTTTCTGTTTCCAGGATTGTCTGCAGTCCAGACAAAAAGAGGCATTCTTACACTGCGTAAAAGACCTTTCCAACCTGGGAGTGCTCGTTCTTGTTCCAGTACAAGATCAGGGTTTGGGATTTTATTCCAATTTGTTCATGGTTCCCAAAAAAGAGGGAACCTTCAAGCCAGATCTCAAGAGTCTAAACTAATTTCTCTGAGTGCCGTCTTTCAAGATGGAAACTATTCGTTCCATTCTCCCTTTGATCCAAAAGGGTCAATTTTTGACAACATTGGATTTGAAGGATGCATACCTGCATGTTCCCATTTACAGGGATCATCACCAGTTCCTAAGGTTTGTTTTCTTTCATGTAATTGGCAAGAGTCCATGAGCTAGTGACGTATGGGATATACAATCCTACCAGGAGGGGCAAAGTTTCCCAAACCTCAAAATGCCTACAAATACACCCCTCACCACACCCACAATTCAGTTTTACAAACTTTGCCTCCTATAGAGGTGGTGAAGTAAGTTTGTGCTAAGATTTCTACGTTGACATGCGCTTCTCAGCTTTTTTTGAAGCCCGGTTCCTCTCAGAGTACAGCGAATGTCAGAGGGACGTGAAGAGAGTATCACCTACTGAATGCAATGATTTTCCTAACGGGGGTCTATTTCATAGGTTCTCTTTTATCGGTCATAGAGATTCATCTCCTACCTCCCTTTTCAGATCGACGATATACTCTCATATACCATTACCTCTACTGATAACTGTTTCAGTACTGGTTTGGCTATCTGCTATATGTGGATGGGTGTGTTTTTTGGTAAGTATGTTTTTTATTACTTAAGACACCCCAGCTATGGTCTGGCACTTTATGCATTTATATAAAGTTCTAAATATATGTATTGTACTTATATTTGCCATGAGTCAGGCTCATGTATTTCCTTGTGCAGACTGTCAGTTTCATATTTGGGAAATAAACATATTAAGAAATATATATATTTTTTTTCTTACCTGGGGTTTAGTTTTTTTTTCAAATTGACTACTTTTTTCTTACAAATTGCGGGCAGCATTAGGCCTGCGGGTGTGCCAAATGCTAGACTTTATTGCGTCATTCTTGGCGCGAGAATTTTTTGTCGCGAAAAGTACATCCGTTGACGCAAGTTCGTAATTTCCGGCGTCGTAGTTGATGCGGAAGCCTTACACACGGTTGCGTTGTTAATGACGCAAGTGTGTCATTTCCGGATATTGTTGGTGCCAAAAAAATTTCTCTTACGTTGTGCGTCATACTTGGCGCCAAATTCTTCATTAATTTTATACCCCATTGCTGTTTGCCTCTTGCCTTTTTCTATGTCAGAGGGCTATGCTGTTTGCATTTTTTTCCCATTCCTGAAACTGTCATATAAGGAAATTGATAATTTTGCTTTATATGTTGTTTTTTCTTTTACATTTTGCAAGATGTCTCAATCTGATCCTGCCTCAGAAGTATCTGTTGGAACTTTGCTGCCTGACATCGGTTCTACCAAAGCTAAGTGCATTTGTTGTAAGATTGTGGAAATTATATCTCCGAATGTCCTTTGTAATAGTTGTCATGATAAACTTTTACATGCAGAGAATGTATCCATCAGTAATAGTACATTGCCAGTTGTAGTTCCTTCAACTTCTAATGTATATGATATACCTATGAATTTTAAAGAATTTGTTACTGATTCTATTCAGAAGGCTTTGTCTGCATTTCCGCCTTCTAATAAACGTAAAAGGTCTTTTAAAACTTCTCATAAAGTTGATGAAATTTCAAATGACCGACAACATAATGATTTATCCTCCTCTGATGTGGATCTATCTGATTCAGAATATCCCTCCTCAGATATTGACACTGACAAATCTACTTATTTGTTTAAAATAGAGTATATTCGTTCTTTGTTAAAAGAAGTGTTAATTACTTTGGATATTGAGGAAGCTAGTCCTCTTGACATTAAGACTAGTAAACGTTTAAATGCTGTTTTTAAACCTCCTGTGGTTACTCCAGAGGTTTTTCCTATTCCTGATGCTATTTCTGGTATGATTTCTAAGGAATGGAATAAGCCAGGTACTCCTTTTATTCCTTCTTCAAGGTTTACAAAATTGTATCCTTTACCAGCAATTTCTATAGAGTTTTGGGAAAAGATCCCCAAAGTTGATGGGGCTATTTCTACTCTTGCTATACGTACCACTATTCCTATGGAAGATAGTACTTCTTTTAAAGATCCTTTAGATAAGAAACTTGAATCCTATCTAAGGAAAGCCTATTTATATTCAGGTCATCTTCTCAGGCCTGCAATTTCTTTGGCTGATGTTGCGGCTGCATTAACTTTTTGGTTGGAAAATTTAGCGCAACAAGAATTGGATTCTGAGATATCTAGCATTGTTCACTTACTGCAACATCTTAATCATTTTATTTGTGATGCCATTTTTGATATTATCAAAATTTATGTTAGATCCATGTCTTTAGCTATTTTAGCTAGAAGAGCTTTATGGCTTAAATCTTGGAATGCTGATATGACATCTAAGTCTAGATTATTATCTCTTTTTTTTCCAAGGTAATAATGTATTTGGTTCTCAGTTGAATTCTATTATTTCAGCTGTTACTGGAGGAAAGGGGTTTTTTCTGCCTCAGGATAAAAAACCTAAGGGTAAATCTAAGGCTTCTAACGGTTTTCGTTCCTTTCGTCAAAATAAGGAACAAAAATCTAATCCTGGGGGGCGGAGCAAGCCACTGAACTGATCAGACGTGCGTGTGCTGAGCTCCTGAGCCTTAAAGATATGAAAAGTACTTTTAAAGTGTAATTCTGTGGGACTCCGGTCCAATTTATTGCTGAATATAGGGTGGACACTAAATACAAACAGGACATCTTGTCCAATTCGCCCTACTGGACACTTCTACGCAGAATTTATCAGCTGCATAGCCGCGGTAGAGGGATCAGACCACCACCGCTTATAGACGAGAGTATTGGAGACCTACCCCGGGTGCCACAGCTGATGTCCTAGCTATCTGGACTTTCGGACCCGGCTCACACACTCCTAACGCTGCCCGGGTGCACCCCTGCTGACGCGGTCTGACCTTCAGTTGGGCCCCCATCTACTGCGGCAGTTGCTACCTTACTCCGGAGGGTCGGGGCTCCGCTCCGGAGTATTTGCTCAGCTTACCTTGGACTATCCCTACTACTGGTCAAGCCTCACTCTGCTGCACCACTCCGGAGGGTCGGGGATCCGCTCCGGAGTGCTCCACTGCTATCCCTTCCTATGTGAGTGAGGCCATCCTCCATCTGGGGGCTTTCCTAGAATATCCCCGGGGCACCAGGTGATACCGGAGCGACAACGAGCTAGGGCTCCCACACTTACAATCTGCACCTGCTAGAGTGTCCTGCGGCCCCGGAGATCGATCGGGTGCTTTGGGTCCCTGAGGACTCGCTACTGTCCAGTCTGGTCCTCCTACAGCAGGCCCTAAGGAAAAGGCGCGAACATCCGCCATCTTAGGGCCTCCTCACCCTCACGTCTTTTGAACGCACAACCCAGCTGACAGACGGACTCCCTGCTCTGGAGACTGCCAACATAAAGACTCTAGCTTTCCATCACAAGTGTCCTACAGCAAGAACCGGGTAAGATCTAGTTCAGCTGACACCTTTTTCTGCCTCCTGGGACCCCGGTGAGTAGGCTGCACACACATAACTTTATCCAACAGCAGCTTGAACAGCAAGAGATATTCCTATTCCAGGGCCTTTACCTATGCTCATACCTGCTTAAGGGGAACAGTATCACTGGGACATATTCCATCTTCTTTACAGTATTGACCCTGTGCCATCTACACAGTCAGTACTGGTTATTTGACCAATAAAAGTGGTGTCATTATTTGTACCTGAGGCCCTGTCCTGCACAACGTGACTTTCTATCTACAGTGGGCCCTTAGTGTTTATTTATCGCTGCTGCGTCAGCACAGGTGTCCTTGAGCATCAGCTTAAGGTGGAGTGTTGTCTTAACCTGCTTAACAATTTTAACCCCCTACAGGTTCTCAGATGATATAAATGTGACAGACCTACAGACCCAAAGCTAAGTTCTGCACTATTTCACTGTTTGTCTAACCATTTTTATTTCCTATAGGTTGCTTTCTTCACAATCACTGTGTATTGTACTTAGATAGATACGTGTAATCAGAAAAGTGTTATGCCTCAAGACTCACCCTTTCCGGCCTACCTTGTCTAGGCTGGTCACCTCCACCTCCCCTTTCCCCTTCCTTCGGGTCATATCCCCCTTCCCTGAGTCGAGAGGGAACATTGGTATTTTGTGTGAAGTCTGCCCGGCAACACTGCCTATAGGGCAGTGTGTGACATTTACCCCCCATAGCAGTGCAGACCCTAACAATTCTGCTTTGATGTAATATATCTTGTGATTATGTAGGTTACCCCTTGCTGCCACGACCCCAGTCAGCCTGATCAAAGCAGATCATTATAGTGCTATCTTATATCTATAACCTTACTGAATATCCATGCAAAACCGAAAAATGCCTCAAACCTTCAAAAGAAAACAAAAGCCCCTCAACACCCCTAAACGCACAGTGGTGGACCATTTTAGCAAGCCCTCTCTAGATCCCAAGCTGGCTCAGACGAGGAACTCACAGATGCCAGTAGTTCAACTGAGACCCCTAGTGAGACTGCCCTGATTCAATCAGTGGGACGCTCCTTACGCGCTGAACAGGAGGTTAACAACAATTATGTACTCTATCACTGCACTCCTGGCTTCCCACCATGATTCCCTTTCAAAGAAATTCGAGAAGAGCCATGCAGATTTGAAACGTGACATAGCCATTACTGTGGCCACCCTTAATACTCAGGGATTAAATTCCCCTACTAAGCGAAGCCTCCTATCTAATTTTTTGAACTCCCACAGACTGCACATTGTGTTCCTTCAGGAGACACACTGGGACAAAAAATACAGACCTTTCCGTAACCCAGCTCACTACCCCATATGTGAAACGGCATCTTTCACTGAGAAAAAGAGAGGAGTACCGATCCTGATTCACAGGGATGTCTGCTGTGCTATAGAGTATGTAGACCGTGACCCTGAGGGTAGATACTTGATTTTGATCTGTACCCTAAATGGAGTACTATATACCTTAGCCTCAATCTACACCCCAAACGTTAAACAGATACCATTCTTGAGAAAATTTTTAAGGAGACTGGGCGAAGTTAAGAGGGGCCACTTACTGATGGGAGGGGACTTGAATTTGGTTTGGGATCCCACTCTAGACAAAAAGACCCCTAAAGCTTGCCCCACTGACCGAAACCTCAATACTCAATCCAACGCGCTGCGCAAGCTCATGTACCAATATGGCCTCTATGACGTCTGGCGCATTCTTGCTCCAACTGACAGAGACTACACCCATCATTCCAAACCACATAACTCCTACTCCCATGTATAAGACCATGCCCCTGGTCTGACCATGACCTGGTTAGTGCTAGGTGCTTGATGCTGCGCCCCCCCGACAGTAGACCCTCCTGGAAACTACCAGACCAGTTCCTCTCAGAAGCAGAAATTCCCCAACTTGTCAAGACCATCTCAGATTTTCTGAGACATAACGATACGGGTGACCCACGCCAGGAAATTCTGTGGGCCTCATTTAAAGCCTACCTTAGGGGGCATTTTATTAAAAAGAGTTCATTGCTGAAAGCTAAGAACAAAATCCCCCTCACAAAATTATATGCTGAATTGAGGCAAATAGAAATAAGTAACAAAGACACCCCTCTGCCCACCCTAGCCGATCGGATAGGCACTATTAGAGATCAGATCAATAAGAGAGAGCAGCTTTGTGTCCAAGCAAATCTAGTGAGACTCAAACAGCTATACTTCTATAAAGGAAATAGAGCTGATAGATTGCTCGCTTGTAAGCTTAGAGTTCGTGCGGTCCAGGCTAGAATCCCTTTGATCTCTACAGCAGCGGGCGCAGTCCACTCACCAAAAGACATAGGGAGGGCATTTGCTGATTATTACACCTCCCTATATAACTTGAGAAATGAATCTTTGGGGGCTGACGCGCATAGAGTGGCGATCCAGCAGTTTCTGGCGCAGTTAGACCTTCCCACCTTGGATGCGGATTCAGTTGACGATCTGACTGCCCCGCTTACCCTAGAGGAAGTCAAGACGGCTATCCTCGCCCTAAAACCCCATAAGGCACCGGGCCCTGATGGGTTCACGGGTCTATTCTATCGTACCTTTGTTCACCTACTATCTCCTGTTCTACTTCGCCTATACCAGGAGGTTATGGAAACTGGAGTTTTCCTTCCCGAATTCCTGGAGGCTAGTATTCTGACCATTCCCAAAGAGGGGAAGGACCCCACGCTCTGCGAGAGCTACAGACCGATCTCACTAATTAATGTGGACGTGAAGGTCTATGCTAAAGTCCTGGCAACCAGACTCGGGAAACACCTGGGTGTGGGGTTTACCCAGGGTAGGCAAGGTAGGCAAGGTACAGACAACACCCGCAGACTATTAAATATATTCATAGAAGCGGCTGATATGGGGCTGCCCCTCCTCACCTTGTCTCTGGACGCGGAAAAAGCGTTCGACAGGGTGGGGTGGGAATATATGTTTTGTACTCTGGAGCATTTTGGGATCCCCCGGGTGTTCCGGGCGGCTGTCGCAGCCCTTTACACCTCCCCGACGGCTGTGGTCAAGGGTCTGGGCTTCTGCTCACCTAAAATTACCATCCGTAACGGGACCTGTCCCCACTCCTTTTCGCGTTGGTGATAGAGCTGCTAGCGGAGGCAATCAGAGAAAACACCAGAGTTCAGGGCCTTCAGATTCATGATACCCTCCAGAAGTTAGCGCTCTTCGCTGACGATCTCACTCTCTTCCTAACGAACCCGTTAGAGTCGCTGCCTCCTCTCCTGGAAATTATAGACACCTTTGGCAGAATATCAAATTACAAGATTAATGTTTCAAAAACAGAGGCCTACATGATACTCGTCGGGCAGACAGAGCAGAGACGTCTTAGACGGTCTTATTCGTTCAAGTGGTCTACAGTCGGGATCAGACACTTGGGGGTCTTCCTGTCCCATGCAAAAGACATAGTGATACAGGAAAATTACGCTACTCTACTAAAGGGGGTTGAGTCCAGGTTGAAATCTAAGAAATACGAGGAAATATCATGGATGGGCAGAATTGCCGCGCTCAAAATGATTATCCTCCCCAAGTTAACCTACATTATGCGGTGCATCCCCATCCCAGTGCCGGAGCGGATCCTGCGCGGCTTCCAAACATTATTCAATTCCTATGTCTGGGATGGTAAGCGGCCGAGAGTGGCGGCAGCCACGCTTCAGGCTCCAGTAGCCAGAGGTGGACTGGGCCTACCCAAGGTTCAACTATATTACCAGGCGGCCATGATTTCACATGTTTCAGCATGGGGACCAGCTCTACCCCCCACTAGGTGGAGAGAGCTGGAGCAGGCTTCCCTACCAGCATACACTGATCTCTCGGACCTGCTATGGGTCCCCCAGTACTTAGCTGCGCGAACACCTGTCTCTAACCGACTCATCAAAAGTTGTCAAACAGTCTGGTTCCAACTGAGGCACAACCAATTGATAGCCCCACACCCATCCCCCATTCACCCGGTCACGTCACTCTTACAGGGGCTGCCTAATGTCAGGCTTACCCTCTGGAGGACTCTTGAGATTGTCTCCTTAAGTGACTTCTACTTAAACAAGAACCTTCTCTCAAACCAAGACATGATAGCTAGGTTTGACATCCCTCGTCACTTGGAATTTGATCTTACGAGACTTAGATCCCTTATGAAAGCCTGGGGATTCCTAACCGACAAGATCAGGGCCCCCACAATCTGGGAGATCAGATGGAAAGCAAACCTACAATTATACAAGCCCCTTACCGCTCACTACAAATCTCTTTTAGGGCCACCCACCTTTATAAAGACAAGACATATGACCTCCTGGGAAACTGAGTTAAGATTGACATACACGCCCCCAGACTGGTCCAGGGCGATACAGTTAACTAAATCTGCACTCCATTGTGTCACAATGTATGAACTATACTTTAAGATCATTACTAGATGGCACTTAGTGCCGTCCAAGCTTCGTACTCTGTATCCTGGACACTCACCCCTATGTTGGAGAGAGTGTGGCGAGATAGGCACTCCGCTCCATGTGTGGTGGTCATGCGATAGACTACGACCATTTTGGTCTAAGACCTCTGCGACTTGTGCGGCACTAGAACTTCCGACGCCTGATGCCCCGGGCCTAGCCCTCCTGCATATTGGGGTAAAAAAGATTCCGAAACATAAGAGATATCTGTTAGTCTACCTGTTGACATTTGTCAAGATGTTAATAGCCAGGAATTGGAAGAAACAGCAGCCCTCAAGATGGCAGGCTGTGGTTGACTACCTGCACTACATTAAATCTATGGAAGACTATGTCTTTCGGATGAAAAACCAATCTGATATCTTCAGCCAAATCTGGGAACCCTGGGAGACTCACCTCAAACTGACTCTGTAACTGTTCCTCCCCCTGACCGCTGATGGCCTGCTTCTGTCTGTGACCCATGTCGGCCTTAGAGGACGCACCTCGCTGTTTCTGAACTGAGGTGCCTGTCCATAAAGCACCCCCCCCCCCTATTCGGATGCCTTCCCTCCCCCTTTCTTTACCCCCCCTCCCCATGGGGGTATGGATGATTGATCCTCACACCCTAACTTCCATACATATATACTACGTATACCCATTATCTTCCCTACACGACTGTCAGACTTCCTAGGTATGGCATTTATTGCTATACGTTACTTAAAACTTAAAAACTTAAATGTCCCTTTAGAATAACCAGAACATAACAACCGAGACGTACAGGTACGCACCAGAGAATGTCAATATATTCCTTGTGACCTCTATACTAAGTGCATTGATCCTCCTTGTAAACCATTCCCCTTATGTCTGATCGCGTGTACTCCCACTTTAATCTGTATCAAATGTTAATTGTGTTAATTGTGTTATATGGTTTCTGCAACCTATTTATTAATAAAAATCTATTTAAATATAAAAAAATCTAATCCTTCCCCCAAGCAATCTGTTTCCAATTGGAAGCCTTCCTCAATTGGAATAAATCCAAGCCTTTTAAAAAACCAAAGTCAGCCCCTAAGTCCGCATGAAGGTGTGGCCCTCATTCCAGCTCAGCTGGTAGGGGGCAGATTAAGGTTTTTCAAGGATTTTTGGACAAATTCTGTCCAAAATCAATGGATTCAGAGCATTGTCTCTCAAGGGTATCGAATAGGATTCAGAGTAAGACCTCCTGTGAGAAGATTTTTTCTCTCACGTATCCCAGCAAATCCAGTAAAAGCTGAGGCTTTCCTGAAGTGTGTTTTTTCAGGAACAAGGTCTGGGGTTTTATTCAAATCTATTCATTGTCCCAAAGAAGGAAAATTCATTCAGACCAGTTCTGGATCTGAAAATTTTGAATCGTTATGTAAGAGTACCAAGCTTTCAAGATGGTGACTATAAGGACTATTCTGCCTTTTGTTCAGCAAGGACATTATATGTCTACAATAGACTTGCAGGATGCATACCTTCATATTCCGATTCATCCAGAACATTATCAGTTCCTGAGATTCTCTTTTCTAGACAAGCATTACTAATTTGTTGCTCTTCCATTTGGCCTAGCAACAGCTCCAAGAATCTTTTCAAAGGTTCTAGGTGCCCTACTCTCTGTAATCAGAGAGCAGGGTATTGCGGTGTTTCCTTATTTGGACGATATCTTGGTACTAGCTCAGTCTTTTTGTTTT
Organism: Bombina bombina; assembly: GCF_027579735.1. Classification (NCBI taxonomy): domain Eukaryota; kingdom Metazoa; phylum Chordata; class Amphibia; order Anura; family Bombinatoridae; genus Bombina; species Bombina bombina. The sequence goes on along the minus strand of NC_069500.1, from coordinate 738,028,517 downwards.
GCAGAATCTCAGACAAATCAACTAGTGTTGTTTCTTCAAAAACATGGTTGGAGGATCAATTTACCAAAAATTTTCTTGATTCCTCAGACAAGGGTCACCTTTTTAGGTTTCCAGATAGATTCAGTGTCCATGACTCTGTCTCTAACAGACAAGAGATGTTTGAAATTAGTTGCAGCCTGTCGGCACCTTCAGTCTCAGTCATTCCCTTCAGTGGCTATGTGCATGGAAGTTTTAGGCCTCATGACTGCAGCATCGGACGCAACTCCTTTTGCTTGTTTTCACATGAGACCTCTCCAGCTTTGTATGCTGAATCAATGATGCAGGGATTATACAAATATATCACAGTTAATATCCTTAAATCCCAATGTCCGACACTCTCTGATGTGGTGGTTAAATCACCAGCGTTTAGTTCAAGGGGCTTCCTTTGTTCAGCCAACCTGGACTGTGATCACTACAGACGCAAGTCTTTCAGGTTGGGGAGCTGTTTGGGGATCTCTGACAGCACAAGGGGTTTGGAAATCTCAAGAGGTGAGATTACCAATCAATATTTTACAACTCCGTGCAGTTCTCAGAGCTCTTCAGTTTTGGCCTCTGTTGAAGAGAGAACCGTTCATTTGCTTTCAGACAGACAATATCACAACTGTGGCATATGTCAATCATCAGGGTGGGACTCACAGTCCCCAAGCTATGAAAGAAGTATCTCGGATACTTGCTTGGGCGGAATCCAGCTCCTGTCTAATCTCTGCGGTGCATATCCCAGGTGTAGACAATTGGGAGGCGGATTATCTCAGCCGTCAGACTTTACATCCAGGGGAGTGGTCTCACCATCCAGATGTGTTTTCTCAGATTGTTCAGATGTGGGGTCTTCCAGATATAGATCTCATGGCCTCTCATCTAAACAAGAAACTTCCCAGATACCTGTCCAGGTCCAGGGATGTTCAGGCGGAAGCAGTGGATGTGCTGACACTTCCTTGGTGTTATCATCCTGCTTACATTTTCCCGCCTCTAGTTCTTCTTCCAAGAGTGATATCCAAAATCATCATGGAACAATCGTTTGTGTTGCTGGTGGCTCCAGCATGGCCACACAGGTTTTGGTATGCGGATCTTGTTCGGATGTCCAGTTGCCAACCTTGGCCACTTCCATTAAGGCCGGACCTACTGTCTCAAGGTCCGTTTTTCCATCAGGATCTCAAATCATTAAATTTGAAGGTATGGAAATTGAACGCTTAGTACAAAGTCATAGAGGTTTCTCTGACTCAGTGATTAATACGATGTTACAAGCTTGTAAATCTGTCTCTAGAAAGATTTATTATCAAATTTGGAAGACCTACATTTCATGGTGTTCTTCTCATAGATTCTCTTGGCATTCTTTTAGAATTCCTAGAATTCTACAGTTTCTTCAGGATGGTTTGGATAAGGGTTTGTCTGCAAGTTCCTTGAAGGGACAAATCTCTGCTCTTTCTGTTTTATTTCACAGAAAGATTGCTAAACTTCCTGATATTCACTGTTTTGTACAGGCTTTAGTTCGTATTAAGCCCGTCATTAAATTAATTTCTCCTCCTTGGAGTCTTAATTTGGTTTTTAAGGCGTTACAGGCTCCTCCGTTTGAGCCCATGCATTCTATGGACATTAAACTACTTTTTTGGAAAGTGTTGTTCCTTTTGGCCATCTCTTCTGCTAGAAGAGTTTCTGAGCTATCTGCTCTTTCTTGTGAATCTCCTTTTCTGATTTTTCATCAGGATAAGGCGGTTTTACAGACTTCATTTAAATTTTTGCCTAAAGTTGTGAATTCTAACAACATTAGTAGAGAAATTGTTGTCCCTTCCTTGTGTCCTAATCCTAATAATTCTTTGGAAAGATCCTTATATTCTTTGGATGTGGTGGGAGTTTTTAAATATTATGTTGAAGCTACTAAAATTTTTAGAAAGACTTCTAGTCTATTTGTTATATTTTCTGGTCCTAGGAAAGGTCAGAAGGCCTCTGCTATTTCCTTGGCTTCTTGGTTAAAGCTTTTGATTCATCAAGCTTATTTGGAGTCGGATCAGGCCCCGCCTCAAAGCAGCAACTTGGTCCTCTTTGCATAAATTTACTAAATTCTACCATTTTTATGTATTTGCTTCTTCAGAAGCAGTTTTTGGTAAAAAAGTTCTTCAGGCAGCCGTTTCAGTTTGATTCTTCTGCTAATGTTTTAAGTTTTTCTTTTCATTATGAGAATAACTTATATTTTGGGTTGTGGATTATTTTTTTAGCGGAAAATGGCTGTTGTTTATTTTTATCCCTCCCTCTCTAGTGTCTCTTGCATGGAGTTCCACATCTTGGGTATTGATATCCCATATGTCACTAGCTCATGGACTCTTGCCAATTACATGAAAGAAAACATAATTTATGCAAGAATTTACCTGATAAATTCATTTCTTTCATATTGGCAAGAGTCCATGAGGCCCACCCTTTTTATAGTGGTTATGATTTTTTTGTATAAAGCACAATTATTTCCAAATTCCTTTGTTGATGCTTTTTACTCCTTTCTTTATCACCCCACTTCTTGGCTATTTGTTAAACTGAATTGTGGGTGTGGTGAGGGGTGTATTTGTAGGCATTTTGAGGTTTGGGAAACTTTGCCCCTCCTGGTAGGATTGTATATCCCATACGTCACTAGCTCATTGTCCTCATTGCCCAATATGAAAGAAATTAATTTATCAGGTAAATTCTTACATAAATTATGTTTTTCTGGACAAACACTTCCAGTTCGTGACTATAACTCACAGAATTTTCTCAGGGGGTTTGAGATCACTGTTTGCTGTGCTTCCGTTGCTTGAACATGCTTAACTGAATGGAGATTATGTGGGCTTCTCTTCTCGAATAGGACCAGGAGACAAAAGGATTCAATTCAATAGTGGTTATCTCTGGATAATCCCCCCCAGGGAACCTGCTTTCGCAGACCATCTGGGGTGATTGTGTCGACAGATGCCAGCCTTAAGAGATAGGGAGCAGTCTGGGGCTCTCTAAAGGCTCAGGGAGTCTGGACTCAGTCGGTTCTACCTATAATCTTTCTATAACTGAGAGCGATCTTCAAGGCGCTTCTGGTCTGGCCCCAGTTAGCCTCGGTCCAGTTTATCAGGTTCCATTCAGACAATATACCTTCTGTGGCTTACATCAATCATCAGGGAGGAACGAGGAGTTCCTTAGCGATGACAGTGGTAACCAGAAATAATTCAGTGGGCGGAAGCCCATTCCTGTTGCCTGTCGATGATCCACATACCAGGGGTGGACTTCTGGGATGTGGACTTCCTGAGCAAGCAGACCTTTTAGGGGGAGTGGGAACTCCATCCGGAAGTGTTCTACAGCCTGATTCTCAGGTGGGTTTAGCCAGAGTTAGATATCTGGGCATTCCGACAGAATGCCAAGCTCCCGAGATTCGGGTCGAGATCCAGGAATTCCCAGGCGGAACTGTTAAATGCTCTGGCGGTTCCTTGGACTTTCACTCTAGCATATCTATTTCATCCGTTTGCGCTTCTTCCTTGGGTCATTGCTCGAATCAAGCAGGAGAGGGCATCGGTGATCCTCATTGCTCCTGCTTGGCTTTGCAGAATTTGGTATGCAGATCTGGTGGACATGCCATTTCTGCTGCCTTGAAGTATTCCATTGAGAAAGGACCTTCTAATTCAAGGGCCTTCCTTTTCCCATATCTAATTTCTCTGCAGCTGACTGCTTGGAGATTGAGTGTTTAATTTTATCCAAACGGGGTTTTTCTGACTCGGTCATAGTGACCATGATTCAGGTTCGTAAGCCTGTATCTAATAAGATTTGCTATAAGATATGGCTTACATATCTCTATTGGCGTGGATCCAAGAGCTACTCATGGAGTAGAGTTAGGATTCCTAGCATTTTGTTTTTTCTCCAAGAAGGTTTGGAGAAAGGCTTATCGTCTAGTTCCCTAAAGGGTAAAATCTGAGCCTTATCTATTTTGTTACACAAACATCTGGCGGATGTTTCAGATGTGCTGCAATCATTTTGTCAGGCCTTAGTCCGGATCAGACCTGTGTTCAAAACAATTACTCCTCCATGGAGTCTGAATTTCTTTCTCAAAGTTCTTCTGGGGGCTCTTTTTGAGTTTGTGTATTCCTTAGATATTAAGTCGTTATCTTGGAAAGTTTTATTTCTTGTTGCTATTTCTTCTGCTCGGGAAGTGTCAGAGGTTTCTGCATTTCAGTATGAGTCTCCTTATCTTATTTTCCGTTCAGATAAGGTAGTTTTTCGTATTTAATTAGGATTTCTTCCTATCGTTGTTTCTAATCGGAACATTAATCAGGTGATTGTGGTTCCTTCCTTGTGTTTTAATCCTTTTTCTCAAAAGGGATGACTTCTGCACAATTTGGACGTGGTCTGTGAGTTTAAGTTTTACCTGCAAGCGACTAAGGACTTTCGTCAGTCTTCTTCCTTGTTTGTGGTTTTCACAGGAAAACGTAAGGGACAGAAAGCTACAACTACTTTGCTTTCTTTTTGGCTGTTGAGTATCATACGTTTTGCATATGGGACTGCTGGACAGCAGTCTCCAAAGAGGGGTACGGCTTCTTCCACGTGGGTTGTTGCTTCCTCATGGACGTTCAAAGAGGAAGCTTGTGTGGAACAAATTTGCAAGGCTGCAACTTGGTCCTCTCTTTACACTTTTTCAAAGTTCTACAAATTTGACACTTTTGCCTCGGCTGAGGCTGTTTTTTGGAGATAGGTTCTTCGAACAGTGGTGCCTTCCATTTAGGTTCCCTGTCTTGTCCCTCCCGTATCATCTGTGTCCTCTAGCTTGGGTATTGAATCCCATTAGTAATTAAGATGATCCGTGGACTCGTGTCTTAAAAAAAGAAAAGAAAATGTATGCTTACCTGATAAATTTATTTCTTTTTTGACACAATGAGTCCACGGCCCCCCCTGTTCTTTTAGACTTTAGGTTGTGGGTTACTATAAACTTCAGACACCTCTGCACCTTGGCTTTTCCTTTCTCTTCCTAACTTCGGTCGAATGACTGGGGTGGGATGGGGGGAATGGAGCTATTTAACAGCTCTGCTGTGGTGCTCTTTGCCTCCTCCTGCTGACCAGGAGGTGAATATCCCATTAGTAATTAAGATGATCCGTGGACTCATCATGTCAAAAAAGAAATACATTTATCAGGTAAGCATAAATTTTCTTTTCTTTTTAAAGACACGATGAGTCCACAGATCATCTTCATTACTTATGGGATATTCACCTCCTGGTCAGCAGGAGGAGGCAAAGAGCACCAAGGCAGAGCTGTTAAATAGCTCCTCCCTTCCCTCCCTCTCCAGTCATTCTCTTTGCCTACGTTAGTGATAGGAAGAGGTAAAGTGAGGCGTTAGATTAGATTCTTCAATCAAGAGTTTTTTTATTTTTAAAGTAGTGCAATATTGTGCTGCTTTGTTCTAGGGTGTAACCGTAGTCCAGATCTGTGTCTTCAGTAGAGCTTTTGGTGGCTTTAAAGCGATGGGAACTGCTGGGACATAATTCTCACTGCGCCTCCCATATATTTATGCTGCCCAAATCCTGATAGCCTAAGCAATTGTTAACTCAGGCTTCATCATCTTCCACAGGGCTATGGGAGGGAGAGGACCTCTTAAACCTGCTGGACTGTCTTGCTGTCAGACAGCATTAAGGTAAGTGCTGACTTTTTTCTTTTTATTCTGGAGAGAAACAAACAGAAAGAAAAAGACAGAGAAAAGTGGGCACTTTAAATGAATTCACATAAGGCTCAGAAGCATGGGTTGCTTTATGTTGGGACATTAACTCTTTATGTTAGAGAGTTTTATTGGAGACAGCACAAGTACAGGAGCACTGGGGCTGGGAGATAAGCTGTATATTTGTTACAGTGGTTGTTTGTTCTAACGGCTTGTTTTTTACTATGAAGCTGGTTGAGGTATGTTTAGTGACGCCCACGAAGGGCGGAGCTACTGTTTTCGCGTGTGTCTGAACTGCGCAACACTCAGGAACGGCTGAGCTACGTCGCACTTGAACCGCATGGTTTTTGCAAAGATTAAGTAAGCGGTTGGTGCACTATACAGACCTTTGTATCCGGATTGCTTCAGAATAGCAGGAAGTCCGGTTGTCAGGTAGGCGCCTCAGCAGAGCTGCTGAGGTGTAAGGGGGTCTGAACTTTATTAATTTTCCTGTAAATACGTCTTTTTACTTGTTAACAGTAAAATAGTGGACGTTTTAAAATTTAAAGCTACAGTAGCGTTTATTTTATAAAAGATACTTAGAAGTTTGATTTGGGAGACGTTTTTTCTTCCTGCAAGTAAGAAAGTTTCTTTTTAAATTTTAAAGTGACAGTAACGTTTTTTTGTTAAAAAAAAAAAATTGTGTGAAAGTAAATTTTTTTATTACACTGTCATTTTATTGTAATCAGTATGGACATTGGAGCTGTGGAAAATGTTACGTGCTCCATGTGTTTGGATGCCAATGTATTGAGAGGGCTTTAAGTTATAGAGAATTTTTTTTTCATGATCAAGATTTTTCTAAAGCGGATGCTTCTCAGGAGTCTACTGACGAGAATCAGAGTATGCCACTGCTTTCTCCCCAAGCATCCCAAACTTTAACGCCCGCTCAAACTGCGCCCTGTACTTCTACTCTAGCACCTGCTGGAGTTACTTTAAAAGACATTGCTGCGCTTATGTCTTCCACAATTTCTGATGCGTTGTCTACTTTTCCTATGCTACAAGGCAAACGTAAGAGGAAAGACAATGTGGTCAGTAAAGTTTCTGATGCCATGGTGGCAATCTCGGATGTATCCTCCCAGGGAACTGAGATGGAGGGTATAGAGGTTCTATCAGAAGGCGAAATTTTAGACTCAGGTTCATTTCCTTTGACTGATTCAGAGGTTGTCTCTTTCAGGTTTAAACTAGAACACCTCCGCTTGTTACTCAGGGAGGTTTTGGTTACTTTAGACAACTGTGATTCCACAATAGTGGTCGCTCCTGCGAAGTCGAGTAAATTGGACAGATATTTTGAAGTTCCTTCTTACTCAGATGTTTTCCCGGTGCCTAAGCGAGCTTCGGAGATTGTTTCTAAGGAATGGGAGAGACCAGGTATTCCCTTCTCTCCTTCTCCTATTTTTGAAAAGATGTTTCCTATAGCTGACGCTGTCAGGGAAGCATACGGTTTGGCAAGCGGTTCCTAAGGTGGAAAGGGCTATTTCCACCTTAGCCAAGCGAACTACTATTCCCATTGAGGATAGTTGTGCATTTAAAGACCCCATGGACAAGAAGTTGGAGGGTCTACTTAAGAAGATTTATGTTCACCAAGGTCTGCTATTGCAGCCAGCTGCGTGCATTGCTACTGTCACTAGTGTGGCAGCTTATTGGTTTGATGCTCTGTCTGAGTCTCTCAAGTCTGAGACTTCCTTAGAGGAGATCCAAGAAAGCTCTGAAGTTAGCGAATGCTTTTATTACGGACGCTTCCCTGCAAATTACTAAGTTGGCAGCCAAGAGTTTGGGGTTCTCCATCCTAGCCCGCAGAGCCTTATGGTTAAAGCCTTGGTCTGCGGACGTGTCATCTAAGTCTAAGCTTCTAGCGATTCCTTACAAAGGGAAGACCTTGTTTGGACCTGGCCTGACAGAAATTATCTCTGATATCACGGGGGGTAAGGGTCATCTCCTTCCTCAGGATAAGAGAAACAAACATAAAGGACGACAGCTGAGTAATTTTCGTTCCTTTCGAAATTTCAAGGGAAATTCTTTCTCTTCCTCCTCTAAACCAGAACAATCTAAGCCTACTTGGAGACCCAACCAGTTTTGGAACAAGATTAAACAATCGAAAAAGCCTGCTGTTGAATCCAAAACAGCATGAAGGGCATGCCCCTGATCCGGGACCAGATCTGGTAGGGGGTGAGACTGTCCTTCTTTGTTCAGGCTTGGATTCGAGACGTTCAGGATCCCTGGGCTATAGAAATTGTGTTTCAGGGATACAAACTGGAATTCAAAAATTTTCCTCCCCGAGGAAGATTTCTTCTTTCAAGATTATCTGCAAACCAGATAAAAAAAAAGAGGCATTCTTACATTGTGTAAGAGACCTCTCCACCCAGGGAGTGATTATTCCCGTTTCATTACAGGAACAGGGGCAGGGTTTTTATTCAAATCTGTTTGTAGTTCCCATAAAGGACGGAACCTTCAGACCTTAGACCTCATCATTCAAGATGGAAACTATTCGTACCATTCTTCCACTGATCCAGGAGGGTCAATTTATGACAACAGTGGATTTAAAGGATGCATATCTACATGTTTCGATCCACAGAAATCATCACAGGTTCCTGAGGTTTGCCTTTCTGGACAAACACTTTCAGTTTGTGGCTCTTCCTTTTGGTTTGGCCACGGCTCCCAGAATTTTCACAAAAGTTCTGGGGTCTCTCCTGGCGATTCTAAGACCGTGGGGCATTGCGGTGGCACCTTATCTGGATGATATTCTAATCCAGGTGCCATCTTGTCAACAAGCAAGATCTCGTACCGACGTTGTACTATCCTTCCTGAGAACTCACGGGTGGAAGGTAAATCTGGAAAAGAGTTCCTTAATCCCGAAGACAAGGGTGACTTTCTTGGGAACTCTAATCGATTCTATATCTATGAGGATTTTTCTGACAGAGGTCAGGAAATCAAAGATTCTAGATACCTGTCGAGCCCTTCAGTCCACTCCTCGGCCGTCAGTGGCTCAGTGCATGAAAGTAATCGGACTGATGGTGGCGGCAATGGACATCATCCCGTTTGCTCGGTTCCACCTCAGGCCTCTGCAGTTAAACATGCTCAGGCAGTGGAATGGAGATTATGCAGACTTGTCTCCTCGAATAACTCTGGAACAGGAAACGAGGGACTCTCTTCTACGGTGGTTGTCTCTGGATCATCTATCCCAGGGAACCTGCTTTCACAGACCGTCCTAGGTGATTGTGACAACAGACACCAGCCTTCTAGGGTGGGGAGCTGTCTGGGGTTCCCTAAAGGCTCAGGGAGTATGGACTCAGGTGGAGTCTGCTCTTCCTATAAACATTCTGGAACTAAGAGCGATCTTCAATGCTCTTCTAGCCTGGCCTCGGTTGGCTTTGGCTCAGTTTATCAGATTCCAGTCGGACAACATAACGTCAGTGGCCTACATCAATCATCAGGGAGGAACGAGGAGTTCCTTAGCGATGACCGAGGTAGCCAAGATAATGTGGTGGGCGGAGGCCCATTCTTGCCATCTGTCAGCAATCCACATTCCAGGAGTGGACAACTGGGAGGCGGACTTTCTGAGCAGGCAGAATTTTCATCCAGGAGAGTTGGAACTCCATCCGGAAGTGTTCTCCAACCTGATTCAGAAATGGGGTCGGCCGGAGTTAGATCTGATGGCATCTCGTCATAATGCCAAGCTCCCGAGATACGGGTCGAGAACCAGGGATCCCCAGGCGGAACTGATAGATGCTCTGGTAGTTCCTTGGTCCTTCAACCTTGCATACCTGTTTCCCCCGTTTGCTCTTCTTCCTCGGGTCATTGCTCAAATCAAACAGGAGAAGGCATCAGTGATCCTCATTGTCTCTGCTTGGCCTTGCAGGATTTGGTATGCAGATCTGGTGGACATGTCATCTCTGCCACCTTCGAGACTTCCATTGAGGGAGGACCTTCTAATTTAAGGGCCCTTCTATCACCCAAGTCTAGTTTCTCGGAAGCTGACTGCTTGGAGATTGAACGCTTAATTTTATCCAAGCGGGGATTTTCTGATTCGGTCATAGAGACCATGATTCAGCCTCATAAACCTGTAACTAGAAAGATTTACCATAAGATATGGCGTAAATATCTGTATTGGTGCGAATCCAAGGGCTACTCATGGAGTAGAGTTAGGATTCCTAGAATTTTATCTTTTCTCCAAGAAGGTTTGGAGAAGGGTTTATCTATTTTGTTACACAAATGTCTGGCAGATGTCCCAGATGTACAATCTTTTTGTCAGGCCTTGGTTAGGATCAGGCCTGTGTTCAAATCAGTTACTCCTCCATGTAGTTTGAATTTAGTTTTCAAGGTTCTTCAGGGGGCTCCGTTGGAGCCTATGCATTCCTTAGATATTAAGTTGTTATCTTGGAAAGTTTTATTTCTTGTTGCTATTTCTTCAGCTCGTAGAGTGTCTGAACTCTCGGCGTTGCAATACACTTCGCCTTATCTTATTTTTCATTCAGATAAGGTAGTTTTACGTACTAAATTAGGTTTTCTTCCTAAGGTTGTTTCCGATAGGAACATTAATCAAGAGATTGTTGTTCCTTCCTTGTGTCCTAATCGTTCTTCTCAGAAGGAATGTCTTCTGCACATTTTGGATGTAGTCCGTGCTTTGAAATTTTATTTACAAGCGACTAAGGACTTTCGTCAGTCTTCTTCTTTGTTTGTAATTTTTTTCTGGAAAACGTAAGGGTCAGAAAGCTATGGCTACCTCTCTTTCTTTTTGGCTGAAGAGTATCATCCATTTTGCATATGAGATTTTGCAGCCTCCCGACAGGGTTACAGCTCATTCCACAAGGGCTGTTGCTTCTTCATGGGCATTCAAAAATTAAGCTTCTGTAGAACAGATTTGCAAGGCTGCAACTTGGTCCTCTCTTCACCCTTTTTCTCTAAATTTTATAAACTTGATACCTTTGCCTCGACGGAGGCTGCTTTTGGGAGAAAGGTTCTTCAAGCAGTAGTGCCTTTCGTTTAGGTTCCCTGTCTTGTCCCTCCCGTATCATCTGTGTCCTCTGGCTTGGGTATTGTATCCCATAAGTAATGAAGATGATCTGTGGACTCATCGTGTCTTTAAAAAGAAAAGGAAGTTTATGCTTACCTGATAAATTTGTTTCTTTTTAGACACGATGAGTCCACGGCCCGCCCTGTTCTTTTAAGACAGGTTGTTATTTTTTGTAAACTTCAGACATCTTTGCACCTTGGATTTTCCTTTCTCTTCCTAACTTCGGTCGAATGACTGGAGTGGGAGGGAAGGGAGGTATTTAACAGCTCTGCTGTGGTGCTCTTTGCCTCCTCCTGCTGACCAGGAGGTGAATATCCCATAAGTAATGAAAATGATCTGTGGACTCATCGTGTCTAAAAAGAAACAAATTTATCAGGTAAGCATAAATTTTCTTTTTTTATTTTATTCAAACTATTTTTAATTGGCCCTTTTAAGATATGCACAGATCTCAACCTGTTTTATGTCCCTTTAAAGGACCATCAATGTACCCTTTAAGTCCTTGGTCTTTCTATGGGATTGTGCTATTTCCAGTGTAAAGGACAGAGGTTATAATAGCGCAGTCCCGCCACTTGCAGTGGGACCTGCGCTATTTTATATAAAAGAAAACTTGACCAGTGACGTACATGGTACGTTTGCTTAATTCAGTTTGTTGCGGTTCTTAAAGGCTGAATAAAAGTGAAACTTTTTTTTTTTTTCAAATTTCTATTTCTTTCTAATGACACAGTGAGTCCATGGATCATCATCAATTATTGTTGGGAATATCACTCCTGGCCAGCAGGAGGAGGCAAAGAGCACTACAGCTAAGCTGTTAAGTATCACTTCCCTTCCCACAACCCCCAGTCATTCTCTTTGCCTGCAGTACAAGGAAGAGGTGAAGTTTAGGTGTCTGATAAGTTTTCTTCAATGAAAAGTTTATTATTATAAATTTTTAAGTAGATCAGTTTAACCCTGGAGGTTTAATGAGCAAGAAGTTGTGTTTGTATACAGATAGAAAACTATCTAAACTGTTTGGATTTTTTTGGATATTTGTCCCATTTTACAGATGTAAATGTACCATTTGGAGTGGGTGGAACAAACTGTAAACATCTTGTTTAGGCAATATTGGTTTTATACATGTAAGCTAAAGATATACTGTGACGGATACCCCTCTACCCTGACTGGGTAGCGCCATCGACCGGGTCCTTCCTCTGCCTGGAACAAGTGGCTATGTAGCCCAGGAAAGTGATTCTAGCAGGAGCCCACCCAAATAACTAGACAGACTAGCATTCAGGTGAAACAAGAACTGATTTTATTGTATAGCATACACTCCTTTTATACACACAGCTCATCTTGATAAAACAGGGAGACAGTGCCACAGTTTTCCCGCCATTCCCGCCCCTCCAGACTGACCAGCGCCTCCATAGCAACCATAGGCCCACAGAATCCCAGGACACAGTGCTGACGGTTTTGGGGTGATCCCGGGGGAGCGGCGGCACTTCCAGTGTGTAATTTGAATGCTCTCGGTCCCCAGATGCCACAGTCCAAAAAGCGGCGAGATTCGTTATTGGGGACCGGAGATACAGCCCATTGAAGTTATGGGGGTAGGGGTGTCCAAAACTCCCAGTTCCCAAAGCAGCTCCCCTCCAGTAATTCCCCCACCTCTTGTCCTCCCTAGGGGCTACTAATCTCCAAAAGAGCAGAGCTCTGGGGCACATGGTTGCTGGAGCAACCAGGGGTAAAGTTAGATGGTGTCCTGCTATCCTGTGGCCGACCGGGTGTTCCAGGAGCCCGGACAGCCTGAGAGGGGTTAGGCGGGTGTCCATGGTGAGGCAGCCGACCGGGAGTTCCAGGGGCCTGGCCAGCCGAGGAGGGTTTTCCTGGTCATACACTAGCATTTCACAAGACAAGCAAACCAAAGCTTCCATTGATTGTGGTTGCTCTGAAGAGCCCAAAACCGCTGAGAAACAACAGGGGTGAGGTTGTAGGGGGGTGGGGGTAGCCTTAGCTGTGTGGTATCCATGACAGGGGGCAAGGGTTCAGCCCCTGCAGCCCAGTATCCGTGACAACTCCCCCCCTCCAGTTCGGCAGACCCAGCTAGATCCACACACGGGTCGGCCTGGGGGTTTCTGAGGAGTTTATGCCACTTCAGTCCGCCGGGAAAGTCCGTCAGCATTCCTATTGCTCTTTCCCTGTCGGTACTGGATGTCAAAGTTAAATGGCTGCAGGGCTAGGCTCCACCTCAACAGTCTCCCGTTGTCCCCGGAAACCCGGTTGAGCCATACTAGGGGGTTGTGGTCAGTAAGGATGATGAAGGGTCTCCCATATAGGTAGGGCTGCAACTTCTTCAAAGCCCATACCAGCGCCAGACACTCCTTCTCAACCGCTGGGTAGCCTATTTCTCGGGATAGCAGTTTGCGACTGATGTAGGCAACGGGGGTGGTCTTGTCCTTTCTCGTCCGCCTGGCTTAGTATGGCCCCCAACCCGAACATGGAGGCATCTGTGTGGACAGAAAAACGTTTGGCTGGGTTAGGAGCGGCCAGTACTGGGGCAGAGATTAAGGCAGACTTAAGACTCTGGAAGGCTTTTTCACACTCGGGGGACCACAGGACCTGTCGGGGAAGTCGTTTACAGGTCAGTCAGGGGTTTGGCGAGGGTGCTGTAATTAGGGACGAACCTCCGGTAGTAGCCTGCAGTACCCAGAAAGGCAAGGACTTGGGTTTTGGTCCTGGGGGTGGGCCAGTTAGCCACTGCCTCGACATTGGCCGGCTCGGGTTGCTGCTTACCGCAGCCGACTCCGTGGCCTAAGTACTGAACTTCCGAGCGCCCAATGGTACACTTATCTGGCTTCAAGCTTAGGCCGGTGGCTCGAAGACGATCTAAGCCAGGGGTCCTCCCAGGTCTCGCTATAGATGGCGATGTCATCCAGGTATGCACAGGCATAGTCCTGGAGGCCATCCAAAAGGCGGTCTACCATACTTTGGAAAGTGGCTGGGGCGTTCTTCATTCCAAATGGCATGACCTTAAACTGGTATAAGCCGAAGGGAGTGATGAAGGCAGACATGGGGACAAACTCAGGGTCAAGGGGGATTTGCCAATGGGACCTTGTAGGCAGCCTGTCGCAGGGGGGGTCTGTCACTTCTTTGTTGCAAGAGTCGCCAGACCTGCCTTTTCTGTCAGCTCCGGCATTGGAAGACTTTCAAAGTCCTCCACTGCCGGCGCACAGATAGCAGCCACATCTCTGGGTCTCTCTATGTATGCCTTTAACATGTTCACATGAAAGGTCTGTTGGATCCTTTCATCTGAACACTTCACTACCAGGTATGTGGTGTTGTTCAGTTGTTCCACAACCCGGTAAGGTCCTTGCCAAGAGGCCTGTAGCTTGTCGGTTTTGACAGGCTTCAGAGCGAGGAACAAAGGGAGTGATGAAGGCAGACATGGGGACGAACTCAGGGTCAAGGGGGATTTGCCAATAACCCTTGCATAGGTCAAGGGTGGTCAGGAAGTGGCCCTGGGCGATTCAATCTAACAGGTCATCTACTCGAGGCATGGGATAGGCGTCAGTGGTGGTTCTGTCATTGAGTCTATGGTAGTCAATGCAGAACCGGGTAGTTCTGTCCTTCTTGGGTACTAACACTACCGGGGAGGCCCAGGGACTGTTGGACTGTTCAATGACACCGAGGTCCAACATTCCCCGGAGCTCCTGGTGCATACTGTCCCTGATGGCCTCTGGGACCCTGTAGGCAGCCTGTCGCAGGGGGGGTCTGTCCCGGGGTCTCCACCCGATGGATGACTGTGGTGGTAAACCCAGGGACAGTAGAGAACATGTCACTTCTTTGTTCCAAGAGTCACCAGACCTGCCTTTTCTGTCTGGGCTCTAACCTATTGTCTAGGGATATGTCATCCACCCCCTGGGGGTGTCAGTAGGTCCGGGAAGCTCCGGCATTGGAAGACTTTCAAAGTCCTCCACTGCCGGCGCACAGATAGCAGCCACATCTCTGGGTCTCTCTATGTATGCCTTTAACATGTTCACATGAAAGGTCTGTTGGATCCTTTCATCTGAACACTTCGCTACCAGGTATGTGGTGTTGTTCAGTTGTTCCACAACCCGGTAAGGTCCTTGCCAAGAGGCCTGTAGCTTGTCGGTTTTGACAGGCTTCAGAGCGAGGAACTTCTGTCCCACGATCAGGGTTCGGGTACGGGCATTGCGATCGTACCATCGCTTCTGCCTGTGCTGAGAGGCTTGAAGGTTCTCGTGTACCTGGGCAGCCAGGTCCTTCAGCCGGTCTCTGAGCTGGAGTACGTACTCCACAACAGAGTGCTCTTCCCCCCCAGTGGGCTCGTACCAAATCTAGCGGGCCCCTAACCTTTCGACCATATAGAAGTTGGAAGGGGGAAAACCCGGTGGATTCCTGAGGCACCTCTCGATATGCAAAGAGGAGGTGCGGCAGGAATCTCTCCCAGTCCTTGTGAGTGGCCGAGATCATCCGAAGCAGTTGCTTTAGGGTTCCGTTAAACCTCTCACACAGCCCATTCATCTGGGGATGGTAAGGGGCGCTGTGCAGGGGTTTAATCCCGCACAACTCCCATAGTTGTTGAGTGATTTCCGCAGTGAACTGCGTTCCCTGATCGGAAACCACTTCCCGAGGGAAGCCTACCCTGGTGAATATCCGGAGCATCGCATCTGCTATGGTCTCCGCCTTGATATTGGCCAAGGGGATTGCCTCTGGGTATCAGGTGGCATAGTCCACCACTGTAAGGATGTATTTCTTCCCTGAGGGGCTGGGCCGAGCTAATGGCCCCACAATGTCTACTGCCACTCGGCTAAAGGGTTCCTCAATAATGGGCAGGGGATGAAGGGGAGCTTTCGTATGGTCACCTGTCTTTCCTACCTTCTGGCAAACCTCACAGGATTTACAGTATTCCTTAATATCAGCTGTAATGCCTGGCCAGAAGAAGGTTTGAGTCAAGCGGTGGTGGGTCCTTTGCTTTCCTAAGTGGCCGGCTAAGGGGATGTCATGCCCTATGTTCAGTAGGTTGGACCGAAACTTCTTCAATATGACCAGCTGGCGTTTGGGCACCGGTCCTTTTCTCCTCTTGGAGATCCGGTACAGGAGCTCTCCCTCCCACTGGAACTGTTCTTCTCCAGGGCCCTAGGCGTCAGCACCTACTCAGTCTTGGTAAGGGGCTAGGGTCGGGTCACTCAAGGTTTCTTTAGCGAAGTCAGAGGGGGTCGCCCAGGAGGGCGTGTCAGTAAGTTTTGGGTTAGTGGGGACGGGCAGTCGGGGAAAGGTAGGAGTCGGGGGGGTAGGTCTTACCTGGGTCCCCAGAGTTGGTGAGGTGGCTTGGCATCTGGCCTGCTGGCGGGTAGTCACTGGGCAGGTATCCGGAGTGGCATCCCCCACAAAGGCAGACACAAGGTGGCCGAGGTAGTTTCCCAACAGGACCTCGGCAGGGATGTGGTGCATAACCCCCACTTCTACATTGCGGGAGTCGGTTTTCCAGTCCAAATGGACCCAGGCTGTAGGAATCCTGAGGACCTCACCTCCCGCTACCCCCACAGCAAGGGTGCACCCAGTGCAGCCTGAGGGGGGAACGAGGTGAGGTATGATCAAAGAAACGGTGGTCCCCGTATCTCTCATTCCTTGAGCCGCCTGCCCGTTGACCCAGACAACTTGCCGGTGTTGTTGTCAGTTGTCTTGGTCCATTGAGCTGACATGGTGCAAGACACCCACTTCTTCTCCTGTCCACTCAGCATAGGGGTCGGAGCTTGTGGTATGGGCACAATGGGCAGCGGCCTGATAGGTTCAGGCTTGAGGAGACCCCCACGAGGTTGAGGCAGGGTTCCTTGGCGGCTGGGGGGTTTCGTTGTCTGGCTGGGCAGTTCCGTATAACATGTCTGGGGTGTCCACACCCATAACACCCCCGGGAATTGCTGCTCCCGGCCGGGTAAACAGGGGGCGGCCGGGTCTGAGGCTGCCGATAGACCGTTGGGGTCGAGCTGGGGCTGGGCGGAGCGGGTTGCTGGCCGGGGGTCTGTGGCCGCCTGGCGCCGGGCATCCACATACTGATCGGCCAGGGCGGCAGCTTGGTCAACTGTTCTGGGTCCCTTGTCTTTTATCCAGTCCCTCATCTCTGCTGGGGTGCGGTTGTAGAACTGCTCCAGGAGGATGAGTTGAACAGCCTCATCTATGGTGGTGATGTGACACCCAGTAACCCAGGAGTTCAAGGATCTAGCTAAGCGGTGGGCAAACTCGGTATACAGTTGCTCCTCTTGTCTGTGTAGTCACCTGAATTTTAGCCGGTGAGCCTCCAGGGTGAGTCCATACCGAGCAAAGATGCGCTCCTTCACCCGGTCATAGTTGCCTTGATCTTCGCAGGGGACAGTGTGGAAAGCCTCCAGGGCCCTACCGGATAGTTTCCGAATTAAGATAGTAACCCTATCGGCATTAGTGACCCCATGCATCCAGCACTGGGTCTCGAACAGCTGTAGGTAGCGGTCGATATCCTCGCTCCCATCATCCTAGAAGGTTCGGAAAGCCCCGTGAGGTAGTTTCTTGGGCCGGGAAGGGGGGTCCAGGGGATCTGGCATGACCTCCCCTATAGACTTCTGAAGCTCCAACATGTGTATCATGCTGGCGTCTGTCACTATCCGAGTAATGATCTCCTCGGGGGGGTTAGGTCCAAAGAGAGCTAGTTGCCACTGTACCTGCTGCTGTTTGTCGGATGTCGTAGTCTTTGGAGTGGAGGCTGTACTTGGCTGTCCTCCGCTTTGGTCGCTGTCCAACCCACCAGCCTGTTCGCTAGCCCGATCGTCCTCCATCAGTTTGGCTACGAGCACTACCTTTGTCTTGTTGCCGGCGACTTTCCCTCTAGTCTGCAGCAACGTTCTCAATTCTTCCTTCTGGAGCCCATGGTACTGCTCCATCCGGCAAGATCTTCAGTTGGTTGTTTGGACGTTCCAGGTAGAAGGAAGCATCTCACCGCTGCCAACCAATGTGACGGATACCCCGCTACCCTGACTGTGTAGCGCCGTGGACCGAGTCCTTCCTCTGCCTGGAACAAGTGGCTATGTAGCCCATGAAAGTGATTCTAGCAGGAGCCCACCCAAATAACTAGACAGACTAGCATTCAGGTGAAACAAGAACTGATTTTATTGTACAACATACACTCCTTTTATACACACAGCTCATCTTGATAAAACAGGGAGACAATGCCACAGTTTTCCCGCCATTCCCGCCCCTCCAGACTGTCCGGCGCCTCCATAGCAACCATAGTCCCACAGAATCCCAGGACACAGTGGTGACGGTTTTGGGGGGATCCCAGGCACTTCCATGGTGTCATTTGAAAGCTCTCTTTCCCTAGATGCCGCAGTCCAAAATGCGGCGTGATTCGTTATTGGGGACCGGAGATACAGCCCGTTGAAGTTATGCGGGTAGGGGTGTCCAAAACCCCCAGTTCCCAAAGCAGCTCCCCTCCGGTAATTCCCCCACCTCTTGTCCTTCCTAGGGGCTACTAATCCCCAAAAGAGCGGAGCTCTGGGGCACATGGTTGCTGGACTGACCAGGGGTAAAGTTAGCGGGTGTCCTGCTGTCCTGTGGCCGACTGGGAGTTCCAGGAGCCCGGACAGCCTGAGAGGGTGTCTATGGTGAGGCGGCCGACCGGGAGTTCCAGGGGCCTGGCCAGCTGAGGAGGGTTTTCCTGGTCATACACTAGCTTTTCACAAGACAAGCAAACCAAAGCTTCCATGGATTGTGGTTGCTCTGAGGAGCCCAAAACCACTGAGAAACAGGGGTGATGTTGTAGGGGGTGGGGGGGGGGGGTAGCCTTAGCTGTCTGGTATCCGTGAAAGGGGGCAAGGGTTCAGCCCCTGCAGCCCAGTATCCATGACATATACATATTTTTATGTACTATGTATACAAAAGTTAGTACACTTGGCCACCAATCAGCAAGCCCTAACAAGGTGCTGAACCTAAAATGGACTGGCTCCTAAGTTCATTCCTGCTTTTCAAATAAAGATACCAAGAGAACAAAGAAAAAATAGGAATAAACTAGAAAGTTGCTTAAAATTGCATGCTCTATCCGAATCATAAGAGAATATTTGGGTTTAGTATTAAAAACATTATAGTGTGTATATATTTCTTTTATTTTTTAAAACACGATGAGTCCACGGATCATCTTAATTACTAATGGGATATTCACCTCCTGGTCAGCAGGAGGAGGCAAAGAGCACCACAGCAGAGCTGTTAAATAGCTCCTCTCTTCCCTCCCACCCCAGTCATTCTCTTTGCCTATGTTAGTGATAGGAAGAGGTAAAGTGAGGTGTTAGAAAAGATTCTTCAATTAAGAGTTTATTATTTTTAAAGTAGTGCAAGATTGTGCTGCTTTGTTCTAGGGTGTAGCCGTAGTCCATATTAGTCTCTTTAGTAGAGCTTTGGTGGCTTTAAAGCAATGGGAACTTGTGGGAAATAATTCTCACTGCGCCTCCCATACATTGATGCTTCCCTAATCCTGATAACCTAAGTAAGATAACTCAGGCTTTATCTTTATCCACAAGGCTATGGGAGGGAGAGGACCTCTTAAACCTGCTGAGCTGCCCTGCTGTCGGGCAGATTTTAAAGGTAAGTGCTGACTTTTTATTCTGGGTCTGGGAGGATCTCAGAGGAAGTGGAGCACTTTATTTTCCTGGGAACATAACTCCTATTGTAAAGGGAGGGGACCCTGTGACAGCAAGTTGGAAGCAGGCACTGGGGCTAGAAGGGCTTAATCACTAGGGCTGAGTAATGAGCTCAGTAGGAGGTAATAGTTTGGTGACAAGAGTTTCAGTTAGCCTCACATATTTGGGCTAAATGATTATGACTGACGAGTATCACTATCATGCGGTGGCACTATTTTAACTCGGGTTTGGCAAGAGGTTAAGTTATCTCCTGGTGGCTTATTTTTAAACACTTTAGTAATGGCAACCGGGAGTTTGATACTTGTAACGCCCACGATGGGCGGGGCTTGTTTTGCGCCGATTTGAGCTGCGCACACTGCTATGTCTATTTCTCTGATAATGGCGACTGGGAGTGTGATGTTATCATGCCCTAGAGGGGCAGAGCTACGTTTGGCGCCGTTTTTGGGCTGCGCACTCTATCGTTTCCGTTTTCGGCAAGCAAGCTCAGTCTTTAGTTTTGTCTCATATGTGGGACCGGACAACGCCACAGCTGCGTTCCGGATCCTTTTATAAATAAAAGTGAAGCTAGTATTTTTTATTTATTTTTAGCTACTTTTTAATTAAAAAATAAAGTTTGAAAGGTACTGGGTTTCTGTGAGATGGTCACCTCAGCAAGATTAAGCTGAGGTGTAGGTTATACTATATTTGCATACCAAATTAACTTTCTTCTGCACATTCAAATATAAATTTTAAAATTTAAAGAGACAGTACCGTTTTTTATGTGTTATTTTTTCTTTACAAAATTTAACATGTTTATGTGTTTAACTCTTCCCTTGTGACTCAGGAGGAACCAAGGGGTCCTACTAAGTGGCTATTTGGTTCTATGTTTTGATACCAATGTGTTTATAGAAATAGAGTTTTTTCTGAATTACTCTTTCTAAGGCGCATGCTGTTTAGGAGTTTATTGACGATGGTCAAGTTATGCTATTAATTTCTCCTAATGTGTCCCAAAAAATGTATAGCCCACATGCAGTGCCCTGCGCTTCCTTTCGCACTCCACCTGGAGTTACCTTGCATTTCATGCATTGTCTGTTTGACCATACTGTAGAAAAGAAGTACAAGAAGACATATATTCATTCAATATTCCGAATTTTTCTTCCCTGTATATGGAAGAGGAGGATACTTCGGTAGTATATGAGGGGGAATTCTCAAACTCAGATGGAATAATACCTTTATCTAATCCTGAGGTTGCTTTCCTTTAATTTTAGCTTGATTTCCTCCATTTGTAACTTGTGGAGGTTTTAGCTACCCTGGACGACTCCGACACTTCTGGCATAGTCTATCCTAGAGAGTCCAGTTAATTATACTAAATGTGCCCTTCATGGTCAAGTTTTTTTTTTTTTCTTGTACCATATAGGGTTATACCAGGGCTTGCTATGGCAGACCACGGTGTGCATTGCTACCATCACTAGTGCGGCGGCATATTGGTTTGATGCGTTGTCTGATGCTTTCAGGACAGAAACTTTTTTGGATGAAACCCAGGATAGGATAAAAGCTCTTATACTGGCTAATTCCTTTTTTACTGATGCTTCCCTTCAAGTTATCAAACTGGGAGCAGAGATTTCGGGTTTCTCTATTCTAACTCGCAGAGCATTATGGTTAAAGCCTTGGTCTGCGGATGTGTCCTCTAAGTCTAAGCTTTTAGCTGTTTCTTACAAGGGGAAGACCTTGTTTGGACCTGGCCTGTCGGAAATTATCTCTGATATCACGGGAGGTAAAGGTCATCTTCTCTCACAGGATAAGAGAAACAAACAAAAAGGACGACAGAGCAATTTTCGTTCATTTCGAAATTTCAAGGGAAATTCTTCCTCTACTGCCTCCAAACAGGAACAGACTAGGCCTGCATGGAGACCCAATCAATCTTGGAATAAGGGAAAACAATACAAGAAGCCTGCTGTTGAATCAAGGACAGCCATATTAAACGAAGAACAGCCATGTCTCAATACAGAAGGTTATATGCAAATATTATTTATCTTCAGGAAACTCATTTTGTCAAATCCCTTGTGCCCAAGTACTGGTCCAAAGAATATTCACATCACTTTCATGCCACAACAGACACAAAGAAAAGGGGTGTTTCGATACTAATTCACTCCTCGTTGCAATTTATTCACAAAGAAGCAATATCAGATAAAGAGGGCAGATACTTAATAGTTCAGGGACAAATTCAAGGTACTGATATAGTACTATGAAACATATATGCTCCAAATGAAAGTCAATCAACATTTTTTAACTCAATCTCCCATTTGCTCACTGAATAGTCTAAAATGCGTATGATATTAGCAGGGATATAGACCTCCAAAATCTTACAAACACACAACCACTTGCACAGAGCAAGAAAATGGTAAGACAAAAATCTATGGCCAAAAGAGTGTTTGACTTGTTGGCCCCTCATACACTTATAGACTCCTGGAAATCTTTACATGGGATTACATCAGATTCCACATATTACTCAGCAGCACATAATAGTTATTCTAAATTGGACTATATATTTGTTAGCCAAATTCTGCAGCCGATAATTAGATTGGCAGATATACATGTATGCGCATGGTCAGACCATGCGATTACTTAACTTCAACTGGGGGAACAGCGTGACCATAGCAGAGTAAAATCCTGGACATATGATCCATCATGTCTAAAAAATCCTGTCACAAGAGCTAATTTGTTGAAGACTGTGGGGGAATATTGGCAAATCAATTTAAACACCACTAGTAATCCTACATCGGTCTGGGCCGCACATAAAGTGGTGGTTAGGGGACTCCTCATTAAAGAAAAAGTCATTTATAATAAAAAAACAAAGACATACATTTCCCAGTTACATTCAGAAATAGAATTACTAGAAACAGAACATAAGACTACGAAAGCTAACTCTATTCTACTGACTCTACAAATAAAAGACATAAATTAGCCAATCTCTTAAATGACAACTCAATTAAAATGGCACATAGACTAAAAACAAACTACTTTTTGTTTGCTAACAAACCAGACAAATATCTTGCAAGTAAAATCAGGGACAATTACTGGGTTATGTCAATACCATATATACAAAGTTCGGACGGACATACAACATCTAATTCACAAGAGATAGTAGATAACTTTGCTCATT
Source organism: Bombina bombina (assembly GCF_027579735.1). Taxonomy (NCBI): domain Eukaryota; kingdom Metazoa; phylum Chordata; class Amphibia; order Anura; family Bombinatoridae; genus Bombina; species Bombina bombina. The sequence continues at coordinate 738,005,990 of NC_069500.1, read as the reverse complement.
ACTACAAGGGCCTATATGATGATAAGAAGGTGGAGCACAATGTGACAAACTAGAGTTTATTACAGTCCTTTTTAGAAGCAGCTAAACTAACTAAAATAACAAAAGCTGATAAAGACAGCTTAAATAAGGAGATTACACAAGCTGAAATAGTTAAGGTGATTAAGGAGCTGAAGCCTGGAAAGGCCCCAGGGGCAGATGGCTTTACAGGTGAGTACTACTGGTTGTTTGCTTCAACACTAATGCCTCATCTAGTGAAATTCGCAAATCATGTATTGGAGGGTCATGATCTCCCAGTGCTCTAGCTATAGGCCTATATCCTTGATTAATCAAGACAATACAATTGTGACTAAAGTATAGGCCAACAGACTTACATTAATTTTACTGACTGTAATACATCCAGACCAAGTAGGGTTAATTAAGGACAGAGAGGCCCCGGACAATATATATAGGATGACAGTGGTGATTGACTATTTGACAGAAAAGAAGGTGCCTTCTCTGTTGTTGTCTCTGGATGCAGAGAAGGCATTTGACAGAGTGGACTGGACTTATATGAGGACAGTTTTGGAAAAGATGGGTTTTGGGGGTCCTTTTATCACTGCTATCAAAAATCTGTATTCTAATCTGACAGCCTTTGTTAGAGCAATAGGTCACCAGTCAACTACATTCCAGATTCTTAATGGGACCAGCCAGGGATGCCCGCTTTCACCCCTCCTGTTTGCCCTATGCATAGAACCACTAGCAACTACAATTAGAAATTCCCAAGATATCACAGGTTTAGAGATAGGTCCCTTTAACCATAAAATCACTTTATTCGCGGACAACGTTTTACTGACTCTGACGAGACCATTGTCGCTTCCCAACCTTTATTCTACTTTGGAGGACTTTTCAATCATATCGGGATACAAAATGAATAGAGACAAATGCGAGGTTCTCCCAATCGCATGACCCAAAATTACAACGAAAATCATTGAGACCAATTTTAACTTTAAATGGGCCAAAAAATCAATGCATTACTTGGGGATGCATTTAACTACACACTCTACAAATCTGTATAAGCGCCAGTTACTAGACGCATTTACCACAAGGTAAGGAGCACTTATCTATCTTTGTGTGAGGACCGAGACTTTCCTTGGCACAATGTGAGGATTCCTCTGATTCTTTTGTTTCTCCAAGAGTGGTTGGAGAAAGGTTTGTCGGCCAGTTCTCTTAAAGGGCAGATTTCTGCTATTTCTGCATTACTTCTTAAAAAGTTGGCTGATCTCCCTGATGTTCAGTCCTTTGTTCAGGCCCTTGTTAGGATTAGATAAAAAGAGAGAAGCGCTCAACCTGGAAACGAACAATAGCATAATAGCTTGTTCTATGGCTAGTTACCACCCAAGAAGTAGCCTCTTTTTGCTCAACATGTGCCTTTCACAGAGAAAAACTTTCCTGAAGCATATCAGTCTGATCCTGACTTCACAGTACAGTCCAGCCCCGAAATACCAGGCAATCCTTCTCTGAACAAGAGAAACAGCAAAACCCCAGACGTACGTTTCGGGCTATTGTGGGCCTCGTCAGTGAGGTGCAACCATATCCCTCTAGGCACACTGAGCAACGGGTCCACGTCTGGATTCCCGCATCACACTTAGGGAGACTTCCCAAAATGTCATAATTTGCATAAATAAAAAGAGAGAAGCACTCAACCTGGAAACGAACAATAGCATAATAGCTTGTTCTATGGCTAGTTACCACCCAAGAAGTGACCTCTTTTTGCTCAACATGTGCCTTTCACAGACAAAAACTTTCCTGAAGCATATCAGTCTGATCCTGACTTCACAGTACAGTCCAGCACCAAAATACCAGGCAATCCTTCTCTGAACAAGAGAAACAGCAAAACCCCAGACGTACGTTTCGGCCTATTGTGGGCCTCGTCAGTGAGGTGCAGCCATATCCCTCTAGGCACACTGAGCAACGGGTCCACGTCTGGATTCCCGCATCACACTTAGGGAGACTTCCCAAAATGTCATAATTTGCATAAATAAAAAGAGAGAAGCGCTCAACCTGGAAACGAACGATCGTCTGGGGTTGTCATGTTCCTTGTTCAGAGGAGAATTGCCTGGTATTTCGGGGCTGGACTGACCTTACTTGGCGGGATCAGACTGATATACTTCAGGAAAGTTTTCTTCTGTGAAAAGCACACTGGTCTAAAAGAGGCTGCTTCCGGGTGGTAAATCGCCATAGAACAAGCCACTGAGCTGTTGTTCGTTCCTGGTAGAGCGCTTCTCTCTTTGTATGCAAATTATTATGACCCTGGGGAAGTCTCCCTATGGGTGATGGGGGAAACCAGACGTGGACTCCTTGCCCAGTGTGCTTAGAGGAATGTGGCTGCACCTCACTGACGAGGCCCATAGGAGGCCGAAACGATCGTCTGGGGTTGTCATGTTCCTTGTTCAGAGGAGAATTGCCTGGTATTTCGGGGCTGGACTGATCTTACTTGGCGGGATCAGACTGATATACTTCAGGAAAGTTTTCTTCTGTGAAAAGCACACTGGTCTAAAAGAGGCTGCTTCCGGGTGGTAAATCGCCATAGAACAAGCCACTGAGCTGTTGTTCATTCCTGGTAGAGCACTTCTCTCTTTGTATGCAAATTATTATGACCCTGGGGAAGTCTCCCTATGGTGATGGGGGAAACCAGACGTGGACTCCTTGCCCAGTGTGCTTAGAGGAATGTGGCTGCACCTCACTGACGAGGCCCATAGGAGGCCGAAACGATCGTCTAGGGTTGTCATGTTCGTTGTTCAGAGGAGAATTGCCTGGTATTTCGGGGCTGGACTGACCTTACTTGGCGGGATCAGACTGATATACTTCAGGAAAGTTTTCTTCTGTGAAAAGCACACTGGTCTAAAAGAGGCTGCTTCCGGGTGGTAAATCGCCATAGAACAAGCCACTGAGCTGTTGTTCGTTCCTGTAGAGCGCTTCTCTCTTTGTATGCAAATTATTATGACCCTGGGGAAGTCTCCCTATGGGTGATGGGGGAAACCAGACGTGGACTCCTTGCCCAGTGTGCTTAGAGGAATGTGGCTGCACCTCACTGACGAGGCCCATAGGAGGCCGAAACGATCGTCTGGGGTTGTCATGTTCCTTGTTCAGAGGAGAATTGCCTGGTATTTCGGGGCTGGACTGATCTTACTTGGCGGGATCAGACTGATATACTTCAGGAAAGTTTTCTTCTGTGAAAAGCACACTGGTCTAAAAGAGGCTGCTTCCGGGTGGTAAATCGCCATAGAACAAGCCACTGAGCTGTTGTTCATTCCTGGTAGAGCACTTCTCTCTTTGTATGCAAATTATTATGACCCTGGGGAAGTCTCCCTATGGGTGATGGGGGAAACCAGATGTGGACTCCTTGCCCAGTGTGCTTAGAGGAATGTGGCTGCACCTCACTGACGAGGCCCATAGGAGGCCAAAACGATCATCTGGGGTTGTCATGTTCCTTGTTCAGAGGAGAATTGCCTGGTATTTCGGGGCTGGACTGACCTTACTTGGCGGGATCAGACTGATATACTTCAGGAAAGTTTTCTTCTGTGAAAAGCACACTGGTCTAAAAGAGGCTGCTTCCGGGTGGTAAATCGCCATAGAACAAGCCACTGAGCTGTTGTTCGTTCCTGGTAGAGCGCTTCTCTCTTGTATGCAAATTATTATGACCCCTGGGGAAGTCTCCCTATGGGTGATGGGGGAAACCAGACGTGGACTCCTTGCCCAGTGTGCTTAGAGGAATGTGGCTGCACCTCACTGACGAGGCCCATAGGAGGCCGAAACAATCGTCTGGGGTTGTCATGTTCCTTGTTCAGAGGAGAATTGCCTGGTATTTCGGGGCTGGACTGACCTTACTTGGCGGGATCAGACTGATATACTTCAGGAAAGTTTTCTTCTGTGAAAAGCACACTGGTCTAAAAGAGGCTGCTTCCGGGTGGTAAATCGCCATAGAACAAGCCACTGAGCTGTTGTTCGTTCCTGGTAGAGCGCTTCTCTCTTTGTATGCAAATTATTATGACCCTGGGAAAGTCTCCCTATGGGTGATGGGGAACCCAGACGTGGACTCCTTGCCCAGTGTGCTTAGAGGAATGTGGCTGCACCTCACTGACGAGGCCCATAGGAGGCCGAAACGATCGTCTGGGATTGTCATGTTCCTTGTTCAGAGGAGAATTGCCTGGTATTTCGGGGCTTGACTGACCTTAGTTGGCGGGATCAGACTGATATACTTCAGGAAAGTTTACTTCTGTGAAAAGCACACTGGTCTAAAAGAGGCTGCTTCTGGGTGGTAAATCGCCATAGAACAAGCCACTGAGCTGTTGTTCGTTCCTGGTAGAGCGCTTCTTTCTTTGTATGCAAACTATTATGACCCTGGGGAAGTCTCCCTATGGGTGATGGGGGAAACCAGACGTGGACTCCTTGCCCAGTGTGCTTAGAGGAATGTGGCTGCACCCTCACTGACGAGGCCCATAGGAGGCCGAAACGATCGTCTGGGGTTGTCATGTTCCTTGTTCAGAGGAGAATTGCCTGGTATTTCGGGGCTGGACTGACCTTACTTGGCGGGATCAGACTGATATACTTCAGGAAAGTTTTCTTCTGTGAAAAGCACACTGGTCTAAAAGAGGCTGCTTCCGGGGTCGTAAATCGCCATAGAACAAGCCACTGAGCTGTTGTTCGTTCCTGTAGAGCGCTTCTCTCTTTGTATGCAAATTATTATGACCCCTGGGGAAGTCTCCCTATGGGTGATGGGGGAAACCAGACGTGGACTCCTTGCCCAGTGTGCTTAGAGGAATGTGGCTGCACCTCACTGACGAGACCCATAGGAGGCCGAAACGATCGTCTGGGGTTGTCATGTTCCTTGTTCAGAGGAGAATTGCCTGGTATTTCGGGGCTGGACTGACCTTACTTGGCGGGATCAGACTGATATACTTCAGGAAAGTTTTCTTCTGTGAAAAGCACACTGGTCTAAAAGAGGCTGCTTCCGGGTGGTAAATCGCCATAGAACAAGCCACTGAGCTGTTGTTCGTCTCCTGGTAGAGCGCTTCTCTCTTTGTATGCAAATTATTATGACCCTGGGGAAGTCTCCCTATGGGTGATGGGGGAAACCAGACGTGGACTCCTTGCCCAGTGTGCTTAGAGGAATGTGGCTGCACCTCACTGACGAGGCCCATAGGAGGCCGAAACGATCGTCTGGGGTTGTCATGTTCCTTGTTCAGAGGAGAATTGCCTGGTATTTCAGGGCTGGACTGACCTTACTTGGCGGGATCAGACTGATATACTTCAGGAAAGTTTTCTTCTGTGAAAAGCACACTGGTCTAAAAGAGGCTGCTTCCGGGTCGTAAATCGCCATAGAACAAGCCACTGAGCTGTTGTTCGTTCCTGGTAGAGCGCTTCTCTCTTTGTATGCAAATTATTATGACCCTGGGGAAGTCTCCCTATGGGTGATGGGGGAAACCAGACGTGGACTCCTTGCCCAGTGTGCTTAGAGGAATGTGGCTGCACCTCACTGACGAGACCCATAGGAGGCCGAAACGATCGTCTGGGGTTGTCATGTTCCTTGTTCAGAGGAGAATTGCCTGGTATTTCGGGGCTGGACTGACCTTACTTGCGGGATCAGACTGATATACTTCAGGAAAGTTTTCTTCTGTGAAAAGCACACTGGTCTAAAAGAGGCTGCTTCCGGGTGGTAAATCGCCATAGAACAAGCCACTGAGCTGTTGTTCGTTCCTGGTAGAGCACTTCTCTCTTTGTATGCAAATTATTATGACCCTGGGGAAGTCTCCCTATGGGTGATGGGGGGAAACCAGACGTGGACTCCTTGCCCAGTGTGCTTAGAGGAATGTGGCTGCACCTCACTGACGAGACCCATAGGAGGCCGAAAACGATCGTCTGGGGTTGTCATGTTCCTTGTTCAGAGGAGAATTGCCTGGTATTTCGGGGCTGGACTGACCTTACTTGGCGGGATCAGACTGATATACTTCAGGAAAGTTTTCTTCTGTGAAAAGCACACTGGTCCTAAAAGAGGCTGCTTCCGGGTGGTAAATCGCCATAGAACAAGCCACTGAGCTGTTGTTCGTTCCTGGTAGAGCACTTCTCTCTTTGTATGCAAATTATTATGACCCTGGGGAAGTCTCCCTATGGGTGATGGGGGAAACCAGACGTGGACTCCTTGCCCAGTGTGCTTAGAGGAATGTGGCTGCACCTCACTGACGAGGCCCATAGGAGGCCGAAACGATCGTCTGGGGTTGTCATGTTCCTTGTTCAGAGGAGAATTGCCTGGTATTTCGGGGCTGGACTGACCTTACTTGGCGGGATCAGACTGATATACTTCAGGAAAGTTTTCTTCTGTGAAAAGCACACTGGTCTAAAAGAGGCTGCTTCCGGGTGGTAATTCGCCATAGAACAAGCCACTGAGCTGTTGTTCGTTCCTGGTAGAGCGCTTCTCTCTTTGTATGCCTTGTTAGGATTAGGCCTGTGTTTAAACATGTTGCTCCTCTTTAGAGCCTTAATATTGTTCTTTGTGTTCTTCAACATGTTCCGTTTCAGCCTATACATTCTGTTTTTGTCTTTGAAAGTTTTGTTTTTGTTGGCTATCTCCTCTGCTTGCAGAGTTTCTGAATGATCTGCCTTGCAGTGTGATCCTCCTTATCTTATTTTCCATGCAGATAAGGCAGTTTTACGTACAAAGTTAGGTTTCTTACATAAGGTGTCCTCTTCTCGCAATATCAATCAGGAGATTGTGGTATCTTCCTTTTATCCGAATCCTTCCTCTCCTAAGGAACGTTTGTTACACAACTTGGATGTGGTCCATGCATTGAAGTTATATCTTCATGCGACTAAGGACTTTCGTCAATCTCAGTCCCTGTTTGTTTTGTATGCTGGTAAACGCAGGGGAGGGGTCAGAAGGCTACTGTGACTACTCTTACTTTTTGGTTGCATAGCATCATCCATATGGCATATGTGGAGGCTGGACAACAGCCTCCTGGGAGGATTACGGCTCACTTTACCAGTGCTGTGTCTTCTTCTTGGGCATTTAAGAACAAAGCTTCTGTGGAAAAGATCTGTGAGGCGGCTACTTGGTCCTCTTTGAGGAAAACAAAGAAGAGTGCCTCATGGTGTAGAAAGCAAAGATATGCAGAAAATCTGATGACAGTGTAAATACTCACAAAAGTAGCTTGAAGCTGAAAAAAGCGTTGCATTTTTTTACTTTTTTTATTGAGGTTGTTAGTATCATTACATTATCAAAGGATATTATGTTGTACACGGATTATTATATTACAAGAAAAATATAAACTTTTAGTAGCAATGAAAAAACAAGAAAATAAACAAAGTATATGCAACATTTCAAAATAGCTGTCAAAATGAGACCTCTAGTTTACTATTTGAAAATTATCCCCCTGATAACGTGAGGTCACTTTTGTACCTCAACCGAAATATCAATGTGAACTTGAGGGAATCTAGTATGATATTTTTGAGAAAATTTATAATGTGGAGAATAATGCAGCTAAAACTAACAATAACCCCTGCCCTAATTGATACACAGGCCACTCTTGGACCTTTAAAGGCAAAATATGTTGTTTCACTAGGGGCAAGGGAGAGGACGATCAGACTCAAATTAAAGACTAGCCCATTGGATGCTTAGTTGTATCTCTTATTAGCAGTAAAAAATTACCTAGAGAAAAAATACTTTTTGCCATGAAAGAGGTAATTATACGGTGTGACCTAGGATACTTACTAATTGGGACAGTCTTATATAAATTCACCCCGTAAAATTAAATTTAACAAAGCACTCAGGGCATTCATTAACTTGAAGTAAGACTCAGTACAACCAATTAAAAATAACATGGAAGCAGCATAGATTTAAAGTGTGAAACATAAATATTATTTGCTGATAGGTTTTATATGCCAGGTATCGCCCATAAGTTATTCAATTTTTATAGACAAGCAAACTCTTAAATAATAAATGTAAGTGATTAGTAAAGTTAATAAAGAGAAGGCCCCTTAAGGACTAAGCTGGAAGAACACATTTTGCAAACACATACATTATGAGACATAAATTCGGTAATTAAACTGAACAGGATATCTGCAACCTTGAATTGTATAAGAAACTGACTCTCAGTAAACATTCTATATATCAAGCTTTCTAAGATGATTCGCTTAATAAATTATAATTAATATTAACTTAAAAGGTCAGCTAAATGAGAGCTTTATTGTAGGTTCTGCATGATGCTGTAAACATCATATGTAAATGTCCCTAAGGCCATGTATGGTAAGCATCTACACGTGGCAAAAGATAAAATCAATAACCAAGTCCAAGGGGCTTACCCCAAACCAAATTGAAATAAAAAAACTTTGATAACACCTAAGTGTGGCCTTAGACAAGGGATGTAACAGTATAGGGTGTCTTCGTATCTGTCAGAATCTGACTTCATTGTAAGTCCAAGTGACTGTCACTGCTGGAGATAAGGCAAATATGCCACAGAGTTGTGCAATTTTCAACCCACTCCAGCTCTCCTCGAGGCGCACATATCCCCTTCTTTTTCAACGTTTCCTTTTCCGGTATGGCTTTGTGCAAAACTAGAAAAAAAATGAAGACCTTCTGAAACTCCGTGTAGCTGTATATGCTTTGCAGTCGCATGCAGGGCCCTGGAAGACAAGTCCCACCATGGTAAGTCCCACAACCTGTCCAGAATACTTAGAGAGCGCTCTGAACTGATGAGCATAGGCGAGGCTAGCATGATCCACATGGCACTCCCATTCCGCCTTGGGAGATCGGCCACATCTCCCGCGATCAGGAAAAAGGGCTGTGAATCATATTCTATCTGGTCGCCCATATCTCCAATGATGTAATCAGGGGTAAAAGGCAATATTTTCGAGCTCCCAGCTAGCTGTATGTCATTGCCGTGTATTACAGGAACCATCTTGTCTGTCTGTTTAGGCTCAGAAGAAACTTTAACCTCATAAGGATTTTGCAGAGTTGCTTTAAAGGGACATTAAACCCCAAAAAATTATTTCATGATTCAGATAGAGAATACAATTTTAAACAACTTTCTAATTTACTTCTATTATCTAATTTGCGTAATTCTCTTGATATTCTTTCCTGAAAAGCATATCTAGATAGGCTCAGTAGCTGCTGATTGGTAGCTGCACATAGATGCCTCGTGTGATTGGCTGACCCATGTGCATTGCTGTTTCTTCAACAATGGATATCTAAAGAAAGAAGCAAATTAGATAATAGAAGTAAATTGGAATGTTGTTTAAAATCGTATTCTCTGTCTGAATCATGAAAGAAAATTTGGGGTTTAATGTTCCTTTAAGGTCCTCAAAGTTGCTTTGCATTTGCAGCTCCAAGGTAGCTAGTAGTTTCTGAATCTGCTTGTAATCTTCCTCCATGATGATGGTGAGTGATTTTAGCTGCTTTACCCGGGTTACCGGGGGGGGGGGGGGGGGGGAGTTGATCGATAGTAGCAAGGCCACCGCCCTTATCTTCAACGGTCTAGTACCAGGGCTCTTCATAGATGATACGTAGCAATATCGACATCAGTCTAAATAGATCGGTTAATAAACCATAAGCTGTAGGGTTTGGATGTTGATTGGAATTTGGATGTTGATTGGAATTAGTAAAAAAAAAAATGGCAGATTATTAGAGTACAGTGAAAAGCTCCCTGTTGTGCGACTTTACATGGCCGCCGCCTAGACATCGCCCCTCCAGCGTTGAATATTTTAATATGTTTTTTATTGTTAAACTTTGTATTTTATTATTAAAATTATTCTAGTAGTATTTACCTTTGTACTACTTTGGATTCTACATTGCTATTGGAAACATTGGAACCCTAGGAATCACAGCATTACCATCCTGGGAGACCAAACAAGTTTAGTCAGCTAGTGACTACAATATTCAGCCTGCCTTTACAGCCCTACCTGACATCCTTTTTGGTATTAAGAAATTTATCTGCACACTTGGTCCTCTTTGCATACCATTTCAAAATTTTACAAATTTGATGTGTTTGCCTCTGCGGAGGCTTCATTTGGGAGAAAAGTGCTTCAAGCGGTGGGGCCTTCAGTTTATGTGGCCCACCTTGTTTTTGGTTTTTCCCCCCCCTCCCTGTAGGTCCTCTCTAGCTTGGGTATTGGATTCTCACAGTAATTAATTAATTTGTGGACTCTCCCTGCCATTACAAAATATATGCTTACCTGATAAATTATTTTTTTCTTGGTAGGGAGAGTCTACGAACCCGCCCTATGTTTTTTTTAGTCAGCAGCAGTCCTTTTCCTTTTCTTTTGGCTCCTCTATACCCTTGCTGTTTTTCTTCATTTTCAGTTTAATCAGCTGAATTACTGGGGAAATAAGGGAAGTAGGAGGGATACTTAATGCTTTGGCTGGGGTGTCTTTGCCTCCTCCTGGTGGCCAGATGTTTTATTCCCAACAGTAATTAATGAATTTGTGGACTCTCCCTGACGAGAAAGAATATAATTTATCAGGTAAGCATAAATTTTGTTTTCTTTGGTATGATGATGAGAGTCCATAGGTGTCCATAACATGTGGAGTACACTACCCAAGCTGAGAGTCCATGTAAGGGATACTAAACCCACATTTTTTTCTTTTATGATTCGGAATAGAGCATGCAATTTTAGGCAACTTTCTATTTCACTCTAATTATCAATTTTTCTCCATTCTCTTGGTATCTTTGTTTGAAAAAGCAGGAACAAAAGATTAGGAGCCAGCCCATTTTTGGTTCAGAACCAAAAAGGAGGCGTCATTTATGAAGGCCCAAGTAGTAGATTTTGACCCAGTAGAATGAGCAGTTACTCTATTTGGAGGCAGTTTTCCCACAACCAAGTAAGCCTTATGAATAGTCTGCATCTTCAGCCATGATGCTAAGGCCACTGTTGTCGTCTTTTGACCATTTCTGGGACCTGAAAAGTAGACAAGTAAGCTAGAAGTCTGTCTAAAATCCTTAGTAGCCTGAAGATAAAATTTTAAGGCTCTGACTACATCCAAATTGTGCAGTAGGCATTTCTTAGAGTTAGAAGGATTTAGACACAGTGAAGGAACAACAATTCCCTGATTAATATTATTTTGAAGACATTACCTTTGGAAGAAAATCATATTTAGTCCAGAGGACCCGCTTTTTCTTGATGAAAAGCCAAGAAGGGGTGATCAAGTAGTAGATATTGACCCAGTAGAATGAGCAGTTACTCTATTTGGAGGCAGTTTTCCCACAACCAAGTAAGCCTTATGAATAGTCTGCATCTTCAGCCATGATGCCAAGACCACTGTTGTCGTCTTTTGACCATTTCTGGGACCTGAAAAGCAGACAATAAGCTAGAAGTCTGTTCTAAACTCCTTAGTAGCCTGAAGATGAAATTTTAAGGCTCTGACTACATCCAAATTGTGCAGTAGGCATTCCTTAGAGTTAGAAGGATTTGGACACAGTGAAGGAACAACAATTTCCTGATAATATTATTTGAAGACATTACCTTTGGAAGAAAATCAATATTTAGTCCAGAGGACCCCGCTTTTTCCTGATGAAAAGCCACGAAGGGGTGATCAGAAGAAAGAGCTGATAATTCAGAAACTCTTCTAGCAGTATAAATGGCTAGAAAAAAAGAGAACCGTCCAGGACAATATCTTTAGGTCCAGAGTATGCATAGGGGCCTTGCAGAATAGAAAGAACCAGATTCAAATTCCAAGGGGGGAGATATGGGCCTAATAACAAGGTGAATTTTCGCCAAGGCTTGCACAAAAGTTTAAAACATCAGGCAACTTAGCTAGCTTTTGGTGAGAACAAAACAAATAATGCTGAAATCTGACCCTTTAAAGAACTAGCCGAGAAAACCCTTATCCAGTCCATCCTAAAGGAGCTGAAGAACTCTAGGGATTGTAAATGATACTCACGAGAATCTGAGAAACCTCTGGTTTTGAGAATTAGGTGTTAAACCTCCACACCTTCGAATTCAGAGAGCTGAGATCCTGATGATACAAGGGTCCTTGAGACAGCAGAGGGGTAGAGCCCATAGAGAAAGAGATGACATCTAAATTAGGTCCGCATACCAACTTCTTTAGGGCCATGCCGCAGCTATGAGAATTATAGAAGCTGATTTGATTCTGGCAATGCCTCTTGGAAGAACAAAAGGAGGAAATAGATAGGCCAGTTAAAAGTTCCAAGGACAGACTACAGCATCTATCATGTGAGCTCTTGGATCTCTTGACCTAGAACAATTAACTGGAAGTTTGTAGTTCAATTTGGACATCATTAGATCTATTTCTGTATGATTCCACCTCAGGACTAGTTGAACAAGTCCTGATGAAGAGACCATTCTCCTGGATGGACTGACAAATTCCTAGATGATTGATGTATGCCACAACAGTGACGTCTGACTTGAACCAAAATACTTTTTCCTGTTTGAGAAGGGGCCAAGACTGAAGGACCCGAAGAATCGCACAAAGTTCTAGGATGTTGATAGGCAACCTTGCCTCCTGAGGGGACCGTACTCCCTGTGCCATCCCTTTGCACACCAACCCATCAGACTTGTGTCTGTAGTGACTATAGTCCGGATAGGCCCAATAAAAGAAGCACCAAGGGTCAAATAGTACCTAAGATGGCGGCAATAGTTAGCGGGCAGGGGTGGTTAGAGAGCTGTTTGAGGGGGGGAATCAGGGATAGGGACAGAGGGATAGGTATAGAGGGACAGAGGGATAGGGACAGAAGGATAGGGACAGAGGGATAGGGATAGAAGGATAGGGACAGAAGGACAGGGATAGGGACAGAGGAATAGGTACAGAGGGATTTGGACAGAGGGATAGGGACAGAGGAGTAAAGACAGAGGTATAGGGACAGAGAGAGGGATAGATGGATAGGTATATTTTTTTCATTAAACATTTTGGCCTGTGTACATGGGCTTTAGCACTAGTTGTAAATAAAAAATATGTTAAAGGGACATGGAAGTCAAAATTAAACTTGATTCAGACAGAAAGGAGTTTAATCAGCAGCTGGTGGCTGCACACATGTCTCACCATATGTGTTCTGCAATTTCTCATGCTGCTCTGGAGATGACTTTACAGAGTTTAAACACTCAGTTATATGAAAGCAATAGCACAATAATAAAATGCACTAACATATTAGATCATTTTATTTTTCAACTTTTATGTCCCTTTAATTGGGCACATGCTCAGAGTGGGATAGAGAGGCTGCTGTTGTCCTGTTTTTAATTTTTGTATTCCCTTACTTGGCCACCATTTTTAATTCCTGTATTGGCTGGACAATGGAACTGTGCTTGTGAGTGACAAGGTGTGAGTATGAGGTCTGGAACTTTTAAATGGAAAATGGAAAAAATGTATAATATTCTATCTTATGATAGAAAATGTGTGCATTTTTATTGAAAACACTTTGATTTCTAAGAAAATGGGGGAAACGGTTCCTTATTAATTAATCTGTTAGACTTGTTTAGGGCAATATTCTCCTACAAAGAATAAGTAGCGTTCTATGAAGGTATGGTTATTTGCTCTTAATATTTAACTATTTTACTGTGTATTACTTATAAGGAAATAATGTTGTGGCTTTGTTAAAAAATGTTTTTTTTTATTTAAAATGTAACCCCTTGTGCCTATTTGAAGTAGCTAATACATCACAGTACCCTGTCTTGCTCAGCGTACCCTACATCCAACCTTCTGCCTCATGCTGTGGTCCTGACTGTCATCTTTGAGACCGCAGCCAGCGGCAGAAGGCATCTGCCTTCATATGGTAAGGGATTGCTGATCTTGTTCTGTGACAGACCCTTCTGTCAGGACTGAAGGAGTTAATTGTGTTTAGCTAAGAAACTAATTTCTAAAGACAGAGTTGCTGGCTCCAGCTATAATCTAATTAGTGCTAAGCATTCTATTGTTTGATCACCTCCAGAGAGGAAAACGCCTAAGTGATAAGAAGGGCCAAGAGTGTCTTGTGGTTGAAGTGTTTAAGTAATATAATTCTATTGTATCATGTCAAAGGGCTTGTTCCCTCCATGTAATGTACAACAGCCTTTCAACCCCCATCTGGGGGGGGGGGGGTCAGACCTGCATAAATACTAGGCACAGCCTTTTAATAAATGTCATTCTGTTTTAAACCTGAAAACTGGCTGGGTTGTGAATTGCTGATTCCCTATGCAGGACATTGTTCATCTGATATTAACCTTGGTACACTGTTGGTACCGTAACAATTGGTGGCAAGCGATGGAATGAACCTTATCGCCCAGAAGAGCAACTACACAAGCCAGTAACCTCAGGAAGAGGGGGATTATTACAATACTGACTAAGATGGAAAGAGTACCAGGGACAGAAGGACCCAATGGGCCCAGCATATCAGACAGAACCCCTGAAGAAGCAAGCTTTGATCGGGCGGTTACAATAAGGACTGGCATATTATGGCCCCAACCCATCTGCGGAAATTATCGACCGGGTCATAGCAGCTGTGGAGGCCAACCTACTTCGCCAAAGCAGCGCTGCAGCAGCCCAAGGTCACAGCAACCCCAGTGGAAAAGAGAAAAGTACATTTTGCAGCTTTTAAAAACTTCCTGGAAACAGAAGGAGAGATTGATGGGTTCCTTGCGGATTTTGAGAGGCAATGTGCACTACACAAGGGTACCCGCAGAGGACTGGGTCATGATATTATCCGGAAAATTATCCGGCCGGGCCAGTGAGGCTTTTCGGGCCATTCCAGATGAGGAGGTTGGGGGATTATAATACTGTGAAAGAGGCCTCTACTCTCCAGGTATGCGGTTACACCGGAGGCATACCGGAGATGGTTCAGAGACACTGTTAAATTAGCTGGTGATTCCTACGTTGAGTGGGCATGTAAGGTGCACCGCACAGCAGCTCACTGAATAGCGGGGTGGCCAAGCCGTATCTGGGGAAGAGGTGCTGCAGCTATTCCTGTTGGAACATTGCTTTGACAAGTTATCAGCAGGAGTTAAAGAGTGGGTTCGGGACCGTAAACCCTCCACCCTGCATGAAGCTGCTCGCCTGGCAGATGAGTATATGGATGCCCGCAAACTGGACACTGCTACCACTAAGCCCCCTGCTAGAGTGGAGTACAGACCCCCAGTCACCCCCAGCAGCTGCCAGTTACCAACCCCCGGCGCACCGCTATACCACACGGCCTCCGGCCACGAACTACCCTCAGAGAGCCCGGTTCAATTCACGGGGCTACTCACAGCCTATTTGGTGCTTTGGATGTAAGCAACTAGGGCACAAAAGACCAGAGTGTCCCCTAAATGCAGCGAACCAAGCACAGTCCTGGAGAAGACCCGCCGGCGGAATCCCACGTAACTCTCAGCCTGCGGCCCGCTACGTAGAGGCGCAAGAATGCTGGAGCATCCTACATGACGCAGACCTTGTGCAAGCTGCCCACCGGAATAACTGGCAACTGGTTAAAGTGAATGGGAAGAAGGTCAGTGGTCTACGGGATACTGGTGCTACCATGACCCTGCTTCAAAAGAACTTGGTGTCTGAGAAACAGTACACTGGAGACACTGTGGCTGTGAGGGTAGCAGGGGGCGATGTGTTCAACCTACCTGTTGCCAGGGTACATTTGGATTGGGGAGTGGGCGCTAGACCTGTGAATGTGGGGGTCAAGAAGGACTTACCTGCTGATGTTCTTCTTGGAAATGACTTGGCTCCCCTTGTTTCTGCCTATGCTCCCATGGGTCCCCGCTGATGTTAACCCCTGTGACTACCCGCGCTCAGATCCGTGCAGCAGAGACTGACCCCCCTGCTGCTAAGCCCCAGGACGCTGAGCTCAGTAAATCTCTATCCGCTATTGATATGTGGAGGTCCCGTTACAATGCGCTGATGAAGGAGAAGAGGAGCGCAGAGGAAAAAGCACGTTTAGAACGTGAATCTCTGCTAGACAAGCTGCACCGACAGACTGCAGAAAACACCAGCTTGAGAGTGGGACATGAAACATTAAAGACAAACTTAGCAACACTTGAGGAGAAGCTGATGCTGGCTCATAGTGAGGTGCAGCAACTCAAGGGCACCCTATGTCAGTATGAAGGGATTGTGGATACCTATAAAGAGCAGGTACAGAAAACTCGTAAAGAAGCTGATGGATTTTGAAGGACTGTTTAGCCCTAGTCTGGGCACTGAGGAAGTTGAACCCTTCTTTGTATGGACAGGGAATTCTCTCTCATAACGGGAATACAGATGGATTGTCCCAGCAAACTGACATGCCTACCACCTCCTAGTCCGGGTCATCCCCAGGTTGACCCCGCCAAAGGGTCAAGCCGGGTCTGCCGGAGTGTTCCACAAGGGGGGAGATATGTGACAGACCCTTCTGTCAGGACTGAAGGAGTTAATTGTGTTTAGCTAAGAAACTAATTTCTAAAGACAGAGTTGCTGGCTCCAGCTATAATCTAATTAGTGCTAAGCATTCTATTGTTTGATCACCTCCAGAGAGAAAACGCCTAAGTGATAAGAAGGGCCAAGAGTGTCTTGTGGTTGAAGTGTTTAAGTAATATAATTCTATTGTATCATGTCAAAGGGCTTGTTTCCCTCCATGTAATGTACAACAGCCTTTCAACCCCCATCTGGGGGGGGGGGGGGGGTGGGGTCAGACCTGCATAAATACTAGGCACAGCCTTTTAATAAATGTCATTCTGTTTTAAACCTGAAAACTGGCTGGGTTGTGAATTGCTGATTCCCTATGCAGGACATTGTTTCATCTGATATTAACCTTGGTACACTGTTGGTACCGTAACATGTTCCTTTTACCATATGAAGTCAGATCACCGATGCAGACAAGCGACACTGTCTGCATCAGCTTTGTGGTGGTACTGTGGGTGCTGTGGGAGGCTTGGCTGGTGGGCCGCTTATCGCAGGAGGGGGGGAGGAAGGGGGGTTTTCCTATCTGCTATATGTGGAAAAAAAAGTTTAGCGAGGGAGGCTGTGGGATGTGTTCACTACACAATGAAAAGGGGTTCCTATGAGCAATCAGTGGGGGAAGGGGGAGGCAGTGATTGCTACACTACAGAAAACATTTATATATATATATATATATATGTGTGTGTGTGTGTATATATATATATATATATATATATATATATATATATATACACACACACACACACACAATACAACACACAGAAAAAGTCCAGAACTCGCTCACAAGCTCTCAGCAAAACTGGAAGAGTCAGTTTACCCGCATTTGGCCAAATGGGACAAGCCCAGGTACCACGTCAAGGTCTCTTCCCAAAAACCTGGGTCCCTAATACAGCCACACAAATGCAGCCACGCACACAAATGCAAGTTCTTAATCAAACAAATTGGGAACAAGTCAGGGTTCACAGACTTATGTAATCTCCCTAGGCATATGCAAAACAAGGAAAAGGGGACAGCCCTCGCAGACCGGACCGGGTACACATCACAAGACCCCTAAACAGACTCAGCTTTTGGTGCTATAGCACTCTCTTAAAGCTACACTATTTCCAGAGTCACAGGCAGTTAACCCCGGGCCTGCCTGTGACTCTGGAAATAGTGTAGCTTTAAGAGAGTTCTATAGCACCAAAAGCTGAGCTTGTTTAGGGGTCATGGGATGTGTAACCCGGTCTGGTCTGAGAGTGCTGTCCCCTTTTCCTTGTTTGTGTATATGTGTATATATATATATATATATATATATATATAATATTTTTTTTTTTTTTTAAACCTACAAACTGGGTACTGGCAGACAGCTGCCAGTACCTAAGATGGCTGCATCTAGTGAGAGTGGGGAGGGGTTATAAGGGTTTTCCTACACTACAGTAATACTTTTTTTATTTTTTATTTTTAAATATCCATAAACTGCCAGTACCTAAGTTGGTGGTGACCAGTGTGGGGTTTAGAAGGAAGAGAGCTGTTTGAGAGGGATCAGGGGATGGGGGGTGTCAGGTGGAAGGGTAATCTCTACACTACAGCTAAAATTAACCTTACAAGCTACCTGATTAACCCTTTCACTGTCGGGAATTTCAGAAGTGTGGTGTGCAGCTACAATTAGCAGCATTCTATTTGTCAAAAACAGTGGCAAAGCCATGCATGTTTGCTGTTTCTGAACAAAGGGGACTTCAGAGAAGCTTTTACAACCATTTATTTTATGACTGCTGTAGTTTTTTATAAAAAATTTCAGTGAGAAGCCCAAAGTTTGGGAAAAATGTACCAATTTTTTAATATTATCACATTTGGCTGCAAAATGGTGGCATGAAATATACCAGAATGGGCCTAGAACAACCCAAGGTTGTCTACTAACAAAAAATATATATTTATATAGTTTTGATTGGTAAATTAAAAAAAGGCAATATTTCTGTTTAAATTGAGTGATAGCAAAAATGCTAAAAATTCTCTAGTACTTTGGGCAAGTTTTTCTCTAAAATTCATGGTCCTTAAGGGGTTAATGTGTAAAACATATAAAAGCGTTCAATATAGTGTAATTAACACAAGATATTTCAAAATATAAATTGCTTAACATGACATTGATTTCACATAAATGATAGAAAAGGCCTCTAATAAGACATGAAACAGAGAGAGTACTAAAGTTGCTCCTGCAATTTACCCTTAAGGACAAATATTGAGGAATTAAATTTACACCACTCCTGTCTGAACAATTATAACCTCCACCCTGAGTTAGTCATCCTTTATCACAGACATTGAAAGAAATAAGGCAACCCTTCCCCAGGCATTCAGCAGACGCATATCATGCATTGACACTGTATCCAGGCAATACCTCACCAGCCTGTACCCCAGCATCCAGAAAAAGAAAACATCCTTTATGAGAAATTATGATTCACCCCCATTTCAGTTAATGTATAGAAAATTTAGTTTTTAACCAGAATCACTACTATTAGCAAGGTCTGGCAGAGACCACACTAAAGGGGGTTTAAGCAAGTCCCAACTCCCCCCGTCCTTTAGACCAGCGATCGCCAACCAGTGGTCCGTGGACCACTGGTGGTCCACAAGAAGATGTTGATGGTACCTTGACACCATCAAGTAGGAATTAATCTCCTATGATGGTGTCAACCCCCGTACACGCCGCAAACCTCCCCTACAGTGCCTGGCCTGGACATCAGTGAAAACTGACGGAGGAGTTACTAGTGTACTGCGCAACTTGCGTAGCTAGATAGTATTTTTTACTCTCCTCTCCGCCGGTGCGCGTCTCGCCCGGCGCGCTGCTCAGAGGAAGATGCTTCCATTCTAAAGCCAGCAGAGTTTGGTATAGTCTTGACTTGAAATAGTGGAATTAAAGTATTTACAAAAAGAAAATCTTAAAAAAATGTTTTCTCATAATTCATTATTTTCTTTCCTTTACCTGTCTCTTTGTAGTAGTTTTCCTAATTCCTTCAGATGGACTTACATCAATGTTTGTCTTCCTCCCCTCCATCTTCTTTTTTTTTTAAATTAAATATTAATTATTTTTCATTCTAATAATTTTCCCGCGCACAAAGCCATTCTCACCTGAATTCAAGTAATTGCCATCCAGCAGATCAGCCATATCCCACAGTATTATAGTAATTGCCAGTAACATCAGTCAGTGGTTAGCTCACATCCATATTGAGAGTTTTCTGATATAAACTTAATTTATGACTCCAATGTCTGTCCCATGATCATAAGTAGTTTTTAATAATTCCTACTGGGGAGGTAACTTGGAGTCTTGTGGTCCTTTTAAACATAATTCTTTTTTTCACACTTTCTGCCTCTCTGTTTCCAGCTCAAAAGTTGACACTAACCCTTCAATCTGCCATAGCGCTGCGGAATCTGTTGGCGCTCTACAAATAACTGATAATAATTTAGAAGTATTCTCTCAGCTCTGTCATTCAGTTAGCTAATTCCAAAAAATAATTCTTAAAACGTGTAAATACTGTATATACATAATGTAAACTTAGCTATGGTTATACTACTACTAGTTATGTCACAGTATGTATGTATATGTATATATATTATATATATATATATATATACACACACACATTATAGAGGTTTGTACCTTTTTAAAAAATCGTGTTAGTGGTCCACCGGGATTCAAAATTGTGAGTTTAGTGGTCCCTGAGGTCCGAAAGGTTGGCGATCCCTACTTTAGAACACTGTTTTTTTTAAACCTGTCCTTAGCCTTCCTAACAGCCAGTATTTTCAGGAATTACCTTGGATGAGATCAGGTAAAATAACCAGGTTTACTAATCAGCTGATAATTTCACCTGTACTCTAGTTCAGATATCCTCAAAATCTGGCCTGTTAGGAGGCCTGAGGATAGGTTTGAAAACCAGTTTTCTAGACCTTGAAACTAGTACAGGAATACTTGAGGTAGATATAAAATACTTATGCCAGTCCCCAAGGAGTTGCAGAAGCCATATAAGCTATAATTAATGTTAGATGTCATCTGATTCTGGTGATATTTCTTAAAATTGGGCTGATACACAAACTATCTAGGATACCTTCTGATCAGTAATGAATTCAATCAGCCTGGGAACTGCCATATAATTTAAGTCTTCTTACATTGGACAGCATGAGAGTTACATCAACAATGAGCTCTCACTGGCAGGTTTGTCCTATCACTCAGGTCTAATATTCTATTACAGGCTGGCTTTATTTTTTCAATGAGTTCTGAGATGCTTATCAAGATAGTTTTTATCTCTGACTGTGTGTGTATCAATGATGCAAAACCTGTGAGGGTGCATTGTCTGCATTTTCAGTACTGCATGTAAACTGCAGGGATCTGGGAAAAAGGTTGTGGAAAGAGGTGCACTGTGTCCAGGGAAGGGCTGCTAGTTGTAGTGCATTGGGTTTAGGTCTAGTATATTGTGCCTCAGTGGAACTGAGATGCTCATAGGCTGAGATGTCTCTTCTCATCCCTAAACAGCCACCTTAGGGCATAAGCCTTGGCCAAAATAAGTCCTTGACCTAAATATTTTTTGGCAATATAATGTTTAAAGATGGGATTAGATATCTCCATCCTTGAAACAACTTATCTGGCCAACTTCATCCAGACTGGTCTATTGAGCCTTGCAACAGGTTTCACATTTTATCAAATAATAATGATGCTCCAAACTTGAACTTGGTAATTGAGAAGAGTTCCACATAATACCCTTGTTCAAAGTGTTTGGACTTTGGCGACTAACAATGACGTAAAGAAAGTATAAAATCATAAAGCTCAAACAGCTGCTTACTCCAGTAATTACTTTATGTTGCCCTAGTTCTGCGCTGTCCAAACTACCAAATCTCTAGCTGTTTTGTGTCCCTTAGCTTACAGTCTCAAGTTTTGTTTCACTTAATTCAAAGTTCAACAGATTGAAGTGCTGTATTAATTTATAGAGACAGAGTGTGCTTAGCTAACCATGTAAATGTTCAGTATCCTATAATTTTAAGTGGTTCAATGCCATTAAAACACATCTGAAAACTGGTTTAAGAAACAGATTTTTCCTAACCAAAAACATTTCTGCCTCCCATTATTATTTTGAAGATTTAATTAGTCTTTTAATACATCTATGAGGATTTTTTTTTTTTATAAAAAGATCTGCTGGGAATAATTTCCTCTTATTCACTCAGTTATTGATTTTCTGATATCTCTATGTCTGCCATGAGTGTGATAGAATCCTGGCCTTCTTGGTTTTTACATTGTGTCATAGAATAATTTCAGCGAATAGTGGTTTGAAGTATAAACTCATGAATTTACCCTTTGTGGGCATTTCACCTTTTGGTTCTCGTTTGGACTCATTTGCAAAACAAGTATATGCAAGGCAAGGGTGTATTTGTACCCTAGGACAAAATTAAAGTCCTTAAATCTCTTGTCATTTTTGTCCTAGTAGGCTCACTGGCTCCCACCATACACATTTGATCCTCTTGGAATACACGCACACCCTTCCAACACATCACTCTTGTGTGAATTAATATCTCACTTTAGAGGGATCTGGCTGTACAAAGTACCTAATCTAAGGAGGAACATTATCAATATATTTGTTTCCACTTCTTGTACACTTTGATAATTCTTTCATATTCTCAAGTACCATCCAATATGAACAAAGTCCCTGACGCTGAAGTTATCTAGTCAATTAATGAAGACTTCACATCTTATAGATCCACATCCCCAATGCACCCTTTAACTACTGGGTGTTCAGATGCATCTTTGATTGTCATTATTCCTAGGAAGGATCTCCTGTGAAGGCTTTCAAACCTTCTGCTCATTGGATCATTGGACAAGGTGTTGTTGTCTAAAGGAATTGTAGTCTGCCTAGTCAAAGGGGATATAGCATCACCCACCTTTAGAATAGTTTCCCATACCTCCAATTTGTAAGGGGGAAAAGGGAACATATTCTTAAATTTGGAAGATGAAACAAAAGGAATGCCTGTTTTACTGCATTTCTTGGTGATTAGGTCAGAAAATAAATCACGTTACGTTACAGGGAAGGTAGATGGCTTGTTTTGGAGCTGCCTTAAAGAACTTATCAATCTTGTTAAGAGATTGTTTGTCTAAATTTGGAAGATCCTCGACCCCCAAAACTATTAGGACTTCCTGCAAGAGAGCATGTATGTGATCCAATGTGAAATTAGAGGACACTTCTTCTGCTACTTCATCAGCAAGGAGATCCTGGGTATCTGAATAATCTTTCTCATAAGAGGATTCTGATCCCATTGTACTCCTGGATTGTGTATGGTACCTAGTCGGGTTGCAATTTTAGGGATGTCTCTGATAGGCTAGGGCCTGTGAAGTATTCTCTTCTGCCCTCTGCATTAGTTTACCTTTAACTGATGGAGGTATGATTGTCATCAGTTCTGAAATTGCAGAGTGTATATATCGCTTCAAATTAGGAAACAGTTCAGTAGAACTGTCCTGGGGATAAACTTGGTGGGCAGTAAATCCCTGAGCACTGTGCTGCAGTGTTAATTTTGACTGCAAATTTCGATTTAGTCTTAGTTTTAGTATTTTGACTAAAATGCCATTTTAGTTTTAATCATCTGAATTGTTTTAGTTTTAGTCGACTAAATCTCCAGTAGATTTTAGTCGGCTAAAATCTACTGGAGAATAGATTTAATCGACTAAAATCTAAGGGCTTTAGTTAAAGTGTAATGCATTATTTAAGTAATTTCCGAACTCATTAAATACTCCAGGCGTAAACATAACAACTGTTATTATTTATGGTATTAAGATTTAAACATGCAATACAGATACAGATTTAGCCGTTGTGATATATAGCGTCTTTATTAAACTTAAAATGAAATAAAAACAAGTTTCATAAACAAATAGAAGTGCAACTTTAAAATATATAAAAACAAACTGTAAACTGTATTGGCTGTAATGACATTGCACATATTACCCAATATAAAAACTTTAACAGTGCTCTGTTAATAATTAAACAAGTATTAAGTAACTCAGCATAACAAAAAGTTTCTGCAGCTAGCACAGGCACAGCATTACTTAAACCCATACTTGTGGGTTATGCTTATTTCTATAGGAAGAATCAATTGATTGTTCACAGATTCTAAAAATTTTCAGCAACAAAATTAACACTGCTCTAGAACTTCCAAATTTATTATGAACTCCTGGAGTAAAGGTTTATTAACCTGTTTTTATTTATGGTATTAAGGTTTGAACATTCAATACAGATTTAACAGATTTAACTGTTGTGGCATATAACATGTCTATATTTGTCTTAAAATTAAATAAAACCAAGTTTCGTAAATAAACAAGATAGCCTTGCTTTTTTTTTTTTTTTACAAAAGAGCATTAATTAGATATGGATTGATTATAACACCTTGCATGAAGTTAATTTTGACAGCAAATTTTGATTTAGTTTTAGTCATAGCCTTTTGACTAAAATGTAATTTTGATTTAGTTTTAATCATAGTCTGTTGACTAAAATGCCATTTTAGTTTTAGTCGTATTTTAGTCATCATAATTTCTTCTAGTTTCTACTCTAGTTTTAGTCAACAAAATTAACACTGCTGTCTGTGCTGCAAATGCAATGCTGCATGACCCTGTCTAGCATTAGACAGACTCAGCCCATAAATGGCCTTAACTAGGTTGGAAGGGGGGGGGGGGGGGCACCAACACATCCTTACATAGCAAACATTGTTGTAAAGGGGATAAAATAACAGTAGAGTACCCTTCCAAGTAGTGGTCAGGATGATGCCCAGAGATGTGCACAAGTTTGCTCCATAATATACAGTATAGACACTGTACCTCCCTAACAGGCAGTGTAGCTGCAGCACCAGGGAGTTAAGTTACAGAGGTAACTGTCCCCTACACATCAGCTGACAGGTTACTATTTACAGTTGATCACTGTACCTCCCTAACAGGCAGTGTAGCTGCAGCACCAGGGAGTTAAGTTACAGAGGTAACTGTACCCTACACATGAGCTGACAGGTTGCTATTTACTGATCACTGTACCTCCCTAACAGGCAGTGTAGCTGCAGCACCAGGGAGTTAAGTTACAGAGGTAACTGTCCCCTACACATCAGCTGACAGGTTACTATTTACTGATCACTGTACCTCCCTAACAGGCAGTGTAGCTGCAGCACCAGGGAGTTAAGTTACAGAGGTAACTGTACCCTACACATCAGCTGACAGGTTACTATTTACTGATCACTGTACCTCCCTAACAGGCAGTGTAGCTGCAGCACCAGGGAGTTAAGTTACAGAGGTAACTGTACCCTACACATCAGCTGACAGGTTACTATTTACTGATCACTGTACCTCCCTAACAGGCAGTGTAGCTGCAGCACCAGGGAGTTAAGTCTACAGAGGTAACTGTACCCTACACATCAGGCTGACAGGTTACTATTTACAGTTGATCACTGTACCTCCCTAACAGGCAGTGTAGCTGCAGCACCAGGGAGTTAAGTTACAGAGGTAACTGTACCCTACACATGAGCTGACAGGTTGCTATTTACTGATCACTGTACCTCCCTAACAGGCAGTGTAGCTGCCAGCACCAGGGAGTTAAGTTACAGAGGTAACTGTCCCCTACACATCAGCTGACAGGTTACTATTTACTGATCACTGTACCTCCCTAACAGCAGTGTAGCTGCAGCACCAGGGAGTTAAGTTACAGAGGTAACTGTACCCTACACATCAGCTGACAGGTTACTATTTACTGATCACTGTACCTCCCTAACAGGCAGTGTAGCTGCAGCACCAGGGAGTTAAGTTACAGAGGTAACTGTCCCCTACACATCAGCTGACAGGTTACTATTTACAGTTGATCACTGTACCTCCCTAACAGGCAGTGTAGCTGCAGCACCAGGGAGTTAAGTTACAGAGGTAACTGTCCCCTACACATCAGCTGACAGGTTACTATTTACTGATCACTGTACCTCCCTAACAGGCAGTGTAGCTGCAGCACCAGGGAGTTAAGTTACAGAGGTAACTGTCCCCTACACATCAGCTGACAGGTTACTATTTACAGTTGATCACTGTACCTCCCTAACAGGCAGTGTAGCTGCAGCACCAGGGAGTTAAGTTACAGAGGTAACTGTCCCCTACACATCAGCTGACAGGTTACTATTTACTGATCACTGTACCTCCCTAACAGGCAGTGTAGCTGCAGCACCAGGGAGTTAAGTTACAGAGGTAACTGTCCCCTACACATCAGCTGACAGGTTACTATTTACTGATCACTGTACCTCCCTAACAGGCAGTGTAGCTGCAGCACCGTAGCTGCGGATCACATATTGCATTCAGACCTGTAACTAGAACGCATGCGCAACACGGGAGTGCCTGCGGTCTTGAATGTAATGAAAACAAAGTTGCGCATGCACTCTTTAAAGAGTAGGCGGATGACGTGCAGTGACGGCCTAAATTTCAATAGGACAAGCTAAAAACGTGACCGGAATGAAAAAAAACAACAACAAAAATTGGGTTGAATACAGAAGGTTAGTAAATTGCCGGAAAAATGTTAATAACTCGATTTAAAGCAATAATTAACTAAAATGATGAATGAGACCTATGTTATTTTTACCACATAAATGGAATTCTGGATAGAGACTAACGTAAGTTTACCTTCACTTTAAGTACAAGAAAGCAATATGTACATGGCTGAAGTTGTATTCTTATTTAGTCAGCTTCTTATTCTGCAACTTATTGCAATTTCCAAAATAAAGATTTATTAACAAAATAGCATTATTTTTATTTTAAATAAAATAATACACTTTCCAAAAACCTAAACAAACTTACATTTAATAAAAAAAAATCATCTTATATTGCAATAAACAGATAGCAAACATGGCATCATTTTGATTATGTTTTGAATAAGTAACTGATATTTTAAATGGGTTAAAATCCTTTGGGCCACTCATTTATATATGGATATATACAGGGCGTGAACTCCATCATACAACAGACATGTTAACAGCCTGGCCCAACGCTCTTTATGGCAAACAAATTGGTGACAACCTTGTCACTTCATATATTTTGTAATCCCCCCCAAAAAATCCCCACTATTTGGCACACACTTAAACACATAGGTAGATCTGCAGAAAGGGAGCCAAAAAAATAAAACCTAACTTTTACTGTCAAATCGTTGAGGTTCTAAAAAAGTCCAGGCGAAACGTGCGTTAGACGTTTCGCCTATCTGTGAGTAATCTGGACATGGTTATACTTTATTTGTGCGCACCAAATCATAGTCAGTAGTTTATTAAGGATCTTTTTCTATCTCGGTGGACATCTTACAATGGGCATCTGACAGTGTTGGAATCTGCTTAACCTTTTAACGCTGTTGCAGCGTTCTATTCTGTCCTAACCGTGCTGGGCTTTAGTGCCGCTAGGACGGAATAGAACATCCGAGCCGTTTGGCTGTCCTGAAGCCAACGGAGCTTCCTGGATGGGATTGCTGTCTGGAGAGTGTGCCAAGCTTCAAAGGGACACCCCCTGACCCGATATCATCATTGAAATCTCGCGATCACATGCACGATCGCAGGATTTCAATTTGTCTATATCGGAACGTTGTTCCGATGTAGACAAGTTAAACCTGTCATTGAAGGGTTAATTTTGAAACTTAGAGCCTCAACGATTATTGTCTTATTTTGTAATACACAATTGTAGTGTGTTTAATCCAGATGCTCCAACAGTGCTATCTTGTTTTTAAATGTGTGTTTTTTATATATATTCATGCCATGTAGGATGTTTGTATTTTAATATTTGACAGTAAAAGTTGTTTTAAATTTGTGGCTCCCTTTCTGCGGATCTACCTATCGCCTAGATTACGAGTTTTGGGGTAAGGTAAAAAAAGCAGCGTTAACAGGTCCTAACGCTGTTTTTTTTTTTTTTTTTAATATTTATTTATTATTTTTCCAACAATACATAAAACAAAAAAAAAATCAAAATAAAGTAATCAGTACATATATGAGCTTATATTGCGGAGGCGCAGCTCCAATATCATATTATAACTCTCATAGAGACGCAGCTCCGCATCAGAATGATCAAAAAACAATAATACAAAAGCCCGTTCTACTACTGAGCCATTGTCTTGGTTTATATCACCTATTCTCTACTCTAACTTAACCTTATTTCCTATAAACAAAAATGTCCTTATCTTGCTTTCTGGGCATACTAAACTAACATAACTAAACAATGCATTACCGTACTCTGCATTCTATCTTGACCTTTCCTTATCATATAACTCTAAATGTAAGAGAGAGGAGAGAAAAAAAAAAAAAAAAAGTAGTCCCCAGAGCCTGCAAGGATCTACTATAAAGATGTTGGTACCTGTCTTTAAATTTTATGGTATATCTCTGAAGTTTCTAATCCAAGAGCTCGGGAAAATTTGTAGCAGAACTAGTTCAGCGAAGCTTATAGATGAGACAAATGGAGACAGAATCTGCCGCTGGAGTTGCATTGGATATGTCTTAATGATCGGTGCCCAGTCTATCAAAAATGTTTTAATTCTTTTTTCTGAAGCCTGGGATAAATGAAAGGATTAAAAAATAATTTGAAATTGTATCCCCTTAAGAATGAACCCAAAGCTTGGAGGGCGCTTAGCGATCCAACATTTAGTAATATTATTTCTGACTATTAATATAATGGTATTAAGGATTCGCATTTTCAAGTCTATTCTAGGATTAAAGGGACAGTCTACACCAGAATTTTTATTGTTTTAAAAGATAGATAATCCCTTTATTACCCATTCCCCTAGTTTTGCATAACCAACACAGTTATAATAATATAACTTTTAACCTCTGTGATTATCTTATATCTAAGCCTCTGCAAACTGCCCCCTTTTTTTCAGTTCTTTTGACAGACTTGCAGTCTAGCCAATCGGTGCCTGCTCCCAGATTACTTCACGTGCACGAGCACAGTGTTATCTATATGAAATATGTGAACTAACACCCTCTAGTGGTGAAAAACTGTTAAAATGCAATCTGAAAGAGGTGGGCTTCAAGGTCTTAGGCCTAGATTTGGAGTTCGGCGGTAAAAGGGCTGTTAACGCTCCGCGGGCTTTTTTCTGGCCGCAACCATAAAATAACTCTGAGTATCGAGAGTTCAAACAAATGCTGCGTTAGGCTCCAAAAAAGGAGCGTAGAGCATTTTTACCGCAAATGCAACTCTCAGATTACCAGAGTTGCTTACGGACGCGGCCGGCCTCAAAAACGTGCTCGTGCACGATTCTCCCATAGGAAACAATGGGGCTGTTTGAGCTGAAAAAAAAACCTAACACCTGCAAAAAAGCAGCGTTCAGCTCCTAACGCAGCCCCATTGTTTGCTATGGGGAAAACACTTCCTACGTCTGCACCTAACACTCTAACATGTACCCCGAGTCTAAACACCCCTAACCCTTACACTTATTAACCCCTAATCTGCCGCCCCCGCTATCGCTGACCCCCTGCATATTTTTTTTTAACCCCTAATCTGCCGCTCCGTAAACCGCCGCAACCTACGTTCTCCCTATGTACCCCTAATCTGCTGCCCTAACATCGCCGACCCCTATATTATATTTATTAACCCCTAATCTGCCCCCCTCAACGTCGCCGACACCTGCCTACACTTATTAACCCCTAATCTGCCGAGCGGACCTGAGCGCTACTATAAAAGTTATTAACCCCATAATCCGCCTCACTAACCCCTATCATAAATAGTATTAACCCCTAATCTGCCCTCCCTAACATCGCCGACAGCTCCTTCAATTATTAACCCTAATCAGCCTCACTATCCCTAATCATAAATAGTATTAACCCCTAATCTGCCCTCCCTAACATCGCCGACAGCTACCTTCAATTATTAACCCCTAATCTGCCGAGCGGACCTCACCGCTATTCTAATAAATGTATTAACCCCTAACGCTAAGTCTAACCCTAACACTAACACCCCCTAACTTAAATATAATTTACATCTAACGAAATAAATTAACTCTTATTAAATAAATTATTCCTATTTAAAGCTAAATACTTACCTGTAAAATAAATCCTAATATAGCTACAATATAAATTATAATTATATTATAGCTATTTTAGGATTAATATTTATTTTACAGGCAACTTTGTCATTATTTTAACCAGGTACAATAACTATTAAATAGTTAAGAAACTATTTAATAGTTACCTAGTTAAAATAATAACAAATTTACCTGTAAAATAAATCCTAACCTAAGATATAATTAAACCTAACACTACCCTATCAATAAAATAATTAAATAAACTACCTACAATTACCTACAATTAACCTAACACTACACTATCAATAAATTAATTAAACACAATTGCTACAAATAAATACAATTAAATAAACTAGCTAAAGTACAAAAAATAAAAAAGAACTAAGTTACAAAAAATAAAAAAATATTTACAAACATAAGAAAAATATTACAACAATTTTAAACTAATTACACCTACTCTAAGCCCCCTAATAAAATAACAAAGCCCCCCAAAATAAAAAATTCCCTACCCTATTCTAAATTAAAAAAGTTACAAGCTCTTTTACCTTACCAGCCCTGAACAGGGCCCTTTGCGGGGGCATGCCCCAAGAATTTCAGCTCTTTTGCCTGTAAAAGAATAAATACAATACCCCCCCCCCAACATTACAACCCACCACCCACATACCCCTAATCTAACCCAAACCCCCCTTAAATAAACCTAACACTAAGCCCCTGAAGATCTTCCTACCTTGTCTTCACCATCCAGGTATCACCGATCCGTCCTGGCTCCAACATCTTCATCCAACCCAAGCGGGGGTTGGCGATCCATAATCCGGTGCTCCAAAGTCTTCCTCCTATCCGGCAAGAAGAGGACATCCGGACCGGCAAACATCTTCATCCAAGCGGCATCTTCGATCTTCTTCCATCCGGAGCGAAGCGGCAGGATCCTGAAGACCTCCAGCGCGGAACATCCATCCGGACCGACGACTGAACGACGAATGACTGTTCCTTTAAGGGACGTCATCCAAGATGGCGTCCCTCGAATTCCGATTGGCTGATAGGATTCTATCAGCCAATCGGAATTAAGGTAGGAATTTTCTGATTGGCTGATGGAATCAGCCAATCAGAATCTAGTTCAATCCGATTGGCCGATCCAATCAGCCATCAGATTGAGCTCGCATTCTATTGGCTGATCGGAACAGCCAATAGAATGCGAGCTCAATCTGATTGGCTGATTGGATCGGCCAATCGGATTGAACTAGATTCTGATTGGCTGATTCCATCAGCCAATCAGAAAATTCCTACCTTAATTCCGATTGGCTGATAGAATCCTATCAGCCAATCGGAATTCGAGGGGCGCCATCTTGGATGACGTCCCTTAAAGGAACAGTCATTCGTCGTTCAGTCGTCGGTCCGATGGATGTTCCGCGCTGGAGGTCTTCAGGATCCTGCCGCTTCGCTCCGGATGGAAGAAGATCGAAGATGCCGCTTGGAGAAGATGTTTGCCGGTCCGGATGTCCTCTTCTTGCCGTATAGGAGGAAGACTTTGGAGCACCGGGATTATGGATCGCCAACCCCCGCTTGGGTTGGATGAAGATGTTGGAGCCAGGACGGATCGGTGATACCTGGATGGTGAAGACAAGGTAGGAAGATCTTCAGGGGCTTAGTGTTAGGTTTATTTAAGGGGGGTTTGGGTTAGATTAGGGGTATGTGGGTGGTGGGTTGTAATGTTGGGGGGGGGGGGGGTATTGTATTTATTCTTTTACAGGCAAAAGAGCTGAAATTCTTGGGGCATGCCCCGCAAAGGGCCCTGTTCAGGGCTGGTAAGGTAAAAGAGCTTGTAACTTTTTTAATTTAGAATAGGGTAGGGAATTTTTTATTTTGGGGGGCTTTGTTATTTTATTAGGGGGCTTAGAGTAGGTGTAATTAGTTTAAAATTGTTGTAATATTTTTCTTATGTTTGTAAATATTTTTTTATTTTTTGTAACTTAGTTCTTTTTTATTTTTTGTACTTTAGATAGTTTATTTAATTGTATTTATTTGTAGGAATTGTGTTTAATTAATTTATTGATAGTGTAGTGTTAGGTTAATTGTAGGTAATTGTAGGTAGTTTATTTAATTATTTTATTGATAGGGTAGTGTTAGGTTTAATTATAACTTAGGTTAGGATTTATTTTACAGGTAAATTTGTTATTATTTTAACTAGGTAACTATTAAATAGTTCTTAACTATTTAATAGTTATTGTACCTGGTTAAAATAATTACAAAGTTACCTGTAAAATAAATATTAATCCTAAAATAGCTATAATATAATTATAATTTATATTGTAGCTATATTAGGATTTATTTTACAGGTAAGTATTTAGCTTTAAATAGGAATAATTTATTTAATAAGAGTTAATTTATTTCGTTAGATGTAAATTATATTTAAGTTAGGGGGTGTTAGTGTTAGGGTTAGACTTAGCTTTAGGGGTTAATACATTTATTAGAATAGCGGTGAGGTCCGCTCGGCAGATTAGGGGTTAATAATTGAAGGTAGCTGTCGGCGATGTTAGGGAGGGCAGATTAGGGGTTAATACTATTTATGATAGGGTTAGTGAGGCGGGTTAGGGGTTAATAACTTTATTATAGTAGCGCTCAGGTCCGCTCGGCAGATTAGGGGTTAATAAGTGTAGGCAGGTGTCGGCGACGTTGAGGGGGGCAGATTAGGGGTTAATAAATATAATATAGGGGTCGGCGGTGTTAGGGGCAGCAGATTAGGGGTACATAGGGATAACGTAGGGTGGCGGCGCTTTGCGGTCGGAAGATTAGGGGTTAATTATTTTAAGTAGCTGGCGGCGATGTTGTGGGGGGCAGGTTAGGGGTTAATAAATATAATACAGGGGTCGGCGGGGTTAGGGGCAGCAGATTAGGGGTACATAAGTATAACGTAGGAGGGCGGTCGGCAGATTAGGGGTTAAAAATTTTAATCGAGTGGCGGCGATGTGGGGGGAGCTCGGTTTAGGGGTACATAGGTAGTTTATGGGTGTTAGTGTACTTTAGGGTACAGTAGTTAAGAGCTTTATAAACCGGCGTTAGCCAGAAAGCTCTTAACTCCTGCTATTTTCAGGCGGCTGGAATATTGTCGTTAGAGCTCTAACGCTCACTTCAGAAACGACTCTAAATACCGGCGTTAGAAAGATCCCATTGAAAATATAGGCTACGCAAATGGCGTAGGGGGATCTGCGGTATGGAAAAGTCGCGGCTGAAAAGTGAGCGTTAGACCCTTTAATCACTGACTCCAAATACCAGCGGGCGGCCAAAACCAGCGTTAGGAGCCTCTAACGCTGGTTTTGACGGCTACCGCCGAACTCCAAATCTAGGCCTAAGAAATTAGCATATTAACCTCCTAGGTTAAGCTTTCAACTAATAATACCAAGAGAACAAAGCAAAATTGGTGATAAAAGTAAATTGGAAAATTGTTTAAAATTACATGCTCTATCTGAATCATGAAAGTTTATTTTGGCCTAGACTGTCCCTTTAAGTACTAGGCACACTATATCTTCCAGAGAAAATGAATAAGCCCCATTATAGAGTTTATTGAACCAGTATTGAATTTTCTGCCATAGTTGCTTTATTTTGGGACAGTGCCAAAACATATGCATAAGATCCGCTTTAGCATATGAACAGCGAGGGCAAGCAGCCCCTTTGAGGGGGTAAAATTTAGCTATCCTAAAAGGGGTTAAATAAAAATTATTCATTACAAATTTGAAAATACGCAAAGCTGTTCCTTCTATGAAGAGAGAATTGACGATAAATCGTTTCCCAGGGTAAAATCTAATATTGATCATTCAGCAGCTGATATATATCCTTAAGACCTTTGTCCTGCCATTCTTGAAATACTTTTTGCTCTATTCCTGGAGTAAAAAGAGGGTTGCCGCTGATAGGTAAGAAATCGGAGAAGGTAGGATCTATTTCTAATATATGACAAAACGTTTGCCATATGCGGATCGGATTTTTAAAAGACTGTAGAATGGAAACTTTCCTAGGAAGTTTATGTACCGGGCAATGTAAAAGGGCCTTCAAATTCCAAGGAGCAATCACCTGAGATTCAAAGTCAAACGAAGCCACTCTATTAGTTTGTGCTATCCAATCCATTGCTATTTTAAGCAATGCAGCAAAATTATAAAGTCTAACATTAGGAAGGGCTAAACCTGCATTCAGAGTTTTTTGTGATAATCTGTTCAAAGATATGCGCGTTTTTTTAGATTTCCAGATAAATTTGGAGAACCAAGAATTTAGTTTACAAAGATCTTTATTCACTATAATTAATGGCAGATTTTACATAGGGTAAAGTATCCGAGGAAAAATTATAGTTTTAATCAAATTAATAGAAGCTGTAATAGATAGGGGAAAAGCGACCCATAACTCCAGATCTTCTTTGATCTTCTGTAAAAGAGCTCCAAAATTTGCTGGATACCAGTGTTTTGGATTTTTATGGATTTCCAGCCCCAAATACTTTATAGCTGTAACTGTACGAAACATTGAAGTAATATGTCCCTTATTATTTTTCCCTAACCACATAAGTTCGCTTTTTTCCATATTGGTCTTGTAACCAGAAAAAGAACCAAATTCCTCTAGTGTACTTATTACCTTAGGGATTGTCTCCCTAGTATTTTGTAAACATATTAAGATGTCATCTGCATAGAGTAATACTTTTAAATTTGGATCTACATCTGAAATCCCAGGCAGAATTTCTCTCAGCCTTGTTGCAAGAGGCTCAAGGGCAATATTAAATAAAAGAGGAGAGAGGGGGCAACCCTGTCTTGTCCCCCTCTCTAAAGTTATTTTAGGAGAAAGCGTACGATTAACTAGCAAGAATGAAACTGGATCCCTATAGATTTTCCGGATAAAATGCACAAAATAATTTGTGAAACCTAATTTTGCCAGAGTCCTAAATAGATGTGTCCATGTGATGCTGTCAAAGGCTTTGACAGCATCCAAGGTAAGAACAGCTATATCTTTTAGATCTCTTTGATCTTTAAATTGATCACTATTCCAGATATAATCTACCAGAGTAGTTAATTTCCGTATATTCTTAGCAGAAGTCCTCCCTAACATAAATCCAACCTGGTCAGAATGGATAAGCTTATCTAAACAACCTGCCAATCTTAGAGCGATAATCGAAGCTAAAATTTTATAGTCCGCATTGAGCACTGAGATTGGCCTATAAGAGGCACGATCTTCCGAATTCTTCCCTTTTTTCAGAATTAATGATATATTTGCTGCGGAAAAAAAACTTGAAATTGGATTTTCAGAAATATAATAGCTGTTATACAATTTCTCTAAGACTGGGCTTACCTCTTCAGCTAGGCTTTTATAAAATTCAGCTGGAAATCCATCTGGACCAGCAGATTTATTTAATTTGACTAGGTCTATTGCTTTAGTGATTTCTTCAATAGTAATCGGAGCATTAAGAGATTCTAACTCCTCTTTCTGTATTTTAGGTAATGTGATCTTAGTCCAGAAATTCTCTTGATTAGTAACATTACATTCCCCCAGCGAGTATAATTGTTTATAATATTTGACAAAAACTCCGCTTATCTCCTCTGAGTTTGTATATCTCCTATTTCCCTCCTGAATGCTAGGTATAAAATTCTTCTTTTTTCGTGCTTTAGTCAGTCTGGCTAAATTTTTAGCTGAGCTGCCATGGAAGCTACTAAAGTGTAAATTCATTTTGGTCTCTTCCTCTAGATGTTTTTTGTGTTAGAAAATATGTCCCTTTCTTTCCTTAAATCTGTGTACTTATTCCAATTGCTGTTTGAACGTTCTCCATGAAATTTTTTATAAGCATTTTTAACCTGATTAGTTAATTGAAGATCTCGAGCCCGTTGTTTCTTATTTCTCACATCTAGAAATGTTTTAATTTCACCTCTTAGGACAGCTTTTGATGCCTCCCAGAAGGTTTCTATCTTTTGAAAGTAGGAAATATTGTGGGTACAATAATCCTTCCATGTCTGTTTTAACCATCCTAAAAACCTAGGATTGTTATACAAGTGACGCGGATAGACGAATACCCTAGGGGCACTAGGTCCGTCCTGGCACTTTATTGCTAAAGATATGATCGAGTGGTCCGAGATCAAAATCTCACCAATTCCTGTCTCTGTTTTACAAATCGATAGAGGTTCAGAGATTAAAAACAGATCTAGTCTGGAGAATGTCCTGTGTGTTTTAGATTCACATGTAAAGCATAACAGGTCAGGGTGATGGCAACGCCATATATCAATAACATGTAGTTTCTGGCAAAATCTGGAAAAATATTTGGAGCTCCTCCTAATCTCTGGAAGATTTTTATAAGAAAATCTATCTACTTCAGGGCATATAGGCATATTGAAGTCTCCACCAATTATGAGATTCTCTTTAATATAAGGAAACAGTTTTACTTTAATATTCTCCCAAAACTCGTTACAAAACTTATTTGGTCCATAAACATTGCAAAGAGTAAATTTCATGTTATTAATGAGAATATGCAATAAAATAAACCTAGCTGCAGTATCCGTCTCCACCTGTAAGATCTTATAGTCAAGAGCTTTACTCACCAGTATTGCCACACCACATTTTCTCCTTCTAGATGAAGAGGCAATTACCTCCCCTACACATTTTATCTTGAGCTTAACGACTTCCTGCTCTGTAAGGTGGGTCTCCTGTATAAAAGCAATATCTGGATTCTGTTTAGCCAGTAATTTAACAATCAATTTACGCTTCATAGGAGAGACAATCCCTCCTACGTTCCAAGATAAAAATTTAATATCCATTAAAAACCCTTAGGAAACGATTTTATTTTCCCCTTTTTTCCCTTTACCCTTCTTCCTCCTCCCTTCTTTTAAT
This sequence comes from Bombina bombina, assembly GCF_027579735.1. NCBI lineage: Eukaryota > Metazoa > Chordata > Amphibia > Anura > Bombinatoridae > Bombina > Bombina bombina. The sequence continues at coordinate 737,969,774 of NC_069500.1, read as the reverse complement.
TTTCCCCTCACAGGCCCCAGGGAAGATAGCATGGCATCAGAGAACGAAACAAAAAAACAAAAAAACAACAACAAAAAAAAACAACAAAAGGAAAAAAAAAAATACATACACAAGGGGGCTGGACCCCTCTTCTACAATCAACTATTGGCCTTAAACCTAAGATAAAAATTAATTTTATGACTCTATCCGTGTTTTTTAATTTTGAAACATCATAAACACTAATGTATCTCATTTGATTGTACATTCTGATTATTCACCGTTTAATGAACAGGGGGAAAGACAAAACCAGATATCTCACTTATCTTCCAGGAATTCCCTGATTGCTTCAACTTCGGAAAAGACTAATCTGGACCCACTGTGCTCAACTATAATTTTAGCAGGATAAACCATCCTTGCATTTATTCCTTTGTTTATTAGTTGAGTACAGAAGGGTGCCATTGTCTTTCGTTTTGCAGACGTTTCCATGGAAAAATCCTGGAATAGTAGAATTTTGCTGCTCCCAAAAATTAGGGGATCACTTTTTTTAAATAATCTCATTATCTGAATTTTGTCCTGGAAATTTAAAACTTTGAAGATACACATTCTATTCCTAGTGGGGCCTTCAGAATGAAACTTTTTAGGGCCCATTCTATGTGCTCTCTCGATGGCGATTGGTAGCGCTGTTTGTGGAAAACCAAGAGCCTGAGGTAGTACTAATGAGGTGAACTTTATCAGATCTTCGTATTCGGCTGATTCAGGGAGACCAACAATTCTAATGTTATTGCGTCTTGAACGATCCTCAAGATCGTCAAGACGCGATTGGAGATTATTTATTTTAGACACTTGTTTAGTAATAGAATTAGCTTGGGCATTGACCTGGTCTTCTAATTCAGAAATTCTGTACTCAGCCTCTGACATTCTGTTAGAAAACTGCCTAACTTCTGCCGAGAGAACAGATATGTCTGAAGAAATTATACCAAGTTCTTTTTTTATCATATTAAATTGAGGGGAAAAAAGTTCTGTTAATTGTGTTATCAGGGTCTGATTATCAATATTCTTAGATATAGATTCACCCATGATGTCTAAATTAGGCTCGGGCGACTTGGTTTTCTTGTCTTTATTTTTTACAGGCATTTTGTGTGATGGTGATTTGGTGTGCGTAACAAAATTTTCCATATAATCAGGATGTGGTGTAGGAAAAAAAGTGTGTGGAGTGAAACTAAACAACACAGGAAATTTTGCTTAAATCATCAATATAAGTGAAAATTAATTAAGTACTCAACTACAAATGTGCCACTTACTCAAACGTGAAGTGCTATGAATCTTAAAGAAAAATAAATAAATGCAAAATTATGATCCTCTTCACTTAGGGAGAGGAAAATTTAGTGATCCGAAAAACTCGGCCTTCAGTGAATTTAAGCCTGTATGATGTAGCTTTACGTTGCCCTACACTATCTCACTAGATAGATAACTCTCTCTAGGTGAGTGAATTCTGATAAAGAGCTAGCACACTACTATATGCTAAATATTAGCTGGTTACTCTAGGAACATAAAATGATAACAATTATGTGAGTCTTACACACTGCAATCCTAGTGCTATAATATCCTGTGTGGTACACTCTGTATTGATTAGTAAAAAATGTACAGAAAATAGTCCCCATCAAATTAGATCTCTCTGAATAAATATATCTAATTTATCTAAATGTGTTTTTCCACCCTGTCAAATACCATTCAAGCAGAATCAACACTTCTCTTTCTTAGTAGATAGAATAACATATAGTGATCCTTCTTTAACCCCTTTAGTAATGCTTCTTCCCCCTTTCCTTACACATACAGTGTCAACCTCTAACCAGTAACAAGAAGGAAAAATAATTTGATAGGCCCTTTTTCTTTTATGATTCTTTCAGTCTTTCCTTCTCCTCTCTTTCTTTTCCTATGAGATTACGAAGCTAAGGAGAAACTTTTCTATTATAACACATAGACCCTTCTTTCTTTTGTCTTCTCTTATCTCCCTTCCCTTTCAATTTCCAGAGTCAATACTGAAATTGCTTAACCCTAATTTGCATGTACGATGTATATGTAATTTAACACAGACTGTAAAAAGAAGGTACAATTGTATTAGGAAGTCTATCATGCAGCCTGCACCATCCCTCTGATTCAGCCGATCAACAATAGATTGTATTAAGGTCACTATATAGGAAAGAAAGTACTTGCTTTACCGGACTCCTGTCCGTCCACAACGCGTGGAAAAGCAGATTACTCACAGCTCACAGCCGCTCTGTCTTATGCAAAGAACCTTGACTGCTACACAACGAGTCCTCAGGACCACTGTAGATAATCCGATTACTTTGTAGCCTTTAGGGAGATTGGTAGACCGGGTTCCAGGTCTCACAAGTGTGTGTCTAAACTTTACAACCTCCAGATGGAACTTCACCTTCTTTTAGCTGCTGCGGGATATAAGACTAAAAAGCTGTTAAGCAGATTCCTTGCTACGTTGTTGATTTTTTGCTTCCATAGCAAATGCTTATCAAGGATCCCCGAGCTGCTCCTTTGTATCTTTTTCTCCCCGTGTGCCACACGTACTGCACAGGTCCCAGCAGGTGCACCTCCTCCGCTTTAGGGTTATGAGCCAATGGGGCCAGCACTTAGTTGCTGAACCGGGTAACCCCCGGGACTGTTCTTTATGGTCTCAGTTACTTTTTCACCTTTATAGCGGGTGATAGCAGAGATCTCAACACTGCTATTTTCTGTCTTGACCTCTTTTTGCTGCTCGTACTGCCCAGCTCATATTAAATGTCTCTCTGCTTTCTATATACAGTCCAGACTGTCCGGAAAAAGCCGAGCTGTAGTATACCACTTGGTCGACACACCTGTTGCAGACCAGTATCTTTTACCGCTGTGGTTTTCTTTTATGGATCCCGGCTGTCTTTTCCTCCTAGTACACAGGTAGTGAGAGAGTCTCCAGCAGGTTTAAAATTACTCTGACTGGCTCGCAAGCTATAAACAGCTTAGGAAGGCTCTAACTCTGGCGGGCCGAAGCCACACCAAGCGCCACAAGCTTTTCTTGTTCCCCTAGCGTCTGCAATGGGGGTAGGTGGCTGTGAGCGGGGATGTGTTGGTTCGGCGTTCTCTCACCACACCGTCATGCAGGTAATCTGCACGCTCCTCCTCCAACGGAAGTCCTCCTCCTAACGCTGCTTTTTTACGCCCTCTGCTATTATGAGTCTTGCAGGTATAGGTGTACCGCACACTTTTTTGGGCTTACCACAAACCACAAACAACGCTGTAGCATAAAACTCATAACTAAAGTGCTAAAAAGTACACTAACACCCATAAACTACCTATTAACCCCTAAACCGAGGCCCTCCCCCCACATCGCAAATACTAAAATACATTTTTTAACCCCTAAACTGCTGCTCCGGACATCGCTGCCACTAGAATAAACATATTAACTCCTAAACCGCCACACTCCTGCCTTGCAAACACTAGTTAAATATTATTAACCCCTAATCTACCGCCCCTAACATCGCCGCCACCTACATTATACTTATTAACCCCTAATCTTCCGCTCCGGACATCGCCGCAATTATTTTATAGGTAAGTATTTAGTTTTAAATAGGAATAATTTAGTTAATGATAGTAATTTTATTTAGATTTATTTAAATTATATTTAAGTTAGGGGGTGTTAGGGTTAGACTTAGATTTAGAGGTTAATACATTTAATATAGTGGCAGCGACGTTGGGGGCAGCAGATTAGGGGTTAATACGTGTAGGTAGGTTGCAGCGACATTGGAGGCGGGAGATTAGGGGTTAATAAATATGATGTAGGTGTTGGCGATGTTGGTGGCAGCAGATTAGGGGTTAATAAGTATAATGTAGGTGGCGGCGATGTCCGGAGCGGCAGATTAGGGGTTAATAAATATAATGTAGGTGTCGGCGATGACGGGGGCAGCAGATTAGGGGTTAATAAGTGTAAGATTAGGGGTGTTTAGACTCGGGGTTCATGTTAGGGTGTTAGGTGTAAACATAAAATGTGTTTCCCCATAGGAATCAATGGGGCTGCGTTACTGAGTTTTACGCTGCTTTTTGGCAGATGTTAGACTTTTTCTCAGCCGGCTCTCCCCATTGATGTCTATGGGAAAATCGCGCACAAGCACGTACGACCAGCTCACCGCTGATTTAAGCAGCGCTGGTATTGGAGTGCGGTATTATGCACAATTTTGCTCTACGCTCACTTCTTGCCTTTTAACGCCGGGTTTGTAAAAACCCGTAATACCAGCACTGCAGGTAAGTGAGCGGTGAGAAAAAACTGTACGTTAGCACTGCACAGCTCATAACGCAAGACTCGTAATCTACCCGTATGTGTTTAAGTGTGTGCCAAATAGTGGTTTTCTTTTTTTGGGATTACACTGTATACCAACCACTAGGGCACCCCCACACTCCCCTAAGGAATATGAGTGTATGGGTTAAAGATGGACCATAATTTGATGAATAAGGCCGTTTAATAGCTATCTAATTGATATATACTTCATATATTTTACATTTTTTGAATAAGTAACTGGTATTTTAAAAGGGTTAAAATCCTTTGGGCAATTCATTTCTGTGTGAATACATACACGTCGTGAAGCCCTTCATAGTATAAACATGTTTTCAGCCTGGCCCAATGGTTTCTATGGCAAAAAAATTATTGCCAACCTTGCCACTTCAAATATTTGACCTTTTCTAAATAAATAACTGGTATTTCAAATGGGTTAAAATCCTTTGGACCACTCTTTACTGTGTGGATATATACAGGGAGTGAGCCCCTTCATAGGATAAATATGTTCTCAACCTGGCCCAATGCTTTTTGTAGCAAACAAACTTGTGCCAACGTGGCCATCTCATACATTTTACCTTTTCTGAATAAGTAACTGGTATTTTGAAAGGGTAAAAATACTTTGGGCCACTCATTTCTGTGTGGATATATACAGAATGTGAGCCCCACATAGGAGAGACATGTTCTCAGCCTGGCCCAACGCTATTTATGGCAAATAAACTGGTGCCAACCTTGCCACTTTATGTATTTTACCTTTTCTAAGTAAGTAAATAGTATTTTAAAACAGTGGAAAAAAATGTATGTCATCCGTTCCTGCCTGTAGCCTTAATTCATTGCAAACCCAAACTAATACCCCAAGAAATAAAAAAAACTTAAAACAAATTTCAATCCTTTACAGATTTGGTGGAAGATTGGCAATCTCTTGGCTTTAGATTGTAATTTTTCTCATTATCTACCATTTATGGGGAATCCCAAATTTCCAGCGGCCACTCAATCGGCACCTTTTCGAAGGTGGTATAATTTAGGTTTGGATAAGGTTTCTCACCTAATAGATAAAGATAGGCAGTGTGTCAAAACCTTTGGTGTTCTTAAGGAAGAATTAAATTTCTCTAATAAGGAGTTTTTTTGCATATTTACAAGCAAGACATTTTGTTGTAGAATTAACAAATGAATCAGGTTGGTGCTGGACCTTGGGGAATTTGGAAAGTTGGTTAGTTTTGGTTAAAAATGGGCACATGTCAATTTCACCATGTTACCAACTTCTCAATTCTCTTATTAGCATATCCCATTTAGAAAAAATTGCTACCGACTGGAATGTACTGATACCTCATAACAACATTGATATTAGGTCTGTCCAAGCTTCCATTTAAAAAATCACACAGGTCACTCTGTCCTCTACATAGAGGGAATCGCACATTAAACTTCTTTGTAAGGCAGGGGGCGGAGCCAACTGCCACAGTAACAAGACGTGCCACTGCAGAGCTCCTGAAGCTTGATTATTAAAACTTCAACTTATGGCGTTCTAAAAACATAAATCTTCTCACGGCTTGCTCTTAACTTGTACCAGAGTGTGGAGTGCATATCCTGGATCTAAGACACAACGTAATTGTGTTAGAAATGACACAGAGGCCCACTGGCCAATTTAGGCCATGACAGGGAGTGCATCATTATATTTGAAGCGCCAGATGCCCATTTGATGGATCAGCTTGCTTACCAGTGTCTCATCTAACATGAAGATGGAGGAGTTTTCCATAAACCTTAGTTTTTTGTTGGAAGGATTGTGCAGCAAGGCTGATAGACAGTTGGGTGACTTGCGATCTCTTATTGTTGAACTGTGGGATCAAGATGGCGCCTCTCACCTAACCGGTCAAGATCCTAACACGGTATGCCCAGTAGAGGACTTGCTATCTCCAACTCTGCTCATACACGGACGAACACAGGAGGGGAAGACCGGCCAGGTCTCAACTAACATTTCTTTCATGTAATTAGCAAGAGTCCATGAGCTAGTGACGTATGGGATATACATTCCTACCAGGAGGGGCAAAGTTTCCCAAACCTCAAAATGCCTATAAATACACCCCTCACCACACCCACAATTCAGTTTTACAAACTTTGCCTCCGATGGAGGTGGTGAAGTAAGTTTGTGCTAGATTCTACGTTGATATGCGCTCCGCAGCAAGTTGGAGCCCGGTTTTCCTCTCAGCGTGCAGTGAATGTCAGAGGGATGTGAGGAGAGTATTGCCTATTTGAATGCAGTGATCTCCTTCTACGGGGTCTATTTCATAGGTTCTCTGTTATCGGTCGTAGAGATTCATCTCTTACCTCCCTTTTCAGATCGACGATATACTCTTATATATACCATTACCTCTGCTGATTCTCGTTTCAGTACTGGTTTGGCTATCTGCTATATGTAGATGAGTGTCCTGGGGTAAGTAAGTCTTATTTTCTGTGACACTCCAAGCTATGGTTGGGCACTTTGTTTATAAAGTTTTAAATATATGTATACAAACATTTATTTGCCTTGACTCAGAATGTTCAACTTTCCTTATTTTCAGACAGTCAGTTTCATATTTGGGATAATGCATTTTAATTTAACATTTTTCTTACCTTAAAATTTGACTTTTTCCCTGTGGGCTGTTAGGCTTCATTTTATTGCGTCATTCTTGGCGCGGACTTTTTTGGCGCAAAAATTCTATTTCCGTTTCCGGCGTCATACGTGTCGCCGGAAGTTGCGTCATTTTTTGACGTTATTTTGCGCCAAAAATGTCGGTGTTCCGGATGTGGCATCATTTTTGGCGCCAAAAAGCATTTAGGCGCCAAATAATGTGGGCGTCTTATTTGGCGCGAAAAAAATATGGGCGTCGCTTTTGTCTCCACATTATTTAAGTCTCATTTTTTATTGCTTCTGGTTGCTAGAAGCTTGTTCTTTGGCATTTTTTCCCATTCCTGAAACTGTCATTTAAGGAATTTGATCAATTTTGCTTTATATATATGTTGTTTTTTCTCTTACATATTGCAAGATGTCTCACGTTGCATCCGAGTCAGAAGATACTACAGGAAAATCGCTGTCAAGTGCTGAATCTACCAAAGCTAAGTGTATCTGCTGTAAACTTTTGGTAGCTATTCCTCCAGCTGTTGTTTGTATTGATTGTCATGACAAACTTGTTAAAGCAGATAATATTTCCTTTAGTAAAGTACCATTGCCTGTTGTAGTTCCTTCAACATCTCTAGGTGCAGAATGTTCCTGGTAATATAAGAGATTTTGTTTCTGAATCCATAAAGAAGGCTATGTCTGTTATTTCTCCTTCTAGTAAACGTAAAAAATCTTTTAAAACTTCTCTCCCTACAGATGAATTTTTAAATGAACATCATCATTCTGATTCTGATGATTCCTCTGGTTCAGAGGATTCTGTCTCAGAGGTTGATGCTGATAAATCTTCATATTTATTTAAAATGGAATTTATTCGTTCTTTACTTAAAGAAGTACTAATTGCTTTAGAAATAGAGGATTCTGGTCCTCTTGATACTAATTCTAAACGTTTAGATAAGGTATTTAAAGCTCCTGTGGTTATTCCAGAAGTTTTTCCTGTTCCTAATGCTATTTCTGCAGTAATTTCCAAAGAATGGGATAATTTGGGTAATTCATTTACTCCTTCTAAACGTTTTAAGCAATTATATCCTGTGCCGTCTGACAGATTAGAATTTTGGGACAAGATCCCTAAAGTTGATGGGGCTATTTCTACCCTTGCTAAACGTACTACTATTCCTACGTCAGATGGTACTTCGTTTAAGGATCCTCTAGATAGGAAAATTGAATCCTTTCTAAGAAAAGCTTATCTGTGTTCAGGTAATCTTCTTAGACCTGCTATATCTTTGGCTGATGTTGCTGCAGCTTCAACTTTTTGGTTGGAAACTTTAGCGCAACAAGTAACACATCGTGATTCTCATGATATTATTATTCTTCTTCAGCATGCTAATAATTTTATCTGTGATGCCATTTTTGATATTATCAGAGTTGATGTCAGGTTTATGTCTCTAGCTATTTTAGCTAGAAGAGCTTTATGGCTTAAAACTTGGAATGCTGATATGGCTTCTAAATCAACTTTACTTTCCATTTCTTTCCAGGGTAACAAATTAATGGATTCCATTATTTCAACTGTTACTGGTGGGAAAGGAACTTTTTTACCACAGGATAAAAAATCTAAAGGTAAAAACAGGGCTAATAATCGTTTTCGTTCCTTTCGTTTCAACAAAGAACAAAAGCCTGATCCTTCATCCTCAGGAGCAGTTTCAGTTTGGAGACCATCTCCAGTCTGGAATAAATCCAAGCCAGCTAGAAAGGCAAAGCCTGCTTCTAAGTCCACATGAAGGTACGGCCCTCATTCCAGCTCAGCTGGTAGGGGGCAGGTTACGTTTTTTCAAGGAAATTTGGATCAATTCTGTTCACAATCTTTGGATTCAGAGCATTGTTTCAGAAGGGTACAGAATTGGTTTCAAGTTGAGACCTCCTGCAAAGAGATTTTTTCTTTCCCGTGTCCCAGTAAATCCAGTAAAAGCTCAAGCATTTCTGAAATGTGTTTCAGATCTAGAGTTGACTGGAGTAATTATGCCAGTTCCAGTTCCGGAACAGGGGATGGGGTTTTATTCAAATCTCTTCATTGTACCAAAGAAGGAGAATTCTTTCAGACCAGTTCTGGATCTAAAAATATTGAATCGTTATGTAAGGATACCAACGTTCAAGATGGTAACTGTAAGGACTATCTTACCTTTTGTTCAGCAAGGGAATTATATGTCCACAATAGATTTACAGGATGCATATCTGCATATTCCGATTCATCCAGATCATTATCAGTTCCTGAGATTCTCGTTTCTGGACAAGCATTACCAATTTGTGGCTCTGCCGTTTGGCCTAGCTACAGCTCCAAGAATTTTTACAAAGGTTCTCGGTGCCCTGCTGTCTGTAATCAGAGAACAGGGTATTGTGGTATTTCCTTATTTGGACGATATCTTGGTACTTGCTCAGTCTTTACATTTAGCAGAATCTCATACGAATCGACTTGTGTTGTTTCTTCAAGATCATGGTTGGAGGATCAATTTACCAAAAAGTTCTTTGATTCCTCAGACAAGGGTAACTTTTCTGGGTTTCCAGATGGATTCAGTGTCCATGACTCTGTCTTTAACAGACAAGAGACGTCTAAAGTTGATTGCAGCTTGTCGAAACCTTCAGTCACAATCATTCCCTTCGGTAGCCTTATGCATGGAAATTCTAGGTCTTATGACTGCTGCATCGGACGCGATCCCCTTTGCTCGTTTTCACATGCGACCTCTTCAGCTCTGTATGCTGAAGCAATGGTGCAAGGATTACACGAAGATATCTCAATTAATATCTTTAAAAACCGATTGTTCGACACTCTCTAACATGGTGGACAGATCACCATCGTTTAATTCAGGGGGCTTCTTTTGTGCTTCCGACTTGGACTGTAATTTCAACAGATGCAAGTCTCACAGGTTGGGGAGCTGTGTGGGGATCTCTGACGGCACAAGGAGTTTGGGAATCTCAGGAGGTGAGATTACCGATCAATATTTTGGAACTCCGTGCAATTTTCAGAGCTCTTCAGTTTTGGCCTCTTCTGAAGAGAGAATCGTTCATTTGTTTTCAGACAGACAATGTCACAACTGTGGCATACATCAATCATCAAGGAGGGACTCACAGTCCTCTGGCTATGAAAGAAGTATCTCGAATTTTGGTTTGGGCGGAATCCAGCTCCTGTCTAATCTCTGCGGTTCATAGCCCAGGTGTAGACAATTGGGAAGCGGATTATCTCAGTCGCCAAACGTTGCATCCGGGCGAATGGTCTCTTCACCCAGAGGTATTTCTTCAGATTGTTCAAATGTGGGAACTTCCAGAAATAGATCTGATGGCGTCCCATCTAAACAAGAAACTTCCCAGGTATCTGTCCAGATCCCGGGATCCTCAGGCGGAGGCAGTGGATGCATTATCACTTCCTTGGAAGTATCATCCTGCCTATATCTTTTCTAGTTCTTCTTCCAAGAGTAATCTCCAAGATTCTGAAGGAATGCTCGTTTGTTCTGCTGGTAGCTCCGGCATGGCCTCACAGGTTTTGGTATGCGGATCTTGTCCGGATGGCCTCTTGCCAACCGTGGACTCTTCCGTTAAGACCAGACCTTCTGTCACAAGGTCCTTTTTTCCATCAGGATCTGAAATCCTTAAATTTAAAGGTATGGAGATTGAACGCTTGATTCTTGATCAAAGAGGTTTCTCTGACTCTGTGATTAATACTATGTTACAGGCTCGTAAATCTGTATCTCGAGAGATATATTATAGAGTCTGGAAGACTTATATTTCTTGGTGTCTTTCTCATCATTTTTCCTGGCATTCTTTTAGAATACCGAGAATTTTACAGTTTCTTCAGGATGGTTTAGATAAGGGTTTGTCCGCAAGTTCTTTGAAAGGACAAATCTCTGCTCTTTCTGTTCTTTTTCACAGAAAGATTGCTATTCTTCCTGATATTCATTGTTTTGTACAAGCTTTGGTTCGTATAAAACCTGTCATTAAGTCAATTTCTCCTCCTTGGAGTTTGAATTTGGTTCTGGGAGCTCTTCAAGCTCCTCCGTTTGAACCTATGCATTCATTGGACATTAAATTACTTTCTTGGAAAGTTTTGTTCCTTTTGGCCATCTCTTCTGCCAGAAGAGTTTCTGAATTATCTGCTCTTTCTTGTGATTCTCCTTTTCTGATTTTTCATCAGGATAAGGCGGTGTTGCGAACTTCTTTTGAATTTTTACCTAAAGTTGTGAATTCCAACAACATTAGTAGAGAAATTGTGGTTCCTTCATTATGTCCTAATCCTAAGAATTCTAAGGAGAAATCGTTGCATTCTTTGGATGTTGTTAGAGCTTTGAAATATTATGTTGAAGCTACGAAATCTTTTCGTAAGACTTCTAGTCTATTTGTTATCTTTTCCGGTTCTAGAAAAGGCCAGAAAGCTTCTGCCATTTCTTTGGCATCTTGGTTGAAATCTTTAATTCATCTTGCCTATGTTGAGTCGGGTAAAACTCCGCCTCAGAGAATTACAGCTCATTCTACTAGGTCAGTTTCTACTTCCTGGGCGTTTAGGAATGAAGCTTCGGTTGACCAGATCTGCAAAGCAGCAACTTGGTCCTCTTTGCATACTTTTACTAAATTCTACCATTTTGATGTATTTTCTTCTTCTGAAGCAGTTTTTGGTAGAAAAGTACTTCAGGCAGCGGTTTCAGTTTGAATCTTCTGCTTATGTTTTTCGTTAAACTTTATTTTGGGTGTGGATTATTTTCAGCAGGAATTGGCTGTCTTTATTTTATCCCTCCCTCTCTAGTGACTCTTGTGTGGAAAGATCCACATCTTGGGTAGTCATTATCCCATACGTCACTAGCTCATGGACTCTTGCTAATTACATGAAAGAAAACATAATTTATGTAAGAACTTACCTGATAAATTCATTTCTTTCATATTAGCAAGAGTCCATGAGGCCCGCCCTTTTTTTGTGGTGGTTATGATTTTGTATAAAGCACAATTATTCCAATTCCTTATTTTATATGCTTTCGCACTTTTTTATCACCCCACTTCTTGGCTATTCGTTAAACTGAATTGTGGGTGTGGTGAGGGGTGTATTTATAGGCATTTTGAGGTTTGGGAAACTTTGCCCCTCCTGGTAGGAATGTATATCCCATACGTCACTAGCTCATGGACTCTTGCTAATATGAAAGAAATGAATTTATCAGGTAAGTTCTTACATAAATTATGTTTTTATCAGGGGCAGTGAGTTCTGACTCGACGCAACTATGCAGAGATGATCCGTTTATCTACACTACTGCTTCATCAGGATTAACAGGAGTCACTCCGGCCATAGCCCGGGAAACATCCTCTGTTCTCTCTATCTCCCTACCTGCGATCCCAAGAGGCCCTCATATCCAACGCACTCAAGAACCTAGAGGATACAGGCAACTGCTGCGAGCGAGGAGACTGGGCAGCTGACATGTCTTTTCAGTGTGTCGCATTGAAGCCGAAGCGATCCCTCATCGCAGATACCACTCTGCCTTGGGATTCAATGAACACATCGCTGACCATGGCAAAAGAGGCGTGTTGTTTGCCTCTGACACTAGACCATACAGAGTTTACCGATTGCCACAGCGAAGCAGATATACCCCACATCGGAATCTTACCGGAAAAGCTCTTGCAGAGGGATTCCTTGCCTTGGGACAATCGCAATGGTCTGAGCCTCCTTGTCAAGCTGCGGGACATAACCCAACTGCACCAGCTTGTTCTGGGACCCCGATTCTCACTATGTGTGAGTCAGTTTGTCGCCTCTGGAGTGGGCTGAGGAAATACTGTTGATCCTTGGGTACTATCTCAGCCATGCAATCTTTTACAAGCTCAAACGCAGTGACAGATCCAATGGCTATGAGACCATCAATAGTACTTGTTAACTTATGCTCCATAGTTTGATATATCTGGACATCCTCCCTCTTTTTCCCCATGTTTACAATAGTTTGCTATAACACTACAGATCTCCCATAAGGACTAACGGTTCTTTGTCACTGTTGTGCAATTCTGAAATCTTAACCAGTGTTCTGTTATACTATGCTGTTTTGTTGTTTTCCGTTTGTATTAGTTGACTTCTCTAATAGGCCGAGCTATTGCTTATAGTTATGACAGGTATGTTCTGTATACTTTATTAATACCCTTATATTATATGCTCATTCCCCTGTACTCACAAGGTAATATCATAGGGTAGAGATGTCTTTCTTACATTATAAGTACACGTAGACTTAACCCTATTGTCACTCTGGCGCCTAGAATCAATAAGCACAATCTTTAAGCCTCTGACCATGAGACTGTTTGCTATACATTTTGCCTGACCTAGAGGATCAGTGATCCACAAACCCTCTTTGTCAAAGATTTTTCTGTATGCCCTCTTTAATCTTGAGACTGCCTTCTGATTGGTTGGGTATCTGAAAGGATTTTATTCTGTTAATTAAGTTATGTATTTATTCTATGTTCCACACATTACATGGTTACGTGTGCTTATGCTGAGCAGAGGGTAAATACCCAAACTGCTAATCTTTATTGCAGCGCACAACACCCGCATGCAAGTCATTCACCCTAGAGGGCCTATATTAGTGTATGTGAATTTTATTATTAGACATACTATACAACAGAGGTAACTGGGGTATTGGTAATTTTCACTTGGGACCCTATGCTGGGAATATATAGGTCACAATCAGTACTTCTCCCCCCTCTCACCTATATGTTAATATAGACTTTATAATGTAACCTAGTATTGTGGTGTACCGGTCCTCCATACTGCCTACACATCTATATCAGCTAGTGTGAACTACTTCCAGCACATATCTATGTGGTCCATGCATGTTTTGAATGTCAGTGGTACACTTTTAGTCAAGGGGTAATTAGAGTTTGGTTTGATAGTCTCATTTTATATAAGTAGGTCCTAGTTATGTAATCTTTATAATCAGTGGGGGAAAATATCTGGCTATCATACAGGAATATACCCTTACTACATTTGGATTAGCAGGATTTACACAACTTAAATCAAACAGTAACGGCTCCGTTTTCAGTACTATTGTCCAATATACAGTGTTATTACAAGGTAAATAGTTCTCATTATATACTACCATATGTGATACTTATCAGCTTACACAACAAGCGGTCAGACATTCCAATGGTTTTAATATATGAATAATTTAGAGACATTTAATAAGATATTACTTTTGCTAAACTCCTCCCCACATAACTCCACTATCTAGGTCATATTATTGCCACCAAGTTTTGTAAGGCTATTCTATGCACATAGCTTGGTTCTATTGCCTGCGGCCGAGGCGATGGGACTTATAGCAGAAGCCAACACTATCATACGTTCTATATTTACAGACCTATTAATTAGGAGGTATGGAGAGTTTTCACTTACATGAGCCCTGCCATAGGAAGTCTTAATACCATAGGGTATTCGCTAATTTACCGAGCCCCCTGAGTATGATCCTGGATAGTTTGTTGTACCTTATTCACCTATGCCACTCATATTATTTGCCCTCATATAGCTCCTCCTTAGTTTCCTATTAATTTACTGACATACCTTAGTTGGCTCCGCCCCTCCTTCCCTTCCCCTTCCCCCCTTTCTAATACCAGTGGCTCTTGCCCGCTGCATTCCCTCCCCCATATACTATGGTCCAAGAGTGACCAAAACATAAGCCATATCCCCTTGTTATGCTACGATTAACTTAGACTGTAGAGAGGTCTTCTTCTGTCGCTTTGGGATACATATATTATATATTAAATTATAAAAGTGAAGTTCAATTCTGATTCGTCCATGTTTTCTCTTATGCTATATTGGAATATGATATGATTCTGTAACCTGTACTTAAAGGGACAGTCTAGGCCAAAATAAACTTTCATGATTCAGATAGAGCATGTAATTTTAAACCATTTTCCAATTTACTTTTATCACCAATTTTGCTTTGTTCTCTTGGTATTCTTAGTTGAAAGCTTAACCTAGGAGGTTCATATGCTAATTTCTTAGACCTTGAAGCCCACCTCTTTCAGTTTGCATTTTAACAGTTTTTCACCACTAGAGGGTGTTAGTTCATGTATTTCATATAGATAACACTGTGCTCGTGCACGAGAAGATATCTGGGAGCAGGCGCTGATTGGCTAGACTGCAAGTCTGTCAAAAGACCTGAAAAAAGGGGCAGTTTGCAGAGGCTTAGATACAAGATAATCACAGAGGTGAAAAGTATATTATTATAACTGTGTTGGTTATGCAAAACTGGGGAATGGGTAATAAAGGGATTATCTATCTTTTAAAACAATAACAAATTCTGGTGTAGACTGTCCCTTTAACTTGGATGTAATTACTTGCCTCTAGACAAATTATGTTTGTTTCTTTCCTGTTTGTTAATCTCACAACTTCAATAAAAAAACTTTTGAAAAAAAAACCAAAAAAAAAAAAAAAAAAAAAAACTTATTTGTAAGGCATACTTCACCCCTGAAAAAGGATCCAGGTGTGGGAATTTGGAATTTAATAAGTGTCCAAAATGCTTGTTGTCTGCAGCTGACCTTTTACATATGATCTGGAATTGTCCTAAAATAAGACATTTTTTGGTTGAAACTAAAATAAGTCATTAAAGGGCTCCCCTCTGGCACGATCATTGGTCCATATTGTTTTTTTAGATAAGGATAGAGAAGTACCTCAGTTTAATGATAAATTAATTATTATGACTGTTCTTGCAGCTAGATACTTAATTTTCAAAAAATGTAAAGTGAATGCAATCCCCAGTATCTTAGAAGTCAAAAACTGTCTGAAGAAACAATCATCTCGATTACGGTTTTGCGGTGAGCTGAAAAAGCAGCGTTAACAGGTCCTAACTCTGCTTTTTCACTACCGCTGCTATTACAAGTCTTGCAAGTTTAGGGGCACCGCACACTTTTTTGGCCTTACCGCAAACCGACTTACGTAAACTTCGTAAAGTCTTTTTTCTATGGGACTTCCATAGCGCCGGTATTACGTGTCTGTCCTGGGAGGCCAAAAAGGTACACCCTCTACCGCCAAGATTCCTAACGCATTCTAAAGTCAGTAGTTAAGAGTTTTATGGTACAACGCCGTAGCATAAAACTCATAACTAAAGTGCTAAAAAGTACACTAACACCCATAAACTACCTATTAACCCCTAAACTGAGGCCCTCCCACATCGCAAACACTATAATAAAATTTTTAACACCTAATCTGCCGCTCTGGACATCGCCGCCACTAGAATAAACATATTAACCCCTAAACCGCCGCACTCCCGCCTCGCAAACACTAGTTAAATATTATGAACCCCTAATCTGCCACCCCTAACATCGCCGCCACCTCCCCTAATTTTCCGCACCCAACGTCGCCACCACTATATTACATTTATTAACCCCTAAACCTAAGTCTAACCCTAACACCCCCTAATTTAAATATAATTTAAATAAATCTAAAAAAATTACTATCATTAAAGGGACCTTTAACACTTGCCATCAATGAACTAAACATACGTTTGCTATCATATATCTTTGACAATACTGAGCAATACAGCATAGACCATTTTGCATTAAATAATGTCTACCTTAATATTTTTTAATCTCAAGGCGATCTTCCCCCTCCTATGGTGATCGCTTTCAGATAGTGACAAGGGGGCTGGTCACATTCTTGGTTCTCACGTCACCCCCCTGTGAGCGCGCACGCAATTGTACATAATCCCTTTTTCCCTCACCGGCACTATAATATTGACTCTGTTCACTATCGAGAGAAAGGAAAAAATATATATGTTTTTGTAGTTTGTGGCTATATGTAGACAGGAATGCACTGACCCTAATTTAGTTACCTATAAAATATATTAGATAATATATAGCGCTGATCCCTTGCTGAGCTGTACACTAGAGGTGCTGCGTGTACCAGTCGCTCATCTCTCTAAGCTGTACTATGTGTCTGCTGCTTAGTCGGAGAGAGAGCGCTTCAAAGAAAAAAAACCTCCTATGCACAGGCTCTTCCAGCAACACGGACGAGCGCATCACGTGACCGGCATATCTCCTTGTAACGTGCGTTACAACATGGCGGCTCCCTGTCTAACACATAGACTACAGTTTAGAGGAAAAGTCAAAAGGGTAAAATAGTACAATAACAGGTCAGATGCACATAATATTGTGAGTATGGAGGTTGTTGCTGCACACACTTTATATTTATTGTGATGATTTCTTGAATGACAAGGTGTTTAGGGTCCCTTTAACTACATTATTCCTATTTAAAACTAAATACTTACCTATAACATAAACCCTAAGCTAGCTACAATATAACTAATAGTTACATTGTAGCTAGCTTATGGTTTATTTTTATTTTACAGGCAAGTTTGTATTTATTTTAACTAGGTAGAATAGTTATTAAATAGTTATTAACTATTTAATAACTACCTAGCTAAAATAAATACAAATTTACCTGTAAAATAAAACCTAATCTAAGTTACACTAACACCTAACACTACACTACAATTAAATAAATTACCTACATTAAATACAATTAAATAAATTAAATTAGCTAAATCACAACCCCCCCCCCACTAAATTACAGAAAATAAAAAACAAATTACAGATATTTAAACTAATTACACCTAATCTAATAGCCCTATCAAAATAAAAAAGCCCCCCAAAATAAAAAAAACCTAGCCTAAAATAAACTACCAATAGCCCTTAAAAGGGCCTTTTGCGGGGCATTGCCCCAAAGAAATCAGCTCTTTTTCCTGTAAAAAAAATTACAAACAACCCCCCAACAGTAAAATCTACCACCCACACAACCAACCCCCCATATAAAATACTAACTAAAAAAACCTAAGCTCCCCATTGCCCTGAAAAGGGCATTTGGATGGGCATTGCCCTTAAAATGGCATTTAGCTCTATTGCAGGCCCAAAGCCCTAACCTAAAAAAAACCCCCACCCAATACACCCTTAAAAATTCCTAACACTAACCCCTTAAGATTCACTTACCGGGAGAAGTCTTCATCCAAGCAGCAAGATGTCCTCAACAAAGCCGGCAGAAAAGGTCCTCCAGATGGGCAGAAGTAGTCCTACAGTCGGGCAAAAGTCTTCACCCAGACGGCATCTTCTATCTTCATCCTTCCGACGTGGAGCGGGTCCATCTTCAAGACATACGACGCGGAGCATCCTCTTCAAACGACGTCTTCTTGCTGAATATCTCTTTAAGTGACATCATCCAAGATGGCGTCCCTTAGATTCCGATTGGCTGATAGAATTCTATCAGCCAATTGAAATTAAGGTAGAAAAAATCCTATCAGCCAATCGAAATTAAGGTAGAAAAAATCGAACTGTTACAATTGGCTGTTACAATCAGCCAATGGAATGCAAGCTCAATCCTATTAGCTGATCCATTCAGCCAATAGGATTTTTTCTACCCTAATGCCGATTGGCAGCCAATCGGAATCTAAGGGACGCCATCTTTATTTTGGGGGGGCTCTTTTTATTTTGATAGGGCTATTAGATTAGGTGTAATTAGTTTAAAGATCTGTAGTTGTTTTTTATTTTCTGTAATTTAGTGGGGGTTTTTTGCGATTTAGCTAATTTAATTAAATTTATTTAATTGTATTTAATGTAGGTAATTTATTTAATTGTAGTGTACTGTTAGTGTAACTTAGGTTAGGTTTTATTTTACAGGTAAATTTGTTAATAACTATTTAATAACTATTCTACCTAGTTAAAATAAATACAAACTTGCCTGTAAAATAAAAATAAACCCTAAGCTAGCTACAATGTAACTGTTAGTTATATTGTAGCTAGCTTAGGGTTTATTTTACAGGTCAGTATTTAGTTTTAAATAGGAATAATTTAGTTAATGACAGTAATTTTATTTATATTTATTTAAATTATATTTCAATTAGGGGGTGTTAGGGTTAAGGTTAGACTTAGGTTTAGGGGTTAATACATTTAATATAGTGGTGGCGACGTTGGGGGCGGCAGATTAGGGGTTAATAAATGTAGTTATGTTTCAGCGACATTGGGGGCATCAGATTAGGGGTTAATAAAAAATAATGTAGGTGTCGGCAATGTTGGGGGCAGCAGATTAGGGGTTCATAAGTATAATGTAGATGGCGGTGATGTCCGGAGCGGCAGATTAGGGGTTATTAAGTATAATGCAGGTGTCGGCGATGTCGGGGGTGGCAGATTAGGGGTTAATAAGTGTAAGATTAGGGGTGTTTAGACTCGGGGGTTCATGTTAGGGTGTTAAGTGTAAACATAAATGTGTTTCCCCATAGGAATCAATGGGGCTGCGTTACTGAGTTTTACGCTGCTTTTTTGCAGGTGTTAGTCTTTCTCAGCCGGCTCTCCCCATTGATGTCTATGGGGAAATCGTGCACAAGCACGTACGACCAGCTCACCGCTGACTTAAGCAGCGCTGGTATTGGAGTGCGGTATGGAACACAATTTTGCTCTACGCTCACTTCTTGCCTAATAACGCCGGGTTTGTGAAAACCTGTAATACTAGAAAAAACTGCTCGTTAGCACCGCATTGCTCCTAACGCAAAACTCGTAATATGGCCGAATGTATTTAGGAACAGATAGACTGAATGATGAAGCTGACTTAAAGGGATATTTCAAAATTGAAAAATTGAAAACCACATGGATGCATTTCGGTATTGAACATAAGCAATTTTGTATTATACATGCATTAGCAAAAATGCTTCTAATAAAAGCTATAGCTGTTTCAAAAGTGTATTTAAGTATGCACCGTGCACCAGCATTTTAAGCACAGCACTAGCTCAGAGAGCCTAAGGTGCTTGTACCATCTGGTAATGACTCAATTTGTTAATTGCAAACATGATACAACATGTGGGCGCAGTGAAAATATCTAGCTATGCTTCACATGCACGTGCAGAGAAAAATGTTAACACTAAAACAGTGATAACTCTTAATAGAAGCATTTTTGCCAATACAGGTATATTGAAAATATGTTTCTATTCAAAAATGCAATAAATCTATGTGCATTTATATTTTGACTGGAATGTCCCTTTAAGGCAGTTTTTTAAAAAGTGGTCAGTTTTTATTAAAACTCTTTCCCCTGCTGAGATAGATCACCTGATTTTTCCATTTAGGAATTCAGAGCTAGTGCTGCTGGGACTGTGGTAGGAATTCACGCTATCTTGCCCATTTACCCCTATTTTTTTATTTATTTTTTATCCTCTCTTTCTATCCCTTTTTTTTCTCTCTTCCTTTTTTCTCAAAAAAGATAAACTAACCAATAGATTATGAGGTACTAATTAAAATATATTTATATTCATCTTTTGTTTTTGTGGGGTTTTTTTGAGTTATATTGGATACTGATGAAACAGAAAATCAGGTTATCTGCGATTTAGCTTTACGCCCTGCAAGGTGTGAAACTCTGTGATTTCTTTTTTATTTATTATTGAGCCCTGCGTGGCGGAAAAATTTGTATGATTTGCTGTTATTATCTTTTATGTTGTACCCCCTATGATTACAGCAAACTGCCGAAACGCGTAAGCCTGTGTGCTGCGCTTTCCTCTCTACAAATGTGGCAGGCTGTCACAATATTTTCAAGTTTATTTTTAAAGATTGTGCAAATAAAAGTTGTTTTTATACACGGAGTGTGGAACTGTAACTTTTTCCTTCCTGGTACCCCCTATTGGACATAAATAAAAGATTTAAAAAAAAAGAAAAAACAGTTACAATCCTTTGGCCCACTGATTTTTGTGTGGTTATATTGGGCGTGAGCCCCTTTATACAATCCAAGTGTTTTCAGACTGCCCCAAAGATTTACATCGCAAAAAAAAAACCTTTCAAAATAGCAGTAACTTATTTAGAAAAGGTAAAATATGTAATTTGACAAGGTTGGCACTAGTTTGTTTGTCATAAAAAGTGTTGGGCTATGCTGAGAACATGTCTGTGCTATAAAGGGGCTCACGCCCTGTATATATCCACACAGAAATAAATGGCCCAAAGGATTTTAACACTTTCAAATTACCAGTTACTTATTCAGAAAAGGTAAAATATATGAGATGGTAAGTTTGGCTGCTATAAAAAGCATTGGGCCATGCTAAAAACATTCTTTTCTTTCATGTAATTAGCAAGAGTCTATGAGCTAGTGACGTATGGGATATACATTCCTACCAGGAGGGGCAAAGTTTCCCAAACCTCAAAATGCCTATAAATACACCCCTCACCACACCCACAAATCAGTTTTACAAACTTTGCCTCCGATGGAGGTGGTGAAGTAAGTTTGTGCTAGATTCTACGTTGATATGCGCTCCGCAGCAGGTTGGAGCCCGGTTTTCCTCTCAGCGTGCAGTGAATGTCAGAGGGATGTGTGGAGAGTATTGCCTATTTGAATTCAATGATCTCCTTCTACGGGGTCTATTTCATAGGTTCTCTGTTATCGGTCGTAGAGATTCATCTCTTACCTCCCTTTTCAGATCGACGATATACTCTTATATATACCATTAACTCTACTGATTCTCGTTTCAGTACTGGTTTGGCTTTCTACTACATGTAGATGAGTGTCCTGGGGTAAGTAAGTCTTATTTTCTGTGACACTCTAAGCTATGGTTGGGCACTTTTATATAAAGTTCTAAATATATTTATTCAATCATTTATTTGCCTTGACTCAGGATGTTCAACGTTCCTTATTTCAGACAGTCAGTTTCATATTTGGGATAATGCATATGAATAATTAAAAAATTTTCTTACCTTAAAATTTGACTTTTTTTCCTGTGGGCTGTTAGGCTCACGGGGGCTGAAAATGCTTCATTTTATTGCGTCATTTTTGGCGCTGAATTTTTTGGCGCAAAATTTTTTTTTTCTGTTTCCGGCGTCATACGTGTCGCCGGAAGTTGCGTCATTTTTGACGTTTTTTTGCGCCAAAAATGTCGGTGTTCCGGATATGGCGTCATTTTTGGCGCCAAAAGCATTTAGGCGCCAAATAATGTGGGCGTCTTTTTTGGGGCTAAAAAATATGGGCGTCACTA
Organism: Bombina bombina; assembly: GCF_027579735.1. Lineage (NCBI taxonomy): Eukaryota > Metazoa > Chordata > Amphibia > Anura > Bombinatoridae > Bombina > Bombina bombina. Next base: position 737,947,897 of record NC_069500.1, on the reverse strand, counting down.
TTGTCTCCACATTATTTAAGTCTCATTATTTATTGCTTCTGGTTGCTAGAAGCTTGTTCACTGGCACTTTTTCCCATTCCTGAAACTGTCATTTAAGGAATTTGATCAATTTTGCTTTATATGTTGTTTTTTCTATTACATATTGCAAGATGTCCCAGATTGACACTGAGTCAGAAGATACTTCTGGAAAAACGCTGCCTGGTGCTGGATCTACCAAAGTTAAGTGTATCTGTTTTAAACTTGTGGTATCTGTTCCTCCAGCTGTTGTTTGTAATGAATGTCATGACAAACTTATTAATGCAGATAATATTTCCTTTAGTAATGTTACATTACCTGTTGTGGTTCCGTCAACATCTAATGCTCAGAGTGTTCCTGTTAACATAAGAGATTTTGTTTCTAAATCCATTAAGAAGGCTATGTCTGTTATTCCTCCTTCTAGTAAACGTAAAAAGTCTTTTAAAACTTCTCATTTTTCAGATGAATTTTTAAATGAACATCATCATTCTGATTCTGATAGTGGTTCCTCTGGCTCAGAGGATTCTATCTCAGAGGTTGATGCTGATAAATCTTCATATTTATTCAAAATGGAATTTATTCGTTCTTTACTTAAAGAGGTCTTAATTGCATTAGAAATAGAGGATTCTGGTCCTCCTGATACTAAATCTAAACGTTTAAATAAGGTTTTTAAATCTCCTGTAGTTATTCCAGAAGTTTTTCCTGTCCCTGATGCTATTTCTGAAGTAATCTCCAGGGAATGGAATAATTTGGGTAATTCATTTACTCCTAAACGTTTTAAGCAATTATATCCTGTGCCATCTGACAGATTAGAATATTGGGACAAAATCCCTAAGGTTGATGGGGCTGTCTCTACTCTGGCTAAACGTACTACTATTTCTACGGCAGATAGTACTTCCTTTAAGGATCCTTTAGATAGGAAGATTGAATCCTTTCTAAGAAAAGCTTACTTATGTTCAGGTAATCTTCTTAGACCTGCTATATCTTTAGCGGATGTTGCTGCAGCTTCAACTTTTTGGTTAGAAGCTTTAGCGCAACAAGTAACAGATCATAATTCTCATAGCATTGTTATTCTTCTTCAACATGCTAATAACTTTATTTGTGATGCTATCTTTGATATCATTAGAGTTGATGTCAGGTATATGGGGCCCATTTATCAAAGGGCTTGCGGACCTGATCCGACACTGCGGATCAGGTCCGCAAGACCTCGCTAAATGCGGAGAGCAATACGCTCTCCGCATTTAACATTGCACTAGCAGCTCACAAGAGCTGCTGGTGCAACGCCGCCCCCTGCTGTCAATCAACCCGATCGTATTCGATCGGGTTGATTTCCGCCGATTCCTGTCCGCCTGCTCAGAGCAGGCGGACAGGGTTATGAAGCAGCGGTCTTTAGACCGCTGCTTCATAACTTGTGTTTCTGGCGAGTCTGAAGACTCGCCAGAAACATGGCCCTTCAAGCTCCATACGGAGCTTGATAAATGGGCCTGCAAGTCTCTAGCTATTTTAGCTAGAAGAGCTTTATGGCTTAAAACTTGGACTGCTGATATGTCTTCTAAGTCAACTTTGCTTTCCCTTTCTTTCCAGGGTAATAAATTATTTGGTTCTCAGTTGGATTCTATTATCTCAACTGTTACTGGAGGGAAAGGAACTTTTTTTACCACAGGATAAAAAATCTAAAGGTAAATTTAGGTCTAATAATCGTTTTCGTTCCTTTCGTCACAATAAGGAACAAAAGCCTGATTCTTCACCCACAGGAGCGGTATCAGTTTGGAAACCATCTCCAGTCTGGAATAAATCCAAGCCTTTTAGAAAACCAAAGCCAGCTCCCAAGTCCACATGAAGGTGCGGCCCTCATTCCAGCCCAGCTGGTAGGGGGCAGATTACGATTTTTTAAAGAAAATTGGATCAATTCAATTCACAATCTTTGGATTCAAAACATTGTTTCAGAAGGTACAGAATTGGCTTCAAGATAAGGCCTCCTGCAAAGAGATTTTTTCTTTCCCGTGTCCCAGTAAATCCAGCGAAGGCTCAAGCATTTCTGAAATGTGTTTCAGATCTAGAGTTGGCTGGAGTAATTATGCCAGTTCCAGTTCTGGAACAGGGGCGGGGGTTTTATTCAAATCTCTTCATTGTACCAAAGAAGGAGAATTCCTTCAGACCAGTTCTGGATCTAAAAATATTGAATCGTTATGTAAGGATACCAACATTCAAAATGGTAACTATAAGGACTATCCTGCCTTTTGTTCAGCAAGGGCATTATATGTCCTCAATAGATTTACAGGATGCATATCTGCATATTCCGATTCATCCAGATCACTATCAGTTTCTGAGATTCTCTTTCCTAGACAAGCATTACCAGTTTGTGGCTCTGCCGTTTGGCCTAGCAACAGCTCCAAGAATTTTTACAAAGGTTCTCAGTGTCCTTCTGTCTGTAATCAGAGAACAGGGTATTGTGGTATGTCCTTATTTGGACGATATCTTGGTACTTGCTCAGTCTTCACATTTAGCAGAATCTCATACGAATCGACTTGTGTTGTTTCTTCAAGATCATGGTTGGAGGATCAATTTACCGAAAAGTTCATTGATTCCTCAAACAAGAGTAACCTTTTTAGGTTTCCAGATAGATTCAGTGTCCATGACTCTGTCTCTGACAGACAAGAGACGTCTAAAATTGATCTCAGCTTGTCGAAACCTTCAATCACAATCATTCCCTTCGGTAGCCTTATGCATGGAAATTCTAGGTCTTATGACTGCTGCATCGGACGCGATCCCCTTTGCTCGTTTTCACATGCGATCTCTTCAGCTCTGTATGCTGAACCAGTGGTGCAGGGATTACACAAAGATATCTCAATTAATATCTTTAAAACCGATTGTACGACACTCTCTGACGTGGTGGACAGATCACCATTGTTTAGTTCAGGGGGCTTCTTTTGTTCTTCCGACCTGGACTGTAATTTCAACAGATGCAAGTCTGACAGGTTGGGGAGCTGTTTGGGGGTCTCTGACAGCACAAGGGGTTTGGGAATCTCAGGAGGTAAGATTACCAATCAATATTTTGGAACTCCGTGCAATTTTCAGAGCTCTTCAGTCATGGCCTCTTCTAAAGAGAGAATCGTTCATTTGTTTTTAGACAGACAATGTCACAACTGTGGCATACATCAATCATCAAGGAGGGACTCACAGTCCTCTGGCTATGAAAGAAGTATCTCGAATACTGGTATGGGCGTAATCCAGCTCCTGTCTAGTTTTTGCGGTTCATATCCCAGGTATAGACAATTGGGAAGCGGATTATCTCAGTCGCCAAACGTTACATCCGGGCGAATGGTCTCTTCACCCAGAGGTATTTCTTCAGATTGTTCAAATGTGGGGACTTCCAGAAATAGATCTGATGGCTTCTCATCTAAACAAGAAACTTCCCAGGTATCTGTCCAGATCCAGGGATCCTCAAGCGGAAGCAGTAGATGCATTGTCACTTCCTTGGAAGTATCATCCTGCCTATATCTTTCCGCCTCTAGTTCTTCTTCCAAGAGTAATCTCCAAGATTCTGAAGGAATGCTCGTTTGTTCTGCTGGTGGCTCCAGCATGGCCTCACAGGTTTTGGTATGCGGATCTTGTCCGGATGGCCTCTTGCCAACCGTGGACTCTTCCTTTAAGACCAGACCTTCTGTCGCAAGGTCCTTTTTTTCCATCAGGATCTCAAATCCTTAAATTTAAAGGTATGGAGATTGAACGCTTGATTCTTAGTCAAAGAGGTTTCTCTGACTCTGTGATTAATACTATGTTACAGGCTCGTAAATCTGTATCTAGGAAGATATACTATAGAGTCTGGAAGACTTACATTTCTTGGTGTCTTTCTCATCACTTTTCATGGCATTCTTTTAGAATTCAGAGAATTTTACAGTTTCTTCAGGATGGTTTGGATAAGGGTTTGTCTGCAAGTTCCTTGAAAGGACAAATCTCTGCTCTTTCTGTTCTTTTTCATAGAAAGATTGCTAATCTTCCTGATATTCATTGTTTTGTACAAGCTTTGGTTCGTATAAAACCTGTCATTAAGTCAATTTCTCCTCCTTGGAGTTTGAATTTGGTTCTGGGGGCTCTTCAAGCTCCTCCGTTTGAACCTATGCATTCATTAGACATTAAATTACTTTCTTGGAAAGTTTTGTATCTTTTGGCCATCTCTTCTGCTAGAAGAGTTTCTGAATTATCTGCTGTTTCTTGTGAGTCTCCTTTTCTGATTTTTCATCAGGATAAGGCGGTGTTGCGAACTTCTTTTAAATTTTTACCTAAGGTTGTGAATTCTAACAACATTAGTAGAGAAATTGTGGTTCCTTCATTATGTCCTAATCCTAAGAATTCTAAGGAGAAATCGTTGCATTCTTTGGATGTAGTTAGAGCTTTGAAATATTATGTTGAAGCTACTAAGAATTTCCGAAAGACTTCTAGTCTATTTGTTATCTTTTCCGGTTCTAGGAAAGGTCAGAAGGCCTCTGCCATTTCTCTGGCATCTTGGTTGAAATCTTTAATTCTTCATGCTTATGTTGAGTCGGGTAAAACTCCGCCTCAAAGGATTACAGCTCATTCTACTAGGTCAGTTTCTACTTCCTGGGCGTTTAGGAATGAAGCTTCGGTTGATCAGATTTGCAAAGCAGCAACTTGGTCTTCTTTGCATACTTTTACTAAATTCTATCATTTTGATGTGTTTTCTTCTTCTGACGCAGTGTTTGGTAGAAAAGTACTTCAGGCAGCTGTTTCAGTTTGATTCTTCTGCTTATAATTTCAGTTTTTTTCATTATAAGATTTAAACTTTATTTTGGGTGTGGATTATTTTCAGCGGAATTGGCTGTCTTTATTTTATCCCTCCCTCTCTAGTGACTCTTGCGTGGAAGATCCACATCTTGGGTAGTCATTATCCCATAAGTCACTAGCTCATGGACTCTTGCTAATTACATGAAAGAAAACATAATTTATGTAAGAACTTACCTGATAAATTCATTTCTTTCATATTAGCAAGAGTCCATGAGGCCCACCCTTTTTTGTGGTGGTTTTGATTTTTTTGTATAAAGCACAATTATTCCAATTCCTTATTTTTTATGCTTTCGCACTTTTTTTCTTATCACCCCACTTCTTGGCTATACGTTAAAATGATTTGTGGGTGTGGTGAGGGGTGTATTTATAGGCATTTTGAGGTTTGGGAAACTTTGCCCCTCCTGGTAGGAATGTATATCTCATACGTCACTAGCTCATGGACTCTTGCTAATATGAAAGAAATTAATTTATCAGGTAAGTTCTTACATAAATTATGTTATCCTATGAAGTGTTTCACGCTGTGTATGTATCCACACAAAAATTAGTGGCCCAAAGGTTTTTATCTCTTTTATTTTATTTATTCAGAAAAGGTAAAATATATGAAGTGGCAAGGTTGGTCATGCTGATAACATGTTTATCCTATGATGGGTTGATCATGCCTTGTATATATACACACATAAATGAGTGTCCCAAATGATTTTATCCTTTTTTAAATACAAATGACTTATTTTGAAAAGGTAAAATATATAAAGTGGCAAGGTTGGCACCAATTTGTTGGCCACAAAGAGCATTTGACAAGGCTGATAACATGTCTGTCCCATGAAGAGGCTCACACCTTGTATATATCCACACATAAATGAGTGTCGCAAAAGATTTTAACCCTTTTTATAATATCAGTTTCTTATTCAAAACAATCAAAATTATGCCATGTTTGCTATCTGTTTTTTGCAATATAAGATGATTTTTTTTTAATATAAAATGTAAGTTTGTTTAGGTTTTTGGAAAGTGTATTTTATTTAAAATAAAAATATTTATATATTTTGTTTATAAATCTTTATTTTGCAAATTACAATCAGGGGCGCGTTCCGATATACGGCACAGGTTTTGGCGCAAGCGTGAAACCTGCGCCACCCGTAGTTTCAGCTCGCAACTCGAGCTATCTCATATACGGCGCCGTCAGATGCTAAAGTGCCGTAAGTCTGACAAACCAGCGATGTCCAGAAATCTGCGTAAGTACAAATTTCTGGAGTCGCCAGTGACTTACGGCACTTTAGAAACTGCCGCCGCATAAAAAAACTGACTAAGTTATAAAATAACCTGTAACTAACTGTCTAACACGCCTCCCAAACATAGCCCAACACGTATACCCCTCTATCCGCAATCCCCCCTCTCACTCCTAACAATAAATATATTAACCCCTAAACCGCCGCTCCCGGACCCCACCGCCAGCTACATTATCTATATTACCCCATAATCTGACCCCCCTACACCGCCGCTTGCTACATTAAATGCTTTACCCCCTAATGTGAGCCCCCTACCCCGCCGCCACCTACATTAACTATGTTACCCCCTAATATGATCCCCCTACACCGCCGCTACCTATTTAAACTATATTACCCCCTAATATGATCCTCCTACACCGCCGCCACCTATTTAAACTATATTAACTGCTAATGTGATCCCCCAACACCGCTGCCACCTATTTAAACGATATTAACCCCTAATGTGAGCCCCCTACACCGCCGCCACCTATTTAAACGATATTAACCCCTAATGTGATCCCCGTACACCGCCGCCATCTATTTAAACTATATTAACCCCTAATGTGAGCCCCCTACACCGCCGCCACCTATTTAAACTATATTACCCCCTAATATGATCCCCCTACACCGCCGCCACCTATATTAAAATTATTAACCCCTAATCTAATCCCCCTATACCGCCGCCACCTATATTAAAATTATTAACCCCTAATCTAATCCCCCTATACCGCCGCCACCTACATTAAATTTATTAACCCCTAAAATACTAAAATTTCCCTACCACTAAACCTAAGTCTAACCCTACAAATAGCCTTGAAAAGGGCTTTTTGCGTGGCATTGCCCCAAAGTAACCAGCTCTATTACCAGCCCTTAAAAGGGCCTTTTGCGGGGCATAGTCACAAAGTAATCAGCTCTTTTGCCTGTAATCGAAACCCCCCTACAACGCCACCACCTATAATAAATGTATTACCCCCTAATCTAATCCCCCTACACCGCCGCCACATATAATAAATATATTACCCCCTAATCTAATCCCCCTACACCGCCGCAACCTATATTAAATATATTAACCCCTAATCTAATCCCCCTACACCGCCGCCACCTATATTAACTATATTAACCCTAATTATATTAGGGTTAATATAGTTATTATATTATATATATTAGCTATATTAACCCTATCTAACTCTAACACCCCTAACTTAATTATTATTAAAATAAATCTAAATAATATTAATAATATTAACTAAATTATTCCTATTTAAAACTAAATACTTACCTATAAAATAAACCTTAAGATAGCTACAATATAATGAATAATTACATTGTAGCTATTTTAAGGTTTATATTTATTTTACAGGTAACTTGGTATTTATTTTAACTAGGTACAATAGCTATTAAATAGTTAATAACTATTTAATAGCTACCTTGTTAAAATAATTACCAATTTACCTGTAAAATAAATCCTAACCTAAGTTACAAATACACCTACACTATCAATAAATTAATTAAATAAACTACAAATATTGAAACTAAAATACAATTAAATACACTAAACTAAATTACAAAAAACAAACAAACACTAAATTACAAAAAAAAAATTACAAGATTTTTAAGCTAATTACACCTATTCAAAGCCCCCCAAAATAAAAAAAATGTCCCTACCCTAATCTAAATTACAAAAGTAATCAGCTCTATTACCAGCCCTTAAAAGGGCCTTTTGTGGGGCACTGCCCCAAGTAATCAGCTCTTTTACCTGTAAAAAAACCAACAACCCCCCCATTACAACCCACCACCCACATACCCCTACTCTAACCCACCCAATCCCCCCTTAAAAAACCTAAGTCTAACCCCCAAGTGCTCCTTACCTGTCCCTGAAGACCGGCGGAGAAGGTCCTGTTCCAGGCGGAGAAGTCTTCTTCCAGGCAGCGACCTGTTCTTCTTCCAGGATCCAGCCGGCGCGGAGCGGAGGAGTTGACGACCGATGACCGCGGAGCTGAAGACCATCCATCTGGAACTGAAGACCGGCGATGCTGGAACTGAAGACCGCTGGAACTGAAGACCAGAGCCGGAGCGTGGAGGATCCTCTTCATACGATCGCCGCCGTACACTGAATAGGAATTCAAGGTACGCGATTAAAAATGGCGTCCCTTGAATTCCTATTGGCTGATTTGAGCCTTCAAATTCAAATCAGCCAATCGGATGCGAGCTACTTTAATTCTATTGGCTGATTTGAATAGCCAATAGAATAAGAGCTACTGTAATTCTATTGGCTATTCTAATCAGCCAATAGAATTACAGTAGCTCTTATTCTATTGGCTATTCAAATTAGTTAGGATTTATTTTACAGGTAAATTGGTAATTATTTTAACTAGGTAGCTATTAAATAGTTATTAACTATTTAATAGCTATTGTACCTAGTTAAAATAAATACCAAGTTACCTGTAAAATAAATATTAACCCTAAAATAGCTACAATGTAATTATGAATTATATTGTAGCAATCTTAGGGTTTATTTTATAGGTAAGTATTTCGTTTTAAATAGGAATAATTTAGTTAATATTATTAATATTATTTAGATTTATTTTAATAATAATTAAGTTAGGGGTGTTAGAGTTAGATAGGGTTAATATAGTTGATATATATAATATAATAACTATATTAACTATATTAACCCTAATATAATTAGGGTTAATATAGGTGGCGGCGGTGTAGGGGGATTAGATTAGGGGGTTAATATATTTAATATAGGTGGCGGCGGTGTATGGGGATTCAGATTACAGGCAAAAGAGCTGATTACTTTGTGACAATGCCCCGCAAAAAGCCATTTTAAGGACTGGTAAAAGAGCTGGTTACTTTGGGGCAATGCCCCGCAAAAGGCCCTTTTAAGGGCTGGTAATAGAGCTGGTTACTTTGGGGCAATGCCACGCAAAAGGCCCTTTTCAGGGCTATTTGTAGGGTCAGACTTAGGTTTAGTGGTAGGGAAATTTTAGTATTTTAGGGGTTAATAAATTTAATATAGGTGGCAGCGGTATAGGGGGATTAGATTAGGGGTTAATAAATTTAATATAGGTGGCGGCGGTATAGGGGGATTAGATTAGGGGTTAATAATTTTAATATAGGTAATAGAGCTGGTTACTTTGGGGCAATGCCACGCAAAAAGCCCTTTTCAGGGCTATTTTTAATTTAGTTTAGGGTAGGGACATTTTAGTATTTTAGGGGGTAATAAATTTATTATAGGTGGCGGCGGGGTAGGGGGATTAGATTAGGGGTTAATACATTTAATATAGGTGGCGGTGGTGTAGGGGGATTAGATTAGGGGTTAATACGTTTAATATAGGTGGCGGCGGTGTAGGGGGATTAGATTAGGGGGTAATATAGTTAAAATAGGTGGCAGCGGGGTAGGGGGCAATAATTTTGATATAGATGGCGGCGGTGTAGGGGGATTACATTAGGGGTTAATTTTAATGTAGATGGCGGCGGTGTAGGGGGCTCACATTAGGGGGTTAGACATTAAATGTAGGTGGCAGCGGGGTCCGGGAGCGGCGGTTTAGGGGTTAAACACTTTATTAGGGATTGTGGCGGGGGATCACGGTTGACAGGTAGATAGACATTGCGCATGCGTTAGGTGCTAGGTTTTATTTAGCAGTTCGCGGTTGACAGGTAGATAGACATTGCGCATGCATTAGGTGTTTTATTTTGCAGCTAGTTTAGGGAGTTACGGGGCTCCAATACACAGCGTAAGGCTTACTACGCCTGCAATTTGTGGCGAGGTGAAAATGGAGTAAGATTTCTCCATTTTTGCCACGTAAGTCCTTACGCTGTATATTGGATACCAAACTGCGCTGGTTTGGTATACCTGTCTATGGGCTAAAAAACTAGGCCGAAGGTAGAAATATACGAGCGTAACCTCTATGTTACGCCGTATATGTGATACCAAACCAGCGCAAAATTTGGCGTCGCCGGCTTTTGCGGGCGACGATTTATATCGGATCGGGCCCCAGTTGCAGAATAAGATGCTGACTGAATAAGAATCCAACTTCAGCCTTGTACATTTTGCCGCTTACTTGTTCTTAATGTTCATTCACAGTTAGGGTTGCCACCTGTCCCTTAAAATACAGAACACTTATAAGTTACACATGCTGCAGGGTGTGCAGGCAGGAACATGAATAGTGCTGTCCAGAAACACAATACATGTTCCTCCCTGCACACCCTGCAGCATGTGTAACTCATAAGTGTCCAGGAAAACATGGCTGAGGTGGAAACCCTATTCACAAAGGTTATCTTATAAATGAGAATCAGCATAAACCAAACAAGAAAGCTGCAAAATGTTTAGTTTTCAGAATGATTGTCTATAGATTGTTTGTTACATTAAAGTTGATTTAAAAAAAAAACTTTAAGTGGAGGTCACGTTTCCTGTCTAGAGTGGAGCTCCAGTCTACAGCCAGACCTCCTTTGGCAAGATCCGACAACTTCCTTGTCAGAATCTGCTCCCTCTGAGTGCGCATGCTGCTGATTGACATAATCGCATGCCACACATTCCTAATTAACATATGTGGAGTGCAATTAAGTCATACAGAGCATGCACAGAGCAGATTCTGACAAAGGACCAGAAACACTGGTTCAGTCTGTAAGTGCCTGCAGGCTATAGCACTGTGCTGCACACCCCGTGCAGGCTTTAGAATTAAGATTAACCCCTTAAGGACCAGCATTTCAGACAAAAACATTTTGGTATATTTTATGCCACCATTTCACCGCCAAATGCGATCAAATTTAAAAAATCGTTAACTTTTTCACAATTTTAGGTTTCTCACTGAAATTATTTACAAACAGCTTGTGCAATCATGGCACAAATGGTTGTAAATGCTTCTCTGGGATCCCCTTTGTTCAGAAATAGCAGACATATATGGCTTTGGCATTACTTTTTGGTAATTAGAAGGCCGCTAAATGCTGCTCCGCACCACTCTTGTATTATGCCAAGCAGTGAAGGGTTAATTAGGTAGCTTGTAGGGTTCATTTTGGCTTTAGTGTAGAGATCAGCCTCTAACCTGACACATCCCACCCCCTGATCCCTCCCTGACCCCCCTCAAACAGCTCTCTTCCCTCCCCCACCTTACAATTTTCACCGCCATCTTAAGTACTGGCAGAAAATAAAAGCCTTTTATTTATTTTTTATTATTTATTTTTTATATCTTTGCTGCAGTGTAGGTTCCCCCATAACCCCCCAACCTCCCTGAACCCCCCAAAAAAGCAAATTTATGCTTACCTGATAAATTTATTTCTTTTACGATATGATGAGTCCACGGATTTCATCCTTACTTGTGGGATTTAACCTCCTGCTAGCAGGAAGTGGCAAAGAGCACCACAGCAGAGCTCTATATATATAGCTCCTCCCTTCCCCTCCCCCTCCAGTCATTCGACCGAAGTTAGGAAGAGAAAGGAAAAGCCAAAGGTGCAGAGGTGACTGAAGTTTAACAAAAAATAAATACCTGTCTTAGAAATTACAGGGTGGGCCGTGGACTCATATCGTAAAAGAAATACATTTATCAGATAAGCATAAATTTCCTTTTCTTTTACAAGATATGACGAGTCCACGGATTTCATCCTTACTTGTGAGATACAATACCAAAGCTACAGGACATGGATGAAAGGGAGGGACAAGACAGGAACCTAAACGGAAGGCACCACTGCTTGAAGAACCTTTCTCCCAAAAACAGCTTCAGAAGAAGCAAAAGTATCAAATTTGGAAAATTTGGAAAAAGTGTGAAGAGACGACCAAGTTGCAGCCTTGCAAATCTGTTCAACAGAAGCATCGTTTTTAAATGCCCATGAGGAAGCCACAGCCCTATTGGAATGAGCCGTAATTCTTTCAGGAGGCTGCTGTCCAGCAGTCTCATACGCCAGATGGATGATACTCTTCAGCCAAGAAGAAAGAGAGGTAGCCGTAGCTTTCTGGCCCCTACGCTTTCCAGAAAAAACAACAAATAATGAAGATGATTGACGAAATTCTTTAGTCGCCTGCAAGTAAAACTTCAGGGCACGGACCACGTCCAAGTTATGCAACAGACGCTCCTTCTTAGAAGAAGGATTAGGACATAATGAAGGAACAATAATTTCCTGATTGATATTCTTATTAGAAACAACCTTAGGAAGGAAACCAGGTTTGGTACGTAAAACCACCTTATCAGAATGGAAGATAAGATAAGGCGAGTCACATTGTAACGCTGAAAGCTCAGAAACTCTACGAGCAGAAGAAATAGCAACCAAAAATAAAACTTTCCAAGATAACAACTTCATATCTATGGAATGCATGGGTTCAAACAGAACCCCTTGAAGAACATTAAGAACTAAATTCAAACTCCAGGATGGAGCAATTGGTCTAAACACAGGCTTGATTCTGGTCAGAGCCTGACAAAAAGACTGAACGTCTGGAACATCTGCCAAACGTTTGTGTAGTAATATCGACAAAGCAGAAATTTGTCCCTTTAAGGAACTTGCTGATAACCCCTTCTCCAATCCCTCTTGGAGAAAAGATAAAATCCTGGGAATCCTAACTCTACTCCATGAGTAGCCCTTGGATTCGCACCAATAAAGATATTTACTCCATATCTTATGGTAGATCTTTCTAGTAACAGGCTTACGTGCCTGAATCAAAGTATCAATGACCGAATCGGAGAACCCCCGCTTAGATAAAATCAAGCTTTCAATCTCCAAGCAGTCAGTTGCAGAGAAACTAGATTTGGGTGTTGGAAGGGTCCCTGAATGAGAAGGTCCTGCCTCAATGGAAGCTTCCACGGCGGCAAAGAAGACATGTCCACTAGATCGGCATACCAAGTCCTGCGAGGCCACGCAGGCACAATTAGAATTACTGAAGCCCTCTCCTGTTTGATCCGAGCAATCACCCGGGGCAGGAGAGCAAACGGTGGAAACACATAAGCTAGGTTGAACGACCAAGGCACTGCCAAGGCATCTATCAGTTCGGCCTGAGGATCCCTTGACCTGGATCCGTATCTTGGAAGCTTGGCATTCTGACGAGATGCCATCAGATACAACTCCGGTCTGCCCCATCTGAGGATCAGAGTAGCAAAGACCTCCGGATGGAGTTCCCACTCCCCTGGATGAAACGTCTGTCTGCTTAAAAAGTCCGCTTCCCAGTTGTCCACTCGTGGGATGTAGATTGCTGACAGATAACAAGAGTGGGCCTCCGCCCACCAAATTATCTTGGATACTTCTGTCATCGCTAAGGAACTCCTTGTTCCTCCCTGATGATTGATGTAAGCCACAGTCGTGATGTTGTCCGACTGAAAGCGAATGAACTTGGCCGACGCCAACTGAGGCCACGCCTGAAGCGCATTGAATATTGCTCTCAATTCCAGAATATTGATTGGAAGAAGTGACTCCGACTGAGTCCACACACCCTGAGCCTTCAGGGAATTCCAGACTGCACCCCAACCTAGAAGGCTGGCATCCGTCGTCACTATCACCCATGAGGGTCTGCGGAAGCACGTCCCTTGGGACAGATGATCCTGTGACAACCACCAAAGAAGAGAGTCTCTTGTCTCCTGATCCAGATCTATCTGAGGAGACAAATTTGCATAATCTCCATTCCACTGCCTGAGCATGCTCAACTGTAGTGGTCTGAGATGAAAACAAGCAAACGGAATGATGTCCATTGCCGCCACCATCAATCCAATTACCTCCATGCATTGGGCCACTGATGGCCGAAGATTGGATTGAAGGGCTCAGCATGTATTTAGAATCTTTAACTTTCTGACCTCCGTCAAGAAAATTTTCATAGATATGGAGTCTATTAGAGTTCCCAAGAAGGGAACCCTTGTCTGTGGAATTAATTAACTCTTTTCTAGATTCACCTTCCACCCGTGAGTCCTCAGAAAGTACAGAACCATGTCTGTATGAGACTTTGTCAGATGGTAAGATGATGCCTGGATCAGAATATCGTCCAGATAGGGCGCCACTGCAATGCCCCGCGGCCTGAGAACCGCCAGAAGAGACCCTAGAACCTTTGTGAAGATCCTGGGTGCTGTAAACAACCCTAAGGGAAGAGCCACAAACTGAAAATGTTTGTCCAGAAAGGCAAACCTTAGGAACTGATGATGATCCTTGTGGATAGGAATATGAAGGTATGCATCCTTCAAGTCCACGGTAGTCATATATTGACCCTCCTGGATCAATGGCAGAATTGTTTCGAATAGTCTCCATCTTGAAGGATGGGACTCTGAGAAACTTGTTTAGACTTTTTAGATCTAAAATAGGTCAAAACGTGCCCTCTTTTTTGTGGACCACGAAAAGATTTGAGTAAAACCCTGCCCCTGTTCCAGTATTGGAACGGGACAAATTACTCCCATAGTAGATAGGTCTTTTACACAACGTAAGAACGCCTCTCTTTTTATCTGGTCTACAGACAATCCTGAAAGAAGAAACCTCCCCCTTGGGAGAGAATTTTCTAATTCCAGTTGATACCCGTGGGCCACGATTTCCAGTGGTTGGGTTGTTTACCCTTGTTCCAAGCCTGGTTGGGTCTCCAGACGGGCTTGGCCTGAGCAAAAGTCCCTTCCTGTTTAGCGGAAGAAGAGGAAGAAGAGCTGACTCCTTTGAAGTTCCGAAAGGAACAAAAATTATTTTGTTTACCCCTCAGTTTAGCCGTCTTATCCTGAGGCGGGAGATGACCTTTACCTCCCGTGATGTCAGAAATTATTTCTTTCAAGTCAGGCCCGAATAGTGTTTTTCCTTTGAAAGGAATAGCCAAAATATTTGACTTAGATGACACATCAGCAGACCAAGATTTTAACCATAACGCTCTACGTGCTAAAATGCAAATCCAGCATTCTTAGCCGCCAATTTGGAAATCTGAAAGGCGGCATCTGTAATAAAAGAATTAGCCAGCTTAAGAGCCTTAATTCTATCAAAAATATCCTCTAAAGGAGTCTCAGTCTTAAGAGACTCTTCTAATGCATCAAACCAGAAGGCCGCCACAGTGGTAACTGGTACAATGCAGGCCGTCGGTTGTAAAAGAAAACCCTGATGAATAAACAGTTTCTTTAGAAGACCCTCCAATTTCTTATCCATAGGGTCTTTGAAAGCACAACTGTCCTCAATAGGAATAGTTGTACGCTTAGCCAGGGTAGAAATAGCTCCCTCCACCTTAGGGACTGTTTGCCAAGAGTCCTGAACAGTGTCAGATATGGGATGCATTTTCTTAAAATTGGGAGAAGGGGAGAATGGGATACCCGGTCTCTGAAATTCTCTTAGGAACCGGAAAAACATCCGTGTAAGCAGGTACCTCTAAGTATTTGTCCATCTTACACAATTTCTCTGGTGGCACCACAATAGAGTCACAGTCATCCAGAGTCGCTAATTCCTCCCAAAGTAACAGGCGGAGGTGTTCAAGCCTAAATCTAAAGGACATAACGTCCGAGTATGTCTGAGGCAACACACTTCCCGAATCGGAAAGTTCCCCCTCAGACAGAAGCTCCCTGACCCCCAAATCAGATCCCTGTGAGGGTACATCGGAAAAAGCTAACAAAGCATCAGAGGACTCAGTATTCACACTGACTGCTGTCTTGCTACGTTTGCCCTGTAACACTGGCAACTTAGATAATACCTCTGTAAGGGTAGTTGACATAACTGCAGCCATATCCTGCAGAGTAAATGAATTAGACGCGTTGCTTGTGTGGGCGTTAAAGGTTGTGGCGCTTGGGGAGAATTCGGCAGCATACCCTGATTCTCCTCAGACTGAGAATCATCCTTAGCCTTAAATAAAATTAGATTTTTACATTGTAAGGCCCTTTCAGTACATGAGGGACAAAAAGTAAGTGGGGGTTCCACAATGGCATCTAAACACATAGAACAAGGGATTTCCTCAAGTTCAGACATGTTAAACAGACTAGCAATAGCAATAATTGTAAGGGTTCTGGTCTGTATTTGACTTCAGACTGTTTTTATGGATCTGCAACTGCGGATAAGATAGTGTTTTTGTATCACTTAGCGCTTGATTAGCATATGTGAAATGGTAATCTCAAAGACTCAAAGTGAGTTAATAAAGAAGTGACTCAAGCTAGAAATTGTTGTTTCTGAATTATATATACAATAACAACTATTCAGTATGTAACGTGGAAGAATAGAATAGTATTGTGAAGAATAATTCTGCAATTACTTGATTAGTGCTACAAAGTACAGATTATTAATCAAGTCCCAGTATGAGTAGGGGTTCAGTTTACTGTAATCTGTCAAACTCGTAATACATGAAGGAGAGTCCTGTAAGTAAGCTGAGCGGAGATGCGTTAGCTTGAGGGATTCTGAAATGACTCTGGGAAACAGCTGATGTCGGTGATTGATAGTTATGCTGCACGGAACAGCGGAGAGCGTCTGACGTCACCGAAAGACGCAGCCCGACTTGCTGAACTCACCGAAAGACTGAACGGGTATGATTACAGTGATCTCTCCCTGAGGGACTGATGAGTGGGCACTTGTAATAATCCTCAGAGAGCGGATAAGAAATCCGATGTAGGATAAACTTATGTCAAGCAATCTGACTTGAAGAGTTCCCTTGACGGTCTGAGTGTTTGAACTCGAGTATTAGTCCAGAATATTTGAATATAACTAGGATTATCTTAGGTTTCTTCGAATGAGGAACTATAGCTCAGCTAGGTAGAAAACTCAATCACTAAGCACCTGGCTGATGTCAGAAGCCAGCTTAAATAGGTTAGGGGGTAGGACTGATATTAAGGAGGTATTGTTAGTTAAGGTACTTGAAGTATAAAGATGGAATAGCAATTCCTGACAATAATAGTCGTTCTTAGCTTTAAAAAAACATACACAAAAAACTTTACATAAAAAGTGTACTGCGCGTTTGGACTTCCGGTAGGCGGGCTTACTAGGCAGCCGCAAGTGTTCTGAGCTCCGTGTCTGGGAGCGAAAAATATACCCTTAAACTTTAATTGGCAAGCCTACCCCCACACTCAAAGTTATTGTCGGGTTGTATGATACTCCGCCGACCAACATATAGCAGTGTGTGGATCTTAACAGCGGATCCAGTGACCGGGAGCCCAGAAGAAAAAAAAAGAGCCGCATTTCAGCACCGCGCCATCTTGGCTCACATACCATCTGCGTACAGCGCGGAGTGGCGGCCCTCCTCGGATATACCCCCAAGAATCACCGATCAGGTAAAAGAAAAAGTCTATGGTGGAGGGATACCGGAGGGGGATTGACATATCGGAGGGTGCGGTTGCTCAGGACCGCAGAGACTTTAACCCTCAAGGTAGAGAAGGGGAAGGGCAGACAGCCTACAACACATAAGAACACGCACTAAATATAGGCAATCTAGTACAGACTGGCGGGACAACTAGAGCTTCTGGGAGGACCGGGTCCGTACTACAAGTGACAGATCGGCTTGGAGGGACGAGCCGCAGACTTTAAAAACAATAAAAATACATAGTGTCACCCACATGGCAGAGGCCTAACGAAAGTCATCATTTAGGTAGGGCAAGCTGCCCTCTGGTGATTCTTACATGACAGGAGCGGACACTAAGACAAGACAGAAATCTTTCACCTACTGAAACTAGGGCAGCAATTGTAACTCATAGAGAACTGTCACAGTCCCCGGCCTACAGAACTGGAGATTTACTCTAGAGTTGCGCAGCTCCCCTCTGGTTGGATTACGCTTTGTCTGATTGGGGCCTGTCAAATGGGATGTTTTTCTCCTTTTTCTTGCACCAACCTCAGATGGTGAATCATTCCAGTGTATTTGATATTTACTGATGTGGGAATAATTATGTGGTATGGTGTTTGAATCAGTAAAGTGGGCTTATCATTGTATGTCACTATAATACTCCAATCTCCAGGGCCCACTCTGAGCTGCAAATACTTCTGTCTGTGTGGCTGGGGCGCATGGACAGTAACGGATAAATTTTAACCCACAGTAATTTGTGCTGTAGGCAAACCACCATATCGCAGGAATCCCTGAACCTGCACTCTGGCGAAAATTGTAAATTAGCACGGTCTCTGACCCGAATAGTGTTCCTAACCATTGGAATCTCTGTCCAAGCAGCAGATATACCCTGTACTGTTTGCTGACTGGAAGGTTGGTTAATAACAACATCACAGAAACACACACAAAGAGACATTTATGCCGCGGCTCCTGAAGCCCCAATGAAAGTAGATAAATATTTCCACAAAATCTCACCTAAGACACCTGAAAACATGTCACACAGGGCAAAGAACACTGAGAATAAAAAGCAGCATAAATTTGCAGCAGAAATCCACACAGAAGAATCAGCCTTAATAAGCCAAGAGACTCCCTCTAGATTAGACCACAACGCCTTGTTACAAGAATTAAAATCTTTCTTCCTCCCAAAGATGGACTCATTACAAACGGGGGTAGACACCCTTACATGTGAGGTGCGCCAATTTGCCGCTAGAATAACTGCAGCTGAAACCCGCATCTCGGATGTGGAGGACAGACAGGTAACAGCTGAAACAACTATTAAGCAACTAGTGAAGAAAACGTAAGTACTACAGGAACGAGTGGACGACCTAGAAAATAGGAGTCGTCGCAACAACCTCCGGATAGTGGGAGTCCCAGAATCCATCAAGGGCAAAGACCTGCTAGAGTTTGTGGCGCTGACCTTTCCTAAGCTACTGGGACTTCACCCTGACATCTTACCAATTGATGTAGAGAGAGCACATCGCATAGGACCAGAGAGGGGCCTGGATCAGTCCCAGAACAGACCGCGACAGGTCATATTCAAATGCCTAAATTTCCAAGAGAAACTTAAAATCCTAAGGGCCTACCGAGCCCGCAAAGAGACACTATATGAAGACTCGAAACTTCTCCTCTTTCAGGACTACTCCATAGAAGTGACTAAACAAAGAAAAGAGTTTGCACCATTGTGCTCCATGTTGCATGAACAAGGGAGGCAGGTAGCCTTGATGTTCCCAGCGAAACTTCGGCTGTAAACCCCACATGGAATTAAATTTTTTCATCCACCACAAGCCTTGAAAAGTTTCCTAGCTACGGAGCAGCACCACCCAGATTGAGGACACTAGCACAGTTTCTCCAAACTTCCTCTATCCTGAGGGCAGATGTCCTCTTTGATGGACACAAATGGGACATTGAATGTTTATGCAAATCCTTGTGATCCATAATATTGGAAAAAGTTGTGGCTCAAGGGCTGCGAAGGTGGACTGGTACAGAGGGGGGTTACTCCAACCCCCCAGGGTAATGTTACACCATTTCAAAGTGTACTACGTTTACTTGTTATTGCTGTTTTTTTGTTTAAATAGTTGTAAAGGTTTAGGAAACTGTTCTTTATTAATATATCTGCTATACATTACAAAAGATGTGAAGAGAAAAATGAATCCCATAGGTAGGTTGAGTTTGTTTCAATTGTTAATGCTTAGGTTAAAAAGAATTGAAGTTTTCTCATTAATGGTTTTTAAATACATATTCAGAATATACTATATTCTCAGGGGTCGACTGGGTGGAGGTGAAGGGGGAATAGACCAACACATAACTCAAGCACCCATAGGAGATAACAAAAGGCACCACACAGGAAGAAAAGGGAATCCTCAGTATTTGGTATTAAAGGGAAACCTCTTCCCGCATAGTAGATTAGTCCGCAAACACACGCGCAATATGTGCCAGGGATATATCAGGGCTTACAAATCACGGGGTACCCCCCGCACAAATGATAGTCTCATGCTACTATTAAACACCAGTGTAGGAGAGGGAGTGGAGGAGCGTGGGCCAGGACTTGGGGGAGTTCTAGAGAGAATACACAGCGGCCCAGACAACCCTCCAAAGGTAGGGGAAGTTATAGTTAATCATATACAAAAGAGTGAATTTCCCACAACACAACTGGGAACTCAGGTTTCAGATAATGATATACAGACCCCCCATAGATCCAAGCAGGGAGGCAAACAGAGGAGAGGGCAGCTCACTGAAAACCACATTAGAAATCTGTTTAAGAAAATTGTGTCTGACAGGGGGCTGATCTGTAAATTGTATTGCATAATGTTTAAATGGTCATGTTGTCTGGTACTTTCTCCCAACTCACAAAGCAATGAACTTAGCCTTGGTAATGTCTGTGCCCCCTTCCTCTGTACCTCGTCAGTTCTCTTTACTCGACACCCCTCCCCACCCCCTTTTTTTTTCTTTTTTTTTTTCTTTTCGCTAGTTAGCTTTAACTCACAGAGATGCCACTTAGAGTTACAACTTGGAATGTAGGAGGTCTTAATACCCCTATCAAACGTAGAGCAGTTCTTAACCATCTTAAAAAACTAGGTACTGACATTGCAATGCTACAGGAGACACACCTCACTGACATGGAACACCAAAAACTGCGTAGAGAGTGGGTGGGCCAGGTTGTCTTCTTGTCGCACACCCGGGCCAGCAGAGGGTTGGCCGTGGTGTTTGGGAAGAAACTGACGGTTAACATAAAACATACATATCTAGACTTTGACTTCAGATACATGATTGTGGAAGCGACAGTGGATTCGGTAGACTATGTATTCTGCAACATATATGCCCCTAATCATAGAGAACCCAAATTCTGGGAAGATTTGATAAAACGCCTAGCGACCCATTGGGGGACCAAGTTGATAATTGGGGGGGATTTTAATATCTCCCCCACTCATACTCTAGACAGACAATGGCTAGAACCTCTTAAAATCAGAGACCCCAAAAAAAACTATAACGCGAGATATGAAACTAGAATATTTAGAATGTTCGATACAGACATCAACACCAGTGATATATGGAGGCTGCGTAACCCAGAGGGTAAGGAATATACATGCCTATCAAAAGCTAAACACACATTATCTAGGATAGACATTTTCCTAATAGACAACAAATTGATTGACAGTGTACTCGACTGCAAGATTCACGACATACTGATATCTGACCATGCACCAGTAGCATTGACGTTGAAAACTAATGGACAACTCACTAATAGAAATACCCTCCGCTTCCCTACCTACTTGATGAAATCGGAATCCTTCATCAAATTCCTGCAACATTCATGGACAGATTATGCAACAGATAATGCTATCCACACAGATAATATTACACTCTTTTGGGAGGCAGCCAAAACAGTGCTGGCAGGCAACATTATCTCATATGCAGCTAAAGTGAAATACAAGACTCAACACAGACATAGATTACTACAAAAACAATTGGGGCAGGCCTATCACCTTTATCTCCAGACTAACTCAAAAACGACATACCAGAGTTATATAACAGCCAAGGCAGATTTAGATGCCTTTACAGCTCAACAGGCTGCGTCAGGCTTATTAAAAACGGCGGGCAGACTTTATAGATTCGGGGGACGCGCGGGTAAGTTACTGGCCAAGCTAACTAAAGCACAGACGGCAAAGGTCAATGTTGCAGCTCTGCGCTGGAATGGTAGGTCATACACCACCTCTGAAGATATAGTGAGATGTTTCGAGCAATATTACTCTCAGCTCTATATGAAACAGGCTCCAGCGCCCAGAGAACTAATAAGTCAATTTTGGGATTCGGTCGCATTACCGAAAATCTCCTCAGATCAATTAGACAATCTGAATGCCCCGATCACACATGAAGAGCTAGCTAACACTTTGAAAGGCTTACCATTAGGCAAGACACCAGGCCCTTTCTATAGGGCTCTGCAGCACACAGCTAACTAACACCCTTGCTAGATTGTTCAATTCCCTCCTGCAAACAGATACGTGTCCCTCTAGGGAATTCTTGGCGGCAAATATTACACTTATACCCAAACCAGGCAAAGACCATTCCTTGCCGGAATCTTATAGACCCATCTCTCTCTTAAACGTGGACTATAAGCTGTTCGCGAAATTATTGGCTAATAGACTCAAGACCATATTGCCAGATCTGATCCACCCGGACCAGACTGGCTTTATATTCAAACGCACATCAGTGGTAAACCTCCGTAGGGTGATGCATGTTGTAGACCACTACTGGAGACAGGGGAGGGACGGTTCGGCAAGACGCAACCCGGAGGCCTTCCTGCTGTCCTTGGACGCAGAGAAGGCCTTCGATAGGGTGGAGTGGCCCCATCTGATGGAATCGTTGCACAGATTTGGATTCGAGGGTCCCTTTCTAAACATCTTGGGCAAAATTTACAACTCGCCAGTGGTGAGGATTCTCTTGAATGGACTGTTTTCGGGGGACTTTCATCTCCAAAGGGGCACCAGACAAGGGTGTCCCCTCTCCCCACTATTGTTCAACCTCGCTCTTGAACCTCTGGCCTCAAGACTCAGGGGGGTCTTCCCAGGTATTAGCATAAAAAATATCCCGCTCCACCTGGCCCTTTATGCAGACGACATGTTGTTATTTGTAGAGTCCTCACGAACACATAATCCAACCATACTTCAGACGATAGAAGAATTTGGCAGCTTTTCGGGGTATAAAATAAATACCTCCAAATCCGAAGTGCTGTGGCTCAGAAGACATCAGCACTCTATTCACGACTTCCCATTTGTGGAAGCAACGGAAAGCCTAATTTATTTAGGAATACACCTACATAGGGATCCAGAAAAAATTTATAAATTAAATTTATCCAATAAATGTGGGCAGCTGTCTTCCCAGTTGTCGAATTGGCTGGACCTCCCCCTGGGGATGTCTGGTAGAGTCCACCATGTCAAGATGACGATTTTACCTAAAATATTATACCCAATGCACATGTTACCGTTTCTCCTGACTAATGCAGACATACGTCTACTCTCTAGGGCAGTGTCACAATTCATCTGGAAAAAGGGGAAACCGCGGGTGGCAATGGAAAAGTTACAACTTCCTTACGCCGCAGGGGGTCTAGCCCTTCCGAATTTGAAGCTATACAATTGGGCAGCGTTGGCGAGGATGGTATTAGACTGGCAGCTAGGCACGGCCCACTTTGGAGATGATAAGCTGGAGAGGGTGGTGGTAGCCCCCATCTCACTGGCATATCTACCCTATGGAACTGGAAAAACGCTCCCCACTGAAATTCTTAACAATGTGATGTATAGAGACCCACTAAGGGCCTGGCACAAAATTCATAAATACTTAAAGATAGACTCTCTCCCGCCCAGATTCATCCCGGTTTTAGGGAATCCAGACTTCCCTGCGGGAATGGATCAAGAACCTTTCCGAATTTGGGGGGGATGGGACTGAGGGTGCTTGGAGACATACTGGACCCACTCCAGCACACAGTTCGGTCATTTCAGGATTTAAAAAACAGATTCCAAATCCCAAATGGACATTTTTATGCCTATTTGCAGCTTAGACACTATGTGGGATCGCTGCAATCTTCCAATGAGAAGTTCTGGGAGGCGTCGCCTTTTGCGATAACACAAACCCTGTTCCGCGCGGGGTCATTCTCACTGTCTCATATTTATAAGCGTCTGCTACAGCAGAATGAGTCTATGATCCTGACAAACTTGCTGTCAAAACATGTCCTCACCTCCTCAGTAGAATTTACCATACAAGATGTTAAAGAAAGTCTAGAAAGAACTAGACAGGCAACACTGGCGGTGTCACAAAGGGAAACACAAATCAGAATCCTACACATGGACTACATCACACCACATAGACTTTCTAAATGGAATAAAGAAGTACCGGACCAATGCATTAAATGCAGGTTAGCAGCTCCATCACTACATCATTATTTCTATGCATGTCCAAAGATCAGGAAGTTCTGGGGTCAGTGTCAATACTCGTTAAAACTTACACTTAAGATAGAAATTGAATTTACAGAGGCAGAAATTTTCTTGTTTAAATGACGAACATAGAAATCTACATAAATTTCTTACATTGTACACAATACTTGCCAGACAATGTATTCTCAAAAGGTGGATTGTTAGACAAACGCCGACAATAGCACAACTGAAACATTTTTTTTTTTTTTTTTTTTATTGAGGTATAAAACAAGGCGTACAATCCAAGCGTGTCCGTAAACAATTGTACAGTGAAACAGTTTCAAAACATCATATGTATACACGTTAAACCTGACACACAGATTAAGTTCACCTGACAATGGAATATATTGTGACATACAGCTTGCCAATTGTACCGGGAACTCTCTAAGTGGCACATGAGGCCGCTTGTGGACCTCTTATTTAAATATGGAGCTAGGGAGAGTTATCATGCACACTAGGAGACTACTCTTGAGTCTCAAAGAAAAACCTCTATTTTCTCTTTTGATATATATATATAACACAAATAAAAGTATAACTGATTAAGTAAATAACACTTTAGTAAGGTATGGGGGACTTATCATGTATATGTTGTCAGTAAAATGCAGTCTATAGCATTTTGTGTGAAATTATGGCATAACTTGATAAAAGAACCGCAGACAATATTAGGAAGTATTAAGCACCTTTAGGTTCTGCAGGTGAAAATATACATTGAAGTAAACATTAGTGGGCTTAAAAAGCTTTGGTGGTACAGAGGTAACATAAGAAACCAGCTATATTACTGGAATAGTATAATATGGGGCTTGTCTTACAGATTATGGTAACATTATCTGCTACTTGTCGCATATACTTAACAGGACTCAAATAGTAGCCAAAATGGTCATATCCCAGAGTCACCTCAATCCAAATACAACCTAGGATAACAGGCAAATAAGTCTTCATGAATGGTTGAGCCTCTGAGGATAGTCACAAATGAGTCACGTATACTATATGAGGGTTCTAACAATAAAAGTCAATTTTAAAGCAAGCAAATATTGTGGAAGGATTATACTAGCAAACCTCTATATGTATTACTATCTAAAATATAAAAGGGATCTCATAGACAGAGTATATGAAGTTGCGCCAGATCAAACAACTTAAATAAAGTTCAAATAAAGTCCCCACATGTACAGTAGCATAGCGGTATAATAAAGAAAAAAAAGAAAAAGACAAAAAAAGAAAAGGAAAAGTGTTGAAAGTTTTTGTTTTGAGCAACACCATTGAGAACATAAACACATATATGATAAACTAGGGAACCACTCTTAAAACTAATAGATTAATGACTATGGGTTGACTCCTTACTGACAAAAGTTCCTTATGGAGATGTTTGTAGGGCTCGCAGCTCACCCTCATCCTCTAAGAAACACTGTCCCTTGCAGAGTGGACTGTCCCCATTATCCGATACCTGTTTTAGGGTCACGCCATGTTAAGGAGCGGTCATTTTCCTGCTTCGGGCTATTAATTAAGTTGATGAACCACTGCATCCACTTTATGACCGGGGTACATGTTTTCGAGAGAGTCTCATGAGGCATACTAAGAAACACTGTGGTCTGGGGATTGCGGATAGTAGCGCTATGTCGGTTCCCGGCTTCAACCAGAATGTAGTTAAAGGGGTCCTGCTCCGTCGGGTGTCGATGTCGGTCTCCAAATAACAAGAGGGGGGTCACGGTCGGGACCATCTTGTGTACATCTGCTGCATCAATCTGGTTGCCGATCGTTCCGTGGACAGCGCTGCAGAGAGTGGCCAAACACCCTGGCTCTTCTAGTGTCTCTCTCTCCATAGGAAATGCCTGAACTGTAACTTCCACATGTAAGCCAGTGTCCTCTCTATCCTCCAAGCTGGTCGCCCCTCTCATCGTCGACTGCAAGGCCGCACAGGGTGTTGAGGGTAAGTCTCCATTATCCTTTCTCTGGGAAACCGACTCTAAATGGAAACAGGTTGCGATGCGCCTGCAGAGATTCTGGAAATGATTTTCTAGGAGCTGAATAGTTGGGGCTTCTAGATCTTGCACATATGACGCCATGTTAGTTTATCTTGCGAAACTGATGGCAGAACTTTGTAAGGAATTTGGGTGTAAAAGTGGCTCTTTTGTGTAGGAAGCTCTTGTCAGGGACAAGGTGTTTGTACAACACAACGAGCTGTTTCACCTGGAAGAGCGGGGGTTACAAAGGTCCTGCAGTGTCTTGCGGGTTATTCACTGCACCGTAACGACAGACATATGGCTTATCTGCCGGGGGTTATGTAGAGGGCCGCAACCCTTAAGCTGCTCCGGTAGGCTGGATCTGGCTCCAATTCCAAAAATAGGTGTATCATTCGAAAGAGCTTTCTTTGTTATAGAATTTCTATCAGAAAGTGATACTTGATGAAGTGTTTCAGTAAAGATTATATTCAAAACTATGATGAGACTTGGAGTAGCAGACAGTCTTGCGACCTGTCATGGCCGCCGCCCGGAAGTTCCCCCACAACTGAAACATTTACTACTTAGACAACTTTTTGTGCAACAGTACGACGCCAGACTTGACACAAAGTATAGGTTGCGCCCATTTCTAAAAAAATTGAAGATATACATAGATACTCTGGACCCATCTATACAGAACCGGGTATTCAAACCATTTGCACATCTAGAAGTAATGTTGCAACTTAATATGGGGGAGGGGAGGCAGTCTCCAATAGAGGTGGGACAGGATAGTGACTTCTCAGAGGTAATGCTGTTTTGAGCCGGTAATTGCAACACACCAACTGGTTACATAGATACATAGGTTTTTTTTTTGTTTTTTTTCCTTTTCTCTCTTCCTCCCCTGCCTTTGTACTTTCTTTTTTCTTATTACTTTCTTTTTTCTTTTCCCTCCCCCCCTCTACTTCACTCTGAATCTACAATTAAGAACAGAGACACCAAGGAGATAAAGCTTAAAGACCTATGGTTATAATGTAAATAGTTGTTAAAAGGTTTTAATATTGGAAAAAAATGTTTTTTAAAGGAACGAAGCGTATATCCAGCAAGAAATATTAGAGAGATGGACATTAATCTCAAGGAATGCTATGTCTAAACATTGTTACTATATTTCCATGTAATGTAAAAACATCTGCAAAACAAACATGCTGTATTTTGAAGAATGGAAAGGAAAGAGATTATTGTAACTGCTTTGTTTCCTTTTTAATAAAGAGAATTTAAAAAAAAAAAGAAGTGTACTGCGCCTTTAAATAATAAAAGCGCAACAATTTTTCTGTTGTTATCTTTAAAACAGCATTTGTGGCAATAAAAATTGTTTTAATGTGCCCAAAATATTCTAATAATATAGCACCGGCTTGCTTAGGTGTGTAAAAAGCAATATAGAATAATATAACAGTTATGGCGCCTACCTGCCCCCGGAATACACTGCTGCTACTTGAGAAGCTTTGAAGACCCTTCGAATGGCCAAACAAGTTAGGCCCCACCGGAGCCCAGGACTTTGCTGTCTATGCAATCCGGGTGAAACTGCGCGTCTGAGCGTGCAAAAATAGGCCCCGCCCCCCATGGGCATAACACTAGCCGTTACAGAGACCTGCATGGGTTGCAAACCCTAAACATGTCGATATTAATAAAACATAAAGCCATGTGCCCCTCCTACACAAGCATGTCCCAATATCAAGCCTCACTGCCTGACAACAACAACAAAAAAAACTATACACCCTTAGGTCAGAAAAAATGTATGACGTTTTTAGCCAGCAACTGCATCTCCGCATTCAGCCCATACTAAACATTATCATAAGTGATATTAAACACATTTAGTAGTTATTATAAAGGGAATTCCAGGTACACCATTACTATACATGTAGTGCATACTGATTTACCCTTCCCAGATAGGGAATAATGTCAGCCTGTTCTGATGTATCAAGTCTCCCCAGAAACAAATGGTTGAACATAACTCAATGCTGCTTGTAGCATGACAGGGTTCTCCACACTGAAGATGTTTCTTTACACTACCTTCAACTGCTCTGTGGGAACCAGCATGGATCTTAGATAACATTTGCTAAGATCATCAACATTAGGGCAGAAAAATAAGATGTCTTCACTCCTCTTGGGAAGTAATAGACTGACGATTTCTCCCTGAGTAAAATAGTACTCACTGGCACCATTTTAAAATAAAAAACTTCTTGATTGAAGAACCTAAAACTAACACCTCACTTTACCTCTTCCTATCACTAACACAGGCAAAGAGAATGACTGGAGGGGGAGGGGAAGGGAGGAGCTATATATACAGCTCTGCTGTGGTGCTCTTTGCCACTTCCTGCTAGCAGGAGGTTAAATCC
The DNA here is from genome assembly GCF_027579735.1 of Bombina bombina. Lineage (NCBI taxonomy): Eukaryota > Metazoa > Chordata > Amphibia > Anura > Bombinatoridae > Bombina > Bombina bombina. Next base: position 737,919,796 of record NC_069500.1, on the reverse strand, counting down.
CACAAGGATGAAATCCATGGACTCATCATATCTTGTAAAAGAAAGCTCTCTAACCCTCCCCCTCTACCTATTCACCACCATATTAGGTACTGGCAGCTGTCTGCCAGTACCCAGTTGCTGCAAATTTGGCTAATTTAAAAAAAAAAAAAAATATATATATATTTTTTCTGTAGTGTAGCTTTTAGCTTTTGTTTATTCAGTTGCTAAAACTTGCCTTGCACTTGCCACTGAAACTGTTCTATCTGATGGGACCCATTACCTGCCAAATTTGTACCCAGTTGCTGCAAATCTGGCTAATTTTCATAAAAAATACCTATTTTTTCTGTAGTGTAGCTGCCCCTCCTCAATACCCTCCCCCCTCCCTTTCCGTTTTACAGATCCCACATGGAATCCCCCTCATTGCCCCTGCTCCCTTCTTCCCACTCAATGACACACTTTTTTTTTTATCCCTGTAGCGTGACTTTGCGGTCCCGCCCTCCTCCCACCTCCTCCAGCTATGGGCCGGCCACCTGCCTCCCTCCTTAACCTCAGACCCACCAACGATCAGCACCACCCCTGTCCGATGCAGAGAGGGCCACAGAGTAGCCCTCTCTGCATCAGTAACTCTGCAAATCTATTTCTGCAGTGCCCAACTTGTGGGGCATGCAGAAATAGCGTGATCTTGCTATTTTGAGCGAGATCGCGGCACAGAGAAGCCCAGGATTGCAGCGACGTACAGGGTACTTCGCTGGTCCTTAAGGGCATAACGAACAGCGTCGTACAGGGTACGGCGTTGGTTGTTAAGGGGTTAAGTAAAAAAAAAACAGACATTTAACTTTCAGCACGAGACCGAGTGTGCTGCACCACATAGAACCAGCCCTGCCTCTAAAAACCTGTGTGCGCTATACCCCATGCATCCTCCTTAGCTTGCACGTGCCAGCACATAACATATGAAAAACAAGTTACTACAACCACCTAAAAAATACATTAATACAGTGTCATGGATAATCTTCTGCTTTACAAGGCGGAAGTTCTTCCTTCATTGTGGAGATTCAGTCTGGGTTGCTGCCGGCTACTACTGCTGGTGTAACGCCTGGATCAGGTGGTCCCCGGTTATATCTGAGAGCGCAAACACTGTGTATAATCCCTACCCCCCATGCTGTCAGCCAATGGGAGGTTAGAATCAGTTGTTTTTTTTTAGGACATCTTTGCAGGGCAAACATTAAAAACGCCCTTAGATCTTAAGAAAATTTAATCAACCCCCCTCCTCCTGGAAAAAAAATAGTATCCTGAGAAAAAAAATTGTAATCCCACATTACAATAACATTTTATTATTTTTATTTATTTTAAACTCTGGGGCATTGCCCCACTTGCCCCTATAGAGGAGCCTCCACTGCACATACCTTTGTTAACTTAAAGGGATAGTCTAGTCAAAATTAAACTTTCATGATTCAGATAGAGCATGCAATTTTAAGCAACTTTTTAATGTACTCATTATTATCGTTTTTTCTTCGTTATCTTGGTATCTTTATTTGAAAAAGCAAGAATGTAAGCTTAGGAGCCGGCCCATTTTTGGTTCAGAACCTGGGTAGCGCTTGCTGATTGGTGGCTACATTTAGACAAAGAACAAAAAATTGATAATAGGAGTAAATTAGAAAGTTGCTTAAAATTGCATGCTCTATCTGAATCATGAAAGTTAAATTTTGACTAGACTATCCCATCATGTTATGCTTGGTCTGAAAATTTCTGAAGTAACATACAACAAAATAGCTGCAGTTTTTGGCAACGTGACTAAAATGTGTATGTACTTTATTCTTGAGTGTAGTCAAGCTTGAAAATATTGTATAGGTAATGACTCTCTCATTCATACTTTCTCTCACACACACACACAAACTTTCTCACACACAATCTTTTTCTCACACACACACACATTCTCTTTCACACACATAAACACACACAAATACAAACACAGAAACAAAGACACACTCACACACCTACACAGAAACACTCACACACCCAAAAACATACTCTCTGATACACAAACACTTACAGGTGCAGAAACACACTCTCTCGCACACAAACATTCACACACAGAAACATACTTACACATACACAGACAGAAACACACTCTCACACACAGAAACACACTTTCTCTCATACACTGAAACACACCCTCTCTCACACACAGAAACACAAACACACAGAAACACTATCATCAAGCCCTTATCCAACCACAAGGATGGAGGACAGGTAACGGGTCACATCAGATAGAACAGTTTCAGTGGCAAGTGCAAGGCAAGGTTTAGCAACTGAAGAAAGAAAAGCTAAAAGCTGCCTCAATGATGATGCAAGCTCAAATCTGTGAAATGGCATGTGTCAAGAATCATACACCCAATTAAAGGTACAGTCAACACCAGATTTTTTGTTGTTTAAAAAGAAAGATAATCCCTTTATTACCCATTCCTCAGTTTTGCATAACTAACACGGTTATAATAATACATGTTTTACCTCTGTAATTACCTTGTATCTAATCTTCTGCTGACTGCCCTCTTATTTCAGTTCTTTTGACAGACTTGCATTTTAGCCAATCAGTGCTCACTCCTAGGTCACTTCACGTGCATGAGCTCAATGTTATCTATATGAAACACATGAACTAATGCCCTCTAGTGGTCAAAATGCATTCAGATTGGGGGGGCGTGTCCAGCCGCGGCCATGATAAGCTGCAAAATATGGGGCTCTACATAATATTTTACTAATCTGCCAAATAATTTCGCCCACACTTGCCATCCACAAGGACAGATATCAGATTCTACAAAAGGAGAACTTACTGTAGCGAGCGATAACAATATTGAGCATTTTATTGTGCCAGACAAGCTTGAATCTAGACCGTTGTCGATTTTTGGGCCTCTCAAGAAACTGCATAATGTCCCTACATTCCCTCTGGAGATCCGGGGCCAGCAGGACCGCCTAACTCTAAGTCTACACCTTAACAGAGACCCTAGGGATTTTAAGAGTAACTCTCTGCAGATCGAGCTAGTACTAGGGGTGTGGAAGTCTGAAGGAGAGCAGCATGGAGGCTGTAGACAAATGGGAGCGCACAATGTTGGCGGCAATTTCGCAGCACTTCGAACAGCTCGAACACGATATTAGAGCTCTGTTTTTCACAATTACGGCTCACCTTTCTGCTCCCACTAAGAGGAGCGTGGAACAGCCCAAGACCTCAGTTATCAAGCAGCATTATGTGGAACAGCTGACAGGGCCAAAGTCTGACACCACACCTCCTAACCCAAATCTAACCGCAATGCAGTTTCCACCGTCTGGTGGTAATGATACCGGGGCCCGGATGTCTGTGCTACTGGCCACTCGAGAACAACAAACCTCAGGCATCGAGAAAATGAGTGAAGCGCTACCTACCTGGTCTGTAACTCTGCCTGCCTGTCATGAGGTCCCGCAATCTAGGAGCTCAGTTTTTATATCACCGCTGAAGACCGAAAGATCTCTCAATCTCTCTGCGAACCTGGACAGTACCACCTTGAAGGTCTGTTGTGCTGCCGGAGATCTTACACAGGGAAATGTTGTCGGATCTACAGTACCCTTATCACGACAGAATGATGTTAAGCCAGCAGGCAATAGGTTAGGGATCGGGTAAGCCCTGGCCTGAGGTATGCTTCCTATCCTCCCCGGCTTGACGCAGGATAACATTATGGACATTAACTATATGGGCATTAACTAGAAACTAGATATTACACAGGACCTTTATTTTACTGGCCAAAGTAATATTACTTGATAAAATAATATGTACTATGTGGTCTATAATGTCACTCTATGTTTTGGAATTACAATTACTATTGTTTAATATTTGACAAATGTCCTTAGTATGCCTACGCCGGAAGAGAAGAGAGATTTTCTATACTTATTGAAGCCAGGGATATTCTTATATTATGACATTGTACTATGGAGAAGTTCATACTTGGGGACTTGTTGGGGTTTACCATGATGTATTTACACCTACAATGTCGAATAGTTATTCTTCTCTAAGTGCTTTTTGTTTATTGGCTGTTTACAGTGTTTGATAGTTATACAGTTTGGGATGTATCTTATTTAAAGATTTACACTATATTTCAGGGTAGACGTTTAATTAAACTGATTGCCTTTTAGATAATTCAGTTCTTGATGTTCCAGGCATAGACCTACACTGTTGTCTGTTTGCTCTTATTTAATACCATGACCTGTAATGCCATTTATTTAAAATGTTACCCTATTCTGCAGCACAGAAGAACAGATTTAATGTTGTCCTTAGGTTAATGTATTTAATATCCTCCTGGGATACGCTGCGCTGTCTGCGGCCGGGACAGCGTGGTGTGACAGCCTTAACCTTTAGTATTTCATCTTTGAGGATGAGAGGATCAAACAGATGACTTTTCTGTATATGCGCACTTCCCATGGAGATGGCTTACATAGGTAATATCTATCCTTAGTAGAGATCCTGTAACCTGTTTTATACATATGACTCCCTACATAATAATTTAATCTGCTAAGGAGGAGCAGACTTTATATAGTGTCTCAGCACATGGTCTCTTCTTATTCCTAGTTCTAGTCTGCCCTCACCTTTTAGGACTAAGTGGACACAGTATGTTAGGTGAAATTTTGTAGCTCATACAATTTCTGACTGCTTATTACTAGTTTACTTAGCTCTAGCCTTATGCACCTGAACATTTCAATGTATACATCAACGCACCCAAAACATATTTATAAAGATTGCCCTAAATTAAGATAAGCCCACTTTGTGCATGTTAAAGTTTTAATATTCATTTGCCACCAGCCCGGGCTGAATTACATCATATTATTGTAATGTTACCTATAAGAGATCAAGTGTACCTCATGTTGCTTATCATAGATTAATCTCTAAAATTTTATGATGTACTACTTAATCTAACTGTCACGCTATTCTAGATGTGTGCAATCCCTAGCCTGTACCAAGGCCCAAGAGCGGCCGCCACACATAGGAAACTCCCCTCTTTATATCCCAAATGCTTACTGAGTGGTGGCTCTGTATATTTTCTATACTCATAGTTCCATGCAAGGCGAGTTCACTAAATTATTTTTAGTTCTTTTATTGTATTTCACCTCTCATTTGCCTTATAATAGACCCATAAGGGACCCTTCTACTGAGGAGCCGCTTAATACCAATGTCGTTATTTACTTAATTTCCTGGATACGTCCCCCCCTCCCTTTACAGTTCAAGGTCCAAGAGTGACAGTATTATGCAACTAAGCTCCTCCACTAAACCATACAAATTACATAGGTCCATGAGTGGCCTTCTGAAGTTTTAGAGGGGCATTCATTTTGTGGGGGGAAAAATGAGGTTACCTTCATATAGTTCAATAGTGATGTAATTGTATCAATCATCTGTATTTCTATGGTTTTACATGCTGTACTCAACTGCTCCATATTATTGATGCACATGTTGTAATTATTATTGAACTTCTGTTTAATGTTGTATATTTGATTAACCTCAATAAAAAAAAAAAAAAAAAAAAATGCATTCAGATTAGAGGCAGTCTTCAAGGTCTAAGAAATTAGCATATGAACCTCCTAGGTTTAGCTTTCAACTAAGAATACCAAGAGAACAAAGCAAAATTGGTGATAAAAGTAAATTGGGAAGTTGTTTAAAATTATATGCCCTATTTAAATCATGAAAGTTTTTTTGGGACTTGACTGTCCCTTTAAGAGCTAGATTAAGAATAGATCGTTATTTTGTGCTCCCACTCGCACGTTAACTTTGCGAGACAGAGGCTTTTTTGTGCACTGGTATTACAAGTTGAAAGTAAAAAGTTAGCACGCAAAAAAGCTGAACTTCGAATATTATAACCACTTTAACGTATTCTCCCATATAAGTCAATGGAGTGTGCAAACTGCAAAAAAATAAATAAAAAAAACATAATTTATGCTTACCTGATAAATTTATTTCTCTTGTAGTGTATCCAGTCCACGGATCATCCATTACTTATGGAATATATTCTCCTTCCCAACAGGAAGTTGCAAGAGTCCACCCACAGCAAAGCTGCTATATAGCTCCTCCCCTAACTGCCATATTCAGTCATTCGACCGAAAACATGCAGAGAAAGGAAAAAACCATAGGGTGCAGTGGTGACTGTAGTTCAAATGAAAAAAATTACCTGCCTTAAAGTGACAGGGCCGGCCGTGGACTGGATACACTACAAGAGAAATAAATTTATCAGGTAAGCATAAATTATGTTTTCTCTTGTTAAGTGTATCCAGTCCACGGATCATCCATTACTTATGGAATACCAATACCAAAGCTAAAGTACACGGATGATGGGAGGGACAAGGCAGGTACTTAAACGGAAGTTACCACTGCCTGTAAGAAACCCTTTCTCCCAAAAATAGCCTCCGAAGAAGCAAGGTATCAAATTTGTTGAATTTGAAAAAGTATGAAGCGCAGACCAAGACTCCGTCTTGTAAATCTGTTCAACAGAAGCCACATTTAAAAAAGGCCCAAGTGAAAACCACAGCTCTAGTAGAATGAGCTGTAATCCCTTCAGGAGGCTGCTGTCCAGCAGTCTCATAAGATAAATGAATTATGCTTTTTAACCAAAAAGACAGAGAGGCTGCCGAAGTCTTTTGACCTCTCCTCTGTCCAGAATAGACAACAAACAAGGTGAACGTTTGATGAAAACTGTAGTAGCTTGTAAGTAAAACTTTAAAGCACAAACCACGTCCAATATTGTGTAATAGACGTTCCTTCTTTGAGGAAGGAGTAGGATACAAGCATGGAACAACTATCTCTTGAGTGATGTTCTTGATAGATACCACCTTAGGAAAAACCCCAGGTTGGTACGCAGGACTACCTTATCTGTACGAAGGACCAGATAAGGAGAATCACATTGTAACACAGATAACTTGGAGACTCTACGAGTCGAGGAAATAGCTACCCAAAAGGAACTTTCCAAGATAAAGATTGATATCTATGGAACAAAAAAGGTTCAAACGGAACTTCTTGAAGAACCTTAAGAACCAGGTTTAAGCTCCATGGTGGAGCAACAGTTTTAAACACAGGCTTGGATCTAACCAAAGCCTGACCAAATACCTGAACGTCTAGAATACCTGCCAGACGCTTGTGCAAAAAAATAGACAGAGTAAAAATCTGTCCCTTTTAAGGAATTAGCTGACAACCCTTTTCTCCAAAACATCTTGGAGAAAAGATAATATCCTGGGAATCCAGACTTTACTCCATGAGTAACCCTTGGATTCATAACAATCAGATATTTACACCATATCTATGTTCAATTTTCCTAGAGACAGGCTTTCATGTCTGTATTAAGGTATCAATGGCTGACTCAGAGAAGCCATGCTTTGATAACATCAAGCGTTCAGTCTCCAGGCAGTCCATCTCAGATTGATTCTATTTAGAAGGTTGAAAGGACCCTGAGGTAGAGGGACCTGTCTCAGAAGCAGAGACCGTGATGGAAAGGATGACATGTCCACCAGATCTGCATACCAGGTCCTGCGTGGCTACGCAGGCGCTGTCAAAAACACCAAAGCCCTCTCCTGCTTGGTCTTGACCTCCGGAGGAAATCCCACTCCCCCGGAAGAAAAGTCTGACGACTTAGAAGATCCACCTCCCAGTCCTGGGATATGGATAGCTGATAGACAAGAGTGAGTCTCTGTCCAGTGAATTATTGTAAGACTTCTAACATCGCTAGAGAACTTCTGTTCCCCATTGATGGCTGATGTAAGCCACAGTCGTGTATATTGTCCGACTGAGTATGAGGTACCTCAGAGTTGCTAACTGAGGCCAAGTCTGAAGAGCATGGAATATCACTCCCAGTTCCAGAATATTTATTAGAAGGAGGGTCTCCTCCTAAGTCCACTATCCCTGAGCCTTCAGGGAGTTCCAGACTGCATCCCAACCTAAAAGGCTGGCATCTATTGTAACAATTGTCCTATCTGACCTGCGGAAGGTCATACCCTTGGACAGATGGACCTGATATAGTCACCAGAGAAGAGAATCTCTGGTCTCTTGGTCCAGGTTAAACAGGGGAACAAATCTGTGTAATCCCCGTTCCTCTGACTGAGCATGCATAGTTGCAGTGGTCTGAAATGTAGACGTGCAAACGGTGCTATGTCCCTTGCCGCTACCATTAAGCCGATTTCATTCATGTACTGAGCCACCGAAGGGCGCGGATGGGGTGAAAAACACGGCAGAAATTTAGAAACTTTGACAACTTGAACTCCGTCAGGTAAATTTTCATTTCTACAGAATCTATCAGAGTCCCTAGGAGGGAAACCCTTGAGATTGGGGATAGAGAACTCTATCCTTGTTCACTTTCCACCCATGTGATCTCAGAAATGCCAGTACTACGTCCGTATGAGACTTGGCAATTTGGATGTTTGACGCCTGTATCAGGATGTCGCCTAAATAAGGGGCCACTTCTATGCCCCGCGGCCTAAGGACCACCAAAGCGACCCCAGAACCTCCATAAAGATTCTTGGGGCTGTAGATATCCCAAAGGAAAGAGCTACAAACTGGTAATGCCTGTCTAGAAAGGCAAACCTGAAAAAAAAAAAAACGAAGGTGATCTTTATGCATCCCAATGTGAGGATAAGCATCCTTCAAATCCATTGTAGTCCTCTATTGACTCTCCTGGATCATAGTTAAGATGGTACGAATAGTTTCCATCTGAAATGACGGAATTCTGAGGAATTTGTTTAAGATCTTTAGATCCAAAATAGGTCTGAAGGTTCCCTCACCTTGGGAACCACAAACAGATTTGAGTAAAAACTCTGTCCCTGTTCCTCTCTTGGAACTGGATGGATCTCGTACACAATGTAAGAATGCCTCCTTCTTTATCTGGTTTGCAGATAATTGTGAAAGGCAAAATCTCCCCTTTTTTTGGGGGGAAATCTTTGAAATCCAGAAGATATCTCTGGGATATAAATTCCAATGCCTAGGGATCCTGGGCATCTCTTGCCCACGCCTGGGCGAAGAATGAAAGTCTGCCCCCTATAGGATCCGTTACCGGATAGGGGTCCGTTCCTTCATGCTGCCTTAGAGGTAGCAGCAGGCTCCTTGGCCTGCTTATCTTTGTTCCAGGTCCGATTGTCTCCAGACCGCCTTGGACTGAGCAAAAATTAGACCTTTTTTGGCCCTTGATTTGGACCTATCCTGAGGAAGGGCATGACCTTTTCCTCCAGTGATATAAGCAATAATCTTCTTCAAACCAGGCCCGATAGGGTCTGCCCCTTGAAGGGAAGTTAAATAGCTTATTTATTAAAGTCACGACAGCTGACCATGATATAAGCCATAGCGCTCTGCGCGCCAGTATAGTAAAAAACAGAATTCTTAGCCGTTAGTCTAGTCAAATGAACAAAGGCATCAGAAAACAAAGGAATTGGCTAGCATAAGCTTGTCAAATATATTCATCCAATGGAGTCGCTAACTGTAAAGCCTCATCAAGAGACTCAACCCAGAACGCCGCAGCAGCAGTGACAGAAGCAATGTATGCAAGGGGCTGCAGGATAAAAACCCTGTTGAATAAACATTTTTTATCCATTGGATCTAAAAAGCACAACTGTCCTCGCCAGAGGTAGTGGTACGCTTAGCTAGAGTAGAAACTCTTCTCTCCACCTTAGGAACTGTCTGCCAGAAGTCCTGTGTGGCGGTAACTATTAGAAAACATTCTTCTAAAAAATAGGAGGGGAAGAGAACGGCACACCTGGTCTATCCCATTCCTTATTAAAAAAAAATTTAGTAAACCTCTTTAGGTATTGGAGAAACATCAGTACACACCGGCACTGCATATTATTTATCCAATCTACACAATTTCTCTGGCCCTGCGATTGTACACATTCATTCAGAGCAGCCAAAGCCTCCCTGAGCGACAAGTGGAGGTTCTCAAGCATAAATTTTAAATGTAGAAATATCAGAATCAGGTTAAATCATCTTCCCTGAGTCAAAAAAATCACCCACAGACTAAGCATATTGTGAGGTAGTATCATACATGGTTCTTAAAGCGTCTGTATGCTCTGTATCTACCCCCAGAGCTATCTGCTTTCCTTTAATTTCAGGTAGTCTGACTAATACTGCTGCCAGAGTATTATTCACCACCTTTGCCATGTCTTGTAAAATAAACGCTATGGGCGCCCTTGATGTACTTGGCGCCATTTGAGCGTGCGTCCCTGAAGCGGGAGTCGAAGGGTCTGACACGTGGGGAGAGTTAGTCGGCATAACTTTCCCCTCGACAGAATCCCCTGGTAAAATAAACGCTATGGGTGCCCTTGATGTACTTGGCGCCATTTGAGCGTGAGTCCCTAAAGCGGGAGTCGAAAGGTCTGACATGTGGGGAGAGTTAGTCGGCATAACTACCCCCACGACAGAATCCACTGGTGATAAAGTTTTTTAAAAACAAAAAATGATCTTTATTGTTTAACATGAAATCAGTACATCTGGTACACATTCTAAGATGGGGTTCCACCATGGCTTTAAAACATAATGAACACAGAGCTTCCTCTATGTCAGACATGTTAGAACAGACTAATAATGAGACTAGTAAGCTTGGAAAACACTTTAAATCAAGTTAACAAGCAAATATATAAAACGTTACTGTGCCTTTAAGAGAAACAAATTTTGTCAAAATTTGAAAAACAGTGAAAAAAGGCAGTAAAACAAACGAAATTTTTACAGTACATGTAATAAGGTAACAGAGCATTGCACCCACTTGCAAATGGATGATTAACCCCTTAATGCAAAAAACAGATAAAAAAAAACGACATAGACGTTTTTTAAAAACAGACACAACAAACTGCCACAGCAGAGCTGTGGATTACCTTCCCTATAAACGATTTTGGAAGTCTTTTTAGCCCTTTAGAAATGTCCTGTAGTATTCATGGGACTGCTGAGGGAATCTGGATGATTTATTTTGTAATTTTAACTGCGCAAAAAAGCGCTAAATTAGGCCCTTCCCACTCATATTACAACAGTGGGAAGCTTCAGTTAACTGTTTCTATGCAAAATTTAAGCCAGCCATGTGGAAAAAACTTAGGCCCCAATAAGTTTTATCACCAAACATATGTTAAAAAACGATTAAACATGCCAGCAAACGTTTTAAAACACATTTTTACAAGAGTATGTATCTCTATTAATAATCCTGATACCAGTCGCTTTTACTGCATTTAAGGCTATACCAACATTACAGTGTTATCACCAATGTACGTTAAAAAACGATTAAACATGCCAGCAAACGTTTTAAAACACATTTTTATAAGAGTATGTATCTCTATTAATAAGCCTGATACCAGTCGCTATAGCTGCATTTAAGGCTTTACTTACATTACTTCGGTATCAGCAGTATTTTCTTAGTCAATTCCATTCCTAGAAAAATATCTTACTGCACATACCTTTTCTGCAGGAAAACCTGCACGCCATTCCCCCTCTGAAGTACCTCACTCCTCAGAATGTGTGAGAACAGCAAATGGATCTTAGTTACGTCTGCTAAGATCATAGAAAAACGAAGGCAGATTCTTCTTCCAAATACTGCCTGAGAAAAACAGCACACTCCGGTGCCATTTAAAAATAACAAACTTTTGATTGAAGAATAAACTAAGTATAAATCACCACAGACTCTCACAACCTCCTATCTATGTTGAGGCTTGCAAGAGAATGACTGAATATGGCAGTTAGGGGAGGAGCTATATAGCAGCTTTGCTGTGGGTGGACTCTTGCAACTTCCTGTTGGGAAGGAGAATATATTCCATAAGTAATGGATGATCCATGGACTGGATACACTTAACAAGAGAAATAACACCAATACTCTTGCACTAACCTGATCATGTTTATTCAAGTGCACTAAACCCAACATGAATTATGAATATTTCCCATTCCAATGTTCTTTACATAGAAGAATATGTTCTATTTATTCTTAAATAAATATTTCTATATATATATGATTTTTTTGTAAAATATCTATTTATCTTATATATATATATATATATATATATATATATATATACACACGCGTAATTATGTATATATATATATATATATATATATATATATATATATATATATATATATAATCTTCAACAAAGCAGGAACCAGCCAGGATTTTTTCAAAAACAGGGGTCAAATTTATTGACGTTTCGGGGAGTAAACCTCCCCTTACTCAGAACATGTTCTGAGGAAGGGGAGGTTTACTCCCCGAAACGTCAATAAATTTGACCACTGCTTTTGAAAAAATCCTGGCTGGTTCCTGCTTTGTTGAAGAGTATTTATTACACAGAACCTTCAGGTGGTTGTCTCATGGAGGGCGGATTCACATCATGTGGCATGTGTATGTATATATATATATATATCTATATATATATTAATATAGGAATATCTATTTAAAAATACTTAGAATGTATTCCTCTATCTGAAGAACATTGGGATGTGAAATATTTACAGTAAACACACAGTTAAACACCTTATTAAATACTAGCCCTAAAGCCCGTGTACACGGGCTATTTTTTGCAGTACAGCGGTCCCAACCCTTGCTCTCTCTCTATCCCCCCTCTCTTTTGCTCTCTCTCTTCCCCCTCTCTTTTGCTCTCTCTCCCCTCTCTTTTGCTCTCTCTCTCTCTCCCCCTCTCTTTTGCTCTCTCTCTCCTCCTCTCTTTTGCTCTCTCTTCCCCCTCTCTTTTGCTCTCTATTTTGCTCTCTTCCCCCTCTCTTTTGCTCTCTCTCTATTTTGATCTCTTCCCCCTCTCTTTTGCTCTCTCTCTCTCTTCCCCCTCTCTTTTGCTCTCTCCCCTCTCTTTTGCTCTCTCTCTCTCCTCTCTTTTGCTCTCTCCCTCTCTATTTTGCTCTCTCTCTTGCTCTCTCCCCTCTCTTTTGCTCTCTCCCATCTCTTTTGCTCTCTCCCCTCTCTTTTGCTCTCTCCCCTCTCTTTTGCTCTCTCCCTCTCTCTTTTGCGCTCTCTCCCCCTCTCTTTTGCTCTCTCTTCCCCTCTTTTGCTCTCTCTCCCCCTCTCTTTTGCTCTCTCTTCCCCTCTCTTTTGCTGTCACTCTCCCTCTTTGCGGTCACTCTCCCGCTCTTTTGCTCTCTCTATCCCCTCTCTTTTGCGCGCTCTCTCCCCCCTCTGTTTTGCGCTCTCCTCCTCTCTTTTGCTCTCTCTCTCCCCCTCTCTTTTGCTATCTCTATCCCCGCTCTTTTGCACTCTCTCTCCCCCCTCTCTTTTGCGCTCTCCCCCTCTATTGCTCTCTCTACCCTCTCGTTTGCTCTCTCTCTCTCTCCCCCACTCTTTTGCTGTCTCTCTCCCTTTTTTTTCTGTCTCTCTCCCTCTCTTTTGCCCTCTCTATCCCCCTTTTGCTATCTGTCCCCCTCTTTTGCTCTCTCTCTCCCCCTCTCTTTTGCTGTCTCTATCCCTCTTTTTTGCTCCCTCTTTCTCCCCCTCTCTTTTGCTCCCTCTCCCCCTCTCTTTTGCTCTCTCTCTTTCCCCTCTCTTTTGCTTTCTCCCCTCTCTTTTGCTCTCTCTCTCTCCCTTCTCTTTTGCTCTCTCCCTCTCTCTTTTGCTCTCTCTATCCCGCTCTCTTTTGCTGTCTCTATCCCTCTTTTTTGCTCCCTCTCCCCCCCCGCTCTTTTGCTCCCTCTCCCTCTCTTTTGCACTCTCTCTTTCCCCTCTCTCCCCTCTCTTTTGCTCTCTCTCTCTCCCCTCTCTTTTGCTCCCTCCCTCTCTCTTTTGCTCTCTCTTCCCCTCTATTTTGTTCTCTCTTCCCCTCTTTTGCTGTCTCTCTCCCTCTCTTTTGCTGTCACTCTCCCTCTCTTTTGCTCTCTCTATCCCCCCTCTTTTGCACTCTCTCTCCCCCCTCTTTTGCACTCTCCTCCTCTCTTTTGCTCTCTCTCTCTCCCCCCTCTGTTGCTATCTCTATCCCCCCTCTTTTGCTCGCTCTCTCCCCCCTCTCTTTTGCGCTCTCCCCCTCTTTTGCTCTCTCTACCCTCTCTTTTGCTCTCTCTCCCCCTCTCTGTTGCTGTCTCTCTCCCTTTCTTTTGCTCTCTCTATCCCCCTTCTTTTGCTCTCTGTCCCCCTCTTTTGCTCTCTTTCTCCCCCTCTCTTTTGCTGTCTCTATCCCTCTTTTTTGCTCTCTCTCTCCCCCTCTCTTTTGCTCTCTCTCCCCCTCTCTTTTGCTCTCTCTCTCTCCCCCTCTCTTTTGCTGTCTCTCTCCCTCTCTTTGCTCTCTCTCCCCCGTCTCTTTTGCGCTCTCCTCCTCTCTTTTGCTCTCTATCCCCCCTCTTTTGCACTCTCCCCTTCTCTTTTGCGCTCTCCCCCTCTTTTGCTCTCTCTACCCTCTCTTTTGCTCTCCCTCTCCCTCTCTTTTGCTGTCTCACTCCCTCTCTTTTGCCGTCTCACTCCCCCTCTCTTGCTGTCTCACTCCCCCTCTCTTTTGCTCTCTCTCCCCCTCTCTTTTGCTCTCTCTCTCCCCCTCTCTTTTGCTCTCTCTCTCCTCTTTTTTCTTATGTTCTCTCTTTCCCCCCTCTCTTTTGCTCTATATCCCCTCTCTTTTGCTCTATATCCCCCCTCTTTTGCTCTCTCTCTCTTCCCCTCTCTCTTGCTGTTTGTCTCCCTCTTTTTTGCTGTCTCTCTCCCTCTCTTTTGCTATCTCTCTCTCCCCCTCTCTTTTGCTCTCTCTCACCCTCATTTTTGCTGTATCTCTCCCCCTCTCTTTTGCTCTCTTTCTCTCCCCCTTTCTTTTGCTCTCTTTCTCTCCCCCTCTCTTTTGCTCTCTTTCTCTCCCCCTCTCTTTTGCTCTTTTTTCCCTCTCCCTCTCTTTTGCGCTTTTTTCCCTCTCCCTCTCTTTTGCGCTCTTTCTCTCTCCCTCTCTTTTGCTCTCTGTCTCCCCCCTCTCTTTTGCTGTCTCTCTCCCTCTCTTTGCTGTCTCTCCCTCTCTTTTGCTCTCTCTCTCCCCACCCCCTCTCTTTTGCGCTCTCCCCCCTCTTTTGTTGTCTCTCTCCCTCTCTTTTGCTCTCTCTCTCTGCCTCCCTCTCTTTTGCTCTCTCCCCCTTTTCTTTTGCTCACTCTCCCCCTCTCTTTTGCTGTCTCTCTCGCTTTCTTTTGCTCTCTCTATCCCACCTCTTTTAAACTTTCTCACTGCCTCGGGACCTGGCCCGCCCACGCCACATCTGCCCCGCCAGCGCCCCCATCTGTGTCACGGCTGGCCAACGCCCCATCACACCCGGCTTGCCCTGACCCTGTCATGCCGGTTGGCCCCGCCCATCACGCCTACTATTCTTGGAGGATCAGAAGCCAGGAGGTCTGTCTGTTGTGTTTGTCCTCATGCTGTCTCTACTGCGCATGACAGCTTCGGACAAACACACTTGGCCTTTTATATTATAGTATAAATATTGCATAAATGTGATTTTTCACGTTTTTTTTCTACTTGACTTCAAAGGGCTCCAATGCACTTATATATTTGTCTATATGCATGTACATATGCATTTATGTGTTTATTATATGTGTATATATGTCTATAAATACATATGTAAATGCATATGTACACACATATAAAATATATATATACACATAGATAAATATACATACACATGTATAAATATGTATGTTAAAGCCCTTTGCAACCTTTTTTGTCTCACGTAACAGTTAACCAGAGCTCTGAAGTCGCACTAACCCAATGCACGTTAAATTCCATTGCACTCAAGCAAACGTGTTTACTTTCAACGCTACTTCTGATGTGCAAAGAACCAAGAAATACCCCATATTGCTTGCACGCTACAGTTAGCGCATGACTCAAAATCTTGCCAAAAGCAAGTAAGATAACATACAATTTTAAACACCTTTCCAATTTACTTTTATTATCACATTTTCTTTGTTTTCTTGCTATCCTTTGTTGAAAAGCTGGAAAGTAAGTTCAGGAGTGTGCACGTGTCTGAAGTACTATATGGCAGCA
Source organism: Bombina bombina (assembly GCF_027579735.1). Classification (NCBI taxonomy): domain Eukaryota; kingdom Metazoa; phylum Chordata; class Amphibia; order Anura; family Bombinatoridae; genus Bombina; species Bombina bombina. The sequence continues at coordinate 737,903,857 of NC_069500.1, read as the reverse complement.
GTTTTGTATTGTCTATCTGAAGCATGAAGTGGGAGTGTGGTAGTTGGCTTTAAATAGTTTTTCTTTTAGGCAGCCACCTCTTCCCACTCTAAATTTTGAGTATTGTTTTGGTGCATCACAAAATAACGTGCCATTAGAAAATCCTGTTCTCTCAGTCTTACATAATTCCCGCCTCCTCCTAGACAATCCGCACTAATTATTGAACCGAGGTTAGCGCATCAAAAAAATTTTTTTTAAATATATTACCCTCCGAAAACTATCATAAGCAGCCTCACCTACATTCACTGCCCCCTCCTCCAGACTATCCACTCTAAATATTGACAGCAGTTAGTGCACAAAAAACAAAACTAACAAACATAATATATATACAGCTGGTTCTTCCTTCTTGAGCGCACTTTTAAAATCCGTTTGTGCCATCTTGGAGAGAGGTGTGCGCACATGCGCACACCTTGGGAATGGTGCTTGTGACCCAGTAAACATGGTGTTACGACCCAGTAATGGGTAGTGATTTTTGGTTTGAAGAACCTTTATCTAGAGCAGTGCTTCTTTCAATTTTGATATTTCAATCATTTTAATATTGTCACAATTGTAAAATTAGAAATATATTATGTATTGATGTTTAATGAAGCATTATATGATATTGTGTATTACAGAACCATAGTTCACAGTCCCTTTCCTCCTCCCCATTTTAAACAAATATATTTAAGCAATAAGCCACTCGAGTTTTATTTTTAAATAAGCTAAAAGAGCAACAAAATAGACCAAATACATGAATATGAAACTTTTTAATAGAGTGCTGTGTACTATTGTTTACACTGGAATGCACTGTATAAAACCTACAAGAAATATACAAACATTTTGCCAATAAAACAATGAAATCAATACTGCAAAATAGTTCAGTTACAAAATTAGAAGCTAGGGATGTTGTACGTGACACAACTGTACAAAAGGGCTCATATATCTGATGCTAGCGTGACCTGAAACAGGGAAATTGCTTGGAAGCAAAAAAGTATGGAAGAAAATAATGTAGTTTTTGTAAACATTTGCAGCTGCACAGACTGTGCTTAATCTATTTGGCAGCATCTGTCATCAGCACACAGAGCCAGAGATGTTTGCTTGTTCGATTACTTAGGTGGGAGTTATAGTCTCTTTTTTTGGAGTGAAGCATTGATAAACTTTTTTTTTTAGCATCTTTTGGAATACAGTATATGTTACAATATTTACAGTTCTATGATACATCATAATTAGAAGAAATCATTACAAGGCAATTTTAATGTCAACAATACATTTGTCAGAATGTTTAGCTCTGGTTGCCAATATTAAATAGTATTTACCTGACATCTACAGCTAAGAAGGGAGAGTTTGCTGTCAGCAGGTTGAAATCAATGGAAAATGTCCACACAGATGTGTTAATAGGATCCTGTAAGCATTCCATAAAATTATCCAGGACTGTACAAGTGGTCGCCTGCAGGACACATTGTGCTCTCATACTATATGTTCATTCGATTTCTTTTTCTTGGACTGTTTTTAATTCAGAGTCAGACAGGCAGCAAATACCTCCCCACCCCCCCCACACACACAAAAAAAAAAACACGTGATACGTTGATGTGCTACACCACTGTATGATGTTCCATAGAACAGGAAGGAGACATATTTTGTACTACCTATATATATTGAAAATATCCATCCAACAAGCAAGTCTACAAAAGGTCACCTACCAAAAATTTGGATAATACTGATATTACCCCCAAATCCCTTTCTAGACCTGTTTTGCACCTTTTGCATTAAAAGGCTGGCACCTTCTGCTCAGTAGGCTTGGACCTGATGTGGAAGAAGTTGGCAACCACTACTGACATGACTCATTACCTTCTGCTTAAGCTGTGCCACCTGCTCTCTCAACAAGCTGGCAGTAGATGCAAGGTCTGTATTTTGAGTTTTGAGGCTTTTTACTTTTTCTTCCAGCCTTGAAATCCTCTCTAGTTTCCTTTTTCTGCACTTTGAAGCAGCTATCCTGTTCCTCAACTTTTTCCTTTCTGCCTTGATTTTCTCCTGAGTGCCCATATCAATGGGAGAAAGTGAAGGGCTCTCTCCAAAACTGGATACCTCTGGTACTATTTGCGACTCATCTTTTAGTGTCTGCATTCTGTGTGTTATGAGGGAAGGAGGCTGCTGTCCCATAACTGATAAAGGGGGGTAAGTGGTGTCATTGGTGTAGTTCATTGAAGTTTCAATGCCCCCATTTGAGTAACTATTGAGGTTAGCGTAAACTGGGTTATCAGAGAGTAAAGAGGGTTGAACAGTGAGAGCACTAGACACTGATGTCATCTTCACTCCACTGCCCAGCTGATTCTGCTTGTGAAGGTCCTCAAGTGCCTTAACAAATCCATCTGCAAACTCCTGCTCCTCACTTGCAATCTTAGGATAGAGGAACTGGCTACTGGTTGGGGTAGTGGTAACCATGCCATTGGACTGGATGATCAGTCTTTCCAATTCAGGGGATGCAAGCTTCAGTAGGCCCATATCAGATGAGTTGAAAAGTTCATCATCATTATGGTGATGCTTTAAACGTGATACCACATGATCACTAAGGTTGATATTCCGATCTTTCTTCATCATTGTGTTGAGAGTGGAAGGACAAAAGTTTGGAGTCAGGTGAAGATATAGCATATCATCATGATAGAAGGGTATTTCCATCAGTCTCCTGGATAAAACAATAGAGGTTTAAAACAGTCCCATCCCTCACATAATGCTCCTTTACAGCAGAGGCTCCAGCTCATGATGCCAATACGTCATCTGGAAATCCAGGCAATAAAATAGTATCTACTTCTTTTACGTAGGATAACTTGTTAAAATGGTATGTGCTGGTATTTTAATGGCAGCAAAAAGAGTGTATATAGTCCACCAACATAAGCTGTTATGGGTCAATGCTCTTTATTGTACAGTTGCTTTGAAATTCCCACACAATGATGCTAATTCTTCCTTTTCTTTCTGTATGCTTTTTTTCCTTTTCAGTCTTGTTATTTAGTTCTGTGTGACTGCTTGCTGTTTACTGTAGAGTCCCCACCCACTTCTCGAGCACTCTTATGCTGTACTGAGCCACGCCATCCTGCTCACTCCCTTATATAGCCTTCCTATCCAATGATGGCATTTTTCTACTTGATCATTGGTTAAATGTGACGTCCTGACATTCACTCATTTGCATGGTTGTCTGGACAACGATCTATAAACTGCAAACAGTGCAGTGCAGTCTGGGTTGATGTAATAGATTAACCCCTCTCATACTGAAAAGGTTTAACCAAGTCACATGATAGTTTATTTTTGTGTTAAAGCAATCACCTCAGCAGCGTACATAAAAGATATTTATAGACAAAGAACTATAAAAGTCATATGCTGCTTACTTGCTGATGTCTTAGCATTCTGTACTGCAGGTTTTCAGAATTGTGTCAGTCTTAAGTACAGAAATATTCTACCATTTCAAATGTAAGCTTTGATAAAGAAAACTTTTACAACAGAATAAAATAACAAACCTAATGTTATAATAGTCATTTGAAATGTTTTTCTGTTACTCAGAAGCTTTTGTTTTAGTTAGAGTGCATTTTGTGCATTCTGCACACACCTAATGCAAGGTTACCAAGCATTCTGATATCCAAAGAGGGACTTTCACTTATTTTCTTGAAACTTTATTTCTTGGTGTTTGCAAGATACAACGAGCAATTATGTGAGCAAGCATCATCAGTGTAACAGTTGTGTACATTTCTCTCTCTCTACAGCAGCTGTCATTCCATAAGAGATTCTGCGACCGTTCGGAATTTGCGATCACACCATTTACGCCTGCTCACAGATGAAGTCATCGCATACCTAACATTTTTTTGGCATGACAAGTGAGCCCAAATCCGACACAACACTGACGATGATTAGTCTTTTATTTTAATATGTGATTGACCCTTCCCCACTATACCCAGGATGACAGCCGAGTTATACTGCCACTGACTGGGCATTTACTGTACACTGCTCCTACCTGAGTTCATACACATTGGGTGATGACATTAGGAGGCTACAGTAGGAACAGGTAAGAACATCATCGGAGCTACCCAGCCTACAGACATGGCAACCAACTGATCTGCTAGAGGATAATATGAAAAGGCAGACTGTGTATAGCTGTGTGCTCTGAAGCAGGGCAAACACACCAGTTAATGATACGCACACACGTTACAAGGCCAAAATACATATGTATAAATAATTGCAAAATCGGAAAAAACACCACCTGTCAGACTTTGCAACTACAAACTGCGTATGCGACTGCATATATCATAGCTTTTGGTCTTCAGAATTTGCTACCGCGCATGCATGTATGTTGCACTCGTATTTTTGCACAAATAAGTGTGCTACATATGTATTTTAGGCTTGTAACATGTGTGAGTATTATTAACTGTTGTGTTTGCCCTACTTCAGAGCATACATCAGCCATACACAGTCTGCCTTTTCAAATTATCCTCTAGCACAGGGGTCAGCAACCATGGGCCCCCAGATGTTTTGGAACTACTTTTCCTATGATGCTGAGACAATCTTTAGGCTTTCTGAGCATCATGGGAAATGGGCCCCCAGATGTTTTGGAACTACATTTCCCATGATTCTGAGGCACTCTTTAGGCTGTCTGAGCATCATGGGAAATGTAGTTCCCAATCATCTGGGGCCCAAGGTTGCTGACCCCAGCATCTAGCAGATCAGTTGTTTTGGTTGCCATGTCTGTAGGCTGGGTAGCTCTGATGATGTTCTCACCTGTTTCTACTATAGCCTCCTAATGTCACCACCCATTGTGTGTGAACTCAGGTAGGAGAGGTGTAAATGCCCAGTCACTGACAGTATAACGCGGCTGTCACCCTGGGTATATTGGGGAAGGGCCAGTCACATATTAAAATAAAAGACTAAAACAGTAAAACTAGCAACCTTTAGAACACCAGTAGACATGTTACTGATTTAAAAAGGCATAACACTCAAATAGTTCAGCAGGTTGACTTTTATGTATTTTGATGCAAAAATAGCATGCTCTAATTTATAAGAGCAGATAATTATTTTGCATAACTAACGCCCGAGCAGGAAACTGCCAATCAACATTAAGTAAGTGCAACTGCTCCTGATTAGTTTACAGGTGGTTTTATGCACATTGTACTGTAAAAGTGTCTCCCTTTTAATGTGTTCCTAGTGACTTGACCTGCTGGAGTGTATTACATTGTTTGCAAATGTACCTTTATTTTGTCATATGAAATAGCTTTTTTTTGCCTGTTGAAACCACCACACACACTGGAAACTATAAATACTGGAGTAATCTCTATAGAAAAGTTAGGTAAACAAGAGGCAGCAGAAATCAATCTCCCAGTGAAGGTCATTTAATAAATCCCCCCCCCCCTAAAGGATTGTGATCAAGCCCATAGTAACTGAGTGTCAGTAATGCAAAAATTAAAAGGAAGTGCATGTTTGTGTACAACAGATTCTTGGAATAACGCCTGGCTAAGTACAGCTTACATACAGGCTACCACAACTATAAACAAAAAATGTTTTGTTTTTATATTTAGCACAAAGTCATCCATTTTTAAACCCCCCCCCATCCAAAAAAACCCCTGCAAAATATTAAAAAATGCCCACTTAATAAAAGAAACGTTTACTTTAGTGTACCTTTACATTATAATGGTTTGTTTTCCATTGTGAACTTTGGTTTTTAATTATTTAAAAAAATCAAAATTAAGAGCTTGTTCTCTGTTATAAAGTTAAAAACTGATAGTAACAAAAAAAATTGGCTTGATAAAACAATAGAATTGTTTATCTAGATCAGGATATTTGAAATCAGATACAAACTTAACTACTAACATCCAAAACCCTCAGGACGAAATATTATATAAATTTAAAAAAAGCTAAAGATCTACAGAAAAAAGTAATAGTTATACGCTCATACAGAAAATACAACATACACTTAAAATATAATGAACTCCATGTATTATAAAATATATAAATTCAAAGTTCTGCAAATATACTTAGAATATCCTCAAAGTGATCACTGTAACCTCCTAGGAGGTTTAACCCCTTAAGGACTGGGGGTTTCAAAGAAAAACTTGCCCAAAAGGCCAGAGAATTTTTTAGAATTTTTTATATCACTCCATTTAAACAGAAATAGAGCCTTGTTTTTTGATTTACCTATCAAAACTACAACCCAATATATTGATCTAGGCTCATTTGGTTATATTTTATGCCACCATTTTGCCGCCAAATGCAATCATATTAAAAAAATCATTAACTTTTCCACAAACTTTGGGTTTCTTACTGAAATTACTTATATACCGCTTGTGCAATCATGACAGGTAGCTTGTAAGGTTAATTTTAGCTGTAGTGTAGAGATTACCCTTCCACCTGACACCTCCCACCCCTAATAATTGATCCCTCCCTAACAGCTTTTTTCCCTTCCTCAGCCCCCCACTGGTCACCACCATCTTAGGTACTGGCAGACAGTTTAGGGATTTTATTTAAAGGGACACTGAACCCATATTTTTTCTTTCCTGATTCAGATAGAGCATGCAATGTTAAACAACTTTCTAATATACTCCTACTATCAATTTTTCTTCGTTCTCTTGCTTTCTTTATTTAAAAAAGAAGGCATTTAAGCAATTTTTTTGGATCAGCACCATGGAAAGCACTTGTTTATTGGTAGGTGAATTTACCCACCAATCAGCAAGAACAACACATTGTGTTCACCAAAAATGGGCCAGCATCTAAACTTACATTCTTGCATTTTAAATAAAGATACCAAGAGAATGAAAAGAATTTGATCATAGGAGTAATTTAGAATGTTGCTTAAAATTGCATGCTTTATCTAAATCACGATTGAAAAAATTTGAGTTCAGTGTCAATTTAAATATATATATTTTTATTCTTTGTAGTGTAGTGTGAATTCTCCTCACCCACCCACTTCCCTGATCCCCCTCACAGCTTTCTAACCCTCCCTTCTCTTACTTGGTACCACCATCTTAAGTACTGTCAGCTGTCTGCCAGTACCTAGTTTATAGAGTTTTTAAAACATTTTTTTTTAAGAATTACTCTTTTTGTTATTTTTCTGCAGTGCAGCGTCCCATCCCTCCCTCTACATTTTCTGTAGTGTAAGGTCACGTCCACCCCCATCTCCACCTGCCTTCCCTCCCACACCTTCCATCAGCACCGATGGAGATTATATACAGTGACACAGACCGTGTCACTGTCTGTAAAAATCGGACAATCTACCTTCATATGGTAATGGAAGCATGATCAGTGCTCCCTTACCATATGAAGGGAGATGCCTTCTGCCTCTCCCCACGGTCTTAGCCGTCACAGCCGACAGCTGGGACTGCAGCATGAGTCAGAAGGTAGGATGTAGCATGAAGAAGCGTTAAGTGAAATGCACATAAGGGGTGTCCTTAAGGGAGCGTTGTCTCCTTCACTTTTTACACATGCTTGCTTCAGCGTTTAATAGAGAATGATTTCTTAGTAGCATTCGACTATTAGTATATACAGTATAAGTATATGTGGTATGAGAATCACTGAGTTTGGGGGTTTGTATACTGTTAGGAGGTGTTTTTCTTTTGTAGAAAAAGAGCTGATTTCTTTAGGGCAATGCCCTACAAAATGCCCTTTTAAGGGCCTACCTGTTAAAAATAAAACCTAAGCTAGCTACAATTAGTTATAGTGTAGCTAGCTTAGGTTTTATTTTTATTTCACAGGTAAGTTTGTTTTTAGTTTTAAATAGGTATTATTTAGTTAATAATTGTAACTTTAATTTAGGTATATTTTAATTATGTTAAAGATAGGGCGTGTTAGGTTTAGGGTTATTGGTTAATATAGTTTAATTTAGGTTGTTGCGATGTGGGGGGGCTGGCGGTTTAGGGGTTAATAGGTTTATTTAGTGACAGTGATGTGGAAGACCAGAGGTTTAGGAGTTAATAACTTTATTTAGTGGCGGAGATGTTGGGGAGCGGGGAAATAAGGGTTAATAACTTTATTACAGTTACAGCGGCAGCAGAAGATTAGGGGTTAATAGATTTATTTTGGTGGCGGCGATATCGGGGGCGGCAGATTAGGGGTTAATAACATTATGTAAGTGTCAGCAATGTTGGGCGCAGCGGATTAGGGGTGTTTAGACTAGGGGTTTATGTTAGGGTGTTAGGTTTAAACGTAACTTTTTTTTCCCCATAGACATCAATGGGGTTGCGTTACGGAGCTTTTCATTCTGCGATCACAGGTGTTAGGTTTTTTTCTAACACTCTCTCCCCATTGATGCCTATGGGGAAAGCGTGCACGAGCACATCAAAGCAGCGCTTGTATTTTGTGCGGTATGGAACTCAGCGCAACCATATCGCACGCACAAGAAGGCTTTTCAAAAACTTGTAATGGCAGCTCTATGGAGGGTGAAATAACGCAACTTTTGTTGCGTTCGTTTTGCACCCTCTATAGCGCAAAACTTATAATCTCGGTGAATATGATGAGTGGGATCTCTAGGTTTGCCAATTCTGAAAAAATATTTATCAGCCTTCTAGTGTTATCGGATCACTGGCATTTCGGGGTGAAGCCCACCAGGTGACTGTGTATAACTTATAACTCCATCATTACCCCTACCCCGATGTCTTGGGGTCACACTTGACTCAGATCTTTCTTTCACTCCTCACATTCAGTCCTTGGCTAAAGCCTGCGCTTCTACCTTAAAACATCTCTAAAATGAGACATTTCCTTACACGAGACACAACTATGATTTTAATCCACTCTCTCATCCTTTTCAGCCTCAGCTACTGCAACTCCAACATCTCTGGTCTCCCTAGCTGCCTCGTAGCTCCTTTACAATCCATAATGAATGCCTCTGCCAGGCTCATCTTCCTTACACGTCGTTCTTCATCTGCTGCACCCCTCTGCCAATCCCTACACTGGCTTTCCTCTTGCCTCCAAAATTAAACACAAAATTATCAATCTGATATACAAAGCCCTCAACTGCACTGCTCCCCCCCCCCCTATATCTCAAACCTTGTCTCCAGATACTCTCCCTCCCGCCCCTTTCGCTCTGCTCACAATCTCCTGTCTTCCTCCTCTCTTGTTACCTCCTCACATTCCTGTGGACTTCCCCAGACTGGCTTCCATCTTATGGAACTCTCTGCCTCGCTCCACAAGACTCTCCCCTAGTTTTGAAAGCTTTAACCCCTTAAAGATCAGCGACGTACCCTGAACGTCGTTAAGGGTTTAAAGCAGCTAGAAGCGATCCTGATCACTTCCAGCCACTTTCAAGGCATTGCCGTGATGCCTCGATATTGTGGCATCACTGCAATACCTTTTTTTAAACACTGATGCAGAGAGAGCCACTCTGTGTGGGTGGGAGCAGCTGCAGGGAGGCGGGTGAAAGGCCCATCGCTGGCAATCTTCTGGCCAGCAGTCGGAAACGAGTGTCGGGTGCGCGCAGGTGCATGAGCGGGGGGTGGGGGGGTGTCTGCACGCCCGCGATCCATAGTTCATAATGTTGAAGTGGTGGGTGGCGGTTGTGAGTGGGAGAGGAGGCGGCAAATCATTTTCAAAATTGGTCTGGGAGGGGTATGGAGGGGGGGAAGCTACACTACAGAAAAACAGTGGTTTATTTGGGAAAAAATACGTTTAAATGCAAAGTGGGTGCCAGTACTTAAGATGGCGGGTCAATTGTGGGGTGGGGGAAGGCTGTTTGGGAGGGATCGGGGGGTGGGATGTGTCAGGTGGGAGGCTGATCTCTACACTAAAGCTAAAATTAACCCTTCAAGCTTCCTACAAGCTACCTAATTAACCCCGTCACTGCTGGGCATAATACAAGTGTGGTGCGCAGCAGCATTTAGCGGCCTTCTAATTACCAAAAAAGCAATTCTAAAGCCATATATGTCTGCTATTTCTGAACAAATGAGATCCTAGAGAAGCATTTAAAACCATTTGTGCCATAATTGCACAAGCTGTTTGTAAATGATTTCAGTGAGAAACCTAAAGTTAGTGAAAAAGTTAACAATTTTTTTATTTGATCGCATTTAGTGGTGAAATAGTGGCATGAAATATACCAAAATGGGCCTAGATCAAAACTTTGGGTTGTCTACTACACTACACTAAAGCTAATATCAACCCTACAAGCTCCCTAATTAACCCCTTCACTGCTGGGCATAATACAAGTGTGGTGCGCAGCTGCATTTAGTGGCCTTCTAATTACCAAAAAGTAATGCCAAAGCCATATATGTCTGCTATTTCTGACATCCCCCCCTCAAGCTCTACGCTGACCTGTAACTTCTCTATCCCTGTTGACGGCATCACCATTTCCCCATCGCCCCATGTCCGCTGCCTCGGAGTTACACTTGACTCAAATCTATCCTTCACCCCCCATATCCAATCTCTTTCTACATCCTGCCGCAACCATCTACGCAACATTTCCAAGATTCAACCTTTTCTGTGCGCTAACACCACAAAGCAAATAATCCACTCCCTTGTTATTTCTCGACTTGACTACTGCAACAACCTACTTACTGGCCTTCCTCTTTCCCGCCTCTCCCCTCTTCAATCCATCCTAAATGCCTCTGCCAGGCTGATCCACCTTTCTATCGCTCTGTATCTGCTGCACCTCTCTGTGAGTCCCTTCATTGGCTCCCCATACACAGCAGAATTAAATTCAAAATTCTCACCCTTGCATACAAAGCGCTCACCAACTCCGCTCCCCTCTACCTATCCTCTCTAATCAACAAGTATACTCCAGCTCGCCCACTAAGATCCAACAATGACCTGCTCCTTGCATCTGTGACTATCACCTCTTCCCATGCTAGAATGCAGGACTTCTGTCGTGCAGCACCTACACTCTGGAACACTCTCCCTCGTGCTGTCAGGCTTTGCCCAAAATCTTTCTTCCTTTAAATGCTCTCTGAAGACATTTTTGTTCAGAGAAGCCTACCACCCAACTCAATAATATTCTTTTTACCTAATAACATTTCCCTCCTCTAACTCTGCATTAACATCTTTCTCAATCTTGCAGCCCTGGTCTCCTGCTTCTCAACCTCCTACCCTTCTAGATTGTAAGTTCCCACGGGAATAGGGCCCTCGATTCCTCCTGTATGTGTTTGTAAATTTTGTCCTGTCTCTTAGTCTTAGAAGTTTTATATTATTTTTTTATTTAAAATGATCTATATCCATGGACAGCGCTGTGGAATATGATGGTGCTTCATAAATAAAATATAATAATAATAATAATAATAATAACAAAGGGGATCCCAGAGAAGCATTTACAACCATTTGTGCCATAATTGCACAAGTTGTTTGTAAATAATTTCAGTGAGAAATCTAAAGTTGAGAAAAAGTGAACGATTTTTTTTTTTTGATCGCATTTGGCGGTGAAATGGTGGCATGAAATATACCAAAATGGGCCTAGATCAATATTTTGGTTGTCTACTAAAAAAAAAATATATACGTCAAGGGATATTCAGGTATTCCTGACAGATATCAGTGTCCCAATGTAACTAGCGCTAATTTTGAAAACAAAATAGCAAAGTGCTACTTGTATTTATGGCCCTATAACTTGCAAAAAAAAAAAGCAAAGAACATATTAACATTGGGTATTTCTAAACTCAGGACAAAATTTAGAAACTATTTAGCATGGTTGTTTTTTGGTGGTTGTAGATGTGTAACAGATTTTGGGGGTCAAATTTAGAAAAAGTGTGTGTTTTTTCATTTTTTCATCATATTTAAAAAAAAAAAAAAAAAATTATAGTAAATTATAAGATATGATGAAAATAATGGTATCTTTAAAACCAGTATATAATATGTGTGAATACAGTAAATGAGTAAGAGGAAAATTACAGCTAAACACAAACACCACAGAAATGTAAAAATAGCCCTGGTCCTTAAAGGGAAACTCAGGTTAAATTAAATTTTCATGATTCAGATACAGCATGTAATTTTAAACAACTTTCCAATTTACTTCCATTAAAAAAAATGTGCACAGTCTTTTATATTTACACTTTTTGAGTCACCAGATCCTACTGAGCATGTGCAAGAATTCAAAGACTATACGTATATGCATTTGTGATTGGCTGATTGCTATCACATGGTACAAGGGGAGTGGAAATATACATAACTTTGAAATTTGTTATAAAAAAATCTACTACTCATTTGAAATTCAGACTAAGTGCTATTGCATTGTCTTGTTATCTTGCATTTGTTTATTATGCAAATCTAATGTGTTGACTGGTCCTTTAAGGGAAAGAAATTGAAAAATGGCCTTGTCCTTAAAGGGACACTAAACCCATTTTTTTTATTTCATGATTCAGGTAGACAATACAATTTTAAACAACATTCAAATTCACTTCTATTATCTAATTTGCTTAATTTTTTAGATATCCTTTGTTGAAGAAATAGAAATCTACATGGGTGAGCCAATCACACAAAGCATCTATGTGCGCCCACCAATCAGCAGCTACTGAGCCTATCTAGATATGCTTTTCAGCAAAGAATATCATGAGTATGAAGCAAATTAGATAATAGAAGTAAATTAGAAAGTTCTTTAAAATTGCATGCTCTTTCTTTTGTTATTATTATTATTTATTTATAAACCAACAGTATATCCATTACATAAAGGAAAATAACACAAAATTATTTTAGAAACACCAAATCGTTTCACCATGCAGGGCAGTTAACACAGTATAAATAATACAATCTTTTGGTTTTGTATAAACTTCAGTATAATATTTCAAAACATAAATACATTATACACCACATTCGACCTATCGCTACCCCGCTGGTTATCCAAGTCTATCTAATAACCTCATTTAAATTTCCGCTGAGGTTTTAACTACTGTTAGTAAGTTTTTATTTTAATGTCGGGACCCATCCAGAAAAGGAGAAAAAGAAAGAGAGAAGAAAAAAAAAAAAAAGCGGCACCACACCCCTCGTCCAATCTCTAGTACCATCATATCCCAGCCCTTTCTCAGTTACCAAGGAGATATTCAACTACTTAAAACATACCTATGCCCATTCAGCGGGTAATCTACCCGTCTGTATCCAGGTATCAAAAAAACTTGTTTTTTTTAAAAAAATAGTTATGAATTGTTGTTGCAATGGCATGGGAAAAGTTTTCATTATACCAGCCATTTTTGCAGATACTTCTCCATTTTCCCCTCTACATAGATATCGCTATTGTTCCATTATAATTGTATTGGATAGCTTTATAGGTTTGAAAAGGAGAGTTACTATTTCTCCAATTTAACAAAATTAAATTACGTCCAGCTTGGATCAATGTATTGATTGTCTTATATTGTTTCTTTTTGGAATAGTTGCATAAGAAGAAAATATCTTGCGGGCTGATAATATATTGATCATCTAAACTTAGGGACAGCCAAAAATTTACCTTATTCCAAAATTGTTTGATTTTTGGACATCTCCAGAAACAATGTATAAGGTCTGCATTCACATTACTACATTTCACACAGATATTATCAGCTGCTCGATACCATTTATTAAGTTGTACAGGGGTTACATACACCCTATTTAAGAGCTTGCAGTGCGATTCTCTCCACGAGATTATAGTGGTTGCTTTCTGAGCTAGTCTAAAACTATCCTGAATCTCTTTAGTATTGATAACAGGGAAGTTTATTTTCCATTTCTTTAATAATTCATCTGTACGATTCTGTCCAGCCTTATTAAGTAACAAATTGTATAAAAAAAAGAGATGGATAAGTTGCCTTGTTTATAGACATTAATTGCTGAATTAATATCTCCTAGTTTCCAATCTGATTTGTTATTCTCCAATAATTTCCAGTACAGAGGTCTAAATTGTAGATAAGCAAAAAAGCTATGTTTATGAATCATATACTCTCTTTGCAGGTCCGCAAAGGACTTAACCATATCTAGCGTCTCATCCCTAATTTGTATCACATCTTTCAGGCCTTTATTAGACCATTCCCTGAACGTTCTAGAAGAAATCCCACTGGGGAAATTTGGGTTTCCACTTATTGGTAAATACTTGGATGATTTCCAGTTAATATTTAATTCCTCACATAGTTTATGCCAAGCCAAAATGGGATTCACATCCGGGCCATCCGTTTGGGTAATTCTGCTAGATGCATCAGGGCCTTCAACGAAAATGGAGTTACCATTTCCATCTCTAAATGCAGGTTCGTTGAATACTCTGTTTCTGTAATCCAATCTAAGATGTGTTTACTTAATATAGCTAGGTTATAATATCTAAGATTTGGGAGCGCTAGACCACCTACATATGTATGTAAACTAAGATTGTATGTGGAGATACGTTTATGTTTTTGCTTTCATACAAATCCTGCTGAAATATCATTAAACAAAGTGATATCTCTGGCCTTAATCATGATTGGAAGATATTGTAATAGATATAATAATTGTGGAAAAAAGATAGTCTTAATCATAGAGACCCGTGCTGAAAGTGAAATTGGAAGCGACATCCACTTATCTATATCTCTTTTATATTTACAAAAGTAAGATGTATAATTTAAATTATACCAGGCAGTAGGGTCCCTATGAATTGTAATCCCTAAATAGTTTATTGATTCAACCGACTTAAATGGGTAACTATTTTTTTCAGGATTGATTTTGTAACCTGAAAAGGACCCAAATTGGGTTGCCAAAGTTAAGAAATGTTGTATTGAGTGGTCTTAATCATTCAAAAATAAAAGTAAGTCATCCGCATACAAAGTAAGGACTAATTTGACCGTACCCACCTTAATACCAGATAGTTCTTGTCGTAATTTAAATGCAAATGGCTCTAAGGCCATATTGAACAATAAGGGTGAAAGGGGACAGCCCTGACGGGTACCTTTTTCTAGAATAATATCTTGAGTGAGTTCAGAATTAATTAGTACGTTAGAGATTGGATTTTGATAAATTGCATGAATTATATTTAAGAAATTCCCCTTAAACCCAAAATACGCAAGCAATGTATATAAGTGATCACAGTTAATAAGGTCAAATGCCTTTTCAGCATCAATCGCCAATAACGCCAAATTTGCTCTACTCCGAATATCTTTACCCTTATTTTCAGTCCAGAAAAGCTCCAGCACTGTTAGGACCCTACGAATAATTTTAGATACATTTCTACCTGGCATGAACCCCACTTGATCTGGGTGAATTAAATTCCCAATATAGATTTTTAACCTGTTGGCTATGATGGACATAAAGATCTTGTAATCGCTATTTAATAGAGATATTGGTCTGTATGCAGACATATTTTCTGGGTCTTTATTTTTTTTATATATCAAAGTAATAATTGACGCCGAGAAGTACCTTGATGGAGTTTTATTTTCAATAAAATATGAATTAAAAAGATTTGTTAAAGTCTCTGAAATATGGTCTTGTAGAATTTTGTATAATTCAGCTGAGAGTTGGTCTGGCCCTGGAGCTTTATATGATTTAGATAATTTAATCTGTTCTATCACTTCTTCCACTGTATTCAGTAGATTTAGTGATTCTAAATCTTGATTAGAAATCTTGGGGATTTTGAGATTATTCCAAAAACTCTGTTTATTCTGCATATTGATTTCCTCACTTTTATAAATCCTCTTATAGAATGTATAAAAAGCTTCTTTTATTTCCTTAGGGTTAGTGAGAGTCCTACCTTCAACTCTGATTTTATGAATTATTTTGCTGCTTTGTCTATTTTTGATCAGAATTGAGAGAGATCTAGCCGACCTTCCGTAATTTCCACGATATTTTGCTCTTATTTTTAGATCTTCTTGTATGGTCTTATGTTTAAAGAATAAGTCCCTTTCATTTTTTTCAGAATATTTATCCCAAGCTAGTTTAACAGGATTATTTATGTATGTTTCATAAGCATTTCTGACCTGATTTGTTAATTGGGTTTCTCTGGCCTTGCTTTTCTTTTCCCATTTACATAAATAAGCTCTTATCTCACCCCTGATGAATGCCTTAAAGGCTTCCCAAAAAACTCAGGTTTTACCATGTACGTATTATTATTGTACTTGTACTCATTCCACTTATCAGTCAGCCAGTTAGTGAAATGTAAAAGATTAATTAGATAAGAAGGGAAGGAGAGCCTAGAAAAATTTGGGGCAAGGTCTGAACCCACCTCTTTATCTGGAGTGAAATGACCGCATGATCTGAGATAACAATATCCTTTATATCTGCGCTAATAACTTGATTTAATACATATTCCGAAACCAGAAAAAAATCTATACGTGACAATGTATTAAATGATTTAAATTCGCATGTATATGCTTTTACATCAGGGGATTGTCTACGCCAAATATCTATTAGCTTTAGGTCTGTCAGAAGATTTGAAAGGATCCTGTTCCTCCCTTGCTCACACTTATTTAAACATTTAAGCCTATCTAATCGCGGCCTAGGAGCGATATTAAAATCTCCACCCATAATGATTTTCTGATTACTATAATACAACAACTTTGCCTTCAAGTCATCCCAAAATTCTTCATCGGGTTTATTTGGGCCATATACATTACACAAGACCAACTTTACCTCATGAATTAATACTTCCAAAATAATATATCTCCCTTGCTGATCTATAATTTGGGACAGAATATCGAACTGCAAGCTCTTATTGAATAGAATCGCTACGCCCCTTTTCTGGCCACAATATGGAGAATATACTACATTTCCCACCCATTTAACTTTTAATTTTAACGCTTCCTCTGGTTTTAGATGTGTCTCTTGCAAAAAAACAATTTATTGGTTAAAGGAATTGAAGTGTTTTATTATTGTCTTTCTTTTAATAAGAGATGTTATCCCACCCACATTCCAAGATAAGAAATTAACTTTATTCATATTCTTTTACTAGAAAGGAAAAAGATTTAACAAATAAAACCTTTCATCAGGAAGGAGGATGGGAGATGGAGGGGTGTGGGGAAAAAAAAAAAGGAAAATAACCCGTTTATACCAAATATAACTTTCATACAAACCAGACACCATTCAAATTTTTTATCAGCACAACACCAGGGTACCCTTCTATTTCCCCATCTATTCCTGCAGACTTTTTTAAGTTCTTTACATAGGGTTTGTGCAGTCTCAGCTTCAGTAATTATTTGTGTAATGCCATTTACATTAATTATAATTTTAGCCAGATAGAGTAATCTCGCTTGAAACTTAGCATTTATAAATCTTGTACAAAATGGGGCCATTATTCTCCTCTTCGCTGAGGTTTCTGCTGAAAAATCCTGGAATAATAATATTTTATGTTGGTTCATTTTACACTCCTGCATTTTACAATAATTTTTTATTATGTTTATTTTGTCTTGGAAGTTGAGAAATTTTTTTATGACTGTTCTAGGTCTAGGATATCTACTCGTATTTTCCTTAATAGGTCCTATTCTGTGCACCCTTTCTATTAAGATTGGGGGTTGATTGGCTAAGCCCAAACACTGTGTGAGTAGAACTGATGCAAAGAGCATAAGAGCATAAGATCACTATACTCTACGGCAGGGGTTTCCAAACTTCGCTCTCCAGAGGTTTTGGAACTACATTTCCCATGATGCTCAGCTAGATAAAATGCTGGCTGAGCATCATGGGAAATGTAGTTCCAAAACCTCTGAAGGACCAAGTTTGGAAACCCCTGCTCTACGGTTTCAGGAAGACCCACTACTTTAACATTATTGCGTCTGGACCTATCTTCAAGTTCTTCAATCCTAGCATGTAGTATAGCCATTTACCATTACCTCTTGATTATTTGTTTGATCTTCTAAACTAGAAATTCTTGACTCTGCTTCATCAAGGCGATTAGAGAACTGTCTAACTTATGTCACAAGATTAGCTAACTCAGCTTTAATCTCTGTAAATTGAGGTGTAAATAGATCATACATTTGTTGTAATAATTGTTTACTCTCTGCAGAAATGGGAGGGGTCTCCACCTGAGAATTTAAACTAGTATCAATATTCCTGGGCCTTTTTTTGTCCTTAGATTTAGGTGGCATATTTAGTGGAGTATAAGGAGTGGATGACAAAAATGTATCCATTGAGTGAAAAAGTGTGAAAATAGTGTTAAAATAGACAAGAGAGAAAGAAAAGTGAGAGGTGAAGTGAAGATAAAAATCTCTTAGGCTATGCAGACAATCTCTTTACTTTATCTACCTGTATTTAAGGGCCCGCAACGATAAATAGGGGGACCTCTACCCACTTCTGAGCTATTCTCAAAACTATTAATCTGACTATAGAGAGTTCTATGCAATATCTGAACTTATTGTCAGTGTTTATCTCTATTAAAAATACAATAAGCTTATCCCTTTTCCCATAGATCACTATACACAACTAGATAACATGTATATTAAACTCTATAAACATTTTAGCAAAGAGCATATTCCAGTATCTCCCAAACAGGGCTATACAAATTCAAGCAGACAATACAATACATATAAATATATATAGAGGAATAAACCTAACCCTACACCTGTGTGCAAAGTGAGGATCTAAATATATATGTTAATCCATCTATGTATCACACTTTAATTTGGTTGTGAAGTTCTATATACTTTCCCCCTTTTTCCCCTTGTTTTTAAACAGAATCCCAAGATACGCTACATCTATAATACAGGATACCTAAATATACTATATCTGTGATACATAAACCATGACTTTTCCTACCAATTAGGATTATCTAAACATTTTAGCTTATACATCATACATAATACCTATAGCTCTGCTTTAGGAGAATACATTTTCCCCTTTTTCTTTTTTTCCTTCTAACTTTACACGTTATACCAGCTCAAAAAACACAATTTTTATAATCCGGTCTACACAAAATTATTCTCCAAAACTTTTGGGGATCATATAGAGACATCCAAGTTGACATTATTGATATAATTGTGAGTACTTATTGATCAGTCCTCTTACTAACATGTATATACAATATTGCTCGGGCTGCTGGAATTAAATAGAAGTCATGGTAGTGTACTGGTATGCTTTTATTATTTCATCTTAGATCACGCAATAAAATTGTTGAATGACTTTGCAAATGAATTGTTCGCAATTTTTATAGTAGCTTAGAAGAGTCTGAGGAAATAATTCAGTCACTGATTTATTAGGTTGATAAATCTATATTAGTTGCTTTGATGATATATTCATTTCAGCTAGAAGTCACTCTTGATGTTGCAATTGGAGTGAGAGACACGTTATTTATTTTATTGCTGAACTTAACGAGCATAGATTGCATCAGTGTATTATTTATTTAAAGACATCACTGATATTCATATAGCTAGTTGCCAACTTTCTTATTGGTGTTTTCTATACCATATAATTTTAATATTTTATATAGCAGTATTTTATTGTATGTATAGCATTACCGGCCTATACCTGTTTTGCCAAACAGTGTTATATTAGGGTGTCACTGGTGTTAGGTGATCTTCAGGCACCTAATGATATTATACACAACTGGAGAAATACCAGCCTATATTTGTTTACAAGTGTCCACTATATTTAGTGGTCACCGAACATATAACCGTAGCTACCTGCTCAAGTGAGCAATGACACAATATATCTATGTTGCACTAAGTTGAATAAGGCACTTTTGTCCGCTATAGTTGTATATTGCACTGAGGTGAATATGGTACTTTAATCAGCTATGGTTAGCGATGACACAATCCTATATAATAAAAGGCCAAGTGTGTTTGTCCGAAGCTGTCATGCGCAGTAGACAGCACAGCACGAGGACAAACACACCTGGCCTTTGCGAGTCCCTAAGTCTCTGCTCTGCAGTGTGAGCAGAAGTGTGCGTGACCGAGCGTGAAGGGGGCGTGGCCTAGCGCGAGGGCCACGAGGGGCGTGGCCGAGCGTGAAGGGGCGGGGCCAGACGGGCCGTGAAAGGCTGTGCATTTTTAGAGCTCAAAACAGCTCAAAAGAGGTGAGAGAGGGGGTAGGGAAAATATAAGAAAGGTGAGAGAGAGATCAAGAGGGGAGAGAGAGATCAAGAGGGGAGAGAGAGATCAAGAGGGGAGAGAGAGATCAAGAGGGGAGATAAAAAGAGCACAAGAGAGGGGGAGAGACAGCAAAAGAGAGTGGAGGGAGAGCAAAAGAAAGGGGACAGAGAGATCAAAAGAAAGGGGGGGAAGAGAAAGAGAGGGGGAGAGAGAGAGGGGGAGGAAAGAGAGAGAGGGGGAGGAGAGAGAGAGAGAGGGGGAGGAGAGAGAGAGAGAGGGGAGGAGAGAGAGAGAGAGAGAGAGGGGGGGGGGGAGGAGGAGAGAGAGAGGGGAGGGAGAGAGAGAGGGGAGGGAGAGAGAGAGAGGGGGAGTGAGAGAGAGAGGGGAGGGGGAGTGAGAGAGAGGGAAAGGGGAGGGGGAGAGAGAGAGGGGAGGGGGAGTGAGAGAGAGGAGGGGGAGAGAGAGAGAGAGGGGAGAGAGAGCGAGAGGGGAGAGAGAGAGGGGAGGGAGAGAGAGAGAGGGGAGGGAGAGAGAGAGGGGAGGGAGAGAGAGAGGGGAGGGAGAGAGAGAGGGGAGGGAGAGAGAGAGGAGAGAGAGCGGAGGGAGAGAGAGAGGAGAGAGAGCGGAGGGAGAGAGAGGGGAGGGAGAGAGAGAGGGGGGAGATAGAGAGGGGAGGGAGAGAGGAGAGAGAGGGGGGAGAGAGAGAGGGGAGAAAGAGAGTGGGAGAGAGAGAGGGGGGAGATAGAGAGGGGAGGGAGAGAGGAGAGAGAGGGGGAGAGAGAGAGAGGGGAGAAAGAGAGGGGGAGAGAGAGAGAGAGAGAGAGAGAGAGAGAGGGGAGATAGAGAGAGATAGAGGGGAGAAAGAGAGAGAGAGAGCGCAAAAGAGAGGAGGGAGAGAGAGAGCACAAAAGAGAGGGGGAGAGAGAGCGCAAAAGAGAGGGGGAGAGAGAGAGTGCAAAAGAGGGGGGGAGAGAGAGAGCGCAAAAGAGAGGGGTGAGAGAGTGCAAAAGAGAGGGGTGAGAGAGCGCAAAAGAGAGGGGTGAGAGAGAGAGCACAAAAGAGAGGGGGAGAGAGAGCGCAAAAGAGAGGGGGAGAGAGAGAGTGCAAAAGAGGGGGGGAGAGAGAGAGCGCAAAAGAGGGGGGAGAGAGAGCGCAAAAGAGGGGGGAGAGAGAGAGCGCAAAAGAGGGGGGATAGAGAGAGCGCAAAAGAGGGGGGAGAGAGAGCGCAAAAGAGAGGGGGAGAGATAGCGCAAAAGAGAGGGGGAGAGAGAGAGAGCTCAAAAGAGAGGGGAGAGAGAGAGCGCAAAAGAGGGGGGAGAGAGAGCGCAAAAGAGAGGGGGGGGGAGAGAGATCTCAAAAGAGAAGGGGAGAGAAAGCGCAAAAGAGAGGGGGGAGAGAGAGCAAAAGAGAGGGGCAGGGAGAGAGCGCAAGGGGTGGGACCGCTGTACCCTGCAAAAAATGGCCCGTGTGAACGGGCTTTAGGACTAGTATATCTATATTACGCTAAGTTGAATAAGACACTTTTGTCAGCTATAGTTTGCGATGACACAGTCAATCTATATTGCACTAAGTTGAATAAGGCACTTTTGTCAGCTATAGTTAGCAGGGACACAATGTATCTATATTGCACTGAATTGAATAAGGCACTTTTATCAGCTATAGTTAGCGGTGACAAAATATATCTATACTGCACTGAGTTGAATAAGGCACTTTTATCAGGGGCCTACCATATGACGTCCTCAAAAACATAATTTATGTAAGAACTTACCTGATAAATTCATTTCTTTCATATTAGCAAGAGTCCATGAGCTAGTGACGTATGGGATATACATTCCTACCAGGAGGGGCAAAGTTTCCCAAACCTCAAAATGCCTATAAATACACCCCTCACCACACCCACAATTCAGTTTAACGAATAGCCAAGAAGTGGGGTGATAAAAAAGTGCGAAAGCATATAAAATAAGGAATTGGAATAATTGTGCTTTATACAAAATCATAACCACCACAAAAAAAGGGCGGGCCTCATGGACTCTTGCTAATATGAAAGAAATGAATTTATCAGGTAAGTTCTTACATAAATTATGTTTTCTTTCATGTAATTAGCAAGAGTCCATGAGCTAGTGACGTATGGGATAATGACTACCCAAGATGTGGATCTTTCCACACAAGAGTCACTAGAGAGGGAGGGACAAAATAAAGACAGCCAATTCCTGCTGAAAATAATCCACACCCAAAATAAAGTTTAATGAAAAACATAAGCAGAAGATTCAAACTGAAACCGCTGCCTGAAGTACTTTTCTACCAAAAACTGCTTCAGAAGAAGAAAATACATCAAAATGGTAGAATTTAGTAAAAGTATGCAAAGAGGACCAAGTTGCTGCTTTGCAAATCTGATCAACCGAAGCTTCATTCCTAAACGCCCAGGAAGTAGAAACTGACCTAGTAGAATGAGCTGTAATCCTTTGAGGCGGAGTTTTACCCGACTCGACATAGGCATGATGAATTAAAGATTTCAACCAAGATGCCAAAGAAATGGCAGAAGCTTTCTGGCCTTTTCTAGAACCGGAAAAGATAACAAATAGACTAGAAGTCTTTCGGAAAGATTTAGTAGCTTCAACATAATATTTCAAAGCTCTAACAACATCCAAAGAATGCAACGATTTCTCCTTAGAATTCTTAGGATTAGGACATAATGAAGGAACCACAATTTCTCTACTAATGTTGTTGGAATTCACAACTTTAGGTAAAAATTCAAAAGAAGTTCGCAACACCGCCTTATCCTGATGAAAAATCAGAAAAGGAGACTCACAAGAAAGAGCAGATAATTCAGAAACTCTTCTGGCAGAAGAGATGGCCAAAAGGAACAAAACTTTCCAAGAAAGTAATTTAATGTCCAATGAATGCATAGGTTCAAATGGAGGAGCTTGAAGCGCCCCCAGAACCAAATTCAAACTCCAAGGAGGAGAAATTGACTTAATGACAGGCTTTATACGAACCAAAGCTTGTACAAAACAATGAATATCAGGAAGAATAGCAATCTTTCTGTGAAAAAGAACAGAAAGAGCAGAGATTTGTCCTTTCAAGGAACTTGCAGACAAACCCTTATCTAAACCATCCTGAAGAAACTGTAATACTCTCGGTATTCTAAAAGAATGCCAAGAAAAATGATGAGAAAGACACCAAGAAATATAAGTCTTCCAGACTCTATAATATATCTCTCTAGATACAGATTTACGAGCCTGTAACATAGTATTAATCACAGAGTCAGAGAAACCTCTGTGACCAAGAATCAAGCGTTCAATCTCCATACCTTTAAATTTAAGGATTTCAGATCCTGATGGAAAAAAGGACCTTGAGACAGAAGGTCTGGTCTTAACGGAAGAGTCCACGGTTGGCAAGAGGCCATCCGGACAAGATCCGCATACCAAAACCTGTGAGGCCATGCTGGAGCTACCAGCAGAACAAACGAGCATTCCTTCAGAATCTTGGAGATTACTCTTGGAAGAAGAACTAGAGGCGGAAAGATATAGGCAGGATGATACTTCCAAGGAAGTGATAATGCGTCCACTGCCTCCGCCTGAGGATCCCGGGATCTGGACAGATACCTGGGAAGTTTCTTGTTTAGATGAGACGCCATCAGATCTATTTCTGGAAGTTCCCACATTTGAACAATCTGAAGAAATACCTCTGGGTGAAGAGACCATTCGCCCGGATGCAACGTTTGGCGACTGAGATAATCCGCTTCCCAATTGTCTATACCTGGGATATGAACCGCAGAGAGTAGACAGGAACTGGATTCCGCCCAAACCAAAATTCGAGATACTTCTTTCATAGCTAGAGCACTGTGAGTCCCTCCTTGATGATTGATGTATGCCACAGTTGTGACATTGTCTGTCTGAAAACAAATGAACGATTCTCTCTTCAGAAGAGGCCAAAACTGAAGAGCTCTGAAAATTGCACGGAGTTCCAAAATATTGATCGGTAATCTCACCTCCTGAGATTCCCAAACTCCTTGTGCCGTCAGAGATCCCCACACAGTTCCCCAACCTGTGAGACTTGCATCTGTTGAAATTACAGTCCAAGTCGGAAGCACAAAAGAAGCCCCCTGAATTAAACGATGGTGATCTGTCCACCACGTTAGAGAGTGTCGAACAATCGGTTTTAAAGATATTAATTGAGATATCTTTGTGTAATCCTTGCACCATTGATTCAACATACAGAGCTGAAGAGGTCGCATGTGAAAACGAGCAAAGGGGATCGCGTCCGATGCAGCAGTCATAAGACCTAGAATTTCCATGCATAAGGCTACCGAAGGGAATGATTGTGACTGAAGGTTTCGACAAGCTGTAATTAATTTTAGACGTCTCTTGTCTGTTAAAGACAGAGTCATGGACACTGAATCCATCTGGAAACCCAGAAAGGTTACCCTTGTCTGAGGAATCAATGAACTTTTTGGTAAATTGATCCTCCAACCATGATCTTGAAGAAACAACACAAGTCGATTCGCATGAGATTCTGCTAAATGTAAAGACTGAGCAAGTACCAAGATATCGTCCAAATAAGGAAATACCACAATACCCTGTTCTCTGATTACAGACAGAAGGGCACCGAGAACCTTTGTAAAAATTCTTGGAGCTGTAGCTAGGCCAAACGGCAGAGCCACAAACTGGTAATGCTTGTCAAGAAAAGAGAATCTCAGGAACTGACAATGATCTGGATGAATCGGAATATGCAGATATGCATCCTGTAAATCTATTGTGGACATATAATTCCCTTGCTGAACAAAAGGCAAGATAGTCCTTACAGTTACCATCTTGAACGTTGGTATCCTTACATAACGATTCAATATTTTTAGATCCAGAACTGGTCTGAAGGAATTCTCCTTCTTTGGTACAATGAAGAGATTTGAATAAAACCCCATCCCCTGTTCCGGAACTGGAACTGGCATAATTACTCCAGTCAACTCCAGATCTGAAACACAATTCAGAAATGCTTGAGCTTTTACTGGATTTACTGGGACACGGGAAAGAAAAAATCTCTTTGCAGGAGGTCTCATCTTGAAACCAATTCTGTACCCTTCTGAAACAATGTTCTGAATCCAAGGATTGTGAACAGAATTGATCCAAATTTCCTTGAAAAAACGTAACCTGCCCCCTACCAGCTGGAATGAGGGCCGCACCTTCATGTGGACTTAGAAGCAGGCTTTGCCTTTCTAGCTGGCTTGGATTTATTCCAGACTGGAGATGGTTTCCAAACTGAAACTGCTCCTGAGGATGAAGGATCAGGCTTTTGTTCTTTGTTGAAACGAAAGGAACGAAAACGATTATTAGCCCTGTTTTTACCTTTAGATTTTTTATCCTGTGGTAAAAAAGTTCCTTTCCCACCAGTAACAGTTGAAATAATAGAATCCAACTGAGAACCAAATAATTTGTTACCCTGGAAAGAAATAGAAAGTAGAGTTGATTTAGAGGCCATATCAGCATTCCAAGTTTTAAGCCATAAAGCTCTTCTAGCTAAAATAGCTAGAGACATAAACCTGACATCAACTCTGATAATATCAAAAATGGCATCACAGATAAAATTATTAGCATGCTGAAGAAGAATAATAATATCATGAGAATCATGATGTGTTACTTGTTGCGCTAAAGTTTCCAACCAAAAAGTTGAAGCTGCAGCAACATCAGCCAAAGATATAGCAGGTCTAAGAAGATTACCTGAACACAGATAAGCTTTTCTTAGAAAGGATTCAATTTTCCTATCTAAAGGATCCTTAAACGAAGTACCATCTGACGTAGGAATAGTAGTACGTTTAGCAAGGGTAGAAATAGCCCCATCAACTTTAGGGATTTTGTCCCAAAATTCTAATCTGTCAGACGGCACAGGATATAATTGCTTAAAACGTTTAGAAGGAGTAAATGAATTACCCAATTTATCCCATTCTTTGGAAATTACTGCAGAAATAGCATTAGGAACAGGAAAAACTTCTGGAATAACCACAGGAGCTTTAAATACCTTATCCAAACGTTTAGAATTAGTATCAAGAGGACCAGAATCCTCTATTTCTAAAGCAATTAGTACTTCTTTAAGTAAAGAACGAATAAATTCCATTTTAAATAAATATGAAGATTTATCAGCATCAACCTCTGAGACAGAATCCTCTGAACCAGAAGAGTCATCAGAATCAGAATGATGATGTTCATTTAAAAATTCATCTGTAGGGAGAGAAGTTTTAAAAGATTTTTTATGTTTACTAGAAGGAGAAATAACAGACATAGCCTTCTTTATGGATTCAGAAACAAAATCTCTTATGTTATCAGGAACATTCTGCACCTTAGATGTTGAAGGAACTGCAACAGGCAATGGTACTTTACTAAAGGAAATATTATCTGCATTAACAAGTTTGTCATGACAATCAATACAAACAACAGCCGGAGGAATAGCTACCAAAAATTTACAGCAGATACACTTAGCTTTGGTAGATCCAGCACTAGACAGCAATTTTCCTGTAGTATCTTCTGACTCAGATGCAACGTGAGACATCTTGCAATATGTAAGAGAAAAAACAACATATAAAGCAAAATTGATCAAATTCCTTAAATGACAGTTTCAGGAATGGGAAAGAATGCCAAGAACAAGCTTCTAGCAACCAGAAGCAATAAAAAATGAGACTTAAATAATGTGGAGATAAAAGCGACGCCCATATTTTTTAGCGCCAAATCAGACGCCCACATTATTTGGCGCCTAAATGCTTTTGGCGCCAAAATGACGCCACATCCGGAACGCCGACATCTTTGGCGCAAAATAACGTCAAAAAAATGACGCAACTTCCGGCGACACGTATGACGCCGGAAACGGAAAAGAATTTTTGCGCCAAAAAGTCCGCGCCAAGAATGACGCAATAAAATGAAGCATTTTCAGCCCCCGCGAGCCTAACAGCCCACAGGGAAAAAAGTGTCAAATTTTTGAAGGTAAGAAAAAAATGATTAATTCAAATGCATTATCCCAAATATGAAACTGACGGTCTGAAAAATAAGGAAAGTTGAACATTCTGAGTCAAGGCAAATAAATGTTTGAATACATATATTTAGAGCTTTATAAACAAAGTGCCCAACCATAGCTTAGAGTGTCACAGAAAATAAGATTTACTTACCCCAGGACACTCATCTACATGTTTGTAGAAAGCCAAACCAGTACTGAAACGAGAATCAGCAGAGGTAATGGTATATATAAGAGTATATCGTCGATCTGAAAAGGGAGGTAAGAGATGAATCTCTACGACCGATAACAGAGAACCTATGAAATAGACCCCGTAGAAGGAGATCACTGCATTCAAATAGGCAATACTCTCCTCACATCCCTCTGACATTCACTGCACGCTGAGAGGAAAACCGGGCTCCAACTTGCTGCGGAGCGCATATCAACGTAGAATCTAGCACAAACTTACTTCACCACCTCCATCGGAGGCAAAGTTTGTAAAACTGAATTGTGGGTGTGGTGAGGATGTATTTATAGGCATTTTGAGGTTTGGGAAACTTTGCCCCTCCTGGTAGGAATGTATATCCCATACGTCACTAGCTCATGGACTCTTGCTAATTACATGAAAGAAATGTTGTTTAGTCAACTTATTACTGGATTCGTGTTCCTTAACACACCTTGAGTGAAGGATATTAGAGTAAGATTACTGTGGATTTTAATAGAGTAGGCATAAATTTACTGGCCTATAACCCTAATACCTATAGAATTACTGTATTGTTAATAGCTCGGCAAAGTGCCTGTATCATCTCTTAGGTAGTTATACATGATCAGTGTTAAAGTCAAAAAGGTTGTTTACCGGCCTTTTGCTTTAGAATAATAAAGATTAACCTAGTTCTATTAAATGCCCAGTATATCACCACAGTGATTTATCAAAATAATAATGATTATGGCTGAAAGATTGCTATAGTATTTTGAACCGGCCTATACCTTTAATATTGATTTGGCAATAATCTTCTGGTGCCGATTTTAAAGCAATAATCGCCTACAGAATATTGTAAGGTTAACGTGTAGCTGTATCGGTGTTACTTTACCAAGGTATGACTCCAAGTGCTAATGCAATAATAATGTTAGATTATAGTGTGGTGGGCGTGCTTTTACCGGCCTATACCGTTGTAGTGGAGTAGCTTCACACAGCATTGTGTTCATTTTAATTTTGTAGTGTCACTTCTAAGCTCAACACCTTTTCCACACAATCACCCATGCTCACTTTCACACTCGCAGTAAAGAATACATGAGCCTTTAATTAAAAGAAAGCAACAGTTTCCTATTTGGATCTTGTCTTATACTAACAATGTCTTTTTACAAATCCAACAATAATAGCAACCGCTGATATATAGTATCTTTCAACTTAGTTATATATATTTAAATGTATCCTTCTAAGTCCATGTTCAGCAGAAAATAAATTGGTTAAATTCTCAATATTTTCAGTTACCTATTAATAACAATGAGAACGAATAGGCAGGTTTTTCTGAAAAAGTGAAAAAATTGTGAACGAATCAGATTGAGGTGTTCTTTTCTTCCTAAAGATTGGCTCTAACCCGGTGAATGGGTGGAGTTATAGTAAATAAATAGTTAAAACAAAGGCGCGCCCCCACCCTTTGACAAAGCCAGGTTACTGGCGAAACATGTTAGGAGATAGTGGTTGTGTATAATTTTAAAAGTTAGCTATCATATTGGTATCTTTTGCGCTCTAAACTCATCACCTTTGTATTTAACATAAATTATGAGATTTAGATCGTAGTACTTCTTATTTGTAACTACCGTAGGGGTTAATCAGGCTGTATGCCGAGCTACTAGCGTCCGGAAGATCACAAAGGGATAGGCCGGTATTAATTATTTAGAAACTTCAGCCATACTTCTTTTATCATTTATAATTTAGTTATGGTAAACCAAGTACACAGCAGGGTTGTCTGAGTCCACGAATAGTATGGTATAGGCTGGTAAAACATTCTAACTTGAGTATCGTTAGTTAGCAACGTATATAGATGGGTTTTTAGATACTTTGCTGAAGCTACTCCACTACAACGGTATAGGCCGGTAAAAGCACGCCCACCACACTATAATCTAACATTATTATTGCATTAGCACTTGCAGTCACACCTTGGTAAAGTAACACCGATACAGCTACACGTTAATCTTACAAAATCGGCACCGGAAGATTATTACCGTAATCAATATTAAAAGGTATAGGCCGGTTCAAAATACTATAGAAATCTTTCAGCCATAATCATTATTATTTTGATAAATCACTGTGGTGATATACTGGGCATTTAATAGAACTAGGTTAATCTTTATTATTCTAAAGCAAAAGGCCGGTAAACAACCTTTTTGACTTTAACACTGATCATGTATAACTACCTAAGAGATGATACAGGCACTTTGCCGAGCTATTAACAATACAGTAATTCTCTAGGTATTAGGGTTATAGGCCAGTAAATTTATGCCTACTCTATTAAAATCCACAGTAATCTTACTCTAATATCCTTCACTCAAGGTGTGTTAAGGAACACAAATCCAGTAATAAGTTGACTAAACAACATTTTGAGGACGTCATATGGTAGGCTCCTGATAAAAGTGCCTTATTCAACTCAGTGCAGTATAGATATATTTTGTCACTACTAACTATAGCTGATAAAAGTGCCTTATTCAATTCAGTGCAATATAGATACATTGTGTCCCTGCTAACTATAGCTGACAAAAGTGCCTTATTCAACTTAGTGCAATATAGATTGATTGTGTCACCGCAAACTATAGCTGACAAAAGTGTCTTCGCTCACTTGAGCAGGTAGCTACGGTTATATGTTCGGTGACCACTAAATATAGTGGACACTTGTAAACAGATATAGGCTGGTATTTCTTCAGTTGTGTATAATATCATTAGGTGCCTGAAGATCACCTAACACCAGTGACACCCTAATATAACACTGTTTGGCAAAACAGGTATAGGCCGGTTATGCTATACATACAATAATACCGCTATATAAAATATTAAAATTATATGGTATAGAAAACACCAATAAGAAAGTTGGCAACTAGCTATATGAATATCAGTGATGTCTTCAAATAAATAATACACTGATGCAATCTATGTTCGTTAAGTTCAGCAATAAAATAAATAACAATACTTTTTATGTCCCTCACTCCAATTGCAACATCAAGAGTGACTTCTAGCTGAAATGAATATATCATCAAAGCAACTAATATAGATTTATCAACCTAATAAATCAGTGACTGAATTATTTTCTCAGACTCTTCTAAGCTACTATAAAAATTGCGAACAATTCATTTGCAAAGTCAGCAACAATTTTATTGCGTGATCAAAGATGAAATAATAAAAGCATACCAGTACACTACCATGACTTCTTTTTAATTCCAGCAGGTGAGGTATTCCAGCAGCTGAGCTGAGGTATTACCAGCCAGATTAATTTCGGACATCCGGTTGATTGGCTAAATCAATATTTATTTTTGATATTCACTGTAGTCGATATAACAAGAGTATACTTAAGGGACACTCAGGTTAAATTAAATTTTCATGATTCAGATACAGCATGTAATTTTAAACAACTTTCCAATTTACTTCCATTAAAAAAAATGTGCACAGTCTTTTATATTTACAAATTTTGAGTCACCAGATCCTACTGAGCATGTGCAAGAATTCACAGACTATACGTATATGCATTTGTGATTGGCCGATTGCTATCACATGGTACAAGGGGAGTGGAAATATACATAACTTTGAAATTTGTTATAAAAAAATCTACTACTCATTTGAAGTTCAGACTAAGTGCTATTGCATTGTCTTGTTATCTTGCATTTGTTGATTATGCAAATCTAATGTGTTGACTGGTCCTTTAGTTCTTTATCATCCCACCACAAGGTAACCCCACGTGAGGCTATTTATACAGTATATAAACTGATATGATACTAACATTGATTTTAAATGTGTGTCTTTTTGTAAATACATTATTTTAATTTTTTGATTAAAAGTTATATTTTAATTTTCGCGCTTCAGACTCCATCTCAGTGTCTGTAACACATCTATCTCATTTATTCAATGGCAGGAATGTGAGTGCTATCTAAGTGTAGACCAATATCAGTTGATCACTGATTCTTTTAGTCTATTGCTCGGGCTTGTGTATTGTCCTAGATTTATCAGAAGCAGTCCAGGACTTTCTTTAAACTTCGTCTGTGGGCCTATCTAGAGGACCAGTAACCCCTTTATTATTATTATTTTTTTTCCTTTAACAGCATTATCCTTTTAGGGACTTTCTTTGCAGAATCTGTAAAATATCCAACTTATTATACATCCAGCCTCCTTTTTTTTTCCTTCCGCCCTTTTATTCCTCTTTAACCAGCTGTGTATTATAAACTGTTACACAGGGGGAGCAATAATAGGCATACAATAACTGGATTTAAAGTGCATACATGCCAGGCTTGAATCCTATCATGACACACGATTTCAAGGTTTCTCAGCATAAAGTTTCCTTTTAGGTGCCCTTAAGTTACTTAGATATAGGGCATGTAACAAAATATGTGTACAGGATTGTATCCCGATTATGTTCCCTGGCTCAGCAAGTCTTCTGCAATTTAAATAAACACAGGGCCTTTCTGTGTCTTCACCCGGCTATATATCCCACCTTACCTTCACCCTGTAGGCCACAGGAACTTACTCTAGCGGATTCCTTTATTCTCAATGCCTGGGACTTACACCCACATTTGTCTTCACCATGTAAAATCTCGGGGGCTTTCATCCACGGATACTGCTACTTGCTCCTTCCGCTGACACTGTATACCCCCTGTGTACTCGTCTCTGACCTTGGGGGAAGTGTACAATTGCACAACCTGTGCCGAGGGAGAGTCTTCTATGGACTTTCTACCCATTGCATGGCTTACCGCTGTAAAAACATGTCAGATGCACGGCTGTGTGCTGCCTTGCAGTGTACTATGCCCAACTGTGGTGACACTTCAACTGCGCTTTAAGACAGTCAGTATAGGCGTCCAGGGGTGCTATGCCGAGGCAAACTGGCTCCTCGTCCTTGTACAGACTTCCACTCGTCAGGTCCCACCTCTATGGGGCTTCAGAGTATCCAGGCCAGGCATATGAGGTCACGGCCAAGGAATCAAACAAGACGACGGCTCCTGTAGTTGTCGTCGAGCTGCGGGCGTGCACGATCTACCTGGACGCACACTGTGTGTGCTTGCTCCACCCACCGGAAGTCCCATTCCACGTATGCTCTTTCTTAATCATCAAAGAAAAAAATTGGGTTTCATGTCCCTTTAAGGGGTTTAGCTCTCCCTAAAGACTCTACTATTCAGGGATGCATACAACCTACACTAACCTTTCTATCTCCACTGCTATCCCCTAAAACCCCTTAGCATGTAAGCCTATGAGCCCAGCTGTTTGTAGATCACCTTCATAAGAGCAGAGTACCACAGTGCAACTCTCGGCAGGGCCCTCTACCCATTTGATCCCTATAAATGATTTTTGTGTTTTTTAAATTCTTTTTATTGAAGAAACACAGGTACATAAACAAGAACATATGTGTATGCACGTACAGAGTAGACAGTAGAGATAGAACAATATTACAATTCACAGTCTAACATAAGTGCTTGATACTAAACATCAGTACACGATTAGTGGTGGTATACAGGGAGTGCAGAATTATTAGGCAAGTTGTATTTTTGAGGATTAATTTTATTATTGAACAACAACCATGTTCTCAATGAACCCAAAAAACTCATTAATATCAAAGCTGAATAGTTTTGGAAGTAGTTTTTAGTTTGTTTTTAGTTATAGCTATTTTAGGGGGATATCTGTGTGTGCAGGTGACTATTACTTTGCATAATTATTAGGCAACTTAACAAAAAACAAATATATACCCATTTCAATTATTTATTTTTACCAGTGAAACCAATATAACATCTCAACATTAACAAATATACATTTCTGACATTCAAAAACAAAACAAAAACAAATCAGTGACCAATATAGCCACCTTTCTTTGCAAGGACACTCAAAAGCCTGCCATCCATGGATTCTGTCAGTGTTTTGATCTGTTCACCATCAACATTGCGTGCAGCAGCAACCACAGCCTCCCAGACACTGTTCAGAGAGGTGTACTGTTTTCCCTCCTTGTAAATCTCACATTTGATGATGGACCACAGGTTCTCAATGGGGTTCAGATCAGGTGAACAAGGAGGCCATGTCATTAGATTTTCTTCTTTAATACCCTTTCTTGCCAGCCACGCTGTGGAGTACTTGGACGCGTGTGATGGAGCATTGTCCTGCATGAAAATCATGTTTTTCTTGAAGGATGCAGACTTCTTCCTGTACCACTGCTTGAAGAAGGTGTCTTCCAGAAACTGGCAGTAGGACTGGGAGTTGAGCTTGACTCCATCCTCAACCCGAAAAGGCCCCACAAGCTCATCTTTGATGATACCAGCCCAAACCAGTACTCCACCTCCACCTTGCTGGCGTCTGAGTCGGACTGGAGCTCTCTGCCCTTTAACAATCCAGCCACGGGCCCATCCATCTGGCCCATCAAGACTCACTCTCATTTCATCAGTCCATAAAACCTTAGAAAAATCAGTCTTGAGATATTTCTTGGCCCAGTCTTGACGTTTCAGCTTGTGTGTCTTGTTCAGTGGTGGTCGTCTTTCAGCCTTTCTTACCTTGGCCATGTCTCTGAGTATTGCACACCTTGTGCTTTTGGGCACTCCAGTGATGTTGCAGCTCTGAAATATGGCCAAACTGGTGGCAAGTGGCATCTTGGCAGCTGCACGCTTGACTTTTCTCAGTTCATGGGCAGTTATTTTGCGCCTTGGTTTTTCCACACGCTTCTTGCGACCCTGTTGACTATTTTGAATGAAACGCTTGATTGTTCGATGATCACGCTTCAGAAGCTTTGCAATTTTAAGAGTGCTGCATCCCTCTGCAAGATATCTCACTATTTTTGACTTTTCTGAGCCTGTCAAGTCCTTCTTTTGACCCATTTTGCCAAAGGAAAGGAAGTTGCCTAATAATTATGCACACCTGATATAGGGTGTTGATGTCATTAGACCACACCCCTTCTCATTACAGAGATGCACATCACCTAATATGCTTAATTGGTAGTAGGCTTTCGAGCCTATACAGCTTGGAGTAAGACAACATGCATAAAGAGGATGATGTGGTCAAAATACTCATTTGCCTAATAATTCTGCACTCCCTGTAGTTGTTATAGTTTGATACAGAAAAATATGGCAGTTTCTACTTTCAGTACAAAAAAAAAAAATAGTATGTGTGGGCTGTACAAGCTTGAGTACATGACATTGGTACTATATCAAATAAATCTATACAGTTAGAGGTATATCAAAGCTAGTCAAGCACCATTTTATGTTGAACATGTACATCTTGGTGTTATAATAATAGCAAAAGAAAATAAAACAGGACAAAACACACGCAAATTTTACAATTAGTTTCCAAATATTGATCCATAACACAGAAATGGGATTCACAGATCACAAGAGCAAAAACAGTGTTATAGAGATACACAAATTACCCCTGTGAGAACTTCTGCATGCATTTTCCTGATATTAGGCTTGTTCCCATAAAGATAAATTATCTCTATGTATACAACAGTAGACTTACAGTAAGCATATTAGGTAGTTTCTAAGCCGGGGGGATAACTATTGTGTCTCAATTTTATAACATCAAACATAATAACACAAGATTAACAGAACAACAATAACAGATTTAAAGTGTGGTTCTCATATATGTTATTGGCACTTTTGTAGAAATGGGGTTGAATTATGCTATGCTACTGTCCAAGGATATGTGTGAAGTCAAGTTATCATGGTCATAATCCTCAGTTACCAGATTCTAGGGTATTAAGATGTAACTACAAGGTGTACTTCTGCTTCGTAAGACTGGCAGATAGTCATGTAATTGTCTCCTAGCAGAGAAATAATATGCCAGTTTCAATCTAGGGGCATAAAGTATCAGATAGAGAATTCCCTTCAAGTGACTCATAATACCTCAAAGAGCATTAACTAGGTGTAGATTGTCATAAGGTGAGTCGAAGTAGTATTAAAAGATAGAAATAAAATAATAATAAAAAAAAATAGTTAAGGTAAGTTAGTATGGAGAGAATCCAGGAGCTAGGCATCTATACAGATGTTTATCTGAATGGTAAATTGTTACCCCACTTATAAGATGCATAAAGCGTAGAGAAGCAGTATTACTGAGCAAAACCCTATTACATATGTAAGATGAATGTGTTAGGAGACCTAAAAAGGAAAACACATGAGTAACTATTGAATAAATAGAGGAGTATCACTAAACGACACAAAAGCACTGAAAAGATCACTCATATAGAATAGGATAGTTCCGATATGTGTGTATATATATATATATATATATATATATATATATATATATATATATATATATATAAGATAGTATGTGGAGATACATGTAGTGCAAGTCAGCTGATTCTGCCTGTAATAATTGCAACATTATGAGTATAGGTTAGTATAACTATCAAGTATAGCATATGCCTAAACTCAGGCAGCCTGAGATGGTAATATTATTTGTAGACTATATAGAGTATGCAAAGTTAACTAAAAAAATAAACATCATTGGGACTGTGCAAAGATATTCATCAACTTTTTGCTTGAATATATGAGGTAATAAAGCCACTAACCCCTTATTATGTGAATAAAATTAAGTTCAGCCAACACCCATAGCTAAATGGGTCTTACACTGCCTTGACCAGTTTACAGATGTGGCTCTGCGGTATCTTGAACTACTTTGCAGTAGTCCAAATCTGCTCCATCTTTGAAGCTCTTCCTTAGGTTGTTTCACGATAAGCTGTTGACAGGATAGCATAGCCGTAATGCTCTGAGAAAGTTCAAATGATTTGTTGGTTAGCATGAGGTCCATCCACTGATTTAATTCTGCGGGTTGCTCCCCTTATTTCCACCCGTGCAATCTCCTAAGATGCCTTTCACCATAATGAGCTATGTGTTTCTCGTATAGTTGCTGAACCATAACTGCGATAGACAGTAGCCATCCTGATCTTTTGATGCCATCATAGAATACTCCTGTCTGAGTGGTCTCCATACATTATCCCCTACATTGGGGGAGGCTGAATAATATGGAACCGATAAAGTAATGGAGGCTTGTTGCTTCTGAGAGTAATCATATTCTGAAGTGCGCGTTGAAGTAGCGGCTGGTGAAGATCTTGTTTCTTCCAGGTCCTCCATGTTGCGCTGGTTCATTGTCTTCTTTATTTCCAGATCGGTTATAAATGGCGTCTCCATGTCTTGCTTCTCCTTGTATAGAGTAAGGATCAAGTCCACAAATGCAGTAGTTGACTGAAAGTCTATAGTGAGCCCTTCAGATCTAGAAGTAATCACGGCATATGAGTGCAGAGATAATAAACCCTCATTCATGTGATAGGTATAGGCTCCTTTCCAGAAATGAGAATGTTGTCCTGTTGCTCGAACCTCCTCACAAAGGGCCAAACAAGAGGCTTCCAAGGCTACCTGATAATAATGATAATAAAATAACTGTCAGGAGAACTGTAGCCTGCCTATTCGCCAAGATTACTTTGCAAAATGGGATGGTAGCTCTCACGCAAACTAGGGTCCTTCCATGGTTTAGGGATAGTGATAATGAGGGGTTGAAAAATACATCCAAGTGGTACTAGTCGCATGAAAATTCTTACCAGCCCACTTTTTCAAAGCCAAATATTTGCAGCTCATATATAAAACTGTAATATGCCTCAATGCACTTCTATTAAACATTTGCAATAAGAATAAAATACTTTGGGCTAGACTACAAGTGGCACGTAGAACTAGTTGAAATTAATGGGGTGTGCTCGAGTGCAAACCAAATTTGCGCTCATTAGGTTAGTGTGCACCAAGCGCATCAAAAATACATTAAAATAAAGTTATAATTTGTAATAAAAATTATGCACATAAATATTAATAACATTTTTATAAGGGTTAAAAAGGTATATGGTATATGACAAGGAGTTTGACTGGAAAGGGCTACAAATATGTGTATGGGTATATATATATATATATATATATATATATATATATATATATATATATATATATATATATATATATATATATATATGCTCATAAGTTTACATACCCTGGCAGAATTTATGATTTATTGGCCATTTTTCAGAGAATATGAATAACACAAAAACTTTTCTTTCACTCATGGTTAGTGTTTGGCTGAAGCCATTTATTATCAATCAACTGTATTTACTCTTTTTAAATCATAATGACAACAGAAACTACCCAAATGACCCTGATCAAAAGTTTACATACCCTGGTGATTTTGGCCTGATAACATGCTCACAAGTTGACACAAAGGGGTTTGAATGGCTATTAAAGGTAACCATCCTCACCTGTGATCTGTTTGCTTTTAATTAGTGTGTGTGTATAAAAGGTCAATGAGTTTCTGGATTCCTGACAGACCCTTGCATCTTTCATCCAGTGCTGCACTGACGTTTCTTGATTCTGAGTCATGGGGAAAGAAAAAGAATTGTCAAAGGATCTGTGGGAAAAATGTAGTACGGTATAAAACAGGAAAGGGATATAAAAAAATATCCAAGTAATTGAGAATGCAAATCAGCAGTGTTCAAACACTAATAAAGAAGTGGAAAATGAGGCGTTCTGTTTGATAACATACAGCATTCATCTTGCCATCAATTCTGACTAAATTTCCTGTGCCTTTGTAGCTCACACATGCCCAAAACATCAGCGATCCGCCTCTGTGTTTCACAGTAGGAATGGTGTACCTTTCATAATAAGCCTTGTTGACTCCTCTCCAAATGCAGTGTTTATGGTTGTGGCCAAAAAGCTCACTTTTGGTCTCATCACTCCAAATGACTTTGTGCCAGAAGGTTTGAGGCTTGTCTCTGTGCTGTTTGGCGTATTGTTAGCAGAATACTTTGTGGCATTTGCGCAGTAATGGCTTTCTACTGGCGACTCGACCATGCAGTCCATCTTTCTTCAAGTGCCTCCTTATTGTGCATCTTGAAACAGCCACACCACATGTCCTGTATTTCACCTGAAGTTTTTTGTGGGTTTGTCTTTGCATCCCGAACAATTTTCCTGGCAGTTGTGGCTGAAATTTTAGTTGGTCTACCTGACCGTGGTTTGGTTTCAACAGAACCCCTCATTTTCCACTTCTTTATTAGAGTTTGAACACTGCTGATTTGCATTCTCAATTCCTTGGATATCTTTTTATATCCCTTTCCTGTTTTATACAGTTCAACTACCTTTTCCCGCAATCCTTTGACAATTCTTTTGCTTTCCCCATGACTCAGAATCCAGAATCGTTAGTGCAGCACTGGATGAAAAATGCAAGGGTCTGTCAAGAGTCCAGAAACTCATTGACCTTTTATACACAAACACTAATTACAAGAAAACAGATCACAGGTGAGGATGGTGACCTTTAATAGCCATTCAAACCCCTTTGTGTCAACTTGTGTGCATACAGGCCAAAATCACCAGGGTATGTAAACTTTTGATCAGGGTTATTTGGGTAGTTTCTGTTGTCATTATGATTTAAAAAGAGTAAACACAGTTGATTGATAATAAATTGCTTCAGCCAAACACTAACCATGAGTGAAAGAAAAGTTTTTGTGTTATTCATATTCTCTGAAAAATGGCCAAGAAATCATAAATTCTGCCAGGGTATGTAAACTTATGAGCACAACTGTGTACAGGGAGTGCAGAATTATTAGGCAAGTTGTATTTTTGAGGATTAATTTTATTATTGAACAACAACCATGTTCTCAATGAACCCAAAAAACTCATTAATATCAAAGCTGAATAGTTTTGGAAGTAGTTTTTAGTTTGTTTTTAGTTATAGCTATTTTAGTGGGATATATGTGTGTGCAGGTGACTGTTACTGTGCATAATTATTAGGCAACTTAACAAAAAACAAATATATACCCATTTCAATTATTTATTTTTACCAGTGAAACCAATATAACATCTCAACATTCACAAATATACATTTCTGACATTCAAAAACAAAACAAAAACAAACCAGTGACCAATATAGCCACCTTTCTTTGCAAGGACACTCAAAAGCCTGCCATCCATGGATTCTGTCAGTGTTTTGATCTGTTCACCATCAACATTGCGTGCAGCAGCAACCACAGCCTACCAGACACTGTTCAGAGAGGTGTACTGTTTTCCCTCCTTGTAAATCTCACATTTGATGATGGACCACAGGTTCTCAATGGGGTTCAGATCAGGTGAACAAGGAGGCCATATCATTAGATTTTCTATACCCTTTCTTGCCAGCCACGCTGTGGAGTACTTGGACACGTGTGATGGAGCATTGTCCTGCATGAAAATCATGTTTTTCTTGAAGGATGCAGACTTCTTCCTGTACCACTGCTTGAAGAAGGTGTCTTCCAGAAACTGGCAGTAGGACTGGGAGTTGAGCTTGACTCCATCCTCAACCCGAAAAGGCCCCACAAGCTCATCTTTGATGATACCAGCCCAAACCAGTACTCCACCTCCACCTTGCTGGCGTCTGAGTCGGACTGGAGCTCTCTGCCCTTTACCAATCCAGCCACGGGCCCATCCATCTGGCCCATCAAGACTCACTCTCATTTTATCAGTCCATAAAACCTTAGAAAAATCAGTCTTGAGATATTTCTTGGCCCAGTCTTGACGTTTCAGCTTGTGTGTCTTGTTCAGTGGTGGTCGTCTTTCAGCCTTTCTTACCTTGGCCATGTCTCTGAGTATTGCACACCTTGTGCTTTTGGGCACTCCAGTGATGTTGCAGCTCTGAAATATGGCCAAACTGGTGGCAAGTGGCATCTTGGCAGCTGCACGCTTGACTTTTCTCAGTTCATGGGCAGTTATTTTGCACCTTGGTTTTTCCACACGCTTCTTGCGACCCTGTTGACTATTTTGAATGAAACGCTTGATTGTTCGATGATCACGCTTCAGAAGCTTTGCAATTTTAAGAGTGCTGCATCCCTCTGCAAGATATCTCACTATTTTTGACTTTTCTGAGCCTGTCAAGTCCTTCTTTATACCCATTTTGCCAAAGGAAAGGAAGTTGCCTAATAATTATGCACACCTGATATAGGGTGTTGATGTCATTAGACCACACCCCTTCTCATTACAGAGATGCACATCACCTAATATGCTTAATTGGTAGTAGGCTTTCGTGCCTATACAGCTTGGAGTAAGACAACATGCATAAAGAGGATGATGTGGTCAAAATACTCATTTGCCTAATAATTCTGCACTCCCTGTATATATATATATATATATATATATATATATATATATATATATATATATATACACACACATATACATACATACATATATACACACATACAAGCCCTTTCCAGTTAAATAGCGTAAAACTTGAAAAATCATTTTTAATCAATTTTAATATTTTATGTGTTTTACTGTTTTTAATGTAAATATTTTACATTCCAATGTTCTTAGTATATTAAAAAATATTTATCTTTATATATCTATACCTGTAGATATTCATATAGATATATAGGTATAAATATTTTACAAAAAAAATATCAGATATATGTAGAAATATATATTTAAAAATAAAAATAAATATTTCTTCTATGTGAAAAACATTGGAATATAAAATATTCATAGCTATCTTCGGCTTTAGCACTGTAGGTCTTACGCAGTGTCGGATTAGCGTAATAAGTGTTTGGTTTTTTGATCACCATTGAAAATTATGGGTAGAAGTTAACGCGCATTTGGTGTTGTTCGTACTAACTTTTCCATTTCAACTTGTAATATGCACATTAACCCACATGTGTTATAAGTTTACTTTGAGCGAAGTTAGCAAGAGAAAAAAATCAGCCACTTGTAATCTGGCCCTATTTGTTTATACGTATATACATATGAATACTATAATCATATTCTCTTACCTAAAAAGAGAAGCTTCTTCTTCAGTTGGCAGCAAGCTGAGACCTTATATAACTATGAGAAGGCTGTACATACAGGCCAGTAAGGTCACACACACAAGAAGGTAACAACACACACACACATGCAGGGCTAAACAAACACACACAAGCATGCAGGGCTAAACAGACACACACACATGCAGGACTATACACACACACATGCAGGACTATACACACACAAGCATGTAGGGCTAAACAGACACACACATGCAGGACTATACACACACACATGCAGGACTATACACACACAAGCATGTAGGGCTAAACAGACACACACACAAACAAATGCAATACTATACACACACAAGCATGCAGGACTATACACACACACATGCAGGACTATACACACACAAGCATGTAGGGCTAAACAGACACACACATGCAGGACTATACACACACACACATGCAGGACTATACACACACAAGCATGTAGGGCTAAACAGACACACACACACACAAATGCAATACTATACACACACAAGCATGCAGGGCTAAACAGACACACACACACACACAAATGCAATACTATACACACACAAGCATGCAGGACTATACACACACACACAAGCATGCAGGACTATACACACACACACACACAAGCATGCAGGACTATACACACACACACAAGCATGCAGGACTATACACACA
This sequence comes from Bombina bombina, assembly GCF_027579735.1. Taxonomy (NCBI): domain Eukaryota; kingdom Metazoa; phylum Chordata; class Amphibia; order Anura; family Bombinatoridae; genus Bombina; species Bombina bombina. The sequence continues at coordinate 737,862,297 of NC_069500.1, read as the reverse complement.
CAAGCACGCAGGGCTAAACAGACACACACACATGCAGGACTATACACACACAAGCACACAGGGCTAAACAGACACATGCAGGACTATACACACACATGCAGGACTATACACACACACAAGCATGTAGGGCTAAACAAACACACACACACATGCAGGACTATACAAAAACAAGCATGCAGGGCTAAAAAGACACACACACAAATGCTTTAGCCACAAATCTGCAGGGGGCAGCATTGCACCAGCAGTTCACAAGAACTGCTGGTGCAATGATAAATGCCGACAGCGTATGCTGTTGGCATTTATCGATGTGCAGCGGACATGATACGCTACATCGTATCATGTCCGCTCACACTATGATAAATCTACCCCAAAGGGCCAGTTTACGAGTGGAGCACTATTTAGCACTTTTGCTCGCGCGCTAATTGCGCTATAAGTAAGTTTTTTTTGCGTGTGTCGGGTTGAAAGTAAAATGTTATCGCACTCACACTAATCCGATGCGCTCAGAAAGCCAAACTTCCAATATTGCATGCGCAATAACCTATTTCCCCATAGAAATATGAAGAAAAAAAGTGGAAAAAACCCTAACACCCTACTTGCGCGCAAACACGATCACATATTCTCTAGCATGCTAACCCAACATGAAAATATGTATATTTCACATTCAAATTTTCTGCACATAGAAGAATATGTTCTATTTATTCATTAATACATATGTCTACAAATATCTGATGGTATTTTGGTACAATATATCTACTGTATACCTATAGATATATATATAGATTATATATATAAATATATATTTCTTTCATGTAATTAACAAGAGTCCATGAGCTAGTGACGTATGGGATATACATTCCTACCAGGAGGGGCAAAGTTTCCCAAACCTTAAAATGCCTATAAATACACCCCTCTCCACACCCACAAATCAGTTTTACAAACTTTGCCTCCAAGGGAGGTGGTGAAGTAAGTTTGTGCTAGATTCTACGTTGATATGCGCTCCGCAGCAAGTTGGAGCCCGGTTTTCCTCTCAGCGTGCAGTGAATGTCAGAGGGATGTGAGGAGAGTATTGCCTATTGAATGCAGTGATCTCCTTCTACGGGGTCTATTTCATAAGGTTCTCTGTTATCGGTCGTAGAGATTCATCTCTTACCTCCCTTTTCAGATCGACGATATACTCTTATATTTACCATTTCCTCTACTGATTCTCGTTTCAGTACTGGTTTGGCTTTCTACAAACATGTAGATGAGTGTCCTGGGGTAAGTAAGTCTTATTTTCTGTGACACTCTAAGCTATGGTTGGGCACTTTATTTATAAAGTTCTAAATATATGTATTCAAACATTTATTTGCCTTGACTCAGAATGTTCAACTTTCCTTATTTCCAGACAGTCAGTTTCATATTTGGGATTATGCTTTAAATTATCATATTTTTTCTTACCTCAAAAATTTGACTTTTTTCCCTGTGGGCTGTTAGGCTCGCGGGGGCTGAAAATGCTTCATTTTATTGCGTCATTCTTGGCGCGGACTTTCTTGGCGCAAAAATTCTTTTCCGTTTCCGGCGTCATACGTGTCGCCGGAAGTTGCGTCATTTTTTGACGTTATTTTGCGCCAAAAATGTCGGCGTTCCGGATGTGGCGTCATTTTTGGCGCCAAAAGCATTTAGGCGCCAAATAATGTGGGCATCTTATTTGGCGCCAAAAAATATGGGCGTCGCTTTTGTCTCCACATTATATCAGTCTCATTTTTCATTTGCTTCTGGTTGCTAGAAGCTTGATGTTTGGCATTTTTTTCCCATTCCTGAAACTGTCTTATAAGGAATTTGATCTATTTTGCTTTATATGTTGTTTTTTTCTCTTACATATTGCAAGATGTCTCACGTTGCATCTGAGCCAGAAGATACTACAGGAAAACCACTGCCTGCTGGATCTACCAAAGCTAAGTGTATCTGCTGTAAACTTTTGGTAGCTATTCCTCCAGCTGTTGTTTGTAATAATTGTCATGACAAACTTGTTAAAGCAGATAATATTTCCTTTAGTGATGTACCATTGCCTGTTGCAGTTCCCTCAACATCTAAGGTGCAGAATGTTCCTGATAACATAAGAGATTTTGTTTCTGAATCCATAAAGAAGGCTTTGTCTGTTATTTCTCCTTCTAGTAAACGTAAAAAGTCTTTTAAATCTTCTCTCTCTACAGATGAATTTTTAAATGAACACCATCATTCTGATTCTTTGGACTCTTCTGGTTCAGAGGATTCTGTCTCAGAGATTGATGCTGATAAATCTTCATATTTATTTAAGATGGAATTTATTCGCTCTTTACTTAAAGAAGTACTAATTGCTTTAGAAATAGAGGATTCTAGTCCTCTTGATACTAATTCTATACGTTTGGATAAGGTTTTTAAAGCTCCTGCGGTTATTCCAGAAGTCTTTCCTGTTCCTAATGCTATTTCTGCAGTAATTGCTAAGGAATGGGATAAATTGGGTAATTCATTTACTCCTTCTAAACGTTTTAAGCAATTATATCCTGTTCCGCCTGACAGGTTAGAATTTTGGGACAAAATCCCTAAAGTTGATGGGGCTATTTCTACCCTTGCTAAACGTACTACCATTCCTACGTCAGATGGTACCTCGTTTAAGGATCCTTTAGATAGAAAAATTGAATCTTTTCTAAGAAAAGCTTATCTATGTTCAGGTAATCTTCTTAGACCTGCTATATCATTGGCTGATGTTGCTGCAGCTTCAACTTTTTGGTTGGAAACTCTAGCGCAACAAGTAACAAATCGTGATTCCCATGATATTATTATTCTTCTCCAGCATGCTAATAATTTCATCTGTGATGCCATTTTTGATATTATTAGAGTTGATGTTAGATTTATGTCTCTGGCTATCTTAGCCAGAAGAGCTTTATGGCTTAAGACTTGGAATGCTGATATGGCTTCTAAATCAACTCTACTTTCCATTTCTTTCCAGGGAAACAAATTATTTGGTTCTCAGTTGGATTCTATTATTTCAACTGTTACTGGTGGGAAAGGAACTTTTTTACCACAGGATAAAAAGTCTAAAGGTAAAAACAGGGCTAACAATCGTTTTCGTTCCTTTCGTTTCAACAAAGAACAAAAGCCTGATCCTTCGTCCTCAGGAGCAGTTTCAGTTTGGAAACCATCTCCAGTCTGGAATAAATCCAAGCCTGCTAGAAAGGCAAAGCCTGCTTCTAAGTTCACATGAAGGTACGGCCCTCATTCCAGTTCAGCTGGTAGGGGGCAGGTTACGTTTTTTCAAAGAAATTTGGATCAATTCTGTTCACAATCTTTGGATTCAGAACATTGTTTCAGAAGGGTACAGAATTGGTTTCAAGATGAGACCTCCTGCAAAGAGATTTTTTCTTTCCCATGTCCCAGTAAATCCAGTGAAAGCTCAAGCATTTCTGAATTGTGTTTCAGATCTAGAGTTGGCTGGAGTAATTATGCCAGTTCCAGTTCCGGAACAGGGGATGGGGTTTTATTCAAATCTCTTCATTGTACCAAAGAAGGAGAATTCCTTCAGACCAGTTCTGGATCTAAAATTATTGAATCGTTATGTAAGGATACCAACGTTCAAGATGGTAACTGTAAGGACTATATTGCCTTTTGTTCAGCAAGGGAATTATATGTCCACAATAGATTTACAGGATGCATATCTGCATATTCCGATTCATCCAGATCATTATCAGTTCCTGAGATTCTCTTTTCTAGACAAGCATTACCAATTTGTGGCTCTACCGTTTGGCCTTGCTACAGCTCCAAGAATTTTCACAAAGATTCTCGGTGCCCTTCTGTCTGTAATCAGAGAACAGGGTATTGTGGTATTTCCTTATTTGGACGATATCTTGGTACTTGCTCCGTCTTTACATTTAGCAGAGTCTCATACGAATCGACTTGTGTTGTTTCTTCAAGATCATGGTTGGAGGATCAATTTACCAAAAAGTTCTTTGATTCCTCAAACAAGGGTAACCTTTCTGGGTTTCCAGATAGATTCAGTGTCCATGACTTTGTCTTTAACAGACAAGAGACGTCTAAAATTGATTACAGCCTGTCGAAACCTTCAGTCTCAATCATTCCCTTCGGTAGCCTTATGCATGGAAATTCTAGGTCTTATGACTGCTGCATCGGACGCAATCCCCTTTGCTCGTTTTCACATGCGACCTCTTCAGCTCTGTATGCTGAACCAATGGTGCAGGGATTACACGAAGATATATCAATTAATATCTTTAAAACCGATTGTTCGGCACTCTCTAACGTGGTGGACAGATCACCATCGTTTAATTCAGGGGGCTTCTTTTGTTCTTCCGACCTGGACTGTAATTTCAACAGATGCAAGTCTCACAGGTTGGGGAGCTGTGTGGGGATCTCTGACGGCACAAGGAGTTTGGGAATCTCAGGAGGTGAGATTACCGATCAATATCTTGGAACTCCGTGCAGTTTTCAGAGCTCTTCAGTTTTGGCCTCTTCTGAAGAGAGAATCGTTCATTTGTTTTCAGACAGACAATGTCACAACTGTGGCATACATCAATCATCAAGGAGGGACTCACAGTCCTCTGGCTATGAAAGAAGTATCTCGAATTTTGGTTTGGGCGGAATCCAGCTCCTGTCTAATCTCTGCGGTTCATATCCCAGGTGTAGACAATTGGGAAGCGGATTATCTCAGTCGCCAAACGTTGCATCCGGGCGAATGGTCTCTTCACCCAGAGGTATTTCTTCAGATTGTTCAATTGTGGGGGCTCCCAGAGATAGATCTGATGGCCTCTCATCTAAACAAGAAACTTCCCAGGTATCTGTCCAGATCCCGGGATCCTCAGGCGGAGGCAGTGGATGCATTATCACTTCCTTGGAAGTATCATCCTGCCTATATCTTTCCGCCTCTAGTTCTTCTTCCAAGAGTAATCTCCAAGATTCTGAGGGAATGCTCGTTTGTTCTGCTAATAGCTCCGGCATGGCCTCACAGGTTTTTGTATGCGGATCTTGTCCGGATGGCATCTTGCCAGCCATGGACTCTTCCGTTAAGACCAGACCTTCTGTCACAAGGTCCTTTTTTCCATCCGGATCTGAAATCCTTAAATTTAAAGGTATGGAGATTGAACGCTTGATTCTTGGTCATAGAGGTTTCTCTGACTCCGTGATTAATACTATGTTACAGGCTCGTAAATCTGTATCTCGAGAGATATATTATAGAGTCTGGAAGACTTATATTTCTTGGTGTCTTTCTCATCATTTTTCTTGGCATTCTTTTAGAATACCGAGAATTTTACAGTTTCTTCAGGATGGTTTAGATAAGGGTTTGTCCGCAAGTTCTTTGAAAGGACAAATCTCCGCTCTTTCTGTTCTTTTTCACAGAAAGATTGCTATTCTTCCTGATATTCATTGTTTTGTACAAGCTTTGGTTCGTATAAAACCTGTCATTAAGTCAATTTCTCCTCCTTGGAGTTTGAATTTGGTTCTGGGAGCTCTTCAAGCTCCTCCGTTTGAACCTATGCATTCATTGGACATTAAATTACTTTCTTGGAAAGTTTTGTTCCTTTTGGCCATCTCTTCTGCTAGAAGAGTTTCTGAATTATCTGCTCTTTCGTGTGAGTCTCCTTTTCTGATTTTTCATCAGGATAAGAACTTCTTTTGAATTTTTACCTAAAGTTGTGAATTCCATCAACATTAGTAGAGAAATTGTGGTTCCTTCATTATGTCCTAATCCTAAGAATTCTAAGGAGAAATCATTGCATTCTTTGGATGTTGTTAGAGCTTTGAAATATTATGTTGAAGCTACGAAATCTTTCCGTAAGACTTCTAGTCTATTTGTTATCTTTTCCGGTTCTAGGAAAGGCCAGAAAGCTTCTGCCATTTCTTTGGCATCTTGGTTGAAATCTTTAATTCATCTTGCCTATGTTGAGTCGGGTAAAATTCCGCCTCAAAGAATTACAGCTCATTCTACTAGGTCAGTATCTACTTCCTGGGCGTTTAGGAATGAAGCTTCGGTTGACCAGATCTGCAAAGCAGCAACTTGGTCCTCTTTGCATACTTTTACTAAATTCTACCATTTTGATGTATTTTCTTCTTCTGAAGCAGTTTTTGGTAGAAAAGTTCTTCAGGCAGCGGTTTCAGTTTGAATCTTCTGCTTATGTTTTTTGTTAAACTTTATTTTGGGTGTGGATTGTTTTCAGCAGGAATTGGCTGTCTTTATTTTATCCCTCCCTCTCTAGTGACTCTTGTGTGGAAAGATCCACATCTTGGGTAGTCATTATCCCATACGTCACTAGCTCATGGACTCTTGTTAATTACATGAAAGAAAACATAATTTATGTAAGAACTTACCTGATAAATTCATTTCTTTCATATTAACAAGAGTCCATGAGGCCCACCCTTTTTTGTGGTGGTTATGATTTTTTTGTATAAAGCACAATTATTCCAATTCCTTATTTTATATGCTTCGCACTTTTTTTCTTATCACCCCACTTCTTGGCTATTCGTTAAACTGATTTGTGGGTGTGGTGAGGGGTGTATTTATAGGCATTTTAAGGTTTGGGAAACTTTGCCCCTCCTGGTAGGAATGTATATCCCATACGTCACTAGCTCATGGACTCTTGTTAATATGAAAGAAATGAATTTATCAGGTAAGTTCTTACATAAATTATGTTATATATATATATATATATATATATATATATATATATATATATATATATATTGGAATATCTATTTAAAAATACTTAGAACATATTTCTTTATGTGAAGAACACTTGATTAAATATGAATATTTCATAAATAAATATTTTACATGTTTCCATCTACTTGACTGCAAAGGGCTTCAATGCACATACATACACACACATACACTGTAAATACATAAATACATATGTACACACACATATATATATATATATATATATATTACACATACATACACACATATATACATATATATCCACATATACATAAACATGCATATACATCTTTAGACATGTATATATATGTATCTCTATGTTAAAGCCCTTTGCTTACCTTATTTTTCTAACACCTGAGATCTCATATCTTTGAGCCTTTATAACTTTTTTGTGCAATATTATTTTTGAATAATTTTTATTAGATGGTGTTATTATGAGTGTATCTGTACTGTGTGATCATGTATTTGGGATGTGTTTTGTGAAACAGTTAACCAGAGTTCTGAGGTTGCGGTAATCAGTATAGCGTAAATCATGATAGCGCTTGCGCATTTGCATTTTCTTTCAACTTGTAATATAAGCACAAATGAACTTGCATGCTAACGGACGCAAAAACCCAATATAATTTGCATGTTAATGATAGCGTGCCACTCGTTATCTCGCCCTAAATATCTAGATATCTCTTCAACAAAGAATTGAGAACAAAGTAAATTTGATAATAGAAGTCAATTGAAAACTTTTTTTGCTTAAAGGGACAGTCAAGTCCCCAAAAAACTTTCATGATTTAAATAGGGAATGTAATTTTAAACAACTTTCCAACTTACTTTTATCACCAATTTTGCTTTGTTCTCTTGGTATTCTTAGTTGAAAGCTAATTCTAGAAGGTTCATATGCTAATTTCTTAGAACTTGAAGTCTGCCTCTAATCTGAATGCATTTTGACCACTACAGGGCATTAGTTCATGTGTTTCATATAGATAACATTTAGCTCATGCACGTGAAGTTACCCTGTAGTGAGCACTGATTGATTAAAAAGTAAGTCTGTCAAAAGAAATTAATTAAGGGGGCAGTTTGCAGAGGCTTAGATACAAGGTAATCACAGAGGTAAAAGTGTATTTATATATAGTAACTGTGTTGGTTATGCAAAACTGGGGAATTGGTAATAAAGGGATTATCTTTCTTTTTAAACAACAAAAATTCTGGTGTTGACTGTCCCTTTAATTGTAAGCTCTGTTTAAGTCATGAAATATTTTTTTTTGGGTTTTATGTCCCTTTAAAATGGTACAGTATTTGCCTGGTTAATCAATGACTTTAAAAAACTCAATACACATTTATTGCTAAAATAATATGGCACAGTATATTTGCCTGGTTGTAAAATAAAAAAATTTAAACAGTTTAAAAAGTTAATACATAGAAACATCTCCCGGGCCCAGTATTAAAAAAGAAAGTCTGCAATCACAGTACTACAGAATTTATGTTTTAGTAGATTTAGCCATATTATTTAGGCAATAAATGTGTATTGAGATTTTTAAAGTCACTGATTAACCCTTACATAAAGGGATAGAGCCATACACAGGGACACACATACACAAACAAAAAAACATACAGCCTTATGTAATGCCTCTTCAGGTCCAGCTCACTGGGGATCCCATCCTGCTCAATTACAATAGAAGACAGGAAGCAGCGGGAAGAAGTGAAAGCAACCCATCCCCCCACACACACACATTGCAGCGGTACCAGTTGTTACAACTTCTCAACACCACTGCTTTACTGCCAGTATAACGGCATTGTTTCTCCTTAAAGGGACACTGAACCCAAATGTTTTCTTTCATGATTCAGATAGAGCATGAAATTTTAAGCAACTTTCTAATTTACTCCTATTATCAATTTTTCTTCATTCTCTTGGTATCTGAATCACGAAATAAAAATTTTGGGTTCAGTGTCCCTTTAAGACCAGTATCATGTAGGGCTCTAGCTGGGGCAAGGCAGAACAGCTAGTACAAGTTGCATAGCTGCCCAGCTACACCAATCTCTTTCAGAAGCCTGCGCTGTGTTTGGCTACAGCTTGTGTGCGGGCAATAAACTGTTAAATACAAATAACTAAAAACTTTTTTTTTTTTAAATCAATAAAAATGCATATCTTCTTGCTTTTCCAGGCATATTTTGAGGGGACGAGCTCATTTTTCAAGCACTGGTGCTAATTGTAGCCCTTGCTCGTACATAGAATTATAGAATCCCAATAGTAAACTGTGAGAGTTTCTTATATAATAATGCAGACTAGCCATCAGGTCCTGGTGCTTTGTGTAATTTTATCTTTCATCATGCTAATTATATCCTCTGCAAGGATATATCAGTCGCCAAATCATCTGTGATCTTTGGGAGATTCAGGGATGACAAAAACATATTGATGTCCTCTGTACTTGCTTGTCTATCTAGACCATGGGGCATATGTATCAATCAAGCTCCGAATGGAGCTTGATGCCCCGTGTTTCTGGTGAGCCTGCAGGCTCGCCAGAAACAGCAGTTATGAAGCAGCGGTCACAAAGACCGCTGCTCCATAACCTGTCCGCCTGCTCTGAGCAGGCAGACAGACATCGCCGGAAATCAACCTGATCGAGTACGATCAGGTTGATTGACACCCCCCCCCTGCTGGCGGCCAATTGGCCGCGAGTCTGCAGGGGGCGGCGTTGCACCAGCAGCTCTTGTGAGCTGCTGGTGCAATGCTGAATACGGCGAGCGTATTGCTCGCCATATTCAGCGAGGTCTGGCGGACCTGATCCACAGTGTCGGATCAGATCCGCCAGACCTTGATAACTAGAGGCCCATGTGTGTGAATATCATAGCGCTGTTTATAGTAGTAGTGAGCAAATACTGATCCAATATCTCTAGGCGAATACGCTACTTGTCCCCTTAACTAGATTAGCCTGGCCCTGTTGAGCCATGTATGCTGTCATACATTGGTAGCTAGGAGACTGTTTTATTTGTTGCCTTTGTGAAAGTTCTATCTCTCTCAGCTATTTTACTCCTGAGATACGTCTATGCCTAGCTAGAGCTTGGGATGTTTTTTTTATAATGAAGATGTGTTCCTCATCACTAACAGAATGAAGGATGTGTTCTATAAACCAGTGGTCATGTCTGTCCCTAGGAGTACAAGCATAAAATTCATATTACTTTCAATATAAACAGCTTTCACTTAACCTGTGCAAATATATTTAACATGTCTAATTGACGCTCTTTCGTGGGCATGATAGAAAGTTGTTGAGTTGTACTATAGGCCTTTTAAACTTTTTGATAAGGCTGCAAAAGCAATGGATCATTGTCTTGATGAGCTCTCAATATTCTAAGCTGAAAGTATAAAAGAGTTCTATGGAGAAACTTGGCTATATTATCAGCTTGATTAAACTCAGAGCATGCATGGTGTATATTCTTGGGGGGGGGGGGGGAAGATTCAAGAAGAGTTCCAACTCACTTCCACTTCAGTCTGGGCATTAGAGTGCTATAAGTGCATACTTTTTAGTGGAACAATTCTAGTTCCACATATTTTTCCAGTATACATCAATTTATGCACAAGCACCAACCCACTGATATAAACAGAATAATATAAGTGAAAAACTAGAACTGGAAGGGATCCAGTCTTCACTATAATGAAATCTAAATAAAGTGGGGATTGCCTAAAATTGTGCCATTGTAAACCCCCCCCCCCTTTTTCACTTCCACTTCAATCTAATCAATAACCAAAAACACAACACATCTAGGTCTTAGAGATTAGAACAATACTCTTGTTCTGAATGATAATCTTGACCTACATCAGAGTATTCTGAACCTAAGCTTGGCTTTTGTAGTTTAAATGTACCATTTGGTTTATGATAAATCGAACAAATGTGTGCACTCAATCACATTAATACAGATAAAAAAATTGTGCTAGCAGTCATAAATTAACATATATCAAAATAAAAAGAGAAAGCTACCCACAACTTAAATAGTAGTTTACTCTGTAACATTTTGACTGTGAAAGGAAACATCAATAAGGGCCAACACTTAGAGCACATTAGTGTAAATAGACGCACAAAGCCCTAAAATGAAAGTTCAGCAATGGTTCCTTCTCATCCGCATTGCAACATGAAGGATATTTGAAAATTAAACTATCTTGCATTTGAACTGCGTAATCCTCAATCAATTAACAGAAACAATTGTTGCCACTGCAAAACGAGAGCACATAGTGTAACAACATGCTCCCAAAACATCACTTGTATGAAGTGGCATACATAAACTACAGAAGCTGCTGTAAATCTGGATTCAGAATAATTGTCCCAAATCTCACCATTGCGGCCACCGAGTGTGCCTTGAACGTAAACTCTGCAATCTCTTGCCGGCACATCATACTGGATAATCTCCAACAGACACGCCGCTTTGGCTATCAGTAACGGTGGATCATGATCTCCCGGAACAGCAAAATAACATGGCTCTAATTAGTAGTTTGCCTACCGCGTTACGTTTGCCTACCTACTGTCACACCTCACTGCCGCAGTCAGCAAATATTACAGAACACCGTCCACACTTTTGGCACTAGCTGGGGACATGAAAATATCAGTGCTAAAAAAAGGCAATATGTTATTTTATTCAGTACAGGTGGCCCTCGGTTTACAACGGTTCAATTTGCACCGTTTCAGAATAACAACCTTTTTTTCAGTCATGTGACTGCTATTGAAAAGCATTGAGAAGCAGTGCATTGATTAAAATAGCCAGTAGGTGGAGCTGTCCTCTTGTGTTGCAGCAAAGATATGCAAGCAAAACAAGTTGAAATGAATCAGTTTAACCAGACCTGAGCTATCGAGCAGCTTGCAAAGGAACAAGATCTTTCTACAAGTTCGCAACCTCTTTTGATCCTAAGAGGGAACTGTAGTTCTATACCAACTGCCTACAGCCGTGAGTTCAGTGGCGAACGCCCTAAAGACGTCACTATCCCGCGACTTTAGAGCGGGTCCGGAAGGATTTCTAGTACAGCGTGAGGCTTAGACATCTCCATATCCTATAACACAATACCGGAGGTTTTCGGAGTGGACACTAAGGGGATATCTTTGGCAGTCGGCTATGATGAGAACAGTGCTTATAACTATCTTGTGAGTGTTTTTAATCATTATGTGTTTGTCACAATAAACTGTTTAATACTACATTTGAGTCGGCGCTCCTCTCCTTTTTTCTTTTATAACAAGATCTTCCTGTCTATAAATCAGTCCAGATTGGAATGCATAGAAATAACGGTTTGCAGAAAAATGCAAGTAAAGTGTGTGTTGTGTGATTATTTTATTAGGTTTATAATGCTGTTTAGCAAATGTTTTTGTTCATTTAACTTAGTTTAATTATATATTCTGTGTTGTGTGATTATTTTATTAGGTTTATAATGCTGTTTAGCATTTAAAGTCTTCATTTCAAAGCTTTAAAAATAATATATTAGGTGTTACTTATGCCAATTTTGAGAGGGGCCTGGAACCTAACTCCCTCACTTCACATTGACTTACATTATAAACTGGGTTTCAATTTACAATGGTTTTGATTTACAACCATTCCTTCTGGAACCTAACTCCGGCGTAAACTGAGGGCTACCTTGTATATTGAATATTATTATACTGATGTATTTGATTAAAGGAGTCAACGTATTTCAATAAAGCAGACATAATATAAATAGTTAAAAACATTCCCTTTCATGATGAAACGCTAATACATGCCCATTTTTAACTATTTATATTATGTCTGCTTTTTTTAAATACGTTCACTCCTTTAATCAAATATATCAGTATAATAATATTCAATATACAGAATAAAAGAACACAGTTGTAGGAAGCCTTTTTTGGCACTGATACAGTATTTTGATGTCCCCAGCTAGTGACAAAATTTTGCACGGTGTACTATAATATTTGCAGACTGCAGCAGTGAGCGCATGCGTGCAAGGGGTATTTGCAAGTTTATTTTAGGCGTCGTGCTCTAATATTTGCCGACTGCGGCAGTGAGCGCATGCGGGCAAAGGGTATTAGCAAGTTAATTGTATGCGTAAGCGTTACGTAGGAAGGCAAACGTAACGCGGTAGGCAAACACAACAGAACACTGGTTACTTGCGCACCAGTCAGGACGCGTTTTGCCACTCCCCTTAACTGGGCTGGCTCTGGGGCTTCGTCAGACCAGATTATTCAGTACGAAGTTTATGTATTTAAAATAAATACAGTTCCAATGTTTTGCAATATAAAGATATAGCATTGCTATTAATTCCTTCTGACATGCAAGAGAAAAGGGGGTGTTAGATGTAGGGGAAGAGGTGGGAGGAGGGGGTAAGTGGAAAGCACCAATACAGCATAATATAGTAAGATTATAAACTAACAAGAGTAGTCCATACTGTTTATTAAACATAAAGTGGGTTAAGAAGAACTTAATATGCTTGGCTAAAAACACACTAAATCTCTCAGATTTTCCATTCCATTTTACATAGGTTCAGAGCCGGCCTATGTCCAGGAAAAAAAACACCCCTCAACTCTCTGCACACTACAGTCTAATCCCAACAAGAGTTGTATCAGAGATTAAAGTTCAGCAGACTACAAATTCACATGAGCATGTGCAGGTTGGCACCACATAAGATTTATTTCTCTTTTAAATTAATATCCAGAATATGTTTTTCCTATGTTCAGCCCCTCACAATTGCTACCTGTGGTCTAACCTGGTGCAATTATAGAGCTGGAGCTGCTTGGGACCCAAGATCTTCACACTGTTTTTAGTAACCGATGGAACAACAGGATACCTGTGTCATGAGGTATTGTTAATCCCAATATTGACTGCATAGTTTATAACACCTCTAAACAGAGATTCTCCAATTTCTCAACTGCCTACCAAATATTAAAGGGACACTGAACCCAATTTTTTTTTTCTTTCATGATTCGGAAAGAGCATGTAATTTTAAGCAACTTTCCAAATTACTCCTATTATCAAATTTTCTTCATTCTCCTGGTATCTTTATTTGAAAAGCAAGAATGTAAGTTTTTGGTGAACAACCTGGATTGTTCTTGCTGATTGGTGGATTAATTTAACCGACCAATAAACAAGTGCTGTCCAGGGTCTGAACCATAAAAATAGCTTAGATGCCTTATTTTTCAAATAAAAATAGCAAGAGAATGAAGAAAAAATGATAATAGGAGTAAATTAGAAAGTTGCTTAAAATTGCCTGCTCTATCTGAATCACAAAAGAAAAAAAATTGTGTTCAGTGTCCCTTAATGACCAGACCATGATTTTTCAATTTTCTTACCCTTAAAGGGACACTGAACTCAAAATTTTTCTTTCGTGATTCAGATAGAGCATACAATTTTAAGCAACTTTCTAAATTACTCCGATTATCAATATTTCTTCGTTCTCTTGCTATTTTTATTTGAAAAGAAGGCATCTAAGCATTTTTTTACGTACAGAACTCTGGACAGCACTTTTTTATTGGTGAATTTATCCACCAATCAGCAAGGACAACCCAGGTTGTTCACCAAAAATGGGCTGGCATCAAAACTTACATTCTTGCATTTCAAATAAAGATACCAAGAGAATAAAGAAAATTAGATAATAGGAGTAAAATTAGAAAGTTGCTTAAAATTTCATGCTCTATCTGAATCACGAAATAAATATTTTGGGTTCAGTGTCCCTTTAAGGACCAAGGCTATTTTTACATTTCTGTTGTGTTTGTGTTTAGCTGTAATTTTCCTCTTATTCATTTACTGTACCCACACATATAATATACCGTTTTTCTCGCCATTAAATGGACTTTATAAAGATACCATTATTTTCATCATATCTTATAATTTACTATAAAAAAATATAAAAAACACCCATGCTAAATAGTTTCTAAATTTTGTCCTGAGTTTAGAAATACCCAATGTTTACATGTTCTTTGCTTTTTTTTGCAAGTTATAGGGCTATAAATACAAGTAGCACTTTGTTATTTCCAAACCACTTTTTTTTCCAAATTAGCGCTAGTTACATTGGAACCCTGATATCTGTCAGGAAAACCTGAATAATAGTGATGTCGCGAATAGTTCCCGGCAAACATAGCATGTTCGCGTTCGCCGCGGCGGGCGAACACATGCAATGTTCGATCCGCCCCCTATTCTTCATCATTGAGTAAACTTTGACCCTTTACCTCACAGTCAGAAGACACATTACAGCCAATCAGCGGCAGACACTCCCTCCCAGACCCTCCCACCTCCTGGACAGCATCCATTTTAGATTCATTTGGAAGCTGCATTCTTAGTGAGAGGAGGGACAGTGTAGCTGCTGCTGATTTAATAGGGAAATTGATAGCTAGGCTAGTGTATTCAGTGCCCACTACAGTCCTGAAGGACTCATCTGATCTCTGCTGTAAGGACAGCACCCCAAAAAGCCCTTTTTTTCCCCTTTGTAATCTAATTGCAGTTGCCTGCCTGCCAGCGTGTGTGTCAGGCTCACAGCATATACTGTGCCCACTTGCCCAGTTCCACCACTCATATCTGGTGTAACAGTAGTGTAGATTTAAAAAAAAAAAAAAAAACTTTTTTTGACTGTGTTAAATAATAGCAGAAAGTTGCCTTCACACGTGTGCGTTTCAGGGCCTGCCTGCCAGGGCACAGTGTCACCCCAGTGCTACTCATATCTGGTGTAACAGTAGTGTAGATTTAAAAAAAAAAAACACTTTTTTGACTGTGTTAAATAATAGCAGTCAGTTTCCTTCACATGTGTGCATTTCAGTGCCTGCCAGGGCACAGTGTCACCCCAGTGCAACTCATATCTGGTGTAACAGTAGTGTACATTAAAAAAAAAAAAAATACAATTTTGACTGTAATAGATTGAATAGCAGTTAGTTGTCTGCAAGCGTGTGTGTCAGGCCTACAGCGTCTACACTGCCAACGCACAGTGCTACTCATATCTGTTGTCACAGTAGCTTGCACGCATAGTACCACCAATTGAAAAAAAAATGACAGGCAGAGGCAGGCCACCCCGCAGGGGCCGTCGTGTTCGTGGTGCTGTGATTCCCTTTGGCCCTAGAATAATGCCCAGTGTTCAGAGGCCACGTACCCCGAACTCGAACATTTCTGAGGACATAGTTGACTGGCTAACACAGGACACCCAATCTTCTACAGCTTCCGCTCGGAACCTTGATGCACCATCCTCCTCCAGCTTAGCTTCGGGCACCTCTCAAGTTACCACTCGCCCGCCTGCCGCCACCACCAACACTAGCACCACAGCCGCTTCACTTGATCTGTCAGAGGAGTTATTTACACATCAGTTGGAAGAAATGACTGATGCGCAACCATTATTGCCAGAGGATGTAGATAACAGGGATATGTCTCAGTCAGGCAGCATTACACACATGGACGTACGGTGTGATGATGATGATGTTGCACTCGCTGCGGGAGTTTGGTCTGTCACTGTAAAGCGGGCGTAACCCTTACACTACCTGATCAATACAACATCATACCTGTTTTAAAGCACGTTATTCCATATAATTTAGGAATGTTAGGTGATATAGGCCCTTTATGGCTTAAAGCCAGACTCTGCATCAACTATGTAATTTTCAATGGTAGTTTTGCCATGGATCCCCCTCCGGCATGCCACAGTCCAGGTGTTAGTCCCCTTGAAACAACTTTCCCATCACTATTGTGGCCAGAAAGAGTCCCTGTTGGTTTTAAAATTTGCCTGCCCATTGAAGTCTATGGTGGTTCGCCCACCCAAATTTTTAGGTTCGCGACATCACTACTGAATAACCCTTGACATGTATATTTTTTTTTAGAAGACATCCCAAAGTATTGATCTAGGTCCATTTTGGTATATTTCATGCCACCATTTCACCGCCAAATGCGATCAAATAAAAAAAAAAAGTTCACTTTTTCACAAATTGTAACAAAATTTAGGTTTCCCACTGAAATTATTTACAAACAGTTTCTGCAATTATGTCACAAATGGTTGTAAATGCTTCTCTGGGATCCCCTTTGTTCAGAAATAGCAGACTTATATGGCTTTGGGGTTGCTTTTTGCTAATTAGAAGGCCGCTAAATGCCACTGCGCACCACACATGTTTTATGCCCAGCAGTGAAGGGGTTAATTAGGGAGCTTGTAGGGTTAATTTTAGCTTTAGTGTAGTAGACAACCCCAAGTATTAATCTAGGCCCATTTTGGTATATTTCATGCCACCATTTCACCGCCAAAGGCGAGCAAATAAAAAACAAAAACAAAACATTTTTCACAATTTTAGGTTTCTCACTGAAATTATTTACAAACAGATTGTGCTATTATGACACAAATTGTTGTAAAAGCTTCTCTGGGATCCCCTTTGTTCAGAAATAGCAGACATATGGCTTTGGCGATGCTTTTTGGTAATTAGAAGGCCGCTAAATGCTGCTGCGCACCACACATGAATTATGCCCAGCAGTGAAGGGGTTAATTAGGTAGCTTGTAGGGAGCTTGCAGGGTTAATTTTAGCTTTAGGGTAGAGATCAGTCTCCCACCTGACACATCCCACCCCTGATCCCTCCCAAACAGCTCTCTTCCCTCCCCCACCCCTACCTAATTGCTGCCATCTTGGGTACTGGCAGCTGTCTGCCAGTACCCAGTTTGCCCCAAAAACAAAAGTATTTTTTTTTCTTTTGCACTTTTTAATTTTTTCTGTAGTGTAGCAGCCCCCCACAATACCCCCATCCCCCTCCCAGGTCCTTTTATATTTCATTTTTTTTAATCTTTTTTTCCCCCTCTCCCACCTCATTGGTGTCAGTGGATAATGCGCGTGCGCGCACACATACAAATGCGCGCGCACTCCCCCCTCGCACGCTCCCGGCACCCAGCGTGCACATTGCACTTACAGGAACCGGATGCCGGGTAGCGATGGGCCGCCCACCCGCCTCCCTGTTACACTCCCACCCACCAACGAACGGCACCATCTCTACCGGTGCAGAGAGGGCCACAGAGTGGCTCTCTCTGCATCGGAGTCTTCTAAAAAGGTATTGCAGGATGCCTCCATATCGAGGCATCACTGTAATACCCTGAGAGCTGCTGGAATCGATTGCGATTGCTTCCAGCACTCTGTTAGACAACTGACATACCAGGTACATCTATTGTCATTAACTGTTAGTTTTTGCATGACGTACCTGGTACGTCAGTTGTCATTAAGGGGTTAAGCAAGGTCCCTTCTCCACCACATCCCTTCTAACACTTGCCATTAATGCAGTTATATATAAACACTTTATTGGACTCTATATGGTGTATAGCAGGGGTCGCCAACCTTTCGGACCTCATGGACCACTAAGTTCACAATTTTGAATCCCATGGACCACTAACATGACTTTTTTTTTTTAGAAGGTACAAACCTCTATATTGTGTGTGTGTATATATATATATATATATATATATATATATATATATACACACATATATATACACACACACAGACACACATACTCACACACATAGGCCCATAGTTATCAAGGTCTGTCGGACCTGATCTGACAGTGCGGATCAGGTCCGACAGACCTCGCTAAATACGGCAAGCAATATGCTCGCCGTATTCAGCATTGCACCAGCAGCTCACAAGAGCTGCTGGTGCAACGCCGCCCCCTGCAGACTCGTGGCCAATAGGCCGCCAGCAGGGGGGTGTCAATCAACCCGATCGTACTCGATCGGGTTGATTTCCGGCGATGTCTGTCCGCCTGCTCAGAGCAGGCGGACAGGTTATGGAGCAGCAGTCTTTGTGACCGCTGCTTCATAACTGCTGTTTCTGGCGAGCCTGCAGGCTCGCCAGAAACACGGGGCATCAAGCTCCATTCGGAGATTGATAAATATGCCCCATAATGTACATAACTAGTATAACCATAGCTAAGTTTACATTATGTATATATTTACACATTTTTAAGAATTTTTTTTTTGGAATTAACTAACTGAATGACAGAACTGAGAGAATACTTCCAAATGACAGATGAAGCAAAGTTACCTCCCTAGTTAGGAATTATTCAAAACTACTTATGATCATGGACAGACATCAGAGTCATAGGTTTATATCAGAAAGCTCTCAATATGGATGTGAGCTAACCACGACTGATGTTACTGGCAATTACAGGTGGCCCTCGTTTTACAACTGTTCAATGTACACCGTTTCAGAATAACAACCTTTTTTTCCAGTCATGTGACTGCTATTGAAAAGCATTGAGAAGCAGTGTATTTATTAAAAAAGCCAGTAAGTGGAGCTGTCCGCTTGTGTTGCAGCAAAGCCAAGCAAGCTGAAATTAATCAGTTTAACCAGACATGAGCTATCAAGCAGATTTCAAAAGGAAATAACACAAGTATACCCTTAAGGTAGAAATAGCAACTCATTTAAAGTTGTTAAAGTTGTTTAGTGTTCTTCTATGCACTTGTCTCCCAGTGTCGACACTTCAATACTCCACACTAAGCCCAGGATAGTGTAAAGTTCAAAGGATATTTGAATAAAATCTGTTAGTAGGAACACAAATAGTTAATTCTCAGTATTTTGTATTTAGTGTGTCAAAAAATGTTCGTTCATCACGTGGCATAAACGAAATTTTTTTGACACACTAAATACAAAGATCCAAAGACAGTATACTGGGGACTAAGTGTTACAAACATCGCTAAAATTTAACATCGTATATTGGTAACTGCAGCTCAAACGTTACATGTCAACAAGTTTGGTAAAACGGATATCCCCTTTGACACATCGAAAACCTTAAGGAGACATACCGGAGAGCAAAGTCTTACATATATCACTGATATTAATACCCTCTACCTAGAATCTACCCATTTGTGGATATTTGTGCAATACTTTATGCAGATTCTTTAATATATGGACAGTATATGGAATAAGAAAATTGAAATTTTTGGTTTCAATCTGACATTGGTGAACTAATATAATTGATAACGAACTCCTGTTGCTGGCTATTTAACACCAGTATAAGTTTACATTTAACCTGATCTGCACATAGATGTATTTTGTACTTTTAAAGCGTTTTTAAAGGTGATTGTAAACAGATAGTTTTTAGCATTTGTGACCGGTCACAGCATTATAATACTAAGAGTGTATGTTTTAAACAATAAATAGTCATAATTTATATCCTTCTTTTTACATGAATTGTATTATTTTCATCTACCAATGAGGAAACTCTTGATCAATAAGATCAATTAAACATTTTTAATCATTGATTTTCAAAGTTTTTTATGTTTTGATTAATACTGTTTAACATTTTTTAATCAGTAATCTTTAAATATTTTTTCATTCCTGCTGCTGTGAGCGCACCTACACTACATTGTACTTGTTTTGTCTTATTTCCTAAATATATCTGTTTTTGGGAGCAGATAAGTGTAAGTGCTAGGGAATCCTCATTTGCACACCAATAGGACACCTACCCTTATCTAATAGAACCAGCTGTAGATGTGTACTAGTACAGGCATTGCACCAGCTGTAGATGTGTACTAGCGCAGGCATAACATCAGCTGTAGATGTGTACTAGTGCAGGCATTGCACCAGCTGTAGATGTGTACTAGCGCAGGCATAACATCAGCTGTAGATGTGTACTAGTGCAGGCATAGCATCAGCTGTAGATGTGTACTAGTGTAGACATAGCACCAGCTGTAGCTGTGTACTAGTGCAGGCATAGCACCAGCTGTAGATGTGTACTAGTACAGGCATTTCATCAGCTGTAGATGTGTACTAGCGCAGGCATTGCACCAGCTGTAGATGTGTACTAGCGCAGGCATAACATCAGCTGTAGATGTGTACTAGTGCAGGCATAGCATCAGCTGTAGATGTGTACTAGTGTAGACATAGCACAAGCTGTAGATGTGTACTAGTGCAGGCATAGCCCCAGCTGTAGATGTGTACTAGTGTAGACATAGCCCCAGCTGTAGATGTGTACTAGTGCAGGCATAGCACCAGCTGTAGATGTGTACTAGCGCAGGCATAGCACCAGCTGTAGATGTGTACTAGCGCAGGCATAGCACCAGCTGTAGATGTGTACTAGCGCAGGCATAACATCAGCTGTAGATGTGTACTAGTGCAGGCATAGCATCAGCTGTAGATGTGTACTAGTGTAGACATAGCACAAGCTGTAGATGTGTACTAGTGCAGGCATAGCCCCAGCTGTAGATGTGTACTAGTGTAGACATAGCCCCAGCTGTAGATGTGTACTAGTGCAGGCATAGCACCAGCTGTAGATGTGTACTAGTGCAGGCATAGCACCAGCTGTAGATGTGTACTAGTGCAGACATAGCCCCAGCTGTAGATGTGTACTAGTGCAGGCATAGCACCAGCTGTAGATGTGTACTAGTGCAGGCATAGCACCAGCTGTAGATGTGTACTAGTGTAGACATAGCACAAGCTGTAGATGTGTACTAGTGCAGGCA